>NC_050068.2:148467560-149667560 GCF_009764565.3 Dermochelys coriacea
TGATGAGTTTTGGTTTTCTTCTAGGTTACCGATAAAAGTGTTAAATAGAAAATGGTCAAGAACAGATCCTTGTGGGGCCCCATAGAAATGCACCCACTCAACGGTCATTTCCTATTTACAGTAACATACTGAGACCTATCAGTTAGACAGCTTTTAATGTATGCCATGTTTATTTTACATCGTTCTAGTTATTTATTCAAAATGTTGAGCTCTACCAATCAAACACTTTACAGAAGACTAAAAGTATATTACATCAAGCAAATTTGTGAACTCATCAAAAATATCAACTGCATATCAAGATATCCAGTTAGTTTGACAGGATCTATTTTCTATAAACCCATGTTGATTTGCATTAATTATATTACTCTTCTTTAATTCTTTATTAATCAAGTACTATATCACCCATTTCATTATCTTGCCTGGGATTACTGTCAGATTGGCAGGTCTGTAATGACCCAGGTCATACCATTTGCACTTTTTAAATATTGGCACAACATTAGCTTTCTACCAGCCTTCCAAGTCACTGTTCCAAGACTCACTGAAAATCAACATTAATGATTCAGCAAGCTCCTCAGTCAGGTCTTTAAAACTCTTGAGTGCAAGCTATCCAGACCTGCTGATTTAAAAATGTCCAACTTTAATAGCTGCTATTTAACATCTGTCTCAAATACTAGAGTAATAGAAAGATGTTATCTAAATACAGTCAGAGATATTTATTGAACACTTCTGCATTTTCAGTATTATTATTGATAATTCTACCATTTCCATCTAGTATTGGACCAATAACATTGCTAGGATTCTTATGTTCCTAATATACGTAACAAACTCCTCTTTATTGTCCTTAACTCTGCTGGCCATAGATTTTTTCCTTGTGTTCCTTTTCTTCCCGTATCAACTTTCTACAATTTCTAGCTTTTGATTTATATTCAGTACTATCACTTACTCTTCCTTCCATTGGTTTTATATATATTTTATAACCACCTTCACTTCCTCTCTAAACCAAGTCAGTTTATTAACCAATTCAGCCTCCTTCCTTGATTGTGTGATTTGGCTTTTTGAGTATCTAGTAAAGTGTTCTTCAAGAATCCTCAATTGTCATTCACATTTTGCTGACTAAATTCTACCTCCTGAGTTAATTTAGCTCATAACGGTTTTCAGCTTTGTGAAATGGGCTCTTTTAAAGCACCAAATATATATATATTACTGGTCTGGACTTTATTCTGTTTGTGTATTCCTCAGCTTCCCTCCCCTCTGGAGAGTTCTTTGAGATTAGACAAAGTTCCCTGGAGTGCCGAGGATCCTTCCTCTGAAGCTGCATGACTTCTTTTCTTAAACAGGTTCCTGAACTGCAAGGAGGTAGGGCAGAGAGAGGAACTTGGCTCTGGGAAATGTCGTAGGGTGGCCTCAGGTTGAGGTGCCCTTCAGGTATCAGGCTGTGACACAATAAGTGCATCTTTCTCAGTTTTCCCTTTCTTCTGGAGTCCCCAATAACTCTGTTCAAGCTTTCCACACATAAATAGTCCTTTGAAGGTTGAATTTATTATAAAAGCCTAACAAGCATAATCCAGAATCCCCTAGCACAGTCAAATAATACCTTCAATCTTTCAGGTCCTGCCAGTCTGTCAATACAGCAAATACAGCTTTGGCATTTATCACCACACTCCAACTCTCTGGTACACCTCATTTAAGCTCTTAAGAATGGCTCCAGCATCTCTCACCACTCCTCATGCAAGCTCTTCTAGCTGGGGTCCTTTTCTGCCTTGCTTACATCCCACATATGGTTCCAGCTGGTGACTGGAGACATCAATGGGCTCACTCCTTCATTATCCCCCAGGCTTCCGCCCTTTCTTTCTCCTTCTGGATTCAGTTCTCCAGCTCAGAGATGTGTCTCCCTCTGCTGCTCTCAGCCTTCAGCCTCTCTGGCCTGCGGAAGTTTGAAGGTGACAACACCCACTGTCCATGTTGATGCATTTTCCTTTCACCACCCTGATCTGGCTCCACTGTTCACTACGAAACTCTTACCGCTCCCTCCTTCCAGGCCATCCCCTGCCTGAAGCCCTCAATCCAGCTTTCCTCTTCCTCTGAGCTCTCGCCCTCTCTGGGTTCTGAACTGTCTCTTGAACTTGGGTTGTCTGATTTATAACTCCTAGGGGCATCCCTCCTTATTACGCCTCACTAGGGTGGAACAGGAGTTCTGGACCCAATTTCATTTAAGGGGCCAGCTACCCTATTGAAGAAAGGTATGAACAATCAAGAGCCACTTCTACTTTCTGGTGTATTTATCTGCCAGGAATGCTATCCAGTTGGCAAGAAGAGAAGTTTTCTTGGCCAACAACAAATTCTGAATCCACCTGGAACAACTCCTACCATCTCCTCCTTGCCATCCCTGAAGCTCCCAATTCTACCAACAATAGCTGCCAGTACCTCTCCTTTGTCACTCCTAACACCTTTCTCTCCCTGACCCTAATGCCTCCTGCAGCCCTTCTTTCCCTTCCCTTATGACAGGGACTCCACACTGTTCCCAATCACTCAAAGTGGCCATTGGCCCTACAGCAACCAGCACCTCCTCCCATCTTCACATGGAACTCTATCCCCTCCAACATTGCCTCCTACCTACTTCTCCCCCTCAGCTCCTGCCTCTCCCTCAGCAGCTGCATACCAGATACCTAAGAGTTTGCCTTTACTCCTCTGCTCCTATTTAACTCCTCCCTTCTCATCTCTGATGTTTTGTCTCTCCTGATCTACTGATGATGCTAGACCCTCTCCCACTCACTCCTCCTTCCATTCGCTATCCCTCACCATTTTCTCTCCCTCCCCTTCTCTACTCCCAAACCCTCTCAACAGTTGCTGATCTTTCCCTGTGAGAGGGTAGATCCAGCAAGCAAAAGTGTGTGCATATGCATCTGATGGATGGAGAGAGAGTGCCCACACCCATTTATGCTTGCACTCCATGCTTGACGTAGACACGTTCACTCTAGTTCTTTACACCCATATCTCCTCCTCCCCACCCCTCAGTTCACAAAAATTCAGGAAATTGCATCTGGCATTCCAAAATTTTCCAAGGGAGGCTTCTTGTACCCTCTTCAATTTTACATTTGTTGTTGCCTCTCTGCTGCTCCTCATTCTGTTTGACTAGCAATGACCCTGGTATTTCAAGAAAATACTGAACAACAGATTATATGGGTTTCAAATGAAAACGTGCAAATTGTACACAATTTGACTAAATATTACTTATACAGGGCATACACAAGATGCAGCTGCAGCACAATCCTGTTTACATTCTTGACGAGTAGAGTTTACAGTCAAAAAGTTCAACGAAACATGGGGCACCTTATCTCCTCATCAGCAGTCCCTTTACAGCCTCTCGTGTACAATAGTAAACAATTTTAAATGAAATACACATATTCTATTTCCTGTGCCCTCCCCACCCCACCTACATGCCACATAGGGAACATTCTGAAGCCAGTCTCCCCTCCTCCAGAACAGCAGCATTCTGAGACTAGGTAGGGCACCTAGGTCCTGGGTCAACTCCTGACCAATGTTCTGGAGATCTGATGAGCCTTGTCACTGAGCTCAGGACCTGCCATCTCCAACCTTTCAAAGACCAAGATTCCTGGAACTTCAGGCCATTATTCCTACGCCATCCTCACCACAGATAAATAAAGCCCATGGCCCCCTCCTCGTCCCTCTCTACCAACAAGAGGCTTCAAGAGAGTCTATGCACAAACTCACTTTCTACCAACTGCTTTGCTGAACATTTTCTTTAATTAATACCATTTGCTTATTCCTGCCTTAACCACACTCACACTCTCCTTCCTCCTGTGCATATTATTTAACTTTGAACTAAATAATTCACAAATAGACAGGAATGCCTTTGACTTGCTTACAGGAGATACAGAATAATTAAACAGATTTCATTAAAATGTCTAACAACGATATAATAAAATGGCAGAAGGAAAGAAAAACACATTTCAGATGACAAAAGAGTTTTATCAAAATTAAATTAACAATTAATTCACAGTACACATTCCTAAAATGTCACAGTAATCTATAATAACCAATGTTGATGAGAAAAGATACGACAAGGAGACAGCAAGACTGAATTAGTCTAAATGAAAGGGCCTACTGATAGGTTCCAAAGACTATGTAAATCATGCTTGGTTAAAACAGAAGATGTACAACTAGAAATTAATCAACCCAAATTAGTGTCAAATATTAGACCTAATTGGTGGAAAAAATAAAGTAGAAATGGGCTATTCCACCCTCACTCCCTTTTTGGGTCCTTACAGATATAGACTTTGGGGGAAAATAGAGAAGAACAGATGGAGGCTACAGGAGTAAGCTTCACCATCAAGGCTGCCACCCCAATGTTTCTTGGGACCCCAGACCTTCTTCATTCTGATCCTGAGGGATGTTCTGACCAGAAAGGGCCAGATGGAGGGATCCAAATGACATTGCCATCTCTAACAGCTCTAGCTGAATTCTAGCCATCACCTGAGATGAAACGGGATTGGATTTTAAAAGCATCAACAGCAGCAGCTCCAGCTAACTTCATCTCTTTTCTGTAAAATGACAGTTATTAGTATGTTTAATACCACCTAACAGACTGTGGAAAAAAAGGAGGTTTTCCTTCTGAGACTTACTTCAGCTAAAGGAAAAGGGAACAAGAAATGTTATTAAAATGAAAATCTTACTTAACACTTTAAATTTCAACTATGTTTCCTTCTTTTCTGTACCTTTCATAAAAGATTAAAGATTTTTAATAGTGTTTGTGCCATGGTCCTGAACAGGCTGAGGTCTCTGTATACCAAACTCTCGACATTGTTTAACACTGTTTAATGTTGGACAGCGATTACATTTTTAACACATTTGGCCCATTATTGCACCTAAATTAATATAACAGGACTCTTGAAATAGCACTTTGAATACAAACATTGACAGTGAGGCAATAGCTGAGTAACTTTGGGATGGCTGAGAGCAGGACAGACAGACAGACAGAGGAGGAGGAGGATAAAGATAAAGGTGTCAGACCTTTGGTCTCCAGACATTCATGAACGACATAGAAAAAAACCCTATATTTTGAACAATTATTAATTTTACTGTTCAAGGATTTTTTAAAATTTTTGCAACATCAAATGGAATAAAATAGGAAAGCAAAGCACTTACTGGTTAACTATAATTTTGCAACTATGAGGATGCTTTAAACTCCCCCTCTCCCTCCCAAAAATTCAAGCAACTGTTTAATCAATCGTGGCTCAAGATTGGTACTTCAGGTCCCAGCTCATAGTGTTTAGATTTCAACATTCAATCATTCCAACAAAAGAAAATCAAGCTAGATGCCTAGAAAATTTCACTACATAAAACTTTTTTTTGGCAATTTAGAAATGCATACAGCATCTGAACAAAGCTGGTCAATATGTTTCCTTTGGAGTCTTGAATGAAAATCCTCATTAAAATCTTAAAGAAGCCATTCCTGACATCTATCAGAAACCAGCATTTAGTAAAGAATTCAATTTAAGAAAATGTAATTTTGTATTTATAGAAAGACCATTTACAATATCCTGTACACCATCTGTGACAGCTTATTACACTCCAGCATGAAGCTGAGGCTTGGGTAGTAAACTGATCCTAATCTTTTCATGGGGAAAAATGAAATGACCGTTAACAGTCACACTTCACATACTGAAGCTACATACTCAACTGCATACTGTACTGTACACAGATAGGCACAGGAAGACAATATCTGTTTGGATGAGACTGCTCCCTGCTTTTAACATTCATTGATTTTTAAAGCACAAAATCATCACAGTAATTTTTTTTAAAAGCTGGTTACAGCAGTACTACATGGAATGTTATAATAATAAAGGGTTTAGTCTGTATACACATTAAGACCAATGACTCGTATGTTCTCATTATTAAAACTAGGTCACTGTTAAAAATTTGCTGGCGGTGGCATTTGTTGCCATGAATAATAAGAGTATCGCTTCCAGAATTTGCAAGTCATAATAGACTAGGCACACAGAAAACATTATGAATGATGGTAACACTTTCAGTAGTTAGGGAGCTCACTGTAATGTTACTAAATATGCCCTCCAACTGATTCTAAATTTAGTATCAAGTGAACTTATTTGGCATCAAACCAGTTGGTTCTCACAGAGCTAGAAAGTAGAGGTGTTTTAAGTTCAGCAGAGTATGCTGCTAGCAATACTGAACTGCTCTGTTGATTCTTTGGAAGCTGTATTGTGAACAAACAATGTCAAAATATGCTGGTGTTGGTGAAAAGAATACAAGGAAAAGACCATCAAACTGCCTTTTCTGGAGCTCCTGTGGTCTCTCAGTTTCATGTACATGATTGGCAAAAATGCCAATGAAAAGTCAATATGGCAATTCAAATATTCTATTTTATAATTTTCTTTCAGAATCCTATTCTGAAAAAAATTTATGGGAAAACGTAAACACGGTTTTTCAGTGAATTTCTAGGGATCATCCTCTATGCTATACCAAATGTAAATCTTACAGGTTTCTCAGTCTCTCTGCCTAAATGACTTCATATGTGAAGAATTCATCAAGGTTAAAACATTCTAAAACTACACAAGTAAAATATTATATTGTTATGAGTGCAATTTAAAAAAATGTCTCTTCTTTGGTATTAACACTAAATTAGCAATTGTTTGTCTTTTGCCAGTGATGTTGGTAATGTGATGAACTGCAGAGCATAAGGACATTTGATAAATCAGGCTACCTTTAAATTCTTTGGCATTTACACTTAGTACCCCTGCCCCCATCTCTCTCTCTCTCTCACACACACACACACAGAAATCTAATAAGCTTTCAGTTTCCACAAATTTAACACAAAAGAAGATAAATTGCAGTTTTACCAGGAGTGTTACAGTGTATTTGCCAGAACATTGTGTAAGAAGGCAATGTAAGGAAAAAATACAGTGTATTCATTCCCTCCAGCCCTCTACTATGCTGTAATTCTATCAAGGGTGAAACTCCACTAATTTGTTCAAGTCATGAGAAACCTCAAGAAAGAAAGATAATCTTAATTTATGTACATGTAATATAATGTCTAGTAAAAAGAACTCTATTGCCCCCAATCTGACTTATTCCATATGTTAGATCTGTCACTTCTCTTTTGTTGTCCTCCTCCCTTATCTCTTACCTCATGTATAACACAATTTTATTTTGCACAGTGTCTTTCAAAAGGGCATCCTAAAACACTACAAAATGAAATAATTTACAATAATGAGCTGTATTACATCTACCAGGTGCCAGTCACTGTGGTATTGAAGCATCATCACATGAATTAAAGGACTCATCCATTTCAGTACCTCTATGGACCTCCTAACTCTAATATTCCAGAATGGAATTTTTGAAGGACTAATTTTCAGCTATGTTACTATTACTTAGAGTGTGTGGAATATGTGAGTAAGTGTATATAAAGAAACTTCTTCCTCTGAGAGAAGCTATCATCACAAAATAGAGCACAGCATATGGCATAACTAGGGAAGATAAGGGAAAATTACTGATCATCAGTTCCCTTCGACATGGTCTCAGCTTTTTACATCCTACCACAAAGACTCTGTGGTCTCTAACCAACTTGGGTAGCTTTGGGGATAACAGACATCTCTTCAAGACTTCTTCTTGGTTCAGTCTCCATTGGTAAGTCTCTTTTCCATTACATTATGACTTTGGTGTGGCTCAGCTCCTAAGGGCATTGTTTGCTTGTTTCCAGAAATATGGACAATAGCAAATTACAGGGGGAAAACAAAACAGGGGTCTTAGAAGAAAGGCTGTCCCTTAAGAAGACTGAATCCCTTCTTTGCATTTTAGGAACATCTGTGCCCAGAGTGGCAAGGGTGTTGAATGCCTTAGACTCCAAATCAGGATGTGCTGGGTCCAACTCAGGGACTGGGTCTGGGTCAAATTTAGAGTGTGACTGGTGCAAGCAGAAGGTTTGTGTAGTCAGTCCTAGGGTCATGATGGAGACAGGTATGCGTGGTGTGAAGTGTGTTTTTTAGTGGGGAGTTGGAAATCCGAAGTGTTCAGGAAAGTAGGTGGAAAGGCCTGTGGCAACATGGTAAAAGGAACTACTCTAAATAGCACTTTCCAAATGAGCTTCAGCAAAGAAAAAAGAAATCGTCTGGGGAATTCCTCAAAAGAGCAGAGAGGAACCTGAGCTACTAAGGCAGGTATTGTTCATTTCTGAAGCTGCACAGTGTGAGGAAGGAGAGTGGGGAAAAAACATTTTTGCAGACATGGGGAGTGGGGCAGGTAGGTCAAACCCTGTAGTGGTTGAGGACTTCAGCAGAATGGAGAAGACAGCCCTCAAAGTAAATAAGGCTACCAGCTAAGGCCCCAGGTCAGCAAAGCATTTAAGCACACATTCAACTTTAAATGTCCCATTGATTTCCAGGTTCTTCTTGAAGTTTAAAGCATGGTTCAATGCTTTGCTGAATCGAAGCCTTTGCCAAGTAAGGAGCCAAGAGAGTTTTCTGTTGTATTGGAAGCAGGCTGCCCAGGGACCTCTTCAGGCTCGTGAAGGCTATTTCCCTTAACTATTTCAGTAGAATGGGAGAAGAGGGATACACAAAGACTATTTATGATTAAATCAAGCACAAAGCCAAGGTGTAGAGAGAAACTAAGAGGCATAGATAGGGAACAAAATCTGTGTTTTAACATGCAATTTGAAAACAGAAGCAAAATCAACAAGGCAAAGAATTACAGGCAGCAGGAGCTACAGAGAAGAGTATTACACAATTAGTGACAAAATTATGGGAAAGGCCAAAATGTACACTTATCAGCCTCATCTCCATCTCTTTTTGAAATTTATTTTTGAAACTATTATTAAACTATAAACATTCACAATGGTGCACACCACCTTTTTTTTATTGTGTAGCTCTCTGAGGTCACATTCCTTTTATGAGGTCAGTAACAAAAGAAAATAAAGATATACTCTTCTATTTAAAAAAAAATATAGGATTCCTTGAATCACATAAAAAGAATGAATAGTTAGACACAAATCAGAATTGGATTTAATTTATTGACAGAATAATTACATTTAGTTGTCTAAATGTCTATGAATTAAAACATATGAACTACCCTAATTACTATTACACTATTACTATTTAATCATTTTGGATGTTCTGGAAAAATCTCTTTAGAAGTTAGTACTGTTACTAAAAAATCTAAAATGAATTACTGTGGAATCCCTTTTATAATCAGGCCATTTTACATGGTAAAACTTCATTATAAGGTGGGAAAAATTCCCAGTCAGAAATCCACAAAGTCACCACTTTTTTTCCTTCTGCAAGTGCCTTCTGAAAACTTGCCTCTATGGTAAGGCATTCAAAAAAAGCTGAAGAGAAGGGTTATCCGGTAGTTAGGGAAATAGTGTAGGATTTGGGAAACCAAGTCCCTGCTTCCCCATAATCCTGTGTGACCTTGGGCAAGTCACTTAGCCTCTGTGCCTCAGTTCACCATCTACAAAAGAGGATAAATGTACTTCCTTATCTCATAAGCCTGTTGTGAGGCTAAATGCATTGAAAAGATTATGAGTCACTTAACTAAAACACTAATGGGGGTTACTGAAGTACCTAAGGTAGACAGAAAAAAACTGCCATCAACAAACTCCAGTGAGTTATGATTTTTGCTACTGACTGGCCAAGAGTTTTGTACACAGCTAACTTAAGCTAAAACAGGCTACCTTTTCCCGCATCCCACTTGTTTGCCTCGTCCTCCTGCCCCCTTCCCCCTTTTTTGGAACAATAAAGACCGTCCCTTTACCAAAGGCCCTGGTTACATATAGTAAGATTATATAGTGCATAGCACAATAGAGCCCTGGCTTGATAGATGAGCTTGGGAACTGTTGCAAAATGCACATTAAATAACAATGTCAGTAAGGTGATGTGCAAATAAATAGAATTGCAATGTGTACAACTGTAGTGTGAAAAACAATTTGAAACGGATTCACTTATATCTGACCTGAATAACAGTAGGTTCCACAGTAGACGTGTTATATATAAAATAAAATATTTACCATTTCTGCAACTATTTTTTTTGCTAAATGTTAGCAGTTGGGCTATCTTCTCATCCTGACCTATCAAAAGGCTTGAAAATGAAGCATTCACCATTTTGGAGGATAAAGCCAACCAATAAGAACCTTTATAAAATAATGCCAAGAAAGCTACTTTATTTGATCAATAATTTGACATATTTCTATTACAAATATTGTAAAATAATATAGCTTCACATAAATGTGAACTCTTCTCCCTTAGTAAGTTTCTTCTACAAAGAACTACAGAAAACAAGAAATTAGCAAAGGGTGGCCATGGCTCAGTTTAGAGTGTCTTACTTGTCTATTTACTTTACTTTACTTATTTAGAGTAAGACACCATTAATCTTCATTAAAAGTATGCTGAGTCTAGCAGAAATGTCTTAATAAGTTTTCTTCTGATGAACCAAGGCTGAGAAGACGTGTAGCCTATCATTGCCAGCAGTCACAGCCATCTAGTGAGATGCTGGTTAATACCCTTATCTCTCTCAGTTTGTGTCTCAGAACTGGAATTAATTCCTTTTATTCTGCTGTCACAAGTTTTATTTGCACTTATCGAATATAACTACAAAGAAAAAAAATGTAATAGAAAGAAAAATTAAAAAGTGTGTTTAAAATAAAGGGTCTTGGGAAACGAGTGACCACTGAGTTTAATTTTTGCACTTCCTACATCGAGGAAAATTTTAAATTTTACAAAATAAAATTGTAAATTCTACTGAAAAACAAAGTTGGAGGAAAAATATATTTTATGGGGTTAGTAAGGTAACTGCTACATAGTTGTTGGTCTTGTTTGTTTGTTTTTGGTAGCTAGATCAG
Source organism: Dermochelys coriacea (assembly GCF_009764565.3). Lineage (NCBI taxonomy): Eukaryota > Metazoa > Chordata > Testudines > Dermochelyidae > Dermochelys > Dermochelys coriacea. The sequence goes on from NC_050068.2 coordinate 148,478,434, forward strand.
CAATGATGCACTCTGAACTTCACTTACTAGTCATGTGTTTTCTACTGGCAATAAGATTATTATCTGAGAGACAAAGGTTTGTGGGTCTGTGTGAGAGAGTGCTATCCATTGATATTAATCCTTCACAATAAGTTCAGTGCTTGATCCTGAGACTAAAGCCTCAATTTCTTCTCCATTATAATTTTTTCGGACATGCTTGTGCTTTCAGATATGAGGGACACATCACAACTATTGCAAACGCAAGTACAAAGAGAGGCTATTCAAGACACAACACAAATATAAAATCAGAAGAGAGCCCTTAGTTATTATAACATTGTCTATCTGTACAATGAATTGACATAAATTAGATAAATATTAAAAATTCATTAGCTATTGTTTGTTCTTTAAAAGATCTTGGTCAGGATCAAGAATTGAATAGCTATATGATCAGAGGATAAAGAAAGCTCCATAAGCTTTGGGGTTGTTTATTTTGGGTACTCATTGCAATTGATGCACCTGAGTCTAGCTGTGTCAAAAGGGATTATAGGCTTGCTAGAACTTACTTTTTATTCCAGCAAGGATACTGATTTAAACATTTACCATGTTAAGAAAGTTCCAAATATGAGATAGACTGGGTGCCTTTTGCCACCGAATGCAAATGTTCTTTCAGAGTCATTAACATAACAAAGATGCCCTATGTAGTACCACATGTAAAAGCATGCTCCTGACTACATCCAGATATTAAAACTCATGATATTTAAAATGAAGTAGGGCAGTTAGCCCCCTGCCCTCGCCAAATCTTAACTCAGATAATTGCCTTCTGATTAAATTACCCCATGCAGTTTCAATTTCAGGTAGTGTTGTTATACATGTTCCAAGTACTGTTTTCTGTTTGACAGCTGCTATGTTCCATCCTAGAGGTGACTACATTTCAATGTAGGTGAAGTGATCCTTACATAATCTTTAACTACCTAAAAGTAGCATTGTAAGGCTTAATTATTTCATATTTGGTAAGTGCTTTGAGAACATCAGATAAAGAGGAACTATAAAAGTGGAAATCATTATGTTCTTTGAGTGCTGCTCTCTTGCTGGATAGTTTCTCCTAATGTAACTGGAAAAAGCAGCAGTGATAACAGGGGTACTTGGGTTTCAGAGAACCTGCAGAGACAGTGGAAGTATCCACCCTCTTTTGGCATTTCACCTTTTACATTCATTCTCATAAGCAGCAAAGAAATATACCAAGTACATCTCCACATTTTTTCTTTAAAAAAATTATAGCCAGCACCACTACCACCACCTACTTTATCTCTACCTCCTTTTTTTGGCGGGGGGAATATGTTGTTTTGTGGCTTTAACTCTCTGACTCTCCTAAGCAATTTTGCAGAATGGCAGAGCAGCTAAAATGTACTATTTGGGGGCAAAATCTATACTCTCTCCCTGATGTTTCTTTTAAAGAGAAGTAATCATTTCGTTGTTCTATCCACGTATCCTGCCTTTCCTCTTCTATCTTTCTTATACAGTCACCAGTTCTGGTTCTGAGCTCACCTCAAAAATACAAAATCTGTAAAACCATTTGAAATGAAGAAAGCAAGTGAGCAATCTTCATTTACTCCTGTGTTTGCAAGAATAATTTGAAGTCACTGCAAATTGGGGGTGATTTTTAAAAGTTGTTTTACAGGCTTTTACATGACTGCAGAACTAATGGGTACGCATTTCAGGTTTGCAGTCAAGAGACAGCCTTACAAGGTGAATGGCAGCTTCTGAGCTTTGAAGGGCTTGTTCCCTCCTTCACTGTATAAAAGGAACAGTTTACTGCAGTTTCTATTAATGTTAGCAAGCTTATTTTCAGGAAGGCACATTACTCCTACATCAAAGAAATTAGGCATACAAAAATTATACACAGAAAGTGTAAGTATACTTTTACATATTTGAAACATATAGAGGTTCCAGAATCTCATGCAGATAACATCTAGGATCTCTGTTAATAAAATATTAGGAGTACTGGTGGCACCTTAGAGACTATCCGATGAAGTGAGCTGTAGCTCACGAAAGCTTATGCTCTAATAAATTTGTTAGTCTCTAAGGTGCCACCAGTACTCCTTTTCTTTTGCGAATACAGACTAACACGGCTGCTACTCTGAAACCTGTAAATAAAATATTATTTAGTCATTGTGTTTTTAAAAAGAGGTCTAGGCAGACAGAGATAAAGGAAACTTTATAAAAAGCTAAGAGCATAAAAATGCAAACATTCAACATGTTAATCAGTTGCCAGTGTACAACCAAATGAAAGCCCTGAAATAACATGGATTTTTGAGTTGGACATTCCCAGCGTCTCAGTTATAATATAGATATAGATGATACATTTTATTAATTTGTTTACTAAAACTTTGTGGCAGAGCCACAAAATATCCTGATAACTCTTTTCTGGTATAGTTTTAGGTCATTGCTTAAACAGGTTACTTACTCTTTTTTTTAGTGATTTATTTTTTATTTTTGATATTATTAATTTTTTTTGCTGAAGAATACTGGATAGAATCTATGCATATTTTAAACTAAATAATCAATTATCTAACCATTTTTTTCTGCACTTTTCCAAAGAAGAGGACAAATACCCATCGGGAAGAATGCAAAAGACTCCCTCACAAGACCAAAGCAACAGTGCATGAAATTGAACTCAAAAAGAGCCACCATTCTGTGTGACTTTTTGGCTGACACAATTTAGATATTTATAACTTTACGAATGAACCACTGGAGAAGAAATTGAAGCTCTTTCTAGCCAGAAAGGATTAATGAACATGTGCACCTGGTAATTACACTACTCCATCTTTCTGAAAGCCCTCACACACTGCCTCAATGGCAGAAACTATAATGAAAAGGCATTGAAAATATCAGTCTGCAATTCTACAAGTCATTCAAATACTAAAATTTAGAATCTTTCTTCACATTTTCCATGATCATAACAACACCACAATATATACATACTATCAGCTATTCATATTGTTACATGACATGCCTCATTTGAAATAGAAACCCCATACGATGTAAATTCAGGTTTTAACTGAGTAAAGACCCAATGTAGAAAATTCATGTGAAAAACTATATCAAATGCTTTTTGAAATAATTGCAGAAGGAAATATTAGGCTAATGTCAAAAATACAATTACTTAAAGACAAGAGTTTCTACTAAGAATTAAACTTTAAAATAAAGTTTATAGGAAAGTGAAGTTATGAAATCACTACTTGCTAAGATGGCTTTCTTTGAAAGAGTCTTTTGAGCTATTTGTGAGACAAACTTTTAAAAAACTATGCATGATTCTACAAATATGCAATTTTCTTCATATTACCTAGATTTGGAATCTAAGCTTTCTTTAATCATCACATAATGATCAGAAGACATTGTAGTTTCATATGGTACTGTAAGAAGAGTTTGATACAGTCAAAATGCTAAACAACCTCTCTCTCTCACTCTTTAGTCTCTTACTCAAAATTCAAATGTGCTTTGGAGCACCAACATCTGATTCTTCCATGTTGTGTCACCACAATATTTGATATTATATTAATGCACAGATGAAGTTGCAAAATATATAACTGGATAATGCAGAGCACATATAAGTCAAGACAGCATTACTAATTCAGGGGTTGTTTTAAGACAAAGTTTGAATTTCTTTCACAATGAACTCAATGAAATGTAGGCAGATCCATCACTAAAAACTAAAAAGTTAATTACAGACATAAATCATAAACATCTAAATGGCTGTAAAAAAGTCTCTTAAAACAACACCTTTAAGTGCAGTAAAAGATTTAATCTTTTAAAATGGCCTGTTTCTGTTAAAATCTATTGCTCCCTGGTGGATTGTAGAAAAAGAAAACACTCCAATAGAGATAAGCATGCATGAAATACCCCTACAGAGTATTCAACCAATTGGCTAGAAGGAGACGACTTCAAAAGCAGTAAGACTAGAGATGCTCAAAGCACCTTGCAGCTTTGAGCTGCTGGCCTTTACTGGTGTTTTTATTACAATTAGGTTTAACTTGGGAGCAGATAAATAATTGAGGGATATATTTCTGGAGCTCTTTAACAAAAATATCATTTTGTCACAAGCTCTAAACTAGTCATTATGAAGATAGCACTTATTCTAGACCTTCTGATTTCAAGTACAAAAGCATCCACTCTCACCTATTGCTCAGACTCCTGCATCAGAATAGAAGACTTTGGTGCTTTAATTCTATACAGGCTGCATCTTTTCTCTTGACTAACAGATTCTCTCTCATGCACACATATTCTCGTTCTCTTACCTTTAATAACGGGTACAAAAGCAGCTAAGTTCCCACGACTGATTTTAGTTCAGAGTATCCAGCAGTGCATCTGCACAAAGCTTTGCCATTGCTAGTGTGAAGAGAAAGAGCTGCTGGGATGCTGAATGGCACATCAGCCAACTTTGTGTGTAGCAAAGGCTCTATGGAAAATCTGGACTGAAATTATTTTGGATTGTGGATTGGATTCCATTTCACACAGCAACAGTGTGACAGAACAATGACTTAAAAACAGAAAAAAATATTTTTTGATCAAACTTGCCTGCAAATACAATCAGTAATCCTGATTTTACGAAATAATTTCAGAACTATTGATCTAAAATATTTTGATTGCCCAATGTTGCTGTAATATGCTGTCAGCACAATAGCAAATATTTAAATATGCAGTTTATGAACAGTTTCCATGTTGAACTGAACGACTTGATAATTTCAGTCTTCTTGGTATAATTAAAAAGGAATATAATGTTGTGATGATCTATACTATTATGTTCACCACTTTTACAAGACCATGGTAAATGTTGTAAAAGTATGCCTTGTGAGGTATCATTTGAAAAGTCATAATCTGCTGAATATCATGATCTTGTTGGAATATGTGTAGCAACACTGTATGTGAAATATGAGACTATACTTTATGATGGTTATTGAAATGTGCTGTAATTCTGGGTAACGCTCACAGACCAGTTTTGCAGAGACAAAGACACACTGGCCCCAGCCAGGTGTTAAAAGGCTATTGTCTGCTTAAGCGGCTATTCTCCAGCAGGGGGAAGAGGTTAACAAGAAATTTACATTGTACTACAAGAACGGTTCAAACCTCACATCCAAAAAAGACTGCTTTTGCCTGCATCCCAACTAAGGATAATCTTCAAATAAGGGAGAGGGGTTTAAAAATATGAGACAAAGGCCTTCACTTCACTTTTTCTCCTCCCATCTCCCTGCTCACAACATCAATGAATACCTGGAGGACACTGAACTAAGGAAAAGGGGTTCCAGGCTGAAAGGAGACCTATCCTGTGAAATTTACTGCAGCATATAGTTAGACAAAAACATTTGCTTTTAAGTTCACTTAGCTTGTTAAGTTTTAAGTGTTAAGTATTATCTTGTGTTTTACACTTTGATTTCTTTTGTAACCAACCCTGACTTTATACATCACCTGCAATCACTTAAAATCTATCATTCTGTAGTTAATAAACTTATTGTTTTATCTTAACCAGTGTGTTTGGATACAATGGATGGAAAACTCCATTTGGGATAACAGGGCTGGTGCATTTACATTTTCCTTTGATGAAATGATGGACTTTCTATGAGCCTGTACTGTTCAGGAGGGTACTGAGCAGTACAAAGCATACACTTCTGGGAGATAATTCGGGGACTGGGAATTTGTGGGTGTCATCCTGTATGTAATTCATGAGTGACTGACCAGAGTGCTCATGTGCTTATCTGGGAGTGAATTTCATGCTGAAGGCTGTGTAGTAGGCCAGAAGTGGCTGTTCTGCCAGCAAAGCAGTGTGAACAGTACTCCAGGCTAGAGAGTTAAGGGGACACTGCTGTTCAATAGTCCAGATTGTACCTTGGGTAATGTCACAAATGTAGAATGGGAAGTTAATCTAAATTCATATATGCTTATTTTTTATTAACCTTCTGTGATTTATTTTCAAATCTCTGGGTATGAGGTGGCATTGGCCCTTTTCCTTCCCCTGCCACCCTCAACATACCGTAGATCACTTTTCAGGTTTATTTTCAATGAACTGTAACAGATGTTTTTCTTCACTTAAAAGTAACCTCTCAGGTGTCAGTATTCACATATGATTTCATGGATGGTCTTACTGTCACACTATAGCTTATTTTTTTGTGGCAACATCTATATATCACCAAATATCAGTTTAATAAACCCTGCAGTACACTCAATGTGAGAGATACTGAGATTTTGTTTAAAGGAAAATACAAGGATACTAAGTATTCTGTGTTTATTACCATCCTCAATATGGTGTTAAATATTCTCCAGTGTAACATTGTTCAGCTTATTTAAATGAATCTCTCTAAAAAGGTTCGAATTGCCTATCTATGTATTAGGTTTATGGAATTACTAGAATATTGAATTGATGGATGCTATACTTTTGATTTATATTAACTCTATAAATGAGATTTTCCCATTAATTTGACACAGGGAAATTTAAGAATAAAAGAAAAAATGTATCCTCTCCCATATCCTTTGACAAAGTAGCGTGCAGCATTATTTACACTAACCTACAGGGAATTCAGGATGCTTGTTGTAGCCATTCTGGCACTAGGACAGAAATTTGAGGATAGAAACTGGATTCCAGGTGCCAGGATGGTAGAAGCCTCAATACGTCACATAGGTGATGACTACAGTTGGCTTTGGATACACTGTTTAAACAGTACATCTCATTGCCAGAACCAGAAGGTTCTGTTTTGCAGATGTGAGGGTTGGGGGGAAGGGACTTGTCTGATCACCATCTAGGGGCTGTGCCCATATTTTTACCAGATAATAAAACAGGGAACAGGAGGTAAAAATAATACTAAAAAAATGGCAAGAAATAACAATAAAAGGTAACTTTCCCAATCATCCAGTTATTTGTTTCTGTATTTATTATTTCTTTCTTGCATAACTAACACAATCTTGCTAAATGATAGCAAGCTTGCAATCCGGATTCCATGGTCAGTTGTCCTCCATTAAATTCCTATATAGTTTTTTGGTTCTGATTTGACCTAATCAAATTGCTAGCAACCAGTCTCTAATCAGCTTATAAACAATAACAGGTTGAAAAGGCAGAAACATATTTTAGGTTTTTTATTAATGAATATTCTAAGACGTGCCACTTGAAAATGTGAACTTCAATATGCTTAGAAAAGATACAATCAGTACTATTTGTTTGCTAACACATGCCGAGAGTCATCCTCTGGTGACTGAAAAAGAAAAACAATAAATTCTGCTTATACTCTATGTCTTTTTAATATAGTCAGTGCCTTATCAGTACTCAAACACATTCCTGTGAGAAGCTTTGGAAAACTAGCTACAATGCTGAATACTTCATCTGTCTTTCAGTCTTGTCTCCTTTTATTGTATTCTAATGAAAACATCTGTAATGTACTAAAAACTATATTGCAAACTTAGAAAAAATAAAACCAGAATACTTAATAAAAAGATTAGCTCAGAGAAATAGCTCAAATATGTTATGTAGTTATTAATTGCTGTACTGGAAAAGTCATCAGTTATACTTCACAGGTAAACAAATATATTTAAAGTGTGGGCTATTGCTAGATTTTTTTTAAAAAAAATTGGTATTATACTTAACAGTTAATTACATTAATCTCCAGGTAAGTGTTGAAAAACACTGGCAGGGAATGTTCACACTCAGCTACCCATATGGTGCAAGCTTAGGGAATAAAAGATGTTAGTATTTAGGGCTGTTAGTCCACATCTTTGCTGAGTACACAATTCACTAAAAAAGGGAATTATTACTGTCTGACAAATGTTCAAAGTGTGAAGGCATCCAGTATCACCACATGGCTCAGGGCTCATTAGGTAGCTTTTATACAACACTGTAACAACATATTTCAAGAATCCAGGGCATATATATTGGATAACCACATTTTTTGACTAGTCATATGCACTTGACAATCCACTTTCTATCTATGCAAATAAGAAGGTTGCATATACATACACGCTATGTATTTCTAACGTATATCATGATAGTACATAAGGACTATGTAAATATATAATTAAATTCCCTCCACCAGTGTTTTTACTCTACACCCCAACTTTGTTTTATTTACATTTTCTAAAGTGGGATTTTCCTTGTCTATGACATTATGCAGCCTTTTACAGAGAAAAAGAAATGTCTCTAAAGGTGGCAGGTCCCGAGTTCCACAGCCAAATGCCTCTGTGTGAGAAAGCTCTGGCTTATACCCTTAGAAATTCACCAAGGGGACTGTTAAGGCTAACATCCCTGTTGACTGCAGTTGTCATGGTGGCAAATGGAGAAATAGCTGTACTGAGAAAACGACCTTGAAATGGGACAAATCTAATGTATTTAGAACAAAGACTTTGAAATAGATGATGACTTGGATAGGTAGCCAATGTAGAGCAGAGTATTGCTGCATTGTGCTTTTAATGGTCAGTCTCTGGATCTCTGCATGTTGAGCTAGCTGTAGCTTCAATACAGCCCTCATTACCAATTCCAGATAATTCTGGAGGAATCTAGCCTGAATGTGACAAAAACATGGATCACTGTGTAGAGGTCCACATCAGAAAGACTTCCGGCTAGCCAAAGATTAGAGGAGGAGTTTCTGGCCACTGCTAGTGAAATGGATTTGCAGCTGCTCTATAATAATTTAGGATGACTGTATGTTGCCCTGGTTATTGGGATTTTTTTTTGTATTACTACATTGGCCAAACCCAACAGAAGCTGTCTGGAAAAACAGTCAAAGAAAAAAAATGGCTCAATATGAGCCACCTCTGTGCAAACACTTCAGAGTTGTTAAGGGATAATGGACAAACTATTCATTTTGATAATTCTGGTTCAACCTCCTGATGAGCCCACAGAACTATTTTTGAACAGAAGGGTCAAAGATCAGGAACACAAAAGAACAAAATCATCCTGGGAGGAGTAGAAAGGATGCTATCTCAAAAGAGAAGTAGTAGTTGCTCAAGAGAAGCAGACTGATACACGTGACCATGGTGAAGGTGCCTGAAGAAGTTAGGCCTGCCTCCATCAGGGAATAGTAAGGGTTTAGGTAAGATAGATGTGTGTAGACTGTTGTTTTAAAATCCCTTTTTCTCTAATGCTTTGTTCCTACTGCTAAAGTAAACAATACTTTGGTTTGAAGTAGGCTATCTGATCACTGTATAACTCCTGAAGGGAAGAACTGCAAGTGCCTGAACCCAGTTGGAACTTCAGATTGAGAATGGTGGATACACAGGACATTGTAGCCCCGGAGTTGGAGAGTTGTGAAATCCATCCTGAGACAGGTAAAGACATGAGGCCAAACACTTGTGGGGGTGCACTTGGGGGGGTAAGAGACCAGAAAGGAGGCAGAGATGCACCTAGTCCGGTAACCATGACAGATAACATCAAGGAATATAGAAGGAGAGATTATTTCCATAGGACCCCAAGATTGTGTGTCACCTTGTCCATCAGAGGGCAAATATCTGCAGTAGAAAGTGATATTATTAGCACCGGTCAGTTGCTTAAAGTGTTCAATTGAGCATGAGCCAGCTACTTTTTGCCCACAACTTCTCTCTTGCAGGTACTGGGACAGTTAAGTAGTATCACCAGATGTGTGTAGTTTAGGTGGATGTACCATATAGCAAAAACTATGAAACTGCTAATTAGAAACCTAAAAATTAACATTTTTGTTAACAAAATTCATCAAGAATAGCGTCAAAACCCAACTATATGTTATTCTGTGTTGCTATTATCTAGATACACCCAGTTCCTTTTTCCTTCCACTGAACCATGTGAAGGCAGTTAGGGAATTTGCCACATAAACACAGACTTTAGTGGCCATCTTTCTTCCTCATTGCCTTGCTCTGATCCGTGGTTACACTGTTCCAGTCTGTCCCCAGGTTTGAACTCTTAGCACAGTTAGCATTCATTGTGTATGTGGGTAGTAGGGGGAATGGCCTTGGCTCTAGAATGAACTCCCTCAGTCACAGCCTGTGTTTGACCACAGTGAAAATGAACCTTTTCTTGTTTGGCTTTTTTCTGTAACTGCAGAGCTCTCGCTTTAGGTGGGCTTTGTTATTGGAAGGTGAAAATGACTTGCATTAGTATTAATTTATTGCCTGCTCATAAAAGCTCAGCTGCATTGGTCTGGTCATCTTGTTCATTTGGCCAACCTGAGAATAGCCAAGGCCATATTTTATGGTCAGCTAAAGCAAGGAACCCTCCTCATACAAATGATATAAAGTACAAAACTATATAAAAACACACTGAAGTCAAACATGAAAGCCTGTGCATGTCCCAGAAACTGGGAAGCAACAGTCCACAACAAAGCAAGGTGGTAGCAGATTTGTTATGTCACACTTTTTCCATTATACCACTACAGTTGTGTTTGCCATCCCATGTCTTCATCCCATAGAAGCATTCACAAATTTTTGATTACATTTATTTCCACACGTTATTTAATTTACCCACATTTTTTGGTTTCATACTATGTTTCTGACAAACAGAACTAATATTTCACAATACTCTTTCCTTCCCCTCAGGCAAGTGGGCCATACCCAAAGAAAGCTTACACAGAAGGAATCAGCTCTGTTCAAACCACTAAGCAGTATTCCATAGAGGTTCTCTGTGCTAAGGGGCTTCCACTACAGGTACTCAGGTCACACAATCATGGTCACAGTCGTTGGCTATTAAGCCAATCACTTTTGACACTTTTGACCACCATGAACTATTTATTAGCTAACCAGGAATTAATGCAAACTGTAATAATCTTCAAGGTAATGCGATCAGGTCTCAACCAACTGGATTGTGTTTGGCTGTGCAAGCACATCTTAATTATATTTTATATATCAATATCTTTTTAGAGGGGTAGCCATTACATTGTGGATAATTATCATGGTAATACATGATTAATATGTTTCAACATACTGAGTACAGAAATGACTCAGAAAGATTACCTTTATGTGCAAATGGCAATTATATTTTTACAGCAGCCACTCTGTGCGAAGGAGAGACTGAGAGTAGCTGAATAATAAATAATAATAATCTCAAACTAAAGAATGATTTTTCTTGAAAAAATACACTAATTATGAAAATGATTCCCTGACTTATATGAAGACATGAAGATAATATTAAAAGTTGATATAGCAAATGAAAAGGCAACAGAGTACTGATGTCGACTGAGTGCATATTGAACGTAGAAAGTTTATGTCTGGAGAGCTCACTGGTCATATCATCTGAAGAATAATGAGGGCAAATAAGTAGAGATTTGCTGGCATTGCCATTCAGTAGTTTATAAATCTTGGTCCTTCTCAGCATTCATTTTTGGTGTCTTTGTGTTTGTTAACCTAAGCACATTGCTTTACAAAGGCAGTTTAGTGGAAAAGAAGTCAGGACACCTATGGTCTATTCCTTACTCTTCAACTGATTTGCTGTGTGACTCTGGGCAAAATCACTTATCCTCTCTGGCTGGGATTTTTCAAAGGAATCGAAAAGAGTTAAGCATCCAAATCTTATCGAAATGAATGAATTTGAGTACCTTGCTCTCTGAGGTGACTTTGAAAATCCCAGCCTTAGTGCCTCAATTTATTCATCTATTAAAATAGATATAATTACTTTATCAGGATTATCTTGTGTGAAAAAAAATGCATGAGTTTGTTGGAAGATGCTGCTGAGGTGAGTGATTCTTCTCAAAAACTCAAGAAACCTGAACATGCTGAGAGGCAGAGGTTAGAGTAAGGGATAATGCAGAGATAGCTCAAACCTCTGCCTTCTAAGAGAATTTTAGTCAAAGAAATGGATTTTTCTGCTCCTTTCATCTCTTCAGTGGCAAAAAATGGAAGGGAATATATTCCCTTATATTAGTACAACAACAGAATTGCTTTTAAATTATAGATAGGCAAACCTACTGAAAATAAATTCTGTTTGTTTTTGCTCTGCTTCCATCCTTCAACTTCTTTCCTGGTTCAGGCACCTGACATCAGCAGCCATATGATGTGAAAAACAGCATCAGCACCCTCACATTTTCAGCAGCAGTAAGTACTATCATGCTCCATGCATATGACATCTCTGGGCTGATGTAACAAGTTGGAATGTTAAAGGATAGGTCATCAGTGAAAAGTGACATTTTACGTCATGGAGAAAAATGTTACAAGAGAGACAGGCCATATTCACATACACACAAATACTGTTGCAGAAGGATAATTCAAGGCACTCTTAGGTTAGTCCTACATTAAACCCGTAAGTCGACCTATATTGGGTTGACCTACAGCCACCACTGTAATTATTTGTGGGATGCATACCCACACTACCCTCCTTGGGTTGGCCGTGCACAACCTCACCAGGAGCACTTCCAATGGCCTAAGAGGGGCAAGTTTGGGGAGCTGAGAACCTGGACTTACATCAACCGAACTGTGTAGTGTAGAGACCAAACCCTAGTAACATTCAGACAGTGTCTACCCACTTTCCCACTGTATCAGAGTATCCCTTTTACAGATAGCTATTCCAATTAATGAATTAAAAACAGTAGAAGGGGATTTTTGGTTTGGATTTCAGGGAGGGGGAGGGAGGCTTGGGAGCAGTATATTTCTTCTTGTGACCACATTTGTGGAATTAGTTGACCTCTGATCTTATAAACAGAATCACTTTGTATTCAAAGCAAGACTGAAGACTTCATCTGTTTAGGCTGAGCACTTCATTAATGTATAGTCAGGTAATTGCTTTTGCTATTTTATTCCTTTTTTGTTCAAAATACTAAGACACCAGACCTTAGCATAGCTATATGTATTTATGGTTTTATACTAACATTATGAAAGTGAATAAACCTATGCACTGAATAAATTCATGTTACAAACTGTCCAGAAATCATAATGGGAAATAGAATGCTGCCACAGTTGGCTAGCTGCTACAGTTACAGATAACAGACTCAGTCTTTTTCATATTAGAAGAGCTGCAGAAGAGTCATTAAGAATCTGCAAGGGTCAACAGAAACTTGACATCATATCAATATAGCAGTGTCAGAAAAGACATATCACAGCTAACTTTGTTAACAAACAATAATAAACCCTTGTTTGGTGCTTTACATTTCAAAGCACTATACAACATTAACTGATTAATCCTCACAGCCCTGTGAGGTAGTTAGTATTATGATCACAAAAAGAAAAGAGTACTTCTGGCACTTAGAGACTAAAATGTAATTTGAGCATAAGCTTTCGTAGGCTACAGCTCACTTCATCAGATGCATCCGATGAGTGAGCTATAGCTCACAAAAGCTTATGCTCAAATAAATTTGTTAGTCTCTAAGTGCCACAAGTACTCCTTTCTTTTGTGAATACAGACTAACACAGCTACTACTGTGAAACCTGTTATTATGATCACAGTTTTACAGATTAGAAAGTACTCGGATTGCCTTCAATATAAGTAAAAGGAAGATAAAGGCAAACAGACTGCAGGCCAAATATATCGGAGATGTAAGTAAGCAAAAATCCATTAAATCAACTAACTTGCAACAATTTGGCCAACCTAATTGCAAAATGGTAATCAATGCATAAACTAAAGCAAGACCATATCTTTTCACACTGAAGCCCCTGCAAAATAACAATGACTTTGTAAATGCTATAAAATAATGTCAGGAAGATCTGGGTTGACCCCAATAGGGTATAGAAAAGTGGGTACAGGACTAAAAACAGAACACTTTTAAATAATAAACAAGGTTAGTGGGGAGGGTGATCACATCCCAAGCCACCAGTTATGGGATGTGGGCCTTAGACTGTAGAGGTCCTAATGGGAGCAGGAAAGAATCCATTGATTATCCTCATGTCGGAAAAACGATACTGTTAGATTCTCATTGGGAACAAATCAAGGAAGTCTATACCTGGCTGGGGAAGATGCTTAAAAAAAAATGGAGACTCAGGTGACATTCAGTGGAATTCTACCTGTCCCTACAGGAGAAGAGTGAAGGCAAGACAAGATTATAATTATCAACAGACTCGTTCAGGGAGTGGAGCCAATAAGGAGGGCTTGAATGTTAGATGACTGGGAGGCATTCGTGGACAGAGGACAGGATGGACTCCTCCCGAACAGGGAGGGCAATAGAATTCTAGGATGGAGTTGGCACATCAAGTTTTAAACTATAAATTAAAGGGAAACAGTTGGCAGATAATGCTCATATAATCTCTCTGCCTGATCCTAATATTGAGAGAGAAGAAAAATCAATTAAAAGAAAGTTACAGTAATGGAGGAAGGAACAGAAGGAGGGTAGGAGAATGGACAACAAGAGGAAGAAAGCGCCTAGTACCACTGAGAGGTAGCAATCAGATACGGTGATCATTTGGTAGTAAAATAATTGTCATCTAATCAGGCAAGGAATCTGAGTGAAGCCAAGCAGAATGAACAACTAAGATGTCACTACACCAATGCAGGAGCCTGGGTAACAAAATGAAGGAACCATAACTACTGGTGCAGGAAGATGCTTAAAAAATGGAGACTCAGGTGACATTCAGTGGAATTGATATTAGAGAGATAATAGAAACATGGTAGAGTAATAGTCATGATCAGAATACAGGTATTGAAGGGTATGTGATGTTCAGGAAAGACAGAAATAAAGTAAAGGTGGTGGAGTAGCATTGGATATTAATGACAAGGTAGACTAAAGAAACTAGAACTAATGGAATGGATACAATGGAATCTGTTTGGCTCAAAATCACTTTTGGAAAGAAAGAAGTCAGAGGCTCCACTGGGATAGTGCTTGGGGTCTGCTAAAGACCCCCAGGATCTGATCTGTATATGTCCAGAGACTTCTTAAACAGTTTTAATGAAATAAATACTACTGAGAATTTTGTGATTATAGGAGACTTTAATTTTCCAGATATAGATTGGAGTGCTACTAATAATGATATGGCCCAGATATTCCTTGTTGTAATAGCGGATAAGATTTCTTCACAATAGGTCACCAAACCACAAGAGGTGATGCCATTTAGATTTAATATTGGAAATAGGGAGGACCTCATAGAAGAATTGATTGTAGAGGACAGCCTTGGTTTTGGGTGATTGTGATTTAATTCATGTAAACTAAATGGAAGGATTAACAAGAATAGGTCTGGATCTAGGGTCCTAGATTTTATAAGTGCAAACTTAAAAAAAAATAAGGGGAATTAGGTTTGGGAAATTCGGTTTACTGAAGAACTCAAGGATCTGAATGTGAATTCAGAGGTTTGGAACTTGCTTTAAGTCAAAGCGGCAGAAGCTATCTGAGTCTGCATCCCACGCAAAGGGGAGAAATTCATAAGGAATTGCTTCAGACCAACCTGGATGAACAAACATCTCAACATGTTTGCTAAGAGAAAACATAAAGCCTACATGGAATGGAAGAAGGGATGGTTAACACAGAAGCTTACCTCTTAGAGGTCAGAAAGTGTAGGAAAAGTGAACTGCCAAAAGCCAAGCAGTGTAAACCCTCATAAAGGAATGAAAACCAATAGTAAGAGTTCTGTTAGCTATATACATCAAAAGAAAAGAAGTGGGGACTGCTAACACTGGAGGATGGGGTGATGGATTATAGATAATCAGATGTTGCCCAAAACCTGACACAAATACTTTTGCCTCAGTTAAGAGTAATGAGGAACTTGAAAACAGTGGCAGAGTGGCTAATGGGACTGGAGGATATAGAAGTAAAATTAGCACATCCAAGGTGTAAGCCAAACTCAAACAGCTTAATGGACCAAATGTGGGGAGGATAGACAATCTCCAGTCGAGACCATTAAAGGAACTGGCATGTGAAATTGCAAGCCCAGTGGCAAGGATTTTTAATGATCTGTAAACTCAGAAGTTGTACTTTGTGATTGGAGAATTGGCAATATAGTACCTGTATTTAAGAAAGCAAACCAAAAGTGATCTAGGAAACTACAGGCCCAATAAATTGACTTCTGTGTGTGCAAAGTGTGTTAGAAACAAATTATGAAAGGGAAGTAGTTAAGGATATTGGAGGGTAAATGGTAGTTCGGATAAATACAACATGGTTTTAGAAAAGGTAGATAGATTGTCCCTAACCAGCTTGATCTCTTCTTTGAGACAATAACCAATTTTCTAAACAAAAAAATGCAGTAGATCTAATTTACGTGAATTTCAGTAAAAATTTGAGACATTTCCATATGGGAAATTAAAGATGGGGGATTAATACCAGAATTAAAAGGTGAGTAAGGAACTGGTTAAAGAGAGACTACAATGGTCAAGCTGAAGGGTGAACTGTTAGGTGGGGGGATGATCCTCAAGGATCAGTCTTGGGACCGATCTATTTTATATTTTTCATTAATGACCTTGACTCTAAAGTGGGAGACGCTAATAAATTTGGAAGGGATGCTATATGGGAAGAGGACTGGAATGATATTCAGAAGATCTAGATGGACCTTGAAAACTGGAATAATAGAAATGGAATGAAATTTAATAGCGTAAAGTGCATGGTAACACATTTAGGGACTAACACAAGAAGTTTTATTACAAGATGGAGATGTATCAGTTGGAAGTGTCAGAGAAGAGAAAGACCGGGTTGTATTGGTCAATCACAGGATGACTATGAACCACCATATAGATTCATAGATTCATAGATACAGGTAAGGTCATAAGGACCATTATGATCATCTAGTCTGACCTCCTGCATATCGCAGGCCACATAATCTCACCCACCTACTCCTGCGAAAAACCTCACCTATGTTTGAGCTGTTGGAAGTCCTCAATCATGGTTAGAGACTTCAAGGAGCAGAGAATCCTCCAGCAAGTGACCCGTGCCCCATGCTACAGAGGAAGGCGGAAAAACCTCCAGGGCCTCTTCAATCTGCCCTGGAGGAAATTCCTTCCTGAGCCCAAATATGGCGATCAGCTAAACCCTGAGTATATGGGCAAGATTCACCAGCCAGATACCCAGGAAAGAATTCTCTGTAGTAACTCAGATCCCACCCCATCTAACTCCCATCACAGGCCACTGGTTCCCATTTATCTTGAAATTTAAAGATCAATTAATTACCAAATCATGTTATCCCATCATACCATGAAAAGGCTAATGCAATCAAGGATGCATTATTTCCAGTAGAGATGAGGGAAATATTATTACCATTACACAACCACTGGTGAGCCCCATCTGGATACTGGTGTAAATCTGCTCTTTGATGTTTAAGGAAGATGAATTCAAAGGTGGAACATGTGCAGAGAAGGGCTACTATGATGATCAGAAGAGCAGTGGGACAAAAATGAACTTGTTTCAAGACTTAGCTGATAAGTTTATGGAGGGGATGGTATAAGAGATTGCCTACTGGCAGAGGACCCCTCCATGACTGCTATTAGCCATATATCTCCAATGGCCAGAGATGAGACACAGAGGGCTCTGAATTCTTTCCCAGATTGTCTGACTGGTGGGTCTTGCCTCATGCTCAGGGTCGAACTGATCACCATATTTGGGGTCAGGAAGGAATTTTCTCTATGTCAGATTGACAGAGATTTAGGTTTTTTGTGTTTTTGTTTTTATCTTCTTCTGCAGCATGGGTCACTTGCTGGTTTGGACTAAATTAAATGGATTCTCTGTAACTTCTGTCTTTAAATAAAGATTTGAGGATTTCAGTAATTCAGCCAAAGGTTATGGGCCTTCTACAGGAGTGGGTAAGTGAGGTTCTGTGGCCTGCAATGTGCAGAAAGTCAGACTAGATGGTCATGATAGTCCCTTCTCATCTGAAAGTCTATGAGCTGCTCTCTCTCTCTATATTTCTATTATAAAAATGAAAGAAGGGATTTATTGCATCTCCCCCAACCTATTTTTTTCTTCTCTACTATTTTGCTTAATTTAAATTTAAGAAACAACATCTAATTAATTATTCTACATGAAAAGAACGAGACTGGTATCTTAGGTGGGAAAGGAGAGTTGGTTTATGGAAGCCAGAAGTGACATGAATGAATGCCAGCAATTATATAGAAAGTGAATCTCTACCCCACCCCACCCCACACATACACACATTGATTTGCAAGATCAAAAGAATGAACAAAAATACAACACCACCTGAATTTTCCAAAAAAACATATGTTTCAAACGTTGACATTAAATAATTTCTTACACTGGCATCTTAAATGTTTTTGCCGTTCCTCGCTCCTAAAGCCTCAGATTCTTTCCTTTGGAAACAGAGTGGCTATAGATTCTGCTGTTGTCAGAACTAGTCTCATAGATTAACATTCCAATTAAATTGGTAAATAAATAACAAGACATTTAACTCTTTCAGTTTAACATCTGAATCTTTCAAAGTAGTTTAACTGCAGAACAAACCCAAGGGAGGAACCGAAGACTTGGTCAGAACAAATCAAAGGGAGGAAACTACCAGCTTGGAAATCCACTGCAAACTCTTTAGTCAATTTTTAGGAAAGCTTCATTCATAAGCATATACTTTTTATTTTCTCTCTTTGCCTTTCCCAAGCACCAATATTTCTATATGCACATACACTATATATACACGCATACACAAGAGTGAGGAATTTTCGATTAATCTTTGTACTTAAGATTACAGTTTGCATTTTATTGCATTTAGCCCCCACTACTGGCAGAGATAATCCTAACACCAAAGCCAGTTTAGCAGAAATACAGTTACAAAATTGAGAGAGAGAGAGAGAGAGAGAGAGAGAGAGAGAGAGAGAGAGAGTTTGACTTTGTGATACAGTACAAACAACAAAAAATCCACGGATGACCAGAAAGGATTGATTTGGTACGTAATGTTTTCCTTCAAAAACTACTTTCAGAGAGATCATGTTGTTTTATTTCATAGTATAATAGCATTAGCTAGAGGAATGCATTTTACATCTATGGTGCAATGAAAGGAGGATGAAACTACAGCTGCTATTATCTACTAAGCAATTTTTTTCTTCTTTACAACAGTGTAGATTTCACTATATTCTGAGTAATCTATGGTGATACTATTTAAACAAAGAGAAATCACCATCACAAGGATGCATGCATTACAACCCAACTACTACTACCATTTTTCATCTAACTGAGATAAATTGCTGATAAGGACTCCTCTGAACAAAGTTTGTGTTTGAGTGACTGCTACCAGCTGATTAATACAAAAGGTAATCCAAAGTAGCCAAAAAGAAATATGTGACTTATTCTATTCATGTCTCCCACTACACATTGCCAATTTTCACTTACACTAAAAAGCATCTGAGACTCACAAAATACTTAGAAATTTTAATAAATTAATGCTCTCACCACTCTGGGACTACTGTAGTAGCAGTATACACCTACACACAAGATAACGTGTGACTGATCCAGACTCAGCCTTTGGCATGTGCTGTGTGTACAGACAAGCGTACTCACTGTTTGCACTCCTTCCCCAGTATACATATATGATCTGTCATAGCACACTGCAATATAAATATTAAAAACTTTCCTGATCTAACTGTACTACTCCTTCCTTGTCAGCAGAACTTGTCTGCACCCGTTACCCCCAGTTAAAATTCATTCCCACTGTCAGGTTGGAGTCAAGGAGTCTCGTGGAAAAGATTCCATGTTGTTTTCTGATAAGATGAATATAGAATCATAGAATCGTATGACTGGAAGGGACCTCGAGAGGTCTTCTAGTCCAGTCCCCTGCTCTCATGGTGGGATTAAGGATTATCTAGAGCTTCCCGGACAGCTGTTTGTCAAACTGCTCTTAAAAATCTCTAACAACGAACATTCCACAACCTCCCTAGGCAATTTATTCTAGTGCTTAACCACTCCCACAGTTAGGAAGATTTTCCTAATGTCCAACCTAAACCTTTCTTGCAGCAATTTAAGCCCATTGCTTCTTGTCCTATCCTCAGAGGTTAAGGAGAACAATTTTTCTCCCTTCTTCTTGTAACCACCTTTTATGTACTTGAAATCTGTTATGTTCCCTCTCAGTCATCTCTTCTTCAGACTAAACAAACCCAGGTTTTTTTTCGAAATCTTCCCTCAGAGGTCATGTTTTCTAGACCTTTAATCATTTTTGTTGCTCTTCACTGGACTTTCTCCAATTTGTCCACATCTTACCTGAAATGTGGCGCCCAGCACTGGACACAATACTCCAGTTGAGGACTAATCAGTGTGGGGTAGAGTGGAAGAATTACTTCTCGTGTCTTGCTTACAACATTCCTGCTACAACATCCCAGAATGATGTTTGGGTTTTTTTTGTTTGTTTTTTTTTCAACAGTGTTACACTGCTGACCCATATTTAGCTTGGGATCTACTATGACCCCGAAAGCCCTTTCCGCAGTGCTCCTCCCTAGGCAGTCGTTTCCCATTTTGTATGTGTGCAACTTATTGTTCCTTCCTATGTGGAGTACTTTGCATTGGTCCTTAGTGAATGTCATCCTATTTACTTCACATCATTTCTTCAGTTTGTCCAGATCATTCTGAATTTTAATCTTATCCTCCAAAACACTTGCAACCCCTTCCAGTGTGGCATCGTCCACAAACTTTATAAATGTACTCTCTCTGCCATTATCTAAATCATTGATGAAGATATGGAACAGAACCAGACAGTGGCGCTGGAACATTTTTAATAGTGGGGGTGCTGAAAGCCAGCCCCCTTACCTCCTGTCCATGCCCCTCCCCGCCAGAGCTGGGGCTAGGAGCAGAGCAGTGTCTGTGGGAGGTGGGGACCCAGACCGGGGTAAGTGGGCCAAGGCTGTGCCCACAGCTGGAACCCTCAGGCACGGGGCCAGCAGCTGGATACAGGGAAGAAGCAGAGGCATGGGGCCAGTGGCTGCATGCGGGGCCAGAAAAGGAGGTGCGGGGCCAGTGGCTGTGACCCCCAGGCATGGGGCCAGGACCCAGCATGCAGGGCTATGAGCCAAGCCTGAAGCACCCCCCGCACCTCTGGAACCAGACCCAGAACTGATCCTTGAGGAACCTCACTCAATATTCTCTTAAAGCTTAACTGTAAATCACTGATGATTACTCTCCGGAAATGGTTTTCCAACCAGTTATTCACCCACCTTACAGTATCTCCACCTTGGTTGTATTTACCTAGTTTTGTTTATGAGAAGGTTATGAAAGACAGTATCAAAAGCCTTACTAAAGTCAAAATATTCCACATCTGCCGCTCCCCACTTATCCACCAGGCTTGTTACCTTGCCAAAGAAAGCTATTAGGTTGGTTTCACACAATTTGTTCTTGACAAATCCATCTGACTGTTACTTATCACCTTATTATCTTCTAGGTGTTTACAAACTGATTACAAACTGATTGGTTAATTATGTTCTCCATTATCTTTCCGGGTACTGAAGTTAAGATGGCTGGTCTGTAATTCCCCGGGTTGTCTGTTATATAGATTGGCACTATATCTGCCCTTTTCCAGTCCTCTGGAAACTCTCCCGTCTCCCATGACTTTTTGAAGATAATCACTAATGGCTCAGATATCTCCTCAGTCAGCTCCTTGAGTATTCTAGGATGTAGGATGTAAGGAATTGGCGGCTGTGATTGCAGAGCCCTTGGCCATTATCTTTGAAAACTCGTGGCGAACGGGGGAAGTCCCGGATGACTGGAAAAAGGCTAATGTAGTGCCCATCTTTAAAAAAGGGAAGAAGGAGGATCCTGGGAACTACAGGCCGGTCAGCCTCACCTCAGTCCCTGGAAAAATCATGGAGCAGGTCCTCAAAGAATCAATCCTGAAGCACTTAGAGGAGAGGAAAGTGATCAGGAACAGTCAGCATGGATTCACCAAGGGAAGGTCATGCCTGACTAATCTAATCGCCTTTTATGATGAGATTACTGGTTCTGTGGATGAAGGGAAAGCAGTGGATGTATTGTTTCTTGACTTTAGCAAAGCTTTTGACACGGTCTCCCACAGCATTCTTGTCAGCAAATTAAGGAAGTATGGGCTGGATGAATGCACTATAAGGTGGGTAGAAAGCTGGCTAGATTGTCGGGCTCAACGGGTAGTGATCAATGGCTCCATGTCTAATTGGCAGCCGGTGTCAAGTGGAGTGCCCCAGGGGTCGGTCCTGGGGCCCGTTTTGTTCAATATCTTTAAATGATCTGGAGGATGGTGTGGATTGCACTCTCAGCAAATTTGCGGATGATACTAAACTGGGAGGAGTGGTAGATACGCTGGAGGGGAGGGATAGGATACAGAAGGACCTAGACAAATTGGAGGATTGGGCCAAAAGAAATCTAATGAGGTTCAATAAGGATAAGTGCAGGGTCCTGCACTTAGGATGGAAGAATCCAATGCACCGCTACAGACTAGGGACCGAATGGCTCGGCAGCAGTTCTGCAGAAAAGGACCTAGGGGTGACAGTGGACGAGAAGCTGGATATGAGTCAGCAGTGTGCCCTTGTTGCCAAGAAGGCCAATGGCATTTTGGGATGTATAAGTAGGGGCATAGCGAGCAGATCGAGGGACATGATCGTTCCCCTCTATTCGACACTGGTGAGGCCTCATCTGGAGTACTGTGTCCAGTTTTGGGCCCCACACTACAGGAAGGATGTGGATAAATTGGAAAGAGTACAACGAAGGGCAACGAAAATGATTAGGGGTCTAGAGCACATGACTTATGAGGAGAGGCTGAGGGAGCTGGGATTGTTTAGTCTGCAGAAAGAAGAATGAGGGGGATTTGATAGCTGCTTTCAACTACCTGAAAGGGGGTTTCAAAGAGGATGGCTCTAGACTGTTCTCAATGGTAGCAGATGACAGAACGAGGAGTAATGGTCTCAAGTTGCAATGGGGGAGGTTTAGATTGGATATTAGGAAAAACTTTTTCACTAAGAGGGTGGTGAAACACTGGAATGCGTTACCTAGGGAGGTGGTAGAATCTCCTTCCTTAGAGGTTTTTAAGGTCAGGCTTGACAAAGCCCTGGCTGGGATGATTTAACTGGGACTTGGTCCTGCTTTGAGCAGGGGGTTGGACTAGATGACCTTCTGGGGTCCCTTCCAACCCTGATATTCTATGATTCTATGATTCTATGATTTCATCAGGCCCTGGTGACTTGAAGATCTCACTTGTCTAAATCATTTTAACTTGTTCTTTCCCTATTTTAGCCTCTCATCCTACCTCATTTTCCCTGGCATTCATTGTGTTAGATGTCTAATTGCTACTAACCTTTTGGTGAAAACCAAAACAAAAAGGCATTTAGCACTTCTACTGCTTCCACATTTTCTGTTATTGTTTTTTTCCCCTCCTCACTGAGTAATGGGCCTACCCTGTCCTTGGTCTTCCTCTTGCTTCTATTGTATTTGTAGAAAGTTTTCTTGTTACCCTTTATGTTTCTAGCTAGTTTAATCTTGTTTTGTGCCTTTACTTTTCTAATTTTGTCCTTACATACTTTTATTATTTGTTTATATTCATCCTTTGTAATTTGACCCAGTTTCAACTTTTTGTGGGACTCTCTTTTGAGTTTCAGATCATTGAAGGTTTTCTGGTTAAGCCAGCATAGTCTCTTGCCATACTTCCTATCTTTCCTACACAGTGGAATCATTTGTTCTTGTGCTCTTAGTAATGTCTCTTTGTAAAACTGCCAAGTCTCTTGAACTGGTTTTCCCTGTAGACCTCCTTCCCATGGGATCTTACATTAAGAACTCTCTGAGATTGCTGAAGTCTGCCTTCTTGAAAGCCATTATCTTTATTGTGCTGTTTTCCCTCCTACCATTCCTTAGAATCACAAACACTACTATTTTAGGATCATTTTCACTTCAGCTGCCTTCCACTTTCAAATTCTGAACCAGTTCCTCCCTATTTGTCAAAATCAAATCTAGAACCTCCTCTCTCCTAGTAGCTTTCTCCACGTTCGGAAATAAAAATCCAATATATGTCTCCAATATATTCAAGAACTTGTTGGATAATCTGTGCCTTTCTGTGTTAATTCTCTCCAGATGTCTGAGTAGTTGAAGTCCCCCATCACCACCAAGTCATGTGTTTGGATGATTTTGTTAGTTTAAAAATGTCTCATCCATCTCCTCTTCCTGGTTAGGTGGTCTCAAGAAGACCCCTACCATGACATCACCCTTGTTGGGTTTTTTACCCCTTTTGTCCTTACTAGAAACTTTCACAAGTCTGTCTCCAATTTCCATCTCAACCTCAGTCCAAGTGTATACGTTTTTAATATACAAGGCAACACCCTTCTCCCTTTTTCCCTGCCTGTCCTTCCTGAGCAAGCTGTACCCGTCTGTATAAATATTCCAGTCATGTGTATTATTCCACCAAGCTTCTGTGATGCCAATCATATAATAGTTGTATTTATTAACTAGCATTTCTAGTTCTTCCAACTTATTTCCCATCCTTCTCGCATTAGTATGCGGACATCTACGACACTGATCTGATTTTCCTCTATGTTCTCTCTTGTATCTCCCTTATCCCTGCTATACAGCCCATGCTCCCCCCAAATTCCAACTCTTCTCCCAGGTCTCCATGTTTTTGACTTACCCATGGGCTTTTGTCACCTGCCCCATCAAACCTAATTTAAGCCCCTTCTCAGCCAGTCTGTATCCAAATATGCTCTTCCCCTTCCTCAATAGGTGGACCCCAGCTCTGCTTAGCAGTTCTTCTTCTATGAACATGGTCAAGCTGAAGCCCGCCTGGCTACACCATCCTTGCAGCCAGGCATTCACCTCCAGGATGCATCTGTCTCTGCCTGGGCCCCTACCTTTGACTAGAAGGATCAAAGAGAATACCAACTGCACCCCCAACTCCTTCACCCTTACTCCCAGAGCCCTGTAGTCACTTCTGATCTGCTGAGGGTCATACCTCGCAGTATGATTAGTGCCCACATAGATGAGTAACATGGGAGAGTAGTCAGAGGGCTGAATGATCCTTGACAATCCCTCCATAACGTTTTGGATTTGGACCCCTGGCAGACACTATACCTCCTGGGATGCCATGTCAGGCTAACAGGTGGCTGCCTCCATCCCACTCAGAAGAGAGTAACCAACCACGATTATACTAGGTTTCCTCCTGGGAATCGTGGCTGCAGTTCTCCCAGCCTTGGAGATACATGGCTTCTTTCTTCCATCTTTGGGGGTGATTCCTCATCGCTTGTTGCCAGGGAAGCATATCGGTTCTTCATCACAATGGTGGTGGGTTGGGGGTGGAGCACTAACTACTGCCAGAAGTAACCAGTGCCCTCCCTGTGACAGAATCATATCCTCCTCCCCCGACAGTGTGACAGCAGTCCTCTGTAGCTGGATAGCTTCCTCAGCCCTGAACATCTCCATATGAATGCTCTTGAGAAATTCCTCATGGCCACAGATGATCCTCAGCCTAGTTACCTCCTCCTGTAGCTCTCCCACCTGTTTCCTGACAGATTCCACCAGCAGACATCTTTCACAGTGGACAATCTCCCCCAGTCTGGCTTTCTGAGAGTGGGAAAAGCAGACTACAGTCTATGGAAGTCCATACCATAATCTGGGTAGAGGTATCCATAATTAGGTTGTCTGGAGACAGAAGCAGTGTTGGCACTCATGATGCGGCCCTTCCTAAGCATTTTGATTATATTACGTCTCCCTCTTACAAACTCTCTCTCGACCTCCCCTGTTTATGGTCCCCTATTCACTATCATTCTTGAAGTAATAACGGTCTTGCATTTCATTTCTGGTCTTCTACTCCATATTTTGTTGTATAACTGGACATTATGTAATTACTGAGTTATGTTAAATTTGACCTGCATCTTGTACAGCTTTTGTTTCAAATCCAGCTGCGAGAAACTTTCTTTAAAGAATGATTTACACAAGATAAAAAGTGTTACATTTGTATGTGAAAATTATACCACAATATTGTTCTCTCAGGAGTCATAAATAGTTCAGAGTTCAGTTTTTGCTATGAAAACAGAAACGTGAACCTCACTGGGATATTTAATCACAATATACGGTCTCTGAATTAAAAACCTATTTTGTATCAAGTCTCATCAGAGCAACGAAAATCTGCTTGTTTCTAAAAGTCAATTTAAAACTTTTAGCATAGAAACAAAAGAACACTGAAGCAGATGTTGCTCAGCTCTCAATTAAGCACAATCATATTCCTGAGAGAAACAAATGAAGAGTATTACACTGTATGTGCAAGTCCATTGCTTAAATCCATAATTACTAGTGAGCATTCAGACTTTTCCTGTATTCCAATACTAGCAAGTACCCTTAAAAAAACAACAGTCCTAGTTTTATAATTCTAGTCATATACAATGGATGGGAAATCTTTTATGGGCTTAGTTAGGTGCTTATCATAACTCCAGGCTAAATGCTTGAAGTGGTGGTGAAGCACAGCAATTTTGCCCCCCAGAAATTTGCATATTTTAAAAACCTTAAATTATTAATATTCCAATTTATAACTTTAATTTCATATCAATTTTGCTGTTTAACAATGTTTTATTTCTCCCTGTTAGAGCACAGGATGAACCATACCCACTGTTGTAGTCCACTCATCACATCTTCCCCACCTCAAAACACATCCACACATATACCTGCTGCCCCACGTGTACACTAAAGGCTGAATACAGTCCCCACACAACACTGTTGAACCAGTCCTCAAATGAACGCTGCTCCCCACAAAACACCTCATTCACATAAACTCCTGAATGCCCTCAACCATATCAGCTGCTGTACACCACAAAACTACTGCATTCCCACTCACCCACTGGCAGCTTGTCCCTCATCTATGCCCTGGTGAATTTACTCCTTTGGAACACAGCCTACCAAACCCACCTCACACCACTGATTTCTCACCTTGAGTCCTATTTAAACATGCTGCAACTCTGGTTGGGAAAAATGGTAAGCACTGTTATACTCATCATTCAGTTTAACAAATTGACTGGTGAGTTTTTAACTGAGAAAAATAATTTTAGGTGATATGAGATCTACCAAACAATGGAGGTTACTGAACCTTCTGCTAACCTTGGGGAGTTTCAGGTTAGGCCTGAGACCCGATACTAGACGATTTCCACCTGGTATGAAATTTTTGTTGACCCTGAACCACAGTAAGATCTATGAGGCTGCTGCTGGAGGGGTCCCCCCACCCTATCTTGGTGGCGCAATGGTTGCAACGGACCTCGTGGAGCAACAGTAGTGCGTCTGACTCCAGATCAGAAGGCTGCGTGTTTGAATCACATTGGGGTCAAATGAGTTTTTGGTGGAGGGATAGCTCAGTGGTTTGAGCATTGGCCTGCTAAACCAAGTGATGTGAGTTCAATCCTTGAAGAGGCCATTTAGGGA
Organism: Dermochelys coriacea; assembly: GCF_009764565.3. Taxonomy (NCBI): domain Eukaryota; kingdom Metazoa; phylum Chordata; order Testudines; family Dermochelyidae; genus Dermochelys; species Dermochelys coriacea. The sequence goes on from NC_050068.2 coordinate 148,505,598, forward strand.
TCTGGGGCAAAAATTGGGAGGATTAGTCCTGCTTTGAGCAGGGGGTTGGACTAGATGACCTCCTGAGGTCCCTTCCAACCCTGATATTCTATGATCTTGGCTATGATAGACTAAAGTGCCTGTACAAAACCCTTCAATCTTTAATAGGATGCTACGGCAGGTGATGAGTCTGCCCCATGGTGGTTGCTGCTGGAATCCAATGTATTTGGAGTGGCAGTCCTAATGAGCTGCAGAAGGACAGGAAAGAGAAGGCAGATGAGCTGTCTCAACAGGTCTTATACTTCATCTTTCTAAATTACCACAACAGCAACAATGACACAGAAAACAATGGTTATGGTTTTTTATCATGTTTACACTAACAAATGAAACAGGAATTTGGGTAATCACTCCACTTGAAAAGCTCACAGTCCATAAGCTGAGTTAAGACTGCATGAATTGAACTGGACTGTGAATGATAGCTTTTGTATGCTACATTCTTGCTCAATATCTTCCCTGAGGGTTCACTGCTCCATGAACTGGTGTGCAATATTTAAGAGCAGGCCCACAGATAATTCCTCTAGGTACAGGTACAAACCCACATAAGCTACTTCCCTCTGCAAATAAGACCTCAAGGACATTGACATCACTGCAATTGTGTTACTGGGGAATTTGAGACTGAAGCAAGTGGCTGTGTGCATGCACAGTTTGCCTGTCCTAGTCTTTTTCTGTCTGCTGAAAATCACTGGCAAATGAAAGACTATCTTCTGATTTTTTTCCTTTCTCAACTCTTGTATTCTTTTCCATGGTCTTCCCTACAAATTACCTATGCTTCATCACCTGAAATAGTATCATAGCCCATCTCAAATCAGACATAGGTCTTGTTTCAAGATAACGAGGGGGTTCAGAAAATATAGATCTGGAAAAAGGGCTACATTCTAGTAGCATAAAATCAAATACAAAACAAAGATTTGTTCCATCTCTGGTGACTATATAGAGAGAGAGACTCAAGAAGGCTCAGGACTCAGCAAGGCTCAGGAGCTTGTAACAAATGGTAACTCCTAACGTTAGAGAGAAACCTGTTCTCTGCAGTCTTCGCAGATGTGAAATGGCTAGTAAAATGTCTAACATATCTCTGTAAGCCACCTAATGGATTTAAAAGAGTAAGATATATGAAGAAATCTTACTCTGTATGTTATTCTGCCATGCTCTTTTTAATTTAGAAAAACAATACAAACAAATATATTGCTGGAGCAGACAACAGGATTTGCAAATATTGTTATCTTACAACTGGTGTTTCGCTTTCTGTATCAGATATTACCGATGAGTAGGAGCACTTCAAAATACTATGCTGAATTTAACCAGGTCTAACAAAGTGTGTATTCTGAGCTACCCACAAACACATCTCACGTTATGTGCTGCAACATTTGCTGTTGTTTTAAAGAGGGAGATCCATTTCAGAAAAAGAGTATGAGAAATATGATAGTCTATTTATTATAAAGAGTTTCATATACAGTATATTGTTTCAAGCATAGGACCCAGTTCAACAATGCACTTGAGCATGTGCTTAATTGATAGAATGTGACTAATCTCACTCCTGTTCAACAAACAGCTTGACTGTAATGGGACCAGCATGTATTTATGCAGTTTGCTGAATAGGATAAGATTAGCCCTGTGCTTACAGTCAAGCACCTGCTTCAATGTTTTTCTGAATCTGGTCCTTCTGAATGACATCTGCATCTCTTCTAGGTGTTTTGGCTTTTTTTAATATGCTCAATCCGTATATAATAGCATCAAGTTTCTCCCCATTAGTTTAATAATGAAAGTTTTATAGTTTAGCCTCAGCACACATTCTGATGGCAACTTCACTAAGCTTCTGTTTTGCTTTTCTCTTGCTGTTATGTGTTCAATAAATCAATTCTAACTGCTAGGAAACAAATGACTTTTTCAAATACAGAGTCCTATATGAAAGTCAAGAAGCCTAGGAAGTGGTTAAAAAAATCCATACAAGTCAAAAACTAATGAAATCATTACATCTAATTAAAACTTCTCTTCTAGGTATTTTTGGTTATTTAAACATCTGGGCTTTTTCCTCCAGCCTAAATCTTCAGCAGTTTGATTGCAAATTGTTAGACAATACAAGCATGACAAAATGTATTGCAAATAGGAACCTATTTTTTTCAGAATGCAAGCTTTTGTTTTGTAACCAGTGGAAGGGTATGTTTTAATCACAATTTTTTCCCCAAAGTTCTAAGTTATTCAGCTGATACTTGCATTTATTTCCTTCCTCTTGGTCACTTTGTAGTTAACACCCTTGATATTTTTAGTTAAGTCAATATTTCCATCTCTAACGGCTCTTATGTACATTCTCTGCAATTGCACAGTAGCAATCTAAGAGCTCAATTATGGTTGCTAAAAACTGGAAATGCACAGAGAATGAGGCACACAGCCCCAACAGTGCTGCTTGAAGGCACAATGCCTTTAACATGCATACAGCTTCTGTGGAGCAGAGGAAAACAAATGGATAGCAACAAATCTGGGAAAACTTCAGTGCTGGGTCCAGCTCAACTCTTCTGCATCGCGCGAGGGATAAGACCATGGGTCCATGGCTCCTGTCAAAGAGGACTCATTTGGATCTGACTAGTGCTCGTCAGTGGTAGCTAAACCCCCTCCCTTGTGCTCCCAGACACACATAATGGCAGTATAGCTACCCTGAACAGGCACATTTGTGGGAGGGGAGAGAGTAAGGTGGGTTCCCTCCATTCTCATTCCACCATAGCACAACTGAACTGTGCAGCTATTATTTCACCTTAAATTTCTTCTCACTTTTAATATCCATTTTTCCTCTGCACAGTAAAGGAAAATATGGTTTCTTAAATTAGAATCCTCATGGGCTCTAGGCTCTTTGTTACTTGTTTGATTTGGGCTTAATCTGTTATTTTGTTCATGCATCTTGCCTGTCATTCATCTACAAACTCAAGCTCGGATTTATCCAACTTCCTTTTCTCCAATTTTTTCTTTGCAATGCTTATCTTGACTGCCTAGGAACATCGCTGCTGATTCTCCCTTTCGTCCGCTGAGTTGTCTTCCTTGCTCACTCTCAATAAATTAAATGATGTGCTTCCATTGGGAAAAGGCAACTGATATCTCAAATTTTCATTGGTAAAATCAGGTTCTTTCATCTCTAAGTTTTTCATGAGGTCTGACATCCTATAATTGGATAGTTTAGGAAAGTCAACAGTGTAAAATGTAACCCTCTATCATTTGATATTGTTGTGCTCTGTACCAGTATGCCTATATATTTAACTGCATATATGTTGCACTGTATTTATAGTGGCCTGTGTATTCATATGTCACAGACTTCTAGCTCCCTCTGTTCCACATCAGTCCCATCATCTAAGGTGGCACCAGGTCCAGGGGCCTCACCCTTCTACACAGGGGATAAGAGAAGCAGTACGGAGGATTTTACATGGGACAGAACTGGGAATGCTTTAGACCATTGAAGCTCTTTCCTCAACATAGCAAGTGCTAGCTACAGCCAAGGCTACATGGGGGTAAAAGTCAGGATCTGTTTATTCCCTGTGCCCATCAAGAGTAGTTGGATGGGAATGGCAGGGAGGGGTGGAGAAGGGACAAAGTCTTAGCTCCTCTCCACCCACTAAAAGAGACCAGCCATCACAGCCGCATGGCTCAAATTGGCCAGCACCAAACAACTAGAAAAAGAAAAAGAGGGACGGAATTATGCCTCATTGGGTTGTCTCTGAGGCACAATGTCTCCTGGAGTGGCTTCTAGGGCAATGAAATTTATGCAACACTCCTTGCTCAAGTCTATGCCTAGAGCCACATTGTAGACTTTGTGTTCAAAGTATCTGCCATGTTTAATATTCTAATTGCAATTAGAAAGACCAATTATACTGTGAAAATGTATTACTCCACAGTGTGCCTGAACACCATGATGGAATTACATTGCCGCACGTTTATTTTAACAACATTATGAAATTTTCAATTCTTAATGTTTTCAATTTACGTGCTATATTCCCCAAAAGTCATAGTGATAAGGAAAAAACAGACTATATAAGATCATAACTACAGTACAAATTACATTTATGTTGGCTGATGGTTAATGGACTTCAGTAATTCTCATACAGCTGAGGGAAACACTGATATCTTCAGGGAGTTTATGAACTGCTTGGAAACAGCCTACTAGCTATTTTGTTTATTATACTTTTTACATTGAAAAATAAGCAAGGGCAAATCATCCCTCAAGGATATTATAATGGAGAATGGATGGAGAGATCTAGCATATTACTATTTGTTTTGTTTTTTTCTACAAGCAAAGAAAGTCAAATCTGAACATGTAGATTAATCCACTATCTGCTTTTGTGCACTCTGCCAGTTTCCCAAAAAGTAGCTCCTGATATTTGTCATCACATAGATGAGTAGATCTACAGGGAGACAGCAACATATTATGGACATGTTGGTAGTTAAGACTGTGTTCAGATTTGAATTGAAAGCAAGAAGAAACCCCTCAGTTCCATATTTCAATCAGGGCTCTGTGTACTCTACGATTCTGTGTCTGCAGAATCTGCTGTGGAATGCGGTGCAAATTTCTGTGCTCTAGAACTTCAGTTTTTTGTGGAATTTTGTTTGTTTTAAATTATATGTCTAACCCATAGAGTTACAAAGATAGCCTTGAAAACATGAACTAAAAATAACCAATGATGTGATATCTTCCTATGTTTGCAGAGAGCCTGAAACAATAACTCTAAAAAGATGTAACCAGCCCCATTCTTCACATAGACATCAAGATTCCACAGCCAGGAAACTTAGTATTTTTCCAAGATGCTATAGAATTTAGCATTTCTGCCATAGAATTTTCTATTTTACTGCAGACAGATGCCTGACATTTAATTTTCTTTCTCCTTGCCCACTGGGACCTGGCTGCAGTTACCTCTTACTCTCCAGTTTCCTCACAAGTGGAAGTTAATTGGATTACTGTGCACATGCTCTACATTGAGTCAGACTGCAGGCAACTGCAGAGCCCAGCTTGGAGCCAGGGAGTGGAGGGAATAAGAGTAGACAGACTGACTTGGAGCTAGGGTGACCAGATGTCCCAATTTTATAGGGACAGTCCAGATTTGCGGGGGGTTTTCTTATATAGGCACCTATTACCCCCACCCCCATCCTGATTTTTTACACTTTTTTTCACCAGAGAAATTATAATCTGCTTCTATCACAAAAATTTAAATCCCTATATTTTGTCCACAGAACTTGATAATTTTATTCAAACTAACATGGCCGGTGGGAAAATCATTATGAAACATTATGAAAGTTACAAAATCAAACTGCCTCAAATTAAATGGATTAAAATGGCTGATTGGTCTCAAAAATGTAATCATGAGTGCATTTCTATGGGGTTCCTTTAGGGATCAATTCTTGGTCCTATGTTATTTACCACTTTTACCAATGACAAGGAAGAAAACGTATAATCTGTACTGACAAAGTTTGCAAAAGACAAAATGATTGAAGGTGTGGTAAATAATGAAGGAGACAGGTCACTAGTCTGATTGATCTGGAACACTTAGTAAGCTGGGCACAAGCAAATATATATTTCAACACTATATTTACAGGATGGGTACCTCTATCCTGGAAGGCAGTGAGTTGAAAAAGACTTGAGGGTCCTGGTGGACAATTACCAATGCAATTCTTGAACGTATAAATAGGGGAATATCAAGTTTGAGTATATGGCATTGGTGTGACTGTTACTAGAATACCATGTCCAGTTATGGTGTCCACAATTAAAAAGGATGTTTAAAACTGGGAAAGGATTCAGAGAAGAGCCAGGAGGATAATTAAAGTTTGGAAAACATGCCTTATATAGCAAAAGGAGATCAAACAATTTAGCTTATAAATGAGAAGGTTAAATGCTGATTTGACTAGAGTCTATAAGTAGCCACCTGGCATAGATAATTGTGATAAAAGAGGGCTCTTCAATCTAATAGACAAATGCATAACAATATCTAATGGCTGGAAGTGGAACCTATACAAATTCAGACTCAATATAAGCTGCACATTTTATATGCTCTAGTGAATAAATGGAAAGAGACAGATACATCAAAAAGGGCAATAGAGACCAATAGGTAGAAAAAGAGAGATCACACAAGTCCATACTAATTCGCCTCAGTCATTGTAGGCATTCAGTGTTCATTCCCTAGTGCAAAACACATTTGCTTATTAAGCTGTCGCTATTAGCTTTCCTGAGAAAAGCATCCGATTAAGTGAGCTGTAGCTCACGAAAGCTTATGCTCAAATAAATTTGTGAGTCTCTAAGGTGCCACAAGTACTCCTTTTCTTTTTGCGAATACAGACTAACACGGCTGCTACTCTGAAACCTGAGAAAAGAGAATTATCTTCATTTCTTTCACAATTTTGAAAAAAGTATGATAGTTCACAAATTTCAAGCACCATTCCAGAAGTTTATGGTAAGTATGTAGAATTTGTGTGCAGAAATTATACATGTCAATCTAAAAAGTATTCAAGAAAAACAATTAAGTACCCATCTATGGTTTTCAGTGTATGGATAATAGAATGACAGAAGCCCTTGTCTAATCCAAACATATGCATCCAGAGATGGTAGGTAATCCTCTAGTACAGTAATTATGAATGGATAGTATTCCCTCATCACAAGAAATATCTTTAGTATATATAATATACTAATATAGTTTTAATATATGCGGACACATATAACCTTTACTATTACCTTATGTTTGTCTTGTTTGTGTCATCTGTGGGGACTGAGCTCAGAACCTCTGGATGTAAAAACATAAGTCTCTACTCCAGGAGCTAAAAATTAACCAGCTATCTTAGCATGAAAGAAGTAGGAGAGTCATAAACCTCTCTCTGTGGTCTAGCTGCTAAAAAGGCAAGGACACTTAAAAAGCTACAGTGGCACTGACACAGCTCTCCTGTTGGCTTAGTTAACCTACCTCCTCAAGAGGCTCTCCCACCGACATAGCTCTGTCTACACATGCCGTTAGGTCGATATAACTGTTTCAATCCAGGGGTCGGATTTTTTCACACCCCGAGTGACACAGTTGTACTAACAAAGATCTGTAGTGCAGAGCAGACCTAAACCACACTATGTTATTGTGGAATATAGAAGACTGTAGTAAATGGAAGTGGATGTGTTAGATTAGAGACTTGGGTTCTATCCCCAACTCTATCTGAAGTGACCCTGTGCAAATTAATTTATGTGAAATGAATGAAGGATAGTTTTCTCCTCCCTAGGAAAGATTGCTGTTGGGGTTAGGCTGCTATTTCTTTTCTTGGATTTTAAAAGGAATTCATTGACTAATAACCAGGTTCTCTTAGCCCAGGTAGTTGAACCTCAATATCAGGATCTTGCCCAATCCCAAGATATCTTCCCAGTTTGTATCTCTCACTCTACATTTTTTTTTCCTGAGTGGCAGACTCCCCGACATGTTAACATCTTAATTGTATTCTTGAGCTTCATCAGGTTTAAAACTAATTTTGTATTTTAAAGTGATCAGACTCAGAGTACAACAGTCTGTCTTTCCAATGTTGTTCCATTTGCTATATAAACTGGAACTTCTCTCACTCTATGAGTCTTTATACTTTGTTAGACTGTTCAATAACAAAGCTGCTAAACAGTCACAAACACAAGAAGCAAACTATCAATGTATTTATGTTTACCTTTTCAAACAGAAGCAAAGGAAAATTAAGTTTGGAGATAGGATAGAAGAATATTTCTTGGGAAAGTTAAAATACTTAGACTCTTTCTATATCAGATTTCATTGTTAATGTGGTGAGTTAAAAAGGATAATATGACAAGTTGCATAATTATTACATATCTGTCTATTCTTGTCAACGTGAGCTCATCAGAAGCTGTCTGAGTTGAAAAAGTGTACTATAGTGTATTCACTTTCACAAGATGAACTAGTTTCCACTGAGAGAAATAAGGTGGGTAAAATAATAGCTTTTTCATCAATAGAAGTTGGTCCAATAAGAGATCCACAGAGCTCTTCTTCCGTTCTGGGCCTGACCTGACCCAGAGCTCTGTGGAGCTTAAAAGCTTGTCTCTTTCATCGATAGAAGTTGGTCCAGTATAAGATATCACCTCACCTACCTTGCTTCTTCAGATCCTGGGGCCAACACAGCTACACCACCACTAGTTAACATAAAATGCTGGTTGCTTTAGAAATGAAGTGGAGTGTAACATGAAAAAAAGGCTTGGCATAGCTACATATTAAGATCAAATCTGACTGTAAATATATAATGTTTGCTCTAAAATGTTACCAAAAGATTTACTAAAATAATATGTCATTTTAGTTTGAAAAGATAATTAAAAATTACTGTACGCCTCAAATTGCATGCCATTACAAAGTCAATATGCTTTATTTTCTGAAAAAGAAAATTACTCAAGGGAGCTCAAAAAAGGACATAGAAGGAAGTAGAGTCTACTTGAAAGTCTCAGAGGGAACTATTGGAAATAAACTATCTGTAATAAGATTCAGAAAATTTATCTCAAAAATAGGTCTGTAATAATTAATTTTAAAAAAGGCCTATAACATGCTCTTGTTCTATAAAAGCAAAATTTTATTTCTAAAGATACCAACAACTACCAGTTATGAAACAATTTTTTTCTATCAATCGGAAGTACTATAAGGTATTGAAAAATATAATCAAGGCCTCACTCCTTTAAACATGCATATGCTTAACCTGAGGTATTCAAATGTATTCAGTAATTGAATTTTTGCATCTATCTTAGCGAGGTTTTGTTGCTTTTGTAAACTTTTTGGATTGATTATGAATAGCTCTCTATGTTTATTAAATATTCAAGTTATGTTGATTATGTTGTCAACTGCCACTGTAACTAAAATAATAGAGAAGGGCATTAATAAGTTACTGGGGCTTTCAGTCTTTCAGAGCGAGGGAATGTTTATGGAAGCAAGCTAATGCATTTAAGAAAATGTTGAATCTTCTCCTTCTACACATGAACTTTACACAAGGTCCTCCTAGGGGAAAAAAAAAAAGGTGAACAGTTGTTTGGCTGGCTGCAGAGTTTAGCTTTAGTTGGGTATTGTCATATTCCACAAAGTAACTGTGGTGCATATACAGCCCTGACTGCAAAGAGTGCGTCATATCTTTGGCTTGTTCATTGTTTATGGAACTCTGTGCCATGTCTCTGTAGAGCTGTTTTTGGACAACCTTGTCCCCATGTTGTGGTCTAAAGAATGTCCCATCCCATATGAAAATATACTGCCTTCCGTTGGAATACATCAGCTTGGAATGTACTTTAGACGAACACGTATGTGAGCTGTCTATGGAAAATGAACATATGTGGATGAACACAGCTGCAGTAAATTCATTCACAAATTTGTGGGAATGTTCTTAGGTTTTAATTTTGCAGTATTTACATATCTCTTCTAAAAAAATTTTTTTTTAAACTTGGAATTTCACTTTTGCTGGAAGAGTTACATTAAATTTGCAATGCACCCAAGTCTTTACAAAATTCACAGGTTGAATCGGAGTGATATGTGATGCAGGTTTATTTGAAGGGGGGAAAGTAACATTTTACTTGTTTTTACAACTCAGGTCTGTACAACAGTATTTATTTTAAGAAATAATTACAAAGAGGGGAAAACAGATTTTCACCAGTCACATCCTCACCCATATTCCTTCACCATACATAGTACTGTACCTCATGTAAATGAAATTATCTAAATAAATCAGTCTGTCGTGACTGAGATGTAGACATGATATGACTACTAAAATAGCTCAATCAGAAGATAACTTTCACCCACTGGTTTCCAAACTCTCATACCAGCTCAAAATTAATAAAAAACTTAAAATCTTAATATGACTTACAGATACTTCTATCATGCATTTTCAATGAAAACCTAATTCAGTAGTCTGTATAACTGCGGTAGCTAAAAATCATCTATTGCATGAGCTAGAACACTGAACTTATAGTAGCCTGATAGAAATGGAGACTAGCAAGAGAAGGCAACTAGAGTTTTCAAATAAACTGAGTTTGCTGTGGATAGGTCTTTTGGATAAATCTTTAAAATAAACAAAATCTGGATGTACTCTGCTTGGACAATATAGATCCTTTTAACACTCTTCTTAAAGGTTTCAGAGTAGCAGCCGTTAGTCTGTATTCGCAAAAGAAAAGGAGTACTTGTAGCACCTTAGAGACTAACAAATTTATTAGAGCATAAGCTTTCGTGAGCTACAGCTCACTTCATCGGATGCATCCGATGAAGTGAGCTGTAGCTCACGAAAGCTTATGCTCTAATAAATTTGTTAGTCTCTAAGGTGCCACAAGTACTCCTTTTCTTTTTACTTCTTAAAGTATAGTTCTATCCTGCTGCCCTTAGCCAAATGCACCTTCCTTTTTCTGTTATACTACACACTTTACACTGCACGTATGTACAGCTGCTGGCCAAGAGGTGACGGTACTTCAGAAATATTATATGTACTGGATGTAGATGTGAAATGTGTTAGGACCTTCTGCGAAAGGCTCTCTCTCTCTCTCTCTCTCTCTCAAAATATAAATTAAGATATTATTAAATGAAAAATATAATGACCAGTGACATGAAGCATAAAAAAGCCCATTTATGTGACCTTTGGTTATCAGAAACTTTGTTTTCCAAGGAAATAATATTTTCTGGTGGTTTCCAATAATTGAGTTATTAATGGATGCCTGACCATCCACTTCAGAGGATTCAGCAGGATTTCAGTGCTGAGCCTACACTTAGGTGCTTTAATTAAGGTCTCAAAACCTTGCAGTACAGGTGTCGCCTTTAGACTCAACACGTATGCCTATGGACGATATGAACAGTGATCAACCCCGTATGACTGTCCTGACAAATTAGAAGAAATAGATGTAGCTAGAAGCAAATCAGATGAATGTTTTCTTTATCAGAGGAACCAACCATCCAACTCTCAACTAGTCACTCAAGGATCTCAATTTTATCCATACTGAGAATAGTCAATATGTAAATCAATTTGCCCAGGCTGAAGACAATTGTGTACATCCAGAAGTGCATTGCCCACATACATTACAGGCTGTGACCATTTAAGACCAAGCCTAAAACAGGGCTAAATTCGGTGCTAAGGGGTCAGATTCTCCAGTCCCTTGCATCTTGCGCCTGTATGCAAAAGGGGTGTAAAGTGGATGTATAGAACACTACCATTCCGATTTGGTAGCAATAGGTAACGACTCTGCACAGGTAGGAATTGGAACGCTTCTCACAGTGTGTAATTTGTACTAGGGTGTGCCAGGGCTGAGCCCTGGCTCCTCTAGGCTTCGCTGTTCATAGCCCTGGCACCTCTGGGCTTGCCGTGTCACAAATGAAAGTAAAAAAATTGCTTGAGCCCCGGCACCTCTTTCATTACGATGTAAGCAATGACTTCTCTGCTTTGAGAAAAGGTGCAAGACGGTGGAGAATCAAGTCCCTGGTGTTCAGACTGCTCAGTTTCAAGGCTTTTGTTTTCTCAAAGGAGAGAACTACAGGGAAATATGTTTATTCATTCACATCCTGTATAATGTTCTTACAAAAATTGTAACAATTTGGAGAGTTCAAACTGCACATCTATGTCTGCAAATAGTCATTTGAAAAAAAGTTTAATAATGAAATGTTTGAAAAATGCATCATTTTAAATTACTATGAAGATAGAAATTGTTTCTCAGAATAAACAAATGCCAAGATTTACAGTACAATCTAAGTACAAGCTATCAATTATGATCTACTGTTGGCAAGGCTTGGCAGAACTATACTAGCAACATTAAATTTATTATTTTTCATAGCCTCAAGGCATTTTAATGTCTTAGTAGCAATAACAACAAATGACCTAAAAAACCTTTTAATAGGATATAGTAAATTAGGAATGAAGAGTAATGCAGAACTGGGTGTAATGGAGCAGAATTGAACAATTCATATAATAACGAAATAACACTTTTGGCCTGACATGTCATGAAAATGGATTTTTACTATAAATTCAGGTTAACTATTTTGATATTTCACCACTGCCATTAGCAGCAGCCCTATTATCTCTACCGCTATTCAAGAATATTTTGCTATTCTATAGTAAAAGATAGACATTCGTAATTTTTTACTCCAAATTATATTACTCTTAGAAATGTATAAATTATAATATAAAATATGATTCTAAGAATCTAATTATTGCTTCTTATCATACAAACAAATCAATAACTATTTTAGTGTGAATCATGACTACCTTTCCCTATCAGTCAAAGGGAAGTTCCTGCCTTTACTAATATTGAGCCAAGTTAAAGCATTGGTCCTTATCTTCAGGGTGCTCAACAGCCCAGACCTAGCATAAGTACAAGATCACCTAAAGGTCCGAGATTAAGACCTCACTTAACAACTCTGCTCCTAAAGCAAAATAAAACTTTCTATCCACAAGAGTAAAGTTCATCTGTGCAGGTGACTGAGCTTTCCTGGCGGCTGGTCAGAAACTGTGGAATGAACTTCCATAGGGACTACGGTACATCACAAACCTTACCATCTTCCATTCCAGGTTCAAGGCACATTCTTCAACCTTCTTTTTTCCTCAGAAACACACAGTAGTGTGTCCATTTAAGAAAGAAACCCAAGACCCTATCAAAACAGAAGGTTACACTGACCACCATTCTTGCTGTGTACCTGTACGTGTACACACACACACAGAGCTGTTCCCAGGTATCCAACATAAAATATGTACTCAGTCTTTGACCACTTCTTCCCATAACTTACATCATAGTAAAGTATTACACAGATATACAATACTTCATGTTTATGGTATATATAGCACCTAGTAGAGCATTCATTTTCAATTCTGCCGTTTGGTAATGGGTAATTAAATTCTTTCCTGCCTAGTCTATTAACATATTCTTAAGTAACACCACTTTTCCCTCTGACATTTTAAGAATTGTTTTGTTGTATATTATAGTAGGGAAGGATGTTTATATTTCCCTTTCCTTTCAGGAGAGAGCACAATCCTTACTTTTTGTACTGAAAATATTGCCTAATGCACAACTAAACTTCAGGTGTCTATCAGTATTACAAATTTCATTGCTACCCAACTCTAGAATTTCGAATGTTGCAAGTAAAAAGTTTATTTAACAAAATATTGAGGAACAAAGCAGTCAATTTTCAGTATGGAGCCTGTGGAGTTTAGTGGTGAACTCCCATTATTAATAACATAAGCCATGTACTTAAGTTTTTTTATAAAACACTAGATATTTAGCAATTATTATAGTAAGCTCTATGATCATTGTAAGTATGTATCTCCAGATAAATGTGCTAAATTGGGTTTTCATTGTAGTCTATCTACATCTTTTCATTTCAGTTACAGCATTATATTGCTTCTTTGTTTCTTCAAGTTTCCATTGACCCTTTCCCTCCCCTTCTACCTGGTCTTAAATGAGATGCCATCAAATTTATGCTGTGTCAGTATAAACTTCTTAAAATATTATCCATCAGCCACAATAAACCAACATGACACTCTAGACTAGAGAAGTGGAGATTATTGGCATATCCTCTATTATGGGTTGAAGCAGGAGATAAATCTAAAAATGTGAACTCCACTTTAACTGTAGGATCTAAACCTTTTTTTTTTACTAACATTAGAAACTGGATTTTTTTTTTAAGTGGGATGAAACATCCTTTTTTCTGTGTTGGTGGCATCTGCAATAAGAGCCTCAATCACCTGAACTTGAGTTTTCCTCTTGATTCTTGGATTCCAGTTATGGTGTGGGCCAAAAATAACTGTTTAAAATTAATGCTTATTAAAACATCAATATGTTCCAACTTAGACTTTAGTAAGCATGACCATACTTTTTAGTACTGCAGCTCCAGGTTCTCTACTTTCATTTCTTTCTTGCTTCGGCTTCTCCAAAGCAAAATTTAAAGTTCAATTCATGTGATTACAGTGAAGCAGAGAGGTGGTCTAGAGACATCAACCTCAAACACTTTGGAAGTTTGGATAGGCACCCTACAATACTGATGATAATAATTCCACAGTGCCCATGCAAGAGAAACATTCTCTGGCTTAGAGGCAAATTCTGTGCCCATAGCATGTTCAGAAGGCTGGCTATAATAAATAGGAGTACTTATTGACTTAACATTTTTCAGTGACTTAAAAAAATAGAACATCTATGGATATATCATCTGCTGCACACCCTGATGATCTACTGCCAGAGACTAACAGCTCAACAATATTTAATTATGGACATTGCATCTGGTGTGGCCTCAGAAGAGTTTGCTACATTAAAATTAGATTTATCAAATTAAAATTAGACTTAAAGACAGAACTTTGGATGACTTGTGGGCAGCCAGCACAAATTTGCTTGCTGACTTATTTTTCTCCTGCTTAATGCACCAGAATGGTTGTGGGGGAGGTGGTGCAAGAGCCTGTCTCATAAAATGTTATTTATCAAATGGATAAACAGGGACATAGCTATGTTTGTATGTACAGAGATAATAAACACTAAGGGTATGTCTACACTGCAATAGCATGCTGCTGTTGGCCTGTGTCAGCTGGCTCAATCTCATGTGGCTCAGTCTGTGGGGCTATAAAACATCTGTGTAGACATTCAGGCTTGGGCTGGAGCCCAAGCCCTAAAATCCCACAAGGAGGAGGGTCCCAGAGGTTGAGCTCCAGCCTGAGCATGTGCACTGCAAATGTATAGCCCCACAGCCAAGCTCTGCGAGATCGAGCCAGCTGACACAGGCCAGCTATGGATGTTTTGTTGCAGTGTAGACATACCCTTAGAATTAAGTTGAAAGTATTAAAAGACTATTTTTTTGTTCCATAAATAGATTTCTTCTGAAGGGCAAGGTTATTCTTGTGCAGGTACAATGAGGGGCAGTAAGAATGGGAGGCAGAATGCAAAGAGCCTCCCACTCACCCACACACAGATACACACACTTTCCTTTCTCACAGCCTATGCAAGGGCCGGGGCAACAACAATCCCCATGCTCAAGAAAACTCAGAAACTGCTGCCCCCAAGCCCAAGTGAGAGAGCTAACTGCCCCCCAGGGGACACGGACACAGAGTGACCAAGAGAGCTGATCTGGTGCATTGCATCAGTAGTGAGCACCATTCTAATGTATGATCCAATTTAATCCCCTTGCCCACTCTGAAAAATGGGCACACTCCCTGAATTCCCCCTAGGGTCAAAACTACTCCATACCACCCCCTATTCAGAGCTGCACCTATTAAGTATGATCTAGACCAGAGATGGGTAAACTGTGGCCCGCGGGCCACATCTAGCCTGCCGGACCATCCTGCCCAGCCCCTGAGCTCCCAGTCAGGGAGGCTAGCCCCCGGCCTCTCCCCTGCTGTCCCTCCTCCCCTGCTGCCATGCAGGCAGCGCGGCTTGCACCCGCCCACCTCCCAGGCTTTCCAATAAGCCTGTCCTGCCGCTCTGAGTGGCATGGTAAGGAGGTGGGGGTTGGATAAGGGGCAGGAGGTCCCCGAGGGTAGTCAGGAGGCGGTTGGATGGGTCAGAGGTTCGGGCGGGGGGAGGCGGTCAGGAGAGAGGGAGTAGGGGGTTGGATAGGGAGTGGGGTCCCAGGGGGGTGGTTAGGAGTGGGGGGTCCCGTGGGAGTCAGGGGACAAGGAGTTGGGTGTGGGGGGTTGGATGGGTCGGGGGTTCTAAGGGGGGCAGTCAGGGGGCGGGAAGTGGGACGGGGCCAGTCTGTTTGCGAGGCACAGCATTCCCTACCTGGCCCTCCATATCATTTCACAACCTCGATGTGGCCCTCAGGCCAAAAAGTTTGCCAACCCCTGATCTAGGCCATACTATGGCAACAATATAATTGATCTAAAGTTATAGCAGACAATATAATCACATTTTCCTTTAACTAACAGCTTTGCATAAGGCACTCTTCCTATGTCAGTAGCTGCTGATTTGGATGTTTCACTGTTTGCACTGTGGGTTTTGTTTTTACATTTTGGTCTAAATAAATGGTTCAGCTGTTTTTTGCATGGGCCACATGGCTGTCCAGGAGGAAAAATTAGTCAAATCCAAATTTCTCTCGCACTTTGAGAGATGCATGTTATTAATAGCAATGACCATATGTAAGTCTTCTGTATGCAGACTCTGACACATGTCAAACATGGCTAGGAATTAGGATATTGCTACTATTATTAGAATTATTGCTGTTAATGATTATAGTGCTTCTGCATATAACTTTAATGAGGCAGCAGCCTTTGGAAATAGCTATGAATACGTATTAATTTAAGAGAGTTAAAGGTTGGGGGGTAGCCTTGGAGCATAGTAGACAGACAGATACTTAAAGCATGAACCAAGGATCTAGCCAGGTGCAAAGTACATGGTCATAACGAGTAGTCATGTTTTACAAACAAAGGCTAGCAATAGGAGCAAACTCATCAACATCGTGTAAATTTTATATCTCAACTGCAAACCAAAACAAATATTTTACCAATATCATTCTATGTAATGTCTTACATTTATTAAACTATTTAAAGTCAAGGGTAAAAATAGGTAACAGATGAAAGCACACGTATTAAACAACTGCGTACTTTGTTAGAAAAAAAATGCAGCAATATTAAGAACCCAGAAAGTCTATATTTAGAGGTTACAGTTCTCTTGCATTTATGTATTATCTGAGTTGTAAAAAATAAAATAAAAATAAAAATTTATTTTCAGTGGAACATAAAACTGTCTACACCACCATCCTAGGATAATTCTGAGTTGCTCCTGGATTATTCCCCCTTTCCTACTTTTTCCGATAAAACTAACTTTGAGAATACAGATATGCCAAGTAACAAATTAATCATTATGTCTATGCTCAATAACTTCATAAAAACTCAGAGCATTTCTTGAAATGAAGCAAATGTTAGGAACTTAGTGAAGGATATTGTTTAGTGGAATGATTTCTGTAGTCAGCTCTGTGATTCTTGTGTGCCTTTTCCTTTAGGTGCAACTTTAATCAAGTACAGTTATGGCATTATGTTCCACTACTGTGATGTAGCATTAGCTTTTTTTTCCTTCTGCTAGACACTGAATAGTTGACAAAAAACAGTTCTGTGAGGATTTCATGATCTGAATGAAGTTTCCCAATTAACGTAATATGTGAAGTTACATATATGCACATTATAATAATGTGCCTTATTTACTTTTAGGGTTTTTCTTCTCCTCTCCCTCCCACCCCTTTATTTCTGGATGTATAATTAAAACACATATAATGCAAACATTTACCACAAACATAAACTATAGAGAAGAAAAAATGTAACTAAAATTAACTAATGTCACCTTACTATTCAGTTGAAGGTTTGGGGGGCAGACCTCAACACTGATATAAAAATGACATTAATACAATTATTATAACTTAGAAGATAATTTATTATAAACATATTTGTACTTTTAATGAATATTAAGATATAGCTACAAGAGTGTAATAGCCAGGATATTTGGAAATATAACAATGCATATATTTAACTATTTATGTTACAAAGCATTAAAGCTAATCAAAGAAATTCCAGAAGGTTTCTGCTTCTGTCTCCCAAGGAGAAGGAAACATCAAGAAGACAAACTATGTAAGCATTATTTTTTTTTAAGAAGAAACCTGATTGTGAACAGAATATAGGGTGAGTTATAGGGCAACAAATCTGCTTAAAGTGGATTCTACCAACCCCACCCTCTGGCAAGAAAACCTGCTTGTGCTCTTAAAAGCTCTCGAGAAAAATATTCATAATTGCAGAAGTTTAAACTTTTGTTTATTTCTTAAATGTTGTAATGGCAAACACTTTTGTGAAATGCATGTTTGCAAATATGTTAGCTAAATGCAAAGCTAATATAACTCCTAAGGAAATTGCTATGAAAGTGGTAAAGTACTTTATGTACCATTATGGACTTTAATGACCTTGTTAAAATAGAGTAAGAATCCATTTAAATATAGACTATTTATATTAGTGGAGAATTTATTACTGGCAATGTACAAACAAATCCTTACTCATCTCAGGAAGATAAGAGAGTCTTTGTTCCAAAAACTTTCATGTAGAATTGATTTAAGATGAAGACTTTCTAAAAGTTTTTTAATTTTAAAAGACTATTTTGAGAACTAGAAATTCATGTTTGGATTTTTTTGAAAACAGAATTTAATTTCTTGTCAAAATAAATTGAAAGACTATCTCAAAGAATGGACTGAATAAAAAGAAATAAAACTAGCTTTGAAAATTATCTGATGCTTTCCTCCCACAAGAAGAACAAAGGCAATTAAAGAAATTTGCATTTTCTTTAAACAGATGGCATATTCAGGAGTGAAAAGTGTCAATTTCGCCAAGGCATTAAGCCAATGAAAGGGCCACAATAAGTAACTTGAATCTAAACAAGCACTAAGAGCAACGTTTTCTTATAATTTCATGAAAATAGGATGGAGAAGGGTATAAAAACTCTGAATTCAGAACCCTCACATGCACCTTCTGCTATCCTATTCAAACACACCACTCCAGAAACAAGCTGCTACAGACAGATAAGAAAGAACAAAAAAACCCAAGAAGAAACCAACCCAAGGAAAACCTCCCCAAGACTTCAACATGAATTGGTGAGAGGAAGTTAACTAAGACACTGCCAAGTGATTGGGTTTAAAACTCTTCTAATGATTTTATTGGACTCTTGAAATGCTGTTGTAACTTAAATTACTTACCATTTCTCTGTTGATTACCAAATGGTTAGACCATATATTCCTGGAGAAGAAACAGGGGCTAAACATTGGTAAACAGAGAAATAGTGTGATTCAACTGGATTTAGAATTCTTAATATTTGTAATTGGCCTGTCTTAAGATTTTTTTTCTATGTAACTAATTTAACTAACTTCTTTGATTTCATAGGAGTTAAGATGGTTTACTTTGCCCAACTATAAACCATTTAGCTCTTTATGAATAATTATACAGGCTTCACTTGTCCTTAAACCAAATATTTTGCTATATATAAACAATTTTAAGTATCTAATGAGATACTAACACTGAAAAAAAATAGGTTAGTCTTAACTTACTAAGAGAAAATTGACACATCAAAGTCTGGTGTATTCTCAAGTGTACAATATCTGTTAAAAGTGCTCCACAAAAAGGCACATAAAGGAGATTGTAATAGAAGTAACCAGTTTATAACTGTACTCTATCATATGCATTTTTTGTTTATTTTTTTCTTTTTTTCCCTTTCTTTAATAAGCAGATAGCCATGGTTAATACTTATGATTATTTTGCTTGGTCTTGATCATGGTGTCCCCTAAGATATGTTAAAGAACCCTCCTCGTTAAATAGTGGGAGACATACCACTGAGTTGGCAGTAAGAGAAACATCTAGCAAGAGCTGGCCTACCATTTCTTGTTTCTCTAAACTAAATGCTGTTAGTAAATTTTAAAATAAAATTATTTGGCTTCCAATGATTTAAAACTATCCCCCATTTCAATCTGACAGAGGTATCCATTATTAACCAATCAGAACTAATGCACATCAAGAACACAAAAAGTTTGGTTTCAAACTTCAGTCTCAAAATAAAAAAAATAAAACATTTTAACAACTAAATCCAGAAAAGTATGAACACAAAAATAAAAGCCTAAATTTTCAAAACTAGGAGTTTAAAGTTAGGCTCTTAAATCTACATTTGAGCACCTTAATAAGTGGCCAGATTTTCAGAAGCGTGGAATGCTCGACAGCTCCAATCTGAAGTCAGTAGCAGCTTTTGGATGCTCAGCACTTACGAAAAAGGAATAATCACTTATTTAGCTGCCCAAACATGGATTTAAGAACCTAATTTTAGACTCTAGTTTTGGAAATCTTGCCACTTTTTTCCCCTGTAAATGTCAGCTATGCCTTTTTTCTATGACTGTATACATACATGATTTAAACACCCAAAAATGGATGCATTATGACTCCAAATTCTTTCCCTCACCATATATTCATCTGTTTTTCCCTCTCTTCAAATGTAATTTGTAGATTTATTCTCCTCTATATGACTAGCACATGGCTTATGTTCCCCCAGCCTGCCTCAAAGTCCTTGTCAAATTTTAGACACAGTGTACAAATGACCTTTCAGAACTCCGAGTTCTGTAATTAACAACTGAAAAGATAAAATCATGCTTAGAAGTTACACAACAGAAATTAAATTTCACATCCGAGTTCTCAAGCAATCCTTTAACATTGGATAGAATAAGACTATTT
The DNA here is from genome assembly GCF_009764565.3 of Dermochelys coriacea. Lineage (NCBI taxonomy): Eukaryota > Metazoa > Chordata > Testudines > Dermochelyidae > Dermochelys > Dermochelys coriacea. The sequence goes on from NC_050068.2 coordinate 148,525,794, forward strand.
CATGACATAAAATAAATAATCATATTAATAGGTTTTACATAACTAGCGTCATATCTTCTGCGCATAATTGCTGTATAATAACACTACACTACATTATGTAGCAAAATCAACACAGACAACAGTAAATTCACCAGAAATAATGCAATTATCTACTGATTCATGTCAACACTACTGCATCACCTCCCATAATTGTGCAGTTGACTTTTGTTATTGTATATTAACATTTGACTCCTTGTATTTATTAATATATTAAATACAGACATTTTAAAAAGTTCAATTTTTAGTAGCACACTTCTTCACATTTTATACAGCTTGCATCAAAGACAATATCTTGCTCTGAACACCGGGTCATATATCTGCTCATGAAAGCCTTTTCAAGAAAATCCTGTTAATTTTGAATATGCTTCACTAAGCAATGTGATCTCATAAAGAATGACAACAACAAAAACACGAAGATGCTAATCTAGTAAGAGTCAGAATGTTCAGATCTTTTAACTTCTTAACCTAATGGAGATGATCATCTCTTCTGTCAGCTTCACGAGTGCCAGCTAATACCTTCCAAATAACAGTCTTATAAAAATAGTATTTCCCCTTGTCTTGCACCATCCACATATGCTGTTGGTGAAGCATCGGCACATGGCCAACAAAGTGACAAAGAACCAATTAATTAAATGATAGAGCTATTTTTTCAGAATAATTTTTCTTCTGCCAGATTGCCTTTTCTCACTCAAACTAACATTTTAAATAATGGTATTAAGGCCCTCAAAAGGCTCTAGCTCTATCTTCCTCTCAGCACAACTTAGCGTTGAATGACAGTAGCTTTAAAAACGATAGGGCAGACAGAAAAGGAGTACTTGTGGCACCTTAGAGACTAACAAATTTATTAGAGCATAAGCTTTCGTGAGCTACAGCTCACTTCATCGGATGCATTTGGTGGAAAAAACAGAGGAGAGATTTATATACACACACACAGAGAACATGAAACAATGGGTTTATCATACACACTGTAAGGAGAGTGATCACTTAAGATAAGCCATCACCAACAGCAGGGGGGGGAAAGGAGGAAAACCTTTCATGGTGACAAGCAGGTAGGCTAATTCCAGCAGTTAACAAGAATATCAGAGGAACAGTGGGGGGTGGGGTGGAAGGGAGAAATACCATGGGGAAATAGTTTTACTTTGTGTAATGTCTCATCCATTCCCAGTCTCTATTCAAGCCTAAGTTAATTGTATCCAGTTTGCAAATTAATTCCAATTCAGCAGTCTCTCGTTGGAGTCTGTTTTTGAAGCTTTTTTGTTGAAGTATAGCCATTCTTAGGTCTGTGATCGAGTGACCAGAGAGATTGAAGTGTTCTCCAACTGGTTTTTGAATCTTATAATTCTTGACGTCTGATTTGTGTCCATTCATTCTTTTACGTAGAGACTGTCCAGTTTGGCCAATGTACATGGCAGAGGGGCATTGCTGGCACATGATGGCATATATCACATTGGTAGATGTGCAGGTGAACGAGCCTCTGATAGTGTGGCTGATGTGATTAGGCCCTATGATGGTATGATGGTATGATGGAGCTGCTGTCGTCATCATGAATAGGTCGGAGTATGAACAAGAGGCTACTAGGCAGCTCTCCAACACCACTTTCTACAAGCCAGTATTCCTTTTCCTCTGATCCCACTGAGAGTTACCAAAAGAAACTACAGCATTTGCTCAAGAAACTCCCTGAAAAAGCACAAGAACAAATCCGCACAGACACACCCCTGGAGCCCCGACCTGGGGTATTCTATCTGCTACCCAAGATCCATAAACCTGGAAATCCTGGACGCCCCATCATCTCAGGCATTGGCACCCTGACAGCAGGATTGTCTGGCTATGTAGACTCCCTCCTCAGGCCCTTCGTTACCAGCACTCCCAGCTATCTTCGAGACACCACCGATTTCCTGAGGAAACTACAGTCCATTGGTGATCTTCCTAAAAACACCATCCTAGCCACTATGGATGTAGAAGCCCTCTACACCAACATTCCACACAAAGATGGACTACAAGCCGTCAGGAAAAGTATCCCCGATACTGTCACGGCTAACCTGGTGGCAGAACTTTGTGACTTTGTCCTGACCCATAACTATTTCACATTTGGTGACAATGTATACCTTCAAATCAGCGGCACTGCGATGGGTACCCGCATGGCCCCACAGTATGCCAACATTTTTATGGCTGACTTAGAACAACGCTTCCTCAGCTCTCGTCTCCTAATGCCCCTACTCTACTTGCGCTACATTGATGACATCATCATCTGGACCCATGGAAAAGAAGCTCTTGAGGAATTCCACCATGATTTCAACAATTTCCATCCCACCATCAACCTCAGCCTGGACCAGTCCACACAAGAGATCCACTTCCTGGACACTACGGTGCTAATAAGCGATGGTCACATAAACACCACCCTATATCGGAAACCTACTGACCGCTATTCCTACCTACATGCCTCTAGCTTTCATCCAGATCATACCACTCGATCCATTGTCTACAGCCAAGCGCTACGATATAACCGCATTTGCTCCAACCCCTCAGACAGAGACAAACACCTACAAGATCTCTATCATGCATTCCTACAACTACAATACCCACCTGCTGAAGAAACAGATTGACAGAGCCAGAAGAGTACCCAGAAGTCACCTACTACAGGACAGGCCCAACAAAGAAAACAACAGAACGCCACTAGCCATCACCTTCAGCCCCCAACTAAAACCTCTCCAACGCATCATCAAGGATCTACAACCTATCCTGAAGGACGAGCCATCGCTCTCTCAGATCTTGGGAGACAGACCAGTCCTTGCTTACAGACAGCCCCCCAATCTGAAGCAAATACTCACCAGCAACCACACACCACACAACAGAACCACTAACCCAGGAACCTATCCTTGCAACAAAGCCCGTTGCCAACTCTGTCCACATATCTATTCAGGGGATACCATCATAGGGCCTAATCACATCAGCCACACTATCAGAGGCTCGTTCACCTGCACATCTACCAATGTGATATATGCCATCATGTGCCAGCAATGCCCCTCTGCCATGTACATTGGCCAAACTGGACAGTCTCTACGTAAAAGAATGAATGGACACAAATCAGACGTCAAGAATTATAAGATTCAAAAACCAGTTGGAGAACACTTCAATCTCTCTGGTCACTCGATCACAGACCTAAGAATGGCTATACTTCAACAAAAAAGCTTCAAAAACAGACTCCAACGAGAGACTGCTGAATTGGAATTAATTTGCAAACTGGATACAATTAACTTAGGCTTGAATAGAGACTGGGAATGGATGAGTCATTTCACAAAGTAAAACTATTTCCCTATGGTATTTCTCCCTCCCACCTCACCCCCCACTGTTCCTCTGATATTCTTGTTAACTGCTGGAATTAGCCTACCTGCTTGTCACCATGAAAGGTTTTCCTCCTTTCCCCCCCCTGCTGTTGGTGATGGCTTATCTTAAGTGATCACTCTCCTTACAGTGTGTATGAAAACCCATTGTTTCATGTTCTCTGTGTGTGTATATAAATCTCTCCGTTTTTTCCACCAAATGCATCCGATGAAGTGAGCTGTAGCTCACGAAAGCTTATGCTCTAATAAATTTGTTAGTCTCTAAGGTGCCACAAGTACTCCTTTTCTTTTTGCGAATACAGACTAACACGGCTGCTACTCTGAAACCTGTGATAGGGCAGACAGAAATGCATAGGTTCTGGATGTTGAAGAACAAAAATGGATGACAGTTAGATGTGAAGGAGGTTAGACTTAAGTCAGTCATAAACACAGGAGTATTACTTGCAGAGAAGAGCTGTATGAGCAGATTCTTATATCTGTTGGAAGGCCCATTTGACAAGTATGCACTTGTTTATATATGGAGCACACGGTGGCTTTGCAGATCATCTCAAACTCATGCTCCTAAACCCTTTACAGCACTCCTCCCCAACATGTGTTTTGTATATAAAATAGATATGTTAAATAAACTATTTTAAAGAATGTTTTGGAGAGTTTAAAAAAAAAAGAGAGAGATTATTTCTTATACCACTAGCTTTAAATCCAGGTGATTTTGTTACTATTAAGGGCCTGATACTAAGCGAATATTGAGTCCAGAGGAATTGTATGTATGTATATTTACACCAGACAAGGATCTGGGCCTTAGAGTCCAAATGTGCAAGGCTCAGAAGGAGAGAAATACTAAAGTGAATAAATATAAAACACTTATGAAAAATTACTAAAAATAACTTTTGTAGGCATCAAAATGTCATGACTTTAATGGCAATTATCTCAGGCCCTTTCACGACTAGGGAAGGTGTTGTTTGTCACACTGGTAATCTCCTCTCCTCAATGAAGTAAAGTTCATGTTTCTAAACTTGCAGGAGTAATAAGTGCCCAAACTTAATGCCATAAGATTTTTATGTCATTAGATCAGAAATGTATCTTGTCTGTCTCTGAGCATCCGTCAGGGATAATTTTCTTTTGGAGTGGCAGGAGGGGAGAAAGAAGAGGAATAACCATTTCTTCCACAGATTGATTTTACTTTAAATTACCTTCTTTGATGCTGTTCAAGGGGTTGGAGTATGTCCTGGGAGAATTAGCGGCCAGTGAGTAGGCAAGGCAGGCAAAAGGGCACAAACAAATAAATGTATGATATAGTTCTGTTCTTTTTTATATGGATACGTCCTCTACATATGTGGTACGTACCCAAATAACTAAAATATGTTTAAGATCACAAAGGGGGACCACTGAACCATCGGGAAGTACCAACTGCCTACATAGCCTAAAGCCTGCTCCCTTTTGGCTATGCATTATGATGCCTCTTTGATTACATGATGATAAACTACATTTTCTGCAGGACCTCTGCTTCATTCAGTGTGCAAGTTGTATGGTGCACAATGAAGGGGACATATTTACTGAATGATACAAAGGTCTTTGTGGGTTCCCCTCCAATTTATCTTCTTAACATTGCCTCATTCATTATACACAATCTTTTTTCTATTTACTCATTCGCTACATAACCTTGTGTGACGTTATTGACTTGAACTGGGACTGTATAGAACATTGTTGCAACCATGGTCCTGTAGTGGCACCAATCTTGTAGAAAGGGGGTCAAATAAGGTGTCTAAGACAAGGTTATGGTTTGGTGGTTATGATTATGCTATCTGTTTGCATGTATCATTTTTGTATTAAGTATTGGCTCTATACTGTCTACATTTCAAATTTATGCTATGCTTCTGGATGACACCCCAGACAAGTTGGTGTCAGCTCTGCCCAGCCTGCTTGATGGCCCATTAAGGACCATCACCTATACAACTGACCCATTGAGAGGAGGCAGACACGCCTTGTGACTCAGCAAGGTATGCAGGGACCTGCCTATGGACAGAACTCTAAGGTTTTTCTATGCCATGTGATAGACAGCTTGTCTTTGGAACAAAGAAAGAAAGAACACATGGCAAGAGAATATAAAAAGCTGCTGGTTTCAGAGTAGCAGCCGTGTTAGTCTGTATTCGCAAAAAGAAAAGGAGTACTTGTGGCACCTTAGAGACTAACAAATTTATTAGAGCATAAGCTTTCGTGAGCTACAGCTCACTTCATCGGATGCATAAAAAGCTGCTGTAGTTTCTCCATCTTGTCTTCAATCCTGCTTCATACCTCTGGAGGAACTTTGCTACACTGAAGCTTTGAACCAAGGACTGAAAGACCCATCCCAGCTGTGGATGTACTCCAGAGACTTCATCTGAACCTGCAGTTTATTCTATCACTGCTGCAAGCCTGAACCAAGAACTTTGCCATTACTGTATGTAATTGATTCCATTTAACCAATTCTAGCTCTCATCTATATCTTTTTCCTTTTATGAATAAACCTTTAGATTTTGGATTCTAAAGGATTGGCAACAGTGTGATTTGTGGGTAAGATCTGATTTATATATCGACCTGGGTCTGAGGCTTGGTCCTTTGGGATCCAGAGAACCTTTTTTCTTTTACTGGGGTATTAGTTTTCATAACCATTTGTCCCCATAACAAGTGGCACTGGTGGTGACACTGGGAAACTGGAGTGTCTAAGGGAATTGCTTGTGTGACTTGTGGTTAGCCAGTGGGATGAGACCAAAGTCTGCTCTGTTTGGCTGGTTTGGTTTGCCTTAGAGATGGAAAAACCACAGGCTTGCGCTGTAACTGCCCTGCTTGAAGCAATTTGTCCTGAATTGGCACTCTCAGTTGGGTCCCACTAGAACCAATATCATTACACCTTGGTTCTTGGTTTAATGAGAATTCTGGTTTGAGTTTGGTTACGGGGGAAGGCTGCTACAAAGAAAAGAGGAGGTAGTAGTCAGATTTTTACTTAAAAATAATTTTTTTTAAAAAAAATGTGCTACATATTATGTCTTTTCATTTGAAAAATCTGAAGTGTTCATATTTTTTAAATACTGATTTTGTGCAATATTAATACATTATGCTTATCTAATTATCTTTGTGAGCTTTTTTTATTTCCACTTGTATTTGGCACTACACAGCATTGTGGTGCTGGGAACTTGTCAAAGATCACTCCTAAAAGATATCTGTAAGAACTTAATTATAGACACTGAAATCTATTATGTGGCTCCTTCTCATTAGGAAAAGATAGATTACTAAATGGGAAAGCTATTTCTCTCTGATATATCTTGTAGGTGAATCCAATTCTTCAACCTAGAGATGACTTAATAAATCTTAAATAATTAACTCACTATTTTACATACTTAAAAGGAAATAATCAAATATGTGTTGTAGTTCACAAGGACAACACCACACCAGAGCATTTAGAGAATTTGAAAAGAGTAAGATTTTCCATATGCATCATTGTTTTTGAGTGTCTCCTATAATGAGAATTTCTTCCCTCATTCCTGGCTCATTTTAGATCAGTGCCTTCTTGAATTAAAACAAATCAAAACCAAAAAATAAAAATGCATGACATTAAACAACCTATACTTTCTCTAACTGATGGTTCTTATCTCCACTGCAGTGTAGGTGCTCATTAATGTAACACTGAAAGCAAAAGATTTTTCTTGTGCTTGGGAATTAATTTATTACGCGTATCTCAAATGTCATTGTTAGACAAACCATTTTGTCCAAATGAACTGATTAACTTGAAAATCACTGGTAAGGAATTAGTACTATCTATCTATATATACACACAAACAACACATCATATTGAGCCATACAAAATGAGAATAAAGTCAGCTATCAATAAATTAAGAATTATTTTTTTGCTTATGAACCTTATGGATCAGCGTTCAGCATCAGTACAGGCCTGGCCCAGGGAAGCGAATGATCCAACCAGCAGACCAAATTCAGTGATGGTCCCGTGGCACACGAGGCATATTATGCATACGCTAAGAAGAACAGAGGAGTGTACAAACTGGAACCTGGACATGAGAACTGAACGGCAATATTGTCATGATGTAAGTTACAAACACCTTGGATATTCTTTTGATTACAAAACGAAAGAGGAGGGAACAGGCAACACAGGTTCAGACCCATACAAGGTTAATGGAACCTCTCTTTCATGGCTTGTTCATGAATCAAGTTTCTCCTACAAAGCATGGTAATAAAACATCCCCCACAAGCAAAGTTTATCTCCCAGAGCAGTATTCTCTTCCTATGCTGAACATACAAACCGCATGGAAATGAATGGGCACTGTATGCCTGAACTAAGTAAAGACAGACCAAATCTTTAACTACAGAAGTGTTACCTGGTTGCACCTTATTCTAATGTTAATTTTATTTTTAAATTCATTTTCAGCTAATATCTCAGAAAAAAATATTTGTTAGTGAAAAAGGTTGCACAAGAAAACATTTGAAAATCATATAAAAATACCACTCAGCAATCAACACTATATACAATTGAACTATAAAGATATGGTACTGTATTGGAAAGGGTCAGTTAAAACCTACCTTGAAATACTGCTTAATTTTGGCTTGATCCAGGTCCCTGGTACCTGTCTGTGCTCTAGCCAGATTCTGTTCTGCATCAGTTAGCCACAGACTAAAATTCTTCATGTCATGGTGGAAACACTGCCACTTCTTCACAGCTCTGTCAAAGCGTCTACAGGTGGAAATGGAAACCAAGTGATGATATTTTAGTATGCTATTTAACTAGAAAGAAAACAATCAAAAGTTTTTAATGTTTCTAGTGTCAAATGATATCATTTTGATGCCTTTATGTGCTTGAAACTTTTAATACTTACATGAAAAGAAAACATTAAAGAACTTCTAAGCAGTCACAAGATTATTGAGCATGTAAGCCACAGGGCAGTGTCTTATCTATTTTTTGCTTCTTTTTCTTTTTTTCTTAAATGTTTTAAATAAATGTCATGCTTATGAAAGGTGCTCCACTGACAGCTTTGAAAACCTGAAGTCCTTTGCTAATCCACAGAATTGATACAATACTTCCAGAAGTAGTGCAATCTGCCATGCTACCCTGCCAACGTGCCTAGATACTGGTGTGAAGAAAACATCATGAAAGGGTAGTTCAGTTCCCATGTCCTAGCAAACAGGAGCGGCTAACTGAGGAATTTTGCAAGGGAGTTTACAACAGGAGTGGGGGGAAGAGGGGCTTACATACACTTAGCATTCCTTAAACTTAAGCCAAAAAACACCCCCTGATAAAAACAAAAAACAACAAGGGAACCAGCTGCAGGAGTAAAAAGAATGCAGGCAGAAGTCCCGCAACAGAATGGGGGCTACCCAGTTTATTGAACCCAATGCAGCATGTATGATTACCTGCCCTATGGGCAGGTGGTGTAGGGTGCATTCGGTTCAAGGAGCTCCTGGCCCTCACAGACCATGTACGGGCTTTGGAGACCAAGGTGGCTGAGCTGTTGAAGCTAAGGGAGACAGAGAGGTATACAGATGAGACTTTCTGGGACACAGTAGAATGGTCCCACCCCCGGTCTGACAGCCTCTGTGCTGCTGAGGAGGATGAAAGCCTCAGGGAAGGAGAACATCCAACTGGAGGAGAGGGAAACAATCATATAATTGGAATCCTCCTTCCAGATGATGATGTGGTATCCTCTCGCACTCAGGATACCTCTCCAGGAGAGGGAACTCCAGTTATTAGGAAGAGACAGTTATTAGTAATGGGCAATTAAATCATTAGAAATATAGATAGCTGGGTTTGCGATGACCAAGAGAACTGCATGGTGACTTGCCTGCCTGGTGCGAAGGTTGCGAATCTCTCAAGACATCTAGACAGACTTATGTGTAGTGCTGGGTAGGAGCCAGTGGTCGTGTTACAAGTAGGTACCAGTGACATTGGGGAGGATAGGAAAGAGGTCCTGGAGGCAAACTTAGGCTGCTAGGTAAGAGATTGAAGTTTAGGGCCTCCATAGTAGCACTCTCTGAAATGCTTCCAGTTCCATGCACAGGGCCAGTTAGACAAGCAGAACTGCAGGGTCTCAATGCGTGGATGAGACGATACGTAGGGAGGAGGGGTTTCGATTTATTAGGAACTTGGGACACTTTTAGGAAAGGGGGAGCCTATACAGGAAGGATGGGCTCCACCTAAACCAAAATGGAACCAGATTGCTGGCACCTAAAATTAAAAAGGTCAAAAAGCAGTTTTTAAAGGGCATGGGAAAAACTGACAGGTACAGAGGAGCACATGGTTCAGTCAGAGACATCCCTTAGGGGAAGATCTACTAATAGAGATTCTCTATGTCCTAGTAAGGAGAAGAGTATGGAAGATGATAAAATACAGGTAGGATCTGATGAGAAACAGTGAAATGAAAAAAAAAGTCTCATTCAATTACACCACGTAATGGGAGACAGCTAAAAAGTGACAAGTTTTTAAAGTGCTTATATACCAATGCTAGAAGTCTAAATAATAAGATAGGTGAACTAGTATGCCTCATATTAAATTAGGATATAATAGGCATCACAGAAACTTGGTGGAATGAGGATAATCAATGGGACACAGTAATACCTGGGTACTAAATATATCAGAAGGACAGAATAGGTCGTGCAGGTGGGGCAGTAGCACTATATGTGAAAGAAAGCGTAGAATCAAATGAAGTAAAAATCTTAACTGAACCAAACTGCACCATATAGTCTCTATGGATACTAATTCCATGCTAGAATAATAAGAATATAGCAGTAACGATATACCACCGACCACCTGACCAGGATGGTGATAGTGACTGTGAAATGCTCTGGGAGATTAGAGAGGCTATTAAAATAAAAAAAAACCCACCATAATAATGGGGGATTTCAAATATCCCCATATTGACTGGGTATATATCAGGATGGGATGCAGAGATAAAGCTTCTTGACACCTTAAACGACTGCTTCTTGGAGCAGCTAGTTCTGGAACCCACAAGAGGAGAGGCAATCCTTGATTTAGTCCTAAGTAGAGCACATGATCAGGTCCAAGAGGTGAATATGGCTGGACTGCTTGGTAATCATGACCATAATATAATTAAATTTAACATCCCTATTATGGGGAAAACACCACAGCGGCCCAATACTGTAGCATTTAATTTCAGAAAGGGGAACCACACAAAAATGAGGAGGTTAGTTAAACAGAAATTAAAAGGTACAGCACCAAAAGTAAAATCCCTGAAAGCTTCATGGAAACTTTTTAAAGACACTATAATAGAGGCCAAAAAAGAGCCACCGTGGCGAAACAACACAGTAAAAGAAGCAATGACAGCCAAAAAGGCATCCTTTAAAAAGTGGAAGTTAAATCCTAGTGAGGAAATTAGAAAAGAGCATAAACTCTGGCAAATGAAGTGTAAAAATATAATTAGGAAGGCCAAAAATAATTTAAAGAACACCTAGCCAAAGACTCAAAAAGCAATAGCCAACAATTTTTGAATTACATCAGGAGCAGGAATCCTGCTAAACAACCAGTGGGGCCACTTGACTATTGAGATGCTAAAGGAGTACTCGAGGACAATAAGGCCATTGCAGGGAAACTAAATGAATTCTTTGTATCAGTCTTCATGGTTGAGGATGTGAGGGAGATTCCCAAACCTGAGCCATTCTTTTTAGGGGATAAATCCGAGGAACTGTCCCAGATTGAAGCGTCATTGGAGGAAGTTTTGAAACAAATTGATAAACTAAAACAGTAATAAGTCACCAGAACCAGATGGTATTCACCCAAGAGTTCTGAAGGAACTAAAATGTGAAATTGGAGGACTACTAACTGTAATCTGTAACCTATCATTTAAATCAGCCTCTGTACCAAATGACTGGAGGACAGTTAATGTGACACCAATTTTTAAAAAGGGCTCCAGAGGTGACCCTGGCAATTACAGGCCGGTAAGCCTGACTTCAGTACAGGGCAAACTGGCTGAAATTATAGTAAATAACAATATTTTCAGACACATAGATGAACATAAATTATTGGGGAAGAGTCAACGTGGTTTTTGTAAAGGGAAATCATGCCTCACCAATCTACTAGAATTCTTTGAGGGGGTCAACAAGCATGTGGACAAGGGGGATACAGTGGATACGGTGTACTTAGATTTTCAGAAAGCCTTCACCAAAGGCTCTTAAGCAAAGTAAGCAGTCTTTTTCAAGCTGAGCAGTCCCGTCTTTCTAATCTCTCTTTATTTGAAAGCTGCTCCATATCCCTAATCATTTTTGTTGTCCTTCTCTTTACTTTTTCCAATTTAAATACTTTTTAATATTTTTAAGATGGGTGAGCAGAACTGCATGCAATATTCAAGGTGTAGGAGTACCATGGATTTATATGCTGGTATTATGATATTTTCTGTCATTTTTATCTATCCCTGTTCTTATGATTTGTAACACTGTTAGCTTTTTTGACTCCTACTGCACATTGAGCAGATGTTTTCAGCGAACTATCCACAATGACTTCAAGAGCTCTTTCTTGAGTGGCAACAGCTAATTTAGACCCATCATTTTGTATGTATAGTTTGGATTGTGTTTTCCAATTTGCATTACTTTGCATTTGTCAACGTTAAATTTCATCTGCCATTTTGTTGTTCAGTCATCCAGTTTTATGCGATCCCTTTCTAACTCTTCATAGTCTGCTTTTGACTTGGCTATCTGGAGTAATTTTGTATCATCTGCAGACTTTGCCACCTCATGTTTAACCCTTTTTCAGATAATTTATGAATATGTTGAACAGCACAGGTCTTGGTACAGACCCCTGGGGGACCCCACTATATACCTCTCTTACCTGTGAAAATTGATCATTGATTTCTACCCTTTGTTTCCTATCCTTTGTATCCTATCTTCAGTTACTGATCTATGAGAGGACCTTCCCTCTTATCCCATGATGGCTTTTTTTTTCTTAAGAGAGTTTGATGAAGGACCTTGTCAAAGACTTTCTGAAAGTCCAGGTTCACTTGGAAAATCCACTAGATCTCCCTTGTCCACATGTTTGCTGAACCCTCAAAAATTGTAATAGACAGGGGAGGCATGACTTGCCTTTACAAAAGCTATGTTGACTCTTCTCCAACATATCATGTTCATCTACATGTTTGATAATTTCGTTTTTTTCTGTAGTTTCAACCAATTTGCCAGATAATGAGATTAAATTTACTGGCCTGTAATTGTCAAAATCACTTCTGGAGCCTTCTTAAAAATCAGCATCACATTAACTAACCTCCTGTCATCTGGTGCAGAGGCTGATTAAAGTGATAGATTACATACCAAATTTAGTAGTTTTGCAATTTCACATCTTAATTCCTTCAGAACTCAGGTGAATATCATCTGATGGCTGGTGAGTTATTACTGTTTAAATTTATCAATTTGTTCCAAAACCTCCTCTACTGACACCTCAATCTGGGACAGTTCCTCAGATTTGTCACCTAAAATGAATGCCTCTGGTGTGTGAATCTCGCATGGTCTTTAATGAAGACTGATACAAAGAATACATTTAGGGTCTCCGCAATGGCCTTATCTTCCTTGAGTGGTCCTTTAGCAGCTTGACTGATCAGTGTCCCCACTGATTGTTTGTCAGACTTCTTGATTCTGATATACTTTAAAAAAATTGCTGTTAGCTCGTGTCTCACACTATTTGCTCTTCAAATTCTTTTTTGGCCCACCTAATCATACTAACTAAAAAGCTAACTTTAAAAAATTAAGAAAATTAGTTAGGGAAGTGGATTGGACTGAAAAACTTGTGCATCTAAAGGCGGAGGAGGCCTGGAATTACTTCAAGTCAAAGTTGCAGAAACTATCAGAAGCCTGCATCCCAAGAAAGGGGAAAAAATTCATATGAGTTGTAGACCAAGATGGATGAGTAAGCATCTCAGAGAGGTGATTAAGAAAAAGCAGAAAGCCTACAAGGAGTGGAAGATGGGAGGGATAAAGTGAGAACAGCCAAAAGCCATGTATAGTTGGACCTTGCAAAGGGAATTAAAAGCAATAGTAAAAGGTTCTATAGCCAAATAAATAAGAAGAAAAGAAAGAAAGAAGAAGTGGGGCCGCTTAACACTGAGGACGAAGTGGAGGTTAAGGATAATCTAGATAATATCTAAATAATAATTTAAAGTTAGCCTTTTTCGTTAGTATGATTAGGTAGGCCAAAAAAGAATTTGAAGAGCAAATAGTATGAGACATGAAAGCTAACAGCAATTTTTTTTTTTAAGTACATCAGAATCAAGAAGTCTGACAAACAATCAGTGGGGACACTGATCAGTCAAGGTGCTAAAGGAGCACTCAAGGAAGATAAGGCCGTTGCGGAGACGCTAAATGTATTCTTTGTATCAGTCCCAATATCTACACAAATACTTTGTCTCAGTCTCTAATGAGGCTAATGGTAGGATGACAAATGGGAATGAGGATATGGAGGTATATATTACTACATCCAAGGCAGAAGCCAGACTCGAACAGCTTAATGGGACTAAATTGGGGGGCCCAGATAATCTTCATTCAAGAATATTAAAGGAAATGTCACATGAAATTGCAAACCCATTAGCAAGAATTTTTAATCAATCTGTAAACTCAGGGGTTGTACCATATGACAGGAGAATTGCTAACATAGTTCCTATTTTTAAGAAAGGTAAACAAGGTGATCCGGGTAACTACAGGCCTGTTAGTTTGACATCTATAGTAGGCAAGGTCTTGGAAAAATTTTGAAGGAGAAAGTAGTAAGGACATTGAGGTAAATGGTAATTGGGTCAAAATACAGCACGGCTTTACAAAAGGTAGATTGTAACCAACCTGATCTCCTTCTTTGAGAAGGTAACAGATTTTTTAGACAAAGGGAATGTAGTGGATCTAATTTACCTCTATTTCAAAAAGGCATTTGATACAGTTCCACATGGAGAATTAGCTAAATTGGAAAAGATGGGGATCAATATGAAAACTGAAAGGTGGATAAGGAACTGGTTAAAGAGGAGACTCCAGCGGGTCACACTGAAAGGTGAACTGTCAGTCTGGAAGGAGGTTACTAGTGGAGATCCTCAAGGATCAGTTTTGGGACTAATCTTATTTCATCTTTTTATTACTGACCTTGGCATAAAAAGCGGGAATGTGCTAATAAATTTTGCAGATGACACAAAGTTGCAAGATATTGTCAATACAGAGAAGGACCGGGATATCATACAGGAAGATCTGGATGACCTTGTAAACTGGAGTAATAGTAATAGGATGAAATTTAATAGTGAGAAGTGCAAGGTCATGCATTTGGGGATTAATAACAAGAATTTCTGTTATAAACTGGGGACGCATCATTTGGAAGTAACAGAGGAGGAGAAGGACCTCAGAGTATTAGTGGATCACAGGATGACTATGAGCCGCCAATGCAATATGTCCATGAAAATAGCTAATGTGGTCTTGGGATGCATCAGGCGAGGTATTTCCAGTAGCGATAAGGAGGTGTTAGTACCATTATACAAGGCACTGGTAAGACCTCATCTGGAATATTGTGCGCAGTTCTGGTCCCTCATATTTAAGAAGGATGAATTCAAACTGGAACAGGTACAGAGAAAGGCTACTAGGATGATCTGAGGAATAGAAATCCTGTCTTATGAAAGGAGACTCAAAGAGCTTGGCTTGTTTAGTCTAACCAAAAGGCGGCTGAGAGGAAATATGATTATCTATAAATATAGCAGAGGAATAAATACCATGGAAGGAGAAGAATTATTTAAGCTCAGTACCAATGTGGACACAAGAACAAATGGATATAAACTGGCCATCAGGAAGTTTAGACTTGAAATTAGAAAAAGGTTTCTAACCATCAGAGAAGTGAAGTTCTGGAACAGCCTTCCAAGGGAAGCAGTGGGGGCAAAAGACATATCTGGCTTCAAGACAAAGCTTGTTAAGTTTATGGAGGAGATGATATGATGGGACAGCCTAATTTTGGCAATTAATTGATCTTTGATTATTAGCGATAGATATGCCCAATGGCCTGTGATGGGATATTAGATGGGGTGGATCTGAGTTACTACAAAGAATTCTTTCCTAGGTGTCTGGCTGGTGAGTCTTGCCCACATGCTCAGGGTTTAGCTGATTGCCATATTTGGGGTTGGGAAGGCCATGGGGGGTTTTCGCCTTCCTCTGCAGCGTGGGGCACGAGTCTACTTGCTGGAGGATTCTCTGCACCTTGAAGTCTTCAAACTACGATTTGAGGACTTCAATAGCTCAGACATAGGTTAGGGGTTTGTTACAGGAGTTGGTGGGTGAGATTCTGTGGCCTGCGTTGTGCAGAGGTCAGACTAGATGATCATAATGGTCCCTTCTGACCTTAAAAATCTATGATTCTATGATACTTTTACACTTGACTTGCCAGAGTTTAAGCCCCTTTAGATTTTCCTCAGTGGTTTGAAGTTATAGACTTTCCCAAAGCAGAGTTATGGTGCAGTGTTGGGAAACAACTCTGATTTGGATATTTGTGGAAATTCTCATTCAAGTAGTAAATTCATTTATCTTGTGTTTTGCTGCACTGTTGAGTGTGATAATTAATGAAAGATTTCTTGAGATGTTTTGTTAGATATGCCATTATTAAATATGCAACTATTATTTTGTTTAATAATCCTCTTTTGTGGATTCTAATAGATTTTAGGGTATATTTAAAGGATAATTAAAAGTGTGTTCAATTATTTGAAAAGGAAATAGCCTGATTCCTGCATAGATAAACTATCAGCCTGAATGCCAAGTCATTTCTCTAACCAAGTAAATCAGATTATTCCACGGAAGATGGGATACCCCTCTTATTATCATTATGATCATTCTTTTTTTTGGAAGGAGAAAAAGAAATTTTCCCCTCTATCCTTTTGGCATGACTTTCTTCAGGGAGTTTGATGGTAGTTTGGCTCCATCTTGCCCACTGCATCTTTTCACTGCTCTTGAGTGACCAGGGGTGAAGTCCTGGCCCCATTCAAGTCAGAGGGAAAACTTCCAGTGACTTGAATGAGGCCAAGATTTCAGCCTTATAGTGGAGCCTTTCCAAGGCCTGTCAATTAACAAAGAGAGTAAGATAGTCTTTGACTTTTGATTTTAACAAATTCCTAAAAGTTATGACAGAAGTCACCATGACATAATCACTGCCCTTCTCATCAGTGGTAGGAATCATGAGAACAAGCTTATTACAGTTTCTGGTTAATATATAAGATATCTCTAGCTGAATTTTGCTAAACTTATAAGTAATATGGGCTCAGCCAAAGATCTTGTCTCCTAGCAAGAATCTCAGCAGCACTCGATAACAGAATATTGCACTGTTAAAAATTTAAAATTGTATTTGCATGGCAAATTTACATTTTGTAAGATGATTGTGGTATTTTGAATAATTATTAAAATATATTTACTAAGGATTAACAGCTCTATAATGGAAACATACAAAATGTTTTAATAATCAAGTACATATTTCTGTGCCTTAACCTAAAGTAAATGGAAATCTTGATTCACACATAAAGTGTCACCTACAATATAAAGGTAAAAATACTTTTCTTCTGGTTCAACCAGTTAAATGAGCTTCATGTTTCTCACAAAATAAAGTTATTCTTCTCATCTTGAGCAAGTTTATCAGCTACTTAAACGTGAAAAATTCAGCATGAGCTGATTTAGGAGTTGCTGAATTTGCATTTCAGCTCTTGCAAATTGAATCTCAAGTCAATCTCCATTCTCTTTCTCTATGCCTAATTGAAGTTTCAAGGGGGAGGAGAGAGGGAAGCAGCAGTGGGCAGATATGCATTCAAAATACAATCTCTTAGCATTTAAGTTTTAGCACTCATTGCTCATGACTATTTGGGGGGGAAAAACTATTGTTTTTCCACTGTAATCAGAATAAAAGTTAAAAGCTAAAACTGTGGTTAAGCAGCAATAAAAGTCAGTCAAAATTTATTGGCAACCAAAATGCACTTCTTTTGTTAATTGTGTGGTTAGATATATTTAAATATCTGTAAGAACATCACCACGGAAGTAAAAAACAAACAAACTGTTATTTCATTCATGTACCATAAATTTTATTTCTAATATATGATGCTGAACACCTTATAGGGCATTTAAAAAATATATCATGTCATACTTTTTTTTTTTTTTTTTAAAGACCTCCTTCCTTTACATTTTCATTTCGGTTACTACAATTTGAAAATTTCAACAATTAAACTAGATTTACATAAAAACAATTATATTTTATTGCATTTTCCTTTCTTGGAGTAATGCTAGAAATGTTAGATTTCCAAAAAACAGATAGCCCAGTGGTCAGAGCAGAGGATTGGCAGTCAGGGCTCAAGTTTTAATACCAAGTTGGCTACTTGTCTTCCACATATCCTTGTATCAAATCAATAAGCTTCATTGTGCCTCAGATTTCTCATTTACAAAATGAGTATAACAACATTTACCTACTTTTCAGTTTTACCAAGAAGCTTAATATTTGTAAAGGATTTTCAAGACACAAATTGCTAAGTACTATTTTTTCTAGGAAGTTATTTTGAAATACTGACTACTTCATCTTATTCTCTGCTAGCCTCTCGAAATCTTCAAAGCAAAATTTATTTTCCAGTCCATTTGATCCCCTGGCATTTGGCAGACATTTGGTCAGAGGGTGGGGATGCTGGGTGGTAGTCAGGGGGCTGGGAGAAATTCCCTCTCCTACCTTTTGTCTTATCCTTCTCTTCCTGAATCTTTCCAGCGGGGACATCAGTAAGGACTTAGGCAGTCACTTGGATGCCTGAAGAGGAGGTATCAAAGCAGCCCCCAAATGACAAAAGGAGCCACAGCATGAGAATCCTGGAGGACTGCAGGCAAGCATGGCAGATGTCTGCACATGTACCTCATCAGTAAGGCCTTCTGTTTTCAGTTTTTACTGATTTTTACGGAAAGAAATCCTGGATTTTGCAAAAGTTATTTGTTTTTATTACTGATCTTCATCCAGATATTGGACCACTCAAATACATGAACATACTGATTATTTTAAGAAAATGCCATACATTACATTTGGTAGAGGTGTTTGTGTTAATAATAAATTAGTCTACATGTAATGCGAGGCTGTCTGTTAAAGTAAGACTATGTAGTGGAAGACTCACACACATGGGCATGCATCAAACAAAAAAACAACAACTTTTTTTTTTCCACCAAATGCATCCGATGAAGTGAGCTGTAGCTCACGAAAGCTTTTGCTCAAATAAATTTGTTAGTCTCTAAGGTGCCACAAGTACTCCTTTTCTTTTTGCAATATAATTGGTATTGAGGCACAAAAGGAGGGGGAGGCTTCTCTCTTTACAGATCACTGCAGTACTAAAATAAATATTTAGGCAAGTGTGGGGAAACACACCCCTTCAGATGATGTTTAAGCAAATTTTGGAATTGCAATTCCTTGACAATGCCGTATGCTTTTCACTAGGAATAAAATCCTAACCTGTAACTCAAACATCCTTTCACATCAGGGCAGTAACTGATGTGGTGTAAATTTGATGTCTCATTATTAAGGTTTCTTACCCTGCAAAGAGATACACAAGCCTGGATTTCAATGGGGCTCCACATAGGAGTCAGAGTCTGTGCTTGCAGGCACCTGCTCTTAGTGTGCTTTTCATAGCACACCATGGCAGAAAATGCAGAAGCCAAAACTTTATTTTAAATAAAGAAAATGGCACAAATTTATCAACAAAAGTGAAAACTCCTGTATTATTATTTTAAAGAAAATATCCTGTATATTCCAGTTAAAACTGTTTTAAAACTATTCACTAATATTTAACTAATAGTTTTAAATCATGAAATCCCCATATTACTCCCATGCTATGCTCTTCTCTACTGGATATATACAAAGGTTTATTTGCAAAAAATCTCAGGAGTCTTACTCAGTAGCACACTGGCCCACATGACAAAGTACATAACTAGTTATAAACCCCCCTAAAATTCATGATTAGTGTCATGCAAATTATGACTGTGAGAAAGATACAGTTTTATTCTTCGTATTGAAAAAATATTCAGCATACTTTATTTCTTTACTTTCTTTAAACAATGTAGTGTAGGATTATGCTAATATTAACCTAAAAATTATGCAATTTTGTCAGCTTGATTCAGCACAATTAGCACCTTGTAAGAAATATAAAAAACTTCAAAGTTGTATAAATAATTCTATATTAGCGTGCTATAGTGCTAGCTTTAATACTTAAGGCTATTCTGACAAATGATAAAATATGAAAACTTGTTTTCACTGAAAAATCTTCTAAAATTAAAACACTTCAATTAAAAAAAATAGCTAACCCATTTTCAGAGGACTTGATGTTTTCATTTTTATTCTTCACAGAATTTACATCTTTTGAGTGTTTAATTCATACTTAATTTACATATTCTCTATGCATATAGACCAAATGGAGATGATTTAGTGTTAGATGCCACAATGTCTAGATTCTGCAATATCCTCTCCCAAAAGTACCTCAAGGAGTTATTAGATGGGTAAAAAGTGTACTGTTTTCACAGGCTTAAAACACATATAATATGCAATCACTTAATATTTAGACAGGGCTGGTTGTTATAAAAAAGAACATATCCAATGTAGATTGTTTTACCTCCTATTCTCCACCAACCCAAGTCATCAAGCCTATTCCCTAGGAGTACTGCAGCCCCTTAAACTTAAGTCATGTTCTTTCCTGGGGGGTGCTATTCTTTCCCTGATGTATATGCATTAATATTTTTGATTGTTACATATGTATATCAGAGGAGAGTACAGATTAATATTAGGGGTACATAGTAATGTAAGTATGCATCAGAATTACCTTCTTGCAGAAAACGATATCTAAGTATTCTTATTTTTGGAAAACTAATATTCTGTTTGAGATGCAGTTTATGGAAATATGCAGTACAATTTAATAAACATTTAATTAAATTATTAATAAAATACCCATTGATCACTGTCATGGGGTCATCTTATGGTACCAGGGAAAACAGGGAAATTCCAGCCCAGACTACTGCATTGCTACAGGGACTAAGACTGGAAATCCAAGACAGGCTGATCTCTCAGATATTTCTGGCATCCCAAGATTATTTCCAATTTCACCCAGCAATGCTTTCAAAGGGTTTGTATAACCACTTTAAGAGGGACAGTAAAGCTCTCATAGTTGGAAAATAGACATAGTCCCTGGACCTTGTCTTTTGAATGGAGACTAAGGATTTGTCTACATGGGGAAATTTATTGGCATTTGTGATGCAGAACAGGTATCTGCTCATGTCAAAGTGTCATGGCTCGCTGAATGCTTACAAATGCATAGCCAGGCCAATTAGCTTGTATATTAGTATAGAACAAAGTGATTGTTAAATGTATAAGAGTGCATTTGGTGTTTAAATTTCATGAAAACAAGTGGGATGTTACCTGCATTTTTTTTCACTTATCTATATCCCATTATAATGTAGTTCTCATAAAAGTAAAGAGAAGGGTAACCATCCTTTCTGTACACAGTGCTATAAAATCCCTCCTGACCAGAGGCAAAACCCTTTCACCTGTAAAGGGTTAAGAAGCTAAGATAACCTCGCTGGCACCTAACCAAAATGACCAATGAGGAGACAAGATACTTTTAAAGCTGGGGGGGGGGAGAACAAAGGGTCTGTCTGTCTGTGTGATGCTTTTGCCAGGAACAGATCAGGAATGCAGTCTCAGAACTTCTGTTAGTTAGTAAGTAATCTAGCTAGAAATGCACTAGATTTCCTTTTGTTTAATGGCTGGTAAAATAAGCTATGCTGAATGGAATGTATATTCCTGTTTTTGTGTCTTTTTGTAATTTAAGGTTTTGCCTAGAGGGATTCTCTATGTTTTGAATCGGATTACCCTGTAAGGTATTTACCATCCTGATTTTATAGAGGTGATTCTTTTACCTTTTCTTTAATTAAAATTCTTCTTTGAAGAACCTGATTGCTTTTTCCTTGTTCTTAAGATCCAAGGGTTTGGGTCTGTGTTCACCTGTACAAATTGGTGAGGATTTTTATAAAGCCTTCCCCAGGAAAGGGGGTGTAGGGCTTGGGGGGATATTTTGGGGGAAGATGTCTCCAAGTGGGCTCTTTCCCTGTTCTTTGTTTAACACATGTGGTGATGGCAGCATAGGGTTCAAGGACAAGGCAAAGTTTGTACCTTGGGGAAGTTTTTAACCTAAACTGGTCAGAATAAGCTTAGGGGGTCTTTCATTCAAGTCCCTACATCTGTACCCTAGAGTTCAGAGTGGGGAAGAACCTTGACTGTAGTAGCAAACATTTACATTGTATATACTCCTGTAACTAAATAACCCATCAAATGAGAAAGAAGCCTTGTGGAATATACATGTAGAACTTGAACAGAAAAGTGCTAATTTCAAAACAAGTCAGTGTGTGTGATAAATCAGAGGCCAAAGACTCTAAATGCATTCCTCACTCTCCAGCATCACAGGAAGAGCCCACATGGGTAGTGACCCTGTCAGTGAGAAGAAGCTATGAGTATGGATTTAGGGAAAGATCCACATTCTCTGGACTGTTTGGATTGAGTGGAATAACTGAACGAGAAAATGGAAATCCCCAGAATCATTCTGGGTAGCCTGAGAGACTTTTGGGAAACTGGCAGGTTACTACAATTCTGCTACCAGTTGGAATTACCAGACTGTGACTCACCTGTATATATATTTAACCTGCTTTAACCTTTCAGTAACTCTAATTTCCATTTCATAGCTAATAAAGCTTTAGTTAGTTTACTATAGAATTGGCTATCAGCATTGTTTTTGGTGTAGATCTAGAATACCAACTTATCTGGGGTAAGTGACTGGTCTTTTGGACTGGAAGCAACCTAAATATGGTGTGACTTTTGGTGTAAGAGAGCTTTTATCACAAAGTCTAGCTTGTCTGGGTTGCAAGATAGACTGGATAGTCTAAGGGAACTGCCTGTGACTTCATGGTAAGACTGGTATAGTGATCCAGGAGTTCAATTTTGTTACTGAATTGGTGAAATCTTATTATAGAACACACCACCAGTTTAGGGTGTCTGCCCTGAGGTATCAGAGTAGCAGCCATGTTAGTCTGTATCCGCAAAGAGAAAAGGAGGACTTGTGGCACCTTAGAAATTTATTTGAGCATAAGCTTTCGTGAGCTGCAGCTCACTTAGTATGAGCCAGAGAGCATGACAGCATTATATCAATGTAACTCCCCATGTGGACACTTATTCGGAATTAACAGTGGCCTTTTTTCATTTTAGCTTATGTTGCTTTGGAATCAGTTTAAGTCACTTTATTCTGAATAGGAATGTCCACACGGGGAGTTATAACTGCAGCAGTATAATTATACCAGTATATTAATACAAGTAAATGTCCCCTTGTTAACAAGCCCCAACTCTCCAAATTGGTGAGCACACAGGTACTTAACTTTGGATATGTGAGCAGTCCCACTAACTTCAAAGTTAAACATGAAAAAGTGTTTGGAGGACCGAAGCCTAAGTGCCCACAGACTGAATGAAAATGTTATCAAATCTTTTTAAATGCCTCTTCTCCAAAACGGAGAGCCCCCTCCACCAGAAATCCTTAAATTCCTTCTTTTGCTAGGGTGAACCAAAACACAGGGGCACATTCTGCAGTCTACTAAATGCATTTGATGTGATGAAAGCTGAGCAAAGTGGCTGGCGCAGGAGAACACTCCTCCAACAGAAAATCAGCAGAGGCAGATCTATCACCTTCTGCAACCCAACTCTTGGAAAAGTGAAGAAAGCAACATGTCAGTTTGGGGCATTGGTGGACCAAAGAGGAGCAGAGCTATGCTCAGTCCTCTACTCCCTTGTGCAGCCTTGAATGGAGGAGTTACAACCAGCTACCTGGAACTCCACTGCATTTGTATCAAGGACACAAACTTGAAGTGCCTTCTTGTACCAAAAGGAAACAAAAATGCAGTCTTTAAATTCCTTCTTGCTCCAAAGAAAAAACAAAATGAACAAAAATACTATTCTCAGGGTTAATTACACCTTTGAGTCCCCTGCTCCTGATCTTCCTCGAGGGCACTCTCTTAAGGTTGCTGGCTCCCAACCATCACCTCTTTAGGGAAGAGGCCTCTGTCTCTCCCCATTCAGGCCGGGGTTAGGCTTACGATCCTTCTGCACCTCAGTGTGGTTTCCTCAGCAGGACTGATTGGGCATCCAGTACCTGTGGTTAACCTCTCACCAGTTACCAACCAGCCTTGACAAAGCAAACTGCATTTATTCTTAAGGTAAAAAATATTACAGAGAAAACAATAAAACAAATAAAAGAATCTACACGTATGCTAATAGTTTATCAGAGATTACACCCAACTCCAAAGTAGGGCTCTCATAGATGTCAGTTTTGCAAAATGCTCAACTGGGTTTGCCCCATCGGTTACAACAAGTTAATGTAAAGTTTTAGATAAGGAACCAAAATACTGACTGGATAGTTTAGCTTTTCTTTTCTTTTCTTTTTTTTAAAATATACAGCTCAGGCCTTTGATCTACAGTGTCCAAAAACAGGTAATCAGTCAATTCTCAGGACGTAGCTTCAAAAGACTGGGTTTTTGCATAACTCGAGCTGTGGAATTTGCATTAACCACTCCCAAAGGATTCCCTCGCTTAATACTTATTGTCCTAAAATGTCATGGTTGTCTGGCAGATTTGAATATAGATTTTTTTAAAAAACTGTTTACACTTCCCAGGACTTGCATTATTTTTGCATTGCCTGTAAAACCCAAAGCCAGTAGAAATTCTAGAGTAAGGGTTTTTTGGTGTTCTGTACTCCCATGTGCTCTGAGAAAGATATATCATGGGCAAGGCTGAATAGCCTCAGTCAGTACTTTTATCATATTGCCAATTATCAGTGTATTCCCCATGGCTCAGCATCCCAGGGGGCATCCACTCTCTGTAGCCTCTGATTCCAGATAAATGTTTCCAGGTGCCTGTGATGTTCCCGATCTTGAACCCAGGCCTGGGAATCCCAGACAGCTGCCACATCCTGGGCTCCACCCAATAGCTACTGACACCTGGTGGTCTGGAAAGCTACTAGGGCAATAGCCCTAGCCAAGGCACCATCCACACAAGCTCTGATTGGAGGATTTCCCAGCTCCACCAATTGGTCCTATTATGCTATTTAAGCCAAGAGGAGGAACAGGCAGTTTGTCTGAGCAACAAGGTGGCCTCCTGTTGTGGCTGCATTGGATCTTGCTTGTGCCTGCCTCCTGCATCCAACCTTGTTCCTGGTCTGCTCCAGGTTCCTGCCTTATTTCTGCCTTCATTCCCGTTCCTGCCATGCTCCTGCTCCATGCTTGATCCTTGCCTTCCCTCCTGCCATTACACCTCCACTCCAATCCTCAGTCACCAATCCTGGCTCCAACCTCAGCCTCTGATTTCTGAACTTGACTCTTTGCTCTGGTATTTGGTATCTGACCCTCAGCTTTGATTCCTGGTTCTGACTCTGGCGTAACTCCTTCTCTAGTAACTAGCAGTTGATTCTGGTCCTGACCCTGGGCTTCATTCCCCAACCTGGATGCCTGCTCTGCCACTAGATCTGAATACTGCTCTCACCACTAGGCCAGACCACCTACATCCCCGTCCATAACAGCACACACTCAAAATTTTACTCTGTAATTGTAATTCCTCTAAGTCTATTGCACACTTGGAGGAAATATTTTTTAAAATGTTTGAATACTCCTACTGAAATAATAATACTGAATAATACTCCAGTTCATGAAAGCCAAGGGGGAAAAATGGAATTTCAGAACACTGCAGTAAATAATCTCTCAAAATAAACGAGCTAAGAAAGAACATGGGTGGCCAAAACATTTAACCATATTCTGCTACCTATCAAATAAAATCCATTAATATGCAAGCTCTTGAGATCTGATAACTTTGCTTTGAAGTATTTGCTGGATTGATAAAGATTTTTCTGTAAATTTATGAAATGAACTGGTTCAATGGACATTGTTGTTAGCCTCTATCCACTATACATGGATATTACTTAATTGAAAGCATTTACATTACATTTTTCTATTAAGCTGATCATTACTATATAGTATTGGAACTGTTGCTATGATGTCAAACATAGTTTTGCTGGCACTTTGGGACTATATGCTCAGACTATAACTGTGAAGGAACAACTGCCATTATGGGTTTATGATGCAAAAATGTTGATTAACTGATGTTCAGCAGTGTACTGCAAATGACAGAATCTGGTTTAAAGGCTTATGAAATTATTCAAACACATCATTAACAACCAGTAAGTGGTTCAATGACCTTGTTTCTCAATGTCCACACCTCATGTACAGAGCAGTCTGAACTAGGTAGCCAAATAAGCAGTACAAACCACTGCATCAACGGTTATTCTGGCACAATTTGCAAGAGTTCATATTTTCTTTGTACACATTGCCTAGGACTGTGATCATGCAAAATCAAATTCTCTCTCTGTACCAGAAAGAGAGGCACTGTATTCCCAAAATATTTATGAGGTAATTGTGCAGATAGGGATAAGAATGTCCATGCTGAGCACTAAGTCATACTTTAACTTGACACACTTAAGAGAAACACAGCATCTAGAGTGTCAATCAGTGTTCCACAAGCAATGACAGATTTAAATATTTACATGTAAGAAAATAAGCGTATGTCAGCTCTGGTTTTAGATAAGCAAATTCATCTGTAATCAAGTGTCAAAGGACATTTAATTTATCTACAGCACATTGCCCTTTCAATTTTATTTCATTGAGATAAGGGATGGCATATCTGGGATGATCATTTCTATACCGCTAAACCATTTCCAAATTTGTAAATAGCTATTACTTTTATAGGGAGTGAGCTATATTTACAGTATATAAGGATTTAAACTTTCAAAAGTAAAATGTTCTTTCCCAAAAGATATTTCTCCCCTCTCGGGGTAGAGATGGGGAGATGCACCTTAGTGAATTTAACCTGGATACTAAAGTTTGGTCTACACTACATACTTATTTCAATATAACTACATCACTCAGTAGTGTGAAAAATCCACACCTCTAAGTGACATCCCTGTAACTATACCAACCTTAACCCCTCACAAAGGCAGTGCTATGTCGGTGGGAGAGCTTCTCCCACCGACATAGCTACCACCTCTCAAGGAGGTGGACTTATTAAAAGCATTTTCACCAGACAGTGGTGCAGCTGCACTGATGTAAATTGGTAGGGTAGATCTGCCCTAAAGCAGTTGTCACCTTTTCCAGAGGGAAAATAAAGAGAACTTGGCTAATTGTATACCCTTTATGGAAGAGGGCAGCACAGCACAAACTTCCCAGCCCAAAAGCAGACTTGAACATCATTAGTAATAAACTTTCAGATTTTTCAGCCTGTGAAAGATTAATTACTACAATAGTGACAAACCCTAATCATACATTTTATGTACAAAGCACATAAGCTCAGTTTCATGGTAGCCTAAATTAATATTTCTATACATGTATACTGGGCAAATATTAATCATGTTCTTATTCTAGGTCATGGTGCAAATTACAATAATATTTACAATACACCCACACCCGTATATATTTATCAAATATGTTAAATCCAGGTCATAAACTGAAGAGCTGTGTGAAAAATTGCATTATCTTTTGACTATCAAATATCACCTTTGCACAAGTCTAAGTCCCCTGGGCTACTTCTAAAATTCTAAGTATGAAGCATACTTTTTGTTGTTTAGCAACCTGCCAGATAAATATTTCCTCTTTTCCCAACAAAGATGGAATTCTGTTTTCTCTGCCGCAAAATCTATCTCCCATTGTTCCCAGCAGGACTGAGCATTTGTCTTTGCCTCCAGAGAACACTGGGAACTCTATCTTCCCTGGTTTCACTTTCATTGAGAGCAATGGGAGGTGGCAACAGTTTGGATAGCGGGCAATTCTTCGCAGAAAATCATGAAGGAGAAAAATGTATGCACCAGCCTCTGCTGATAAAGTTACAATTGGGAAAAGTAATGGCAAAAAAACCCCCCAAAACAGCATGGGTGAGAGGCATGTAAAGGAGGGGAAAAAATCTGATATGTGTAAAAATCAAATCTAATCTGTGACCACAGACACTCAAATGCCTTAATATCATGTTTATTGCATGGTATCACCGGAGGGCAGAGTTAAGGATATAGCAGTTGTAATACTAAATATTTACATTATGGTAATGCTCAAAGGTCTGAACAGCAACTGGGTACCCATTGTGCTGGGTGCTATATGAACATAGAAAAGTCCCTGCCTAGAAGGCCCCCCCCCATGCATTTCCATATTTTAAACAAAAATTTTCAAGTTTAAGTTAAACTCATGATTATCCCCAAATCAAGCATTATAAGACCAGGAAATTCAAACAGCCTTATAATGTATTTCTTCCTACACTATTGATAAATAATCTCAACCTTAACTCCGATATTTACATACTTTTTGTCTGTGAATATATATATATTCACAGAGTATACACACCTGTTGGGAATGCAAAATTGATTTAAATGGATTATAATGAAACAAACATTTCCACATTCCTAGCATTTATTTTGAGCATCTAACCTCTTGGTTCTGTACATTTGGTGGACCACAGTGACTACAACCCTCCTAAATCTGATCTTCCTGTCACACCTTAAGGTAGCTACAAGTAAAATATGCCATGTCACCCGCCTCTATTCTATAAATACCCCTTATTTATTCATCACCCACTCTGCTATACCATCCATAATACATATTTTTACTAACAACTGTGCAGTGAAATGGAAGTTGGTAAGCTGCCTACTTGTTTTCGTTAACAATCCAGAAGGATTTTATGACATAACAGGAATTCAAAAAAAATATTTTTCATTATTTTGTGATCTGCACCTTCATTCTATCTCATTCTCTTTTTTCCATGGTGTTTAAAAAAATGACAGTCACATATAGAACCTAAGCACAGGTTATCTAAAGCTTGTTTACAAAAAACAAACAAACAAACAAACACAATCATGTGAATCATCCACTGTCACAAGTTTTTAAAGAACACAACTTGTATCTCCGAATCTACCTTGACTGCAATCATGTGTCTCTGAAGTACACCAGGGGCCTGAAAATTATCAGTTACCATGACAATGGTTTAAGCATCAGTGCACAAATAATGACCTATCATCAACAGATCACAATAGAGAGAATTGTGATCTCTTTCAGATCAGGGTTTTTCTAATTATAAGAAATATAAAACAGCAACCTGCAACCTCCTCAATGCTTTTTTTTTTTTTAAACTGTCACAGTTGCCTCATAATGACACAATACGTTACAAATTATACCACTGAAGTCTAAACAGCTGTCATGTCTAAAGCCTGAATACAAAAAGAGCTACAGAAGGATTTTTGGAGACCCACATACAGTATATTTAAAAATCATCCTCAACTAGGGGATAAAAAGCATCCATGAACTTCCAAAGCTAGTCACATACTTAAAACAGACTAATAAGCATTAATTTCAGTGCACATGCCTTTCAGGATGTTTACTCGAGTGACCATTCACCAGCTATGGAATGCTGGGGCACAGAGCAGTCCAGTCACATTCTCTGCCCCTAGTAATACACAAACTACTTTGAGGATTGCAAGAAGTGGAGAGGGGTGAAGTGCTGGCTATGCCAGTTCTATGCTGGCTGTGGACTCCCCAACTCTTGAAAAATGTTAAAGCCATACATTACACAAAAACCTCTATTCCCTTTAGGGTTTGACAGGACTGTTCGGCAATGCTAATAGTGACATCAGAAAATTAGACTTTATAGTTGCTCTAGAAAATGATAGTCATGATACAGTATATAACTTACTGCCTACTAAAAACACTAGTAGATCTAGAGGTAAAATATATTCAGCACTAAGCTGTTCTGCTCAGTAAAAACCTTCTTACAGCCCACCTGAAGGAAAGTATATTATCCTGTAGGATTATGACAGACTTTTAATTAAAACACTTTTTAGAATCTTTCATTTTAGGAAATTCATTTGAGATATAAAACTGAAGTTGGATTAATATCACTATACCCTACTCTGTCAGTGAGACACCATAAGTACAGCTCTACTATTCTGATCATAAAAAGCAGATGAAATTTCTAGAAATTGAAATGGGAAAAATTAAGAATGCTGTATCTTCTATAAGTAAGCATGCATTATTTGCTATATTCCCTCTCACCAGAAAATATAATTCTGAGGCTGGTAGAGACTTTGTATAAAGCATTTGATTGTATCTTCTTAAACTTTTAGATGAAATGGCTGGTTCAACAATAATAGTATCTTTAGCACACTTGTGATACCAGTTATTAAAACAGAAAAAAGCCACAGTTGGAAAGCATGATAAGCAATATAACGTCAATAAGAATGTATACAGCAGTAGCCCTGAACACTTACTATTTGCCTTATATTATTACTGAAATTATGTAACCTCTGTTTTTGCAATTGTCAAGTTATTTCTTATAGCAAATACAGGGAAATACTATTAATATTTCAGATAATAGAATAGCTTACTTTGTTTATCTTAGCATTGTTTTAAGGTCTATCAAAACATGGATACATTCTACTCTATAACCATTTAAACATAAAATGAGGTATTTATGGGAGGGGGGTAGACATTAGGACAAAGAATAAAGCAAATGTGTGAACTCTAAGATGAGTTCCTTTATAATATTGCAATTCTTTGGAGTCCCCTCTTCCAAATCTGTAGGAGATTGATAATGGCATTTTATACTCTCTTTGAATTAATTGTGAATAACATTTTCATTCATCATACAAATATTTTCCAAAATTTTAGATTTGTTGGGTATACCACGTGCTAATATTGAAGCCAGGCTGTACCACAGCAAGTGAATCATATTTTGCACAGGGTGAGGATTTCAAATCTTGACAGCATCAAGTTAATAATGTTGAGGACGGTTGATAGAATTTCTAAGTCACCATGTAAGGTCCTTATTTCTAAACAAATTTCTGTGCTGGAGAGTCCAAATTACCAGGATTTTCTATCCATGTTTAAATATTTAATGGACTATTTAAAAAAAATCCCAAAGTGCTCCAGTTAAGACCCCAGCCACTCTTAATTATAGCTAGAAGTTCTTATTTCGTGAATAATAAAAGCCAATTTGGCTACATCATATAATTGTGTTATTGGTTATGCATAGTATTTGAAAAAGTGTACAGTTCCCTACCATGTTCAGTATCTAACATTGTTGCTTATGTTCTCAGCAATGTACAGTGCAGGTCAAAAGAACTGACTGCACTGCAACTGCATTGCTGACACTGCTAAAACTGGAAATATAACTGCTTTTTCTCTTCAGGCAAAACAGTGCAATCCGAACGGCTGAAATTCTGAGCCAAGTGTTTATAAATGTTATAATGTGCCAAATACACGGTATCCCATTTTCTTTCAAGCTAATGTAATATTATTCTAATGCTCACAATATGACCTTACAGAATTCACTTCTACATCACTGGTCTTCAGACACATTTCTCCCTGATAATGTGACTTTCTGCTTATACAGTCTTTTCCAAAATTTAGATAAATGCAATTTCTGACTGAAAGAACTGTGCAATTCAAATCCACAAGGCAGTAACATATTTTCATTCTTTTAAAAATATCATCCTCTCCCACAGCTTCTCAAGTATACTGATTGTTGTTCTTGTTTTAATGAATAACGCATACAGGACATAAAATGTGTTGTAAATTATTGCTCTCCCTCTGATGTGCTATATAGAGGCAGTGGGTTCAATTCAGAGAGGAGTCTAAGTAAGTTTAAGCTCGTGTAACATCTTTTGGCCACATCCCTCTGTGTACTTTACACCAGTATAAACTCCCATGATATTGCCTAAAATTTACATAAATTCATACCCACTTACACAAGTATAACCCCATTCTCCACATTCACATAACGTTTGAATTTGTCCGAACGTTTCTAAATGTAAGGGAGTCTGAAAGATTCCAATCTAATGTAATTTACACCCTAAAGGGCCAGGAGAATAGCTAACAAGAGGTATAGGAATGTTTAAGTTAAAATAAGCGTACCCTCTACTTTAACTTTTTCTAGTTTGTCTGCATGCAGGTTATACTACCATGGACTCCTTTAGACATTTGTGGGTAGGTGTGAGTAGCCTTAAGGGAGCCTGAGTGGAGTTCCAACTTTCATCACCTTAATTTAGGACTTCTGCAATAGCAGTATTGTAACTCCAAGAATTCAACATTCATGAGTCAGCCACAATATCATGATTTTGTGAATATATGGTTCTTTTTATTTCACTTTAGGCTTCTGAAACTTTGGAAGATGGTCTGGTCACATTTTCAAGGGTTTCTCTTCAATCACAAAGGCTTGGTTTTCACATTTAAAATGAAAGAAAACAAAACAAAATGCTTACCTTATCACATGCCTTCAGGCCCACTGCAAAGCAATGTATAGTCATGCTCATTAAGTGCACAACGCTGGGTGAGAGCAATAGGGCAACCAACTTTATTAAAACAGAAATTGCCCCCAAAAGCAGATAAGGACTACAGGTCTAAGACCTGACATGGGTGCCCACAGAGAGACCACAAAGGTGACAGAGGTGAGGCTAAACCCATACCCCTAACAATGAGACATGAAGAGCTTACAATCTCAACAGACAAGAAAGAGGTGGAAAGGGAAAGAGAGGCACAAAGTGATTTGCCCAAAGTCATACAGCAGGATAATGGCAAATCCAAAAGCAGAACTTAGGTCACCTGACTCCCAGCACAATATCTTATCCACAAGACTACACTGGCTTTTAAGAGTATGTTCTTGACTCAGCCATAAGTAATACACAAAAATTAGTTCAAAAAGCAATTTTACTTGTGCCTGTTTGTTTGAAGTCGTATAGCATACAACCTCTTAGTTTCAAACAGAAATAACTCTACTAAATGCAAAAGCAAAACTTTGTGACTGGTTTCAGGTTGAAAAAAAAAATTCCAGAAAAACTCCCAAGTTATACATGAAGCCCTGTAACCCACTCAGATAAAAGAGAGGATGTTTTCTTGAAACTTTCCAAATTCACTCATTTGAAGACTCACCAGGTTAAGTTTTATGTGGTTTCTAGCTTTACAACAAAAGTTCACACAGTTCTATTAAAGGTCCCCTACCTAAAAATATGCTTTTTACTGTTTGTACAATATAGAAATTAAACAGAAATCTGGCACTTTGAGACCATGGCAATGAAGCTGCACACAATAAAAGTTGAAGAGTGCCTGCAGACAAGATATATTGATGATACAACTTACTTGTGGGGAAAAGAAGCCAAAATATTAATAGGACTCTACTTCTCTCTTGGTATACCAATAGGAACAAATGATCAAGGATTGTGGAATAGTTAGTCAAAATAAGGACAATTGTATATAGTATTTTATAGTTCATTTTAAAATGAACTTGTTCAGCTTTACAATAATTATGCTCACACTTTGATTTACCTTCCTCAAGAGAGCTGGATGTGTATTTGGTTTTATAGTGATATAATTTAAATGTTTTAATTAAACCTACAGTACAAATTATTTATTAGTTTACTGGTTCATTTAATTTTTGAACTGAGAAATTAGTAATTATTAATTAGGACACTAATGTAAAATGTAAATATACTTGATTTGCCTATTATTTTAAACACAATAACCTTTAAATTCTTAAACAGCAGTATGTTATTAGGGTCCTAAAGAATTGTGGCTAGATTCCAAACACAAGAAATTATGGAGAACAGTAAAAGATGAGGTTGCCAACACACTGATATTAATTTTCTGTTATTAAGTTTCCTGAAAGTTGGGGATGTTTCTGCTTAATGGATAATTAATTGTTATTTGAATTGTCAGGTATATTAAAATAGACGTGAGAAACTGCCAGTAGTCTGATAACGTTAATAGTTTATTAAACCTACCAGTTTGATAAAATAAATTCTATCTGTTTGTTCACAAAGTGAACAGGTATGTAATGCACCTAGCTGTATTTGTATTGTGTATTTCAGTAACCTACAAAGTTTCAACTCGGATGTGGTACTGCACAGAGATCCAACACAAAGATGAGGGTTTACATACATGGATTCCTTTGAATATCAAGGTTCTGAACATTTTATTAAAATATATACACTGAGGCAACACCAATATATACAAAACACAGCAAGATTACTTACCAGGTGTTTGGTTTGGAGGAATATATAGTCAGAATTGAGATAAACTGGGGCATCACCAACTTCCTACAGAAACATATCAGGATTGTGCAGCACCAGCAGTAAGGGAAAAAGAACTACCAGTGCGGGGACAGGGTTTGTTCATTCTAATTTTATGTGGGGATTGCCAAACAGACAAATGTGGGACATTTAGTTGTATTGCAGGGGACTGGGGATGGCATATTTCCTATTGTGTGCTGGAATAAGCTGGAAGAGTATCCAATCCTTTTCTATGAAAAATTTGAACTTTATGGGACATGTAACATGGCCAAAACATCTATAAAACACAATTCTCTTTCCCCCAAATTACAGTTAGAATTCAACATGGGTAAAGGTATAAGCTGCATTATGAGAAGAGAAAAGGGAAGAAAGAGATTTGGGAAGCTACCAAACACACTAGAGTGTTTCCCAATTGTTTCTGATTTGTTTAATCATGTGTTCATTTTTTTGTATTTGTAGTCTAGTGTATATTTTTACTTTTTATTATTTTCCTACTGAGGTAGTGAGAAGGATTTGGAAGTAATCCTTCCCAAAAAGCTTCTATTGTATACAGTTATTACTCAAAATGTGCCATCTGGTTCCCAGATATATTACCTCGGGCTGTGAGGATATGTATACGGTTTCTTTAAATCTGTAGCAGAAATCAGCTCAGCAGAGAGCATGCAAGCACGTGCATGTATGTGTGTGCATCCATCCATATGTTCCTTTAGGGATAATAGAGATTCCTTTTTAATTCTAATAAATGTTCTTGTTCAGTATTAGAAGAAAGTGGCTCTTCTGTGAGTCTTTACAATTATCAATTTGCTATGATACAGCTCTACTTCATGTCAAAAATTAGCTTCTCAGAGAAGTAACATGGATATAATACAACTAAATAAATCAGATGCCCAGATCAAAAAGACAAACACAAATATGGACATAACACTACTCTTTGCTTCCCAGATTACATGAACATAGGTATGCTGCTATACATTGAGCATAGAGTCTTATTTAGTGCCCACCAGAAGTAGCACTGACAAAGATTTCTGCAGCAGCCTCTTGAGAAAAATTTCCCTTTGCTTACAATGCTGAAATAAGGCTGAAAAGGCCCTTGTTTACCAGCCAGGGAAACCTGTCCATATTGCAAGGGAAGCTTGGGCAATTGGTTCTCCTGAGAAATATGTTTTTCATTTTCCTCGTGGTTAGGAAGCACAATGCCACAGCTCCACAGATATACCAGTTACCTCAGCCTCTTCATAAACCCCTGTCACTTGCTGAGGTTCTACAGAACATTTTTCTATTTATTTAAATGTATTTCCTCTCCAAAACTGCCATGTGAAAAACCCACATGGACGACGAGGGAAACAGGCTAAGTGCTCAATCTGGCTTTTGCTGCATAAGAGTGAATGCCCTCTGGCATGTTACAGCTCCCCCTCTGTGCTGATCACAGAAGACACTTAAAGTCCCCAATTACAGTTCCACAACTCTTTAGCTCAAGCTATAGCAGCTCATGCTCTTAGCTTTTGAAGTCCCTTGTTCAAACTCAATGTGTCAGCCACATTTATGGCCACCACAAGTGCACACACAGATGGGAATCCGCTTGGCAAGAGCACTGCATTTGTGCACACTAAACTGAAATATTAGGAATCAAGACCCTAATCTTGTGAGCGCTTACATCTGCACTTAACATTAAGCATGTGATCAGTCCCACTGCATTCAATGGGAATACTCTCATGTAAAATTAAGCAGGTTTGTGTATAGTCAACTCTTTCGGGATTCTGAAAAGTGCTGCTAGACACACAAAGTAAACAAATAGAGAAAAATATTCCCCTCTCTTTAATCTCACCTATACTAATCTTAAGTGTTACCTTAACAATAGGTCAAATGAACAAATTTGATTTTTAAGTTCATAGGGACATTTTATATTAAAAAAAGGAAGTATTTTTTAGCATTTGGATCAATTTAAAGGAATACACTGGAATCTAGGCTGCTAGATGCTAAACCAGAAAGAGAAGAAAAGATGCTCGCCAGCAAATACACTAAAAGGGGGCAAAAAAATCCTCTACTGTTTATGCCAACCAGGAGAAGGCTTACTAAGAACAAATGGTAGAAGAACAAATAAGAGTCTCTCTTACTTTTGGACACTGTCTCAGAGGAAGAGGGTTGATATAGTAGCAAGGTTTACTTAGCATTGCTTTCCCTTCCTTACATGACAAACTACTCATGGCTCCGCATTTGGGGGTTGTATAGTACTGCCAGAATCCCTTGATGGAATTATGTCCTTGTACTACATGGTTCTGTAACAAATTTATTCTACTTACTAAAACTAAATATTTAAAGTAAACTACTGAAAAGATAAAAAATGCTGGAAACTAGCAGATATCTGTACATAATATTTACACTATTAACAGGATGTTAAGATGACAGTTCCTATTATAATTAATATTTTAGTAACCAATTTGTATTTTGACAATTCCAAGGTCTTTAACATCTTTGACATAATTTTGTTAAATAGGTAATATTTTCATATTTTAATTTTTTACATTGTTTAATTAGAAGTTTAATACAACATCTGTTTCCATAGAATGCTTTGGCTAAAAATATATATAATGAAGAGTTTATTACAATTGTTCAGGCCCTGCATGGTAGATAAACAACCTGTCTGGATGTGATGATTCATGCACACTATCAAACATATAGCCCTACTTATTAAAAATGAATACAAAGCTACTTCAGTGCTCCATTTACACTTCAGAATATAATTTTAAAACAAATGCTGAGTTGATAAAAATGTCTCTAAACTGAAGGATTATCGCATCATTATTTTCAAGTTTTCTGTATTTTTCTTATTAATCTCTTTTCTTTTCTCTCTGATACTGAATTTAGTGCTTGAGAAAGGAGCCTGAGTGAGAGAGTGGAAACTCAAGTCCATAAAACAGATGCAGCACAGTCTATGGAGATGACGGGTGGTCTTGTGGCTAAAGTACTCGAGTTGGAATTGGGAGATCAGGGCTCAGTTTTCGTCTCTTCACAGAATTCCTCTGTGCCTTGGATGAGTCCTTTAATCTCCTTGGGTGAAATCCATTCCATATAAAACCTAAGTATTAAAGCTTTCTGCAGATGGAGTGTAAATGTTGTACAGGCCTCTGTAAAGTCCTCAGCAATAGCTATTCCAGCCAAAAAGGGTCATAGCACATTTGTGATAGTTGCACTGAGCACTGGGTGATTACATAATTGGACATGCCATAAATATAAAGGGAAGGGTAAACACCTTTAAAATCCCTCCTGGCCAGAGGAAAAGCCTTTTCACCTGTAAATGGTTAAGAAGCTAGGATAACCTCACTGGCATCTGACCACAATGACCAATGAGGAGACAAGAAACTTTCAAAGCTGGAGGGGGGGGGGAGAAACAAAGGGTCTGGGTGATGTTTTTGCTGGGGACAGTACAGGAAGGAGTCTTAGAACTTAGTAAGTAATCTAGCTAGATATGCATTAGATTCTGTTTGTTTAAATGGCTGAGAAAATAAGCTGTGCTGAATGGAATGGATATTCCTGTCTGTGTCTTTTTGTAACTTAAGGTTCTGCCTAGAGGGATTCTCTATGTTTTGAATCTAATTACCCTGTAAGGTATTTACCATCCTGATTTTACAGAGGTGATTCTTTTTACTTTTTTTTCTATTAAAATTCTTCTTTTAAGAAACTGAATGCTTTTTCCTTGTTCTTAAGATCCAAGGGTTTGGGTCTGTGGTCACCTATGCAAATTGGTGAGGATTTTTATCAAACCTTCCCCTGGAAGGGGGGTGCAAGGTTTTGGTGAGGATTTTTGGGGAAAAGACGTTTCCAAACAGGCTCTTTCCTAATAAAATAAAACTGGTTAGAAGTTTGGTGGTGGCAATGAAAGTCCAAGGGCAAAAGGTAAAATAGTTTGTACCTTGGGGAAGTTTTAACCTAAGCTGGTAAAAGTAAGCTTAGGAGGTTTTCATGCAGGTCCCCACATCTGTACCCTAGAATTCAGAGTGAGGAAGGAACCTTGACAGGGCAGCTATGCCATACCCCTATAAATATCATGTTGCAACCCTGTATCTGTGGAACTGGTTGCTACAGAACTAGATAGCCTGCTCTTGTCATCCGTCGCAGCCACTGCAAACTTCATGAAGACTGAGATATGATAGTAGGCAACCCTGTTCTCAATGAAAGCTGCCTCTCCAAAAATATCCTTAGGAAGATGGATTGGGAGGAACCTGAACTCTGAAGAGGTAATAGCTAAGCAAGGGTAGAAGGCTGCCAGACCTTTCTCCCCAGAAGTCACCTAAAAGTCAGTGGGAATGAGAAGCCCAGGACTTCCTGGAGGGAGAGGGTATCCTGTTGGCAGACAGGAAAGCCCATTCCAGCACTTCTAGTTGTTGCTTCTCTTGGCCCTGGGTTTCAGGAGTTTGGCACCAGTATTGGTTATAATTCTCACTGTCCTTCTCAAGCTCTGGGGAAAGTAGGAGACACCTTTTCCTTCCCACTGAAAAGCTAATTGCAGGAAGAGGCTGAGTGCCTATCTGGCTCTGGAACAAATGCAGCTCATTGGATGGGTCAGACAGAACAGAGGTAGAAATACTAAGCAGTGCTCCTAGTCTTCTATTGTCAGCATTGCCAACAGAAGCAGAAATGGTATCAGCAAATGATTATAATGATAGCACAAGTACTGACCAAAATATGAATAACTGATTATAGCTGATATTTATAATTTCTAGCAAATTACTTGCTTTTCTCATTCTTCACAGAGTTTGGGGTCAAGCCACAATATGGCCAAGCTGCCACTACTACCCATTGTTATGCCTTTTCTGTGGTTAACTAGGGAATTTTTGGTCTCGTGGGCTGTCAGCTTGGCACCTTTCACAAGCATTGAAACAAAATACTAAAAAAAGCAAACAACCTGCTGTCATTTAGCCGATCTGTTGAGTAGCCCTGACTGCATGCCAGAAGGAGGTAAGGATTTGCCCAGGTGTTCACCACAAAAGAACAGTACCTTTATAAAATTAAGAGATTAGAAGCTGGTATGTTTTGAGCAAACTAATCAGAGCTGTTTTGAAGCAACAATTAAGAGATCCAGAAAGAAAAGTGCTTTTAAACCCCTTTGGTAATTGGTACATGTGGCAGCACTAGACATGCATTTTTGCCCAATGTAACAGGGTATATGAGGCAGCAGTAAAGAGGCCAATGACGTGTATTTCATATTTATCTATTTTGATTTTTCCAGGTTACCTCTTTTCATATTTTATGCACATTAAAAACACATTCAAGATTTCAAAAGGAGCTATATAAGGAAAGGAAAGTGGTTTCTCTATGTTGTTACATTGTAGCTATACCTCCCTTACCGCTAAAATTACATTTTTAGGCAGCTGGATTCTAATCTGGACAACTGGCATCTTGCTATTTAAAAAACAAACAAAACAATAAGCAAGTTACACAACAGCCACAATACTTTATTTTTCAAACCTTAACTCCCCAAGATAATATATCAAAATAACGTCACAAAAATTTGAGTACAAGTCTACAGAGACTCCGTGCTGATGTCATTTTAGAACACGACATTACAATAGGGAGGTTGAGGCATTGACAGACATTTCATAAAACAGTTTTATGATGTCAAAGGTAGATGTTTGAGAATAGCAAAGATTTTTTTTTTACATTTTCAGTGTCTTAATTGCTTGAGAAGAGAAGAGAAGAGAAGAGAAGGCAGGATATGCCCCCTATGCTACATTTGGCTTGGTGCCTAAATCATTCACCCATATTAGGCTTAAAAAGCACAGATTTTGTTTTTCTTTCATGTAAGACCAGTTTAAAAGCAAGAAGGGACTAGGTGTGATACTTCATATCAACAGATATGAAGTGTGGGTTGTGGAAACGACTTCTCCAAGGTATGGATGATACTCAGATACAAGCAAACTACTCTCCCAGTAATATTTATACTTCTAAACATAACCCTATCCCATCCTAGAAATTCTTCCTCCCATCCAGTTGTCCTTTCCCATAAGACGTCTTCTGCAGAGTAGGTGGGATAGCTAGTTTGCAACTAAACCTGGTGAGAAATTTTCTGACAGAAATTAATCCCCGTTTTTATTTCATCAAAATAAAAATCTTTTCAGAGGAATGCATCAATTTTGATGAGTCTTTCAATGGAAATGAAGCAGGTGTCCAAAAGTAACCTGCCCAGTTTCCTGCCAGCATGCATGGCTATCTGTTCACCACTCTTCACTTCTTTGTCAGTCCTCTTGGCAAGGAGCTTGAGAGCCAGGACTTTCAGGCTCCCCAGCACTCTGACTGGTGGGCTGCTAGGGAGCCATGTCTCCCAGGCTCCCCCAGACTGTCACCTGTCATCAGCCCTGGGGATTCCTGCCTCTCACTCCTCTCACTATAAGGTCCAAGCATTTCTTTCCCCAATCCCCTCCCATCTTCTGTCACAGAAGGAAGGAGTACCACCAGTGGATAGGAAAACAAATGATAGCAGTAGTATGTTCCCAAATTGGAATATTCCCTTTTACTGGAAATTCAGAGGTTTGATGGTTTGTTCTAATTTGGAATGAAACAAGAGTTCAAACACTTGGAATCTCCTGCAGATTGAAATTTTGTTTTCCATCCAGCTCTATCTGCAACTCTCTCTCTCTCTCTCAAATATCTCTACCGTCAATATCAAATCCAAGTCCATGGATCTAACTACTGTGCTACAGTGTAGTCTGGGGTGGATGCCTCTCAGTCTCTCTTGTTGAAGTTGTCCCCCTTTGTATAAAATACTTCAATAGTCTTTGGGCCAGACAGAGTGAGAATGACTATAAACCCTGGTGGTTAGGTCACCCACCTGGGAGGGGAGATAATAATACTTATGACTTCTAATATTTTCACTTGGGAATCAGAGGGAAGATAGAAACTTTATTCAAGGGAGGAAAGAGGAATGAATATCTGCTGCCCTTAAGAAGGCCGGAAAGAGATGCTCCTGAAATTCCAAGTCCACCCCCCTGCTTCAAAGACTATTTAATTACTTATATCCAGTGGAACAGCTTCAAGAGAAGAGACAGAGACCCACTCTAGAATACTTTATAGCCCACAGCTTAGAGCATTTTCCTGCAATGTGAGAGACCAAAGTTCCAATTGTTGCTCCATATTAGGCAAAAGGGGGAATTGAACCCAGGTTAACTCCCTAAACTACAGGTTATAATGGCAGTAGCAAGACCTTTCTCACCTCCTCTGGCTGTTTTATGAATGGTACCTAAATTCCCTGAATCCAGCCCCTAAACAAGTTTTTTTCTGCCATAAATATTCAGTGAATACATGTCAAATTCACAAACAATTTTGAATCAACCAATCTGCACTTTTTGAATAGCATATGATTTGTCTAAAGTTCACATTTGCTCACTAATGTGTTACATTCCATGGTGTTATAAACTAACGTAGTGAAAAAAGCATCTAGTAATCTGTAACATGGTGGAAAAAAAGAACAGGTTTAAAGAATATTAAAATTGGTTTGAGAGTTATATCATAGCTTTAGGTTTTCTAACTTAACTTTCTTACCTGAATGTGCTACATAAGCATAACTGTTTATAACAGTAATATTTGTCATAATATGCCAGCCAGTCTTTAAGAATATTGAATAAAGCTGAAAGGTTATTGGCTCCTGTAACAAAAAACCTAGATATATAAATCTGTATTACTTATAACATTTTCACTTGGGAATCAGAGAGAAGATAGAAACTCTAGTCAAGGGAGGAAGGAGGAATGTCCATCTTTAAGTAGGCAGGAAAGAAAGCTCCTGCAATAGTGAGTGTGAATCTTTTCTTGTTATTTATATAGGTGATTCAGCCCTGATAATCTCAAGATATAGGACAACTATTTTCCCCATCTTTCCATACTCCCTCAGTTTCCAACTAGTTAGTGCATATTTTGCAGAAAGACATGCAAGAGACAATAGAATGATAGCCACTGCATCTAAGAGACAATATTGCATTAGATAGGAAAACAAACAATTATTTTGTTTTGTTTTGTAAGCCTTAGAGAGCACTCTTACTGCAAAAGCTCCCCCTAGTGGGGTTTCTCTGAAGGTCCTTAAACATTTCACATGAGGTACAGGGAATAGTTTTACAGATAGTGTGCTCTTCCACTGTGCCTGATTCTGCCCAAGAGAAGGCCAATTGTCTCATAGCATGTGCAATTATAAAAAAAGAAGAAGAAAAACCACTAACTTCTGCAGGCTTCTGTAACTGAATATGAACTGACTAAATATTCCCTTTCTGTGCTTCTAATATAAAAACACACAAACAAACAGTCTGTTTCCTCCTCCAAACTCTATGGTCCTCTCATACCTAATCTCATCATACCTCAGAGCTCCCCAAGCTCCTTTGTGAGGTAGTTTTTGAGTCTGTCACCAGGAGGAAGAATGGTCTTTTGATTAAGGCACTAAACCAGGACTCAAGAGATATAATTCTATTCTTGGCTCTCCTAGTCTTCCTAGGTGACCTTGAACAAGTCTCTTAATCTCTCAGTGCTTTTGTTCCCCATCTGTAAAATTAGGATTATACATCCCTTACCTCACAGGGGTGTTGTGAGGATACATTCATTAATATTTGTGAGTGCTCAAAATACTACAGTGACAAAGGCCATAGAATCAATCATCCCCGAATCCTTAGATATCATCATTAAAAAGCATTCTATCATCAAGTGTAAAGTTCTTCTACCTTACTGGTGGAATTAATTCCCACAAGTAAAACAGGTTTTTGAAAGTGTAACAATATCACCAGACACTAGAGGATTAAAAGATGGTTTTACAGTGAGACCACAATAGTGAAAGCCAAAATCTACCTTTTGGCATGTGTGCTGCTCACACTGACAAATATTCATGAACATATCAGGGGCCAGTTCGGCCTTCAGATTCCAAAATATGAGGCAATAGTTTTCAAAGATGCCATATGGTGATGACTTTTTAAAAAGTTACTTTGTGGAACTGGAAAATTGTTCTGCTTTTGATGATTTGTAAAGATTTACATCACATAATTATAATTATAAAATGCAGTGGCTATAATTCTAAATATTATATACATATTAGTGTGATAAGTACATTAACTGATGTTTCTGCTAAAAGGATTAGAAATGAAATAGTTACTGCTCATCTTTAAGATTCAGAGCTAACAACCTAATGAGACGAAGGGGGCATATCACACCTTTTAGAACGACAGTTTAAGATGTCACAATAGCAACTTTTTCAACCGGAATCCTGTTTTCAGAGTTATCATCACAAACAAGAGGGCTCAGATTTTATTTGTATATTTTTAATGAAAGCCTAGATCCTGGGGTACAATTTTGTGTCAATGGGTGAAATATGTGGCAAATGCCATGGTTGATGAATCATAACATAAACGAATCTCAGCCTATATTCTGAGAGCAATAAAATCTGTTGGCTGATCCAAGATTATTATTGAGAATTCTAAAATATGCCCCTCCTTTTTCTGAAAGCAGAAACATAAGCATTTTCTT
Source organism: Dermochelys coriacea (assembly GCF_009764565.3). Classification (NCBI taxonomy): domain Eukaryota; kingdom Metazoa; phylum Chordata; order Testudines; family Dermochelyidae; genus Dermochelys; species Dermochelys coriacea. The sequence goes on from NC_050068.2 coordinate 148,568,830, forward strand.
CTACTTTGGGGAATATATATCATGGGTTGCTGACTTAATACCTGCTTGAAGAATATTAAGTATTTTCTTCAGATACATATTTCATTACATTTGGCCTTTCAGTAACTATGCTACAAATATGCAGCTATTGATAGGCTGTTTTCTTCTACAGCAGAACTCCCTCATAGAAAATATGGTTTTATCTTATCAAATATATTAATAGCAGAAATTAAATGTCTTATCAATAGATAAAGGATTACCACTAATCCTCTGCTGTCGGAATCATAGTACATGATTCTCTTCCAGTTAACATCCATGTAATCCAGAAGTAATTCTACTGAAGTAAGTGGTACTGGAGGATATAGGCTAAAGTCCAGTCCAATGCCTGGTTCAAGTTACTAGGCTAAATGCTTGCAGAGGCTACTCCTTTATTAGGCAACAATGCAGCAGAACTCTTCAGCATATGCATCATTTCAAACCAATGACACTAATTATTGCGTTTAAAGATAAAGCACCTATGTTATGCTTTGATGAATTGGCTTTGCTGGGATGGGTGACGGGATTGGATTGCTTGATGGTTGCCTGTTTTGTTCATTCTCTCTGAAGACCCTATGACTACTATCAGAAGACAGGATACTGGGCCAGATGGACCATTGGTCTTACCCAGCATGGCCGTTTTATGTTCTTAATTGACACCTAATTACTCTGAAGGCTCTCAAGTGACCCCAAAAAGATCTGTGTAGCAACAAATCCTCTACCTGTACTCAGGAGCTTCTTGTGCTAGAGATGTGATCTGTGGATGGCGGTGGAGTGTCCCCACATATACTCCGCTTCATGCCACACAAGTATTATGAAACATCCCCTTATGGAATGGAACCATTCTAGTTTCACTTCTGCAGAAGCAAGTGCTGAATCTGCCCCATAAAAATCCCCCCAAATATGGGCAATTTATTTATCATTTTAGTCATTTCAGTCTCAGAAAGACTGATAGTGACATGAGTACCATTCATACTGAAATTATAAAATCTCTGATCTTTTATTCTTTTTAATTGAAAAGCAACATGAACAGAGTTAATAACCACTCTAACAACTGCAGAAGAATAAAGACTGAATCTGTTACAAATTTGGGTTTTTAAGGGGTACAGGCAGAATATATTTAGCAAGGCAAATGCATTGCTCAAAATAGCTAGATTCTGGAGCCGGATATGAAATCTTGGAATAGCAAAAAATAAAAATAGTAAAAATTGTTAACAAGGGGCCCTCTACAAAGTCTAAAATGACAAGAAATTGGCCAGTGAAATAGTGTTAACCAAGATTGCTATACAAGAGAGCATTTTTCAAATTCTGTACATATAATGAAGGTGCTTATGTCCAACTATGTTCAAGTACAGAAAAGAAAATTAGTTTTGCTATACTCTTATGGAGAAAATTTTCCATTTATTTACTTTAAGCCATTTAAATTGATCTTCAAGAGATTGCTATGGATGTCAGGGTGATGGGAACCTTGACTAGAGGAGAAAGGTCCTATAAAAATGTAATTAGGTTCCTCCCCAATGTCTTTGGAACTAAAAAAACAAAGTGCCAACAACTTAAGAACAAAATGCAAGTGAACAAACTCCTTCTGTATATTCTTGGTATGGAGGCCCTTCAGATTGCTAAGTAGACAAAAGTCTTGGTATAGGAGTAAAGATAGAAAAATGGAGCTTGCATTTCAATTTATGGTGAGCAACGCATACCAATCTCAGGAAAGCTCTACCCCCATAGGAAAAGGATCTTTGTTGCTATTATTATTATTGTGTATATTATTGTGGCAAGCTGGCACCCCAGCATGCTATGCTGCTGTACAAACACGGAAATAAACATGGCCCTGAACAGGTGCTTACTGGAGAATAACTAGATGCTCTAATTGTCATTGTTGGAACTTACTTGTAGGTTTTCAGGAACCCCAGCTCAAAGAGAGACATCACTGAAAGTCCATTTAGAATTCCTATACTGACCCTTTTTTTTTTTAGTTTGCTTAGAGTGAGGTAGATGCTTTTGTTAAGCTCTTTTAGAATATATAGAAGTGCAAGACCCCCAGGGTGTTTATTTAACAGGAGGCAAAAGTGGCTCAGGCAACAAAAAAGTCATAATTCATTCTAGCCAACACCTAGCGAGTTATTTTATCCAGGGATGAGACTGGATGAAATCTTATTGCTGGATCAGAAGCATCTTTAGCCATCCTGAAGGAGATTTATTAGAAGAGCCACTCTTATGACAGAAGACCTTGATCTCTTTACATAAAGCTCCACTGACAGTAAATTCCTTTATCTTGTCAAGTGAAGATTATGTGTATTTCCATGAATTTGATAGTTGAAGATATGGATGGTTTGGTTATTTTAGGTCTGAGACTTGATAGTTGAACTAACCCTCTTCATATATATTTTTCTGGGTGGAGCGGCCAACAAAGTGAACAAATGCATTAGCTCTCCTGCTTTTTAAATATACCAGTATTATAAACACTAGAATATATAATTGGTATAGAAGCAATAGGATAACTGTTCCACAGTGAGGAGTTGGTTATGCAACATATTTGACCTGGAAGCATAAACCAAATGATCCTTCCAAAGCTGAAGTGATACATTCTCATAGTGTGCCATAGTCTTGTAGCAATAGTGGGAAACTAAATCAGGGGATCTTAATGAAGTTATTCCCAAGCCCAGCTCTCCTGTGTGATGATACATTGTGATAAAAGGAAAACAGCAAAATAAACATCTGCTCCATTTTAGTTATCTTAAACAGCACAGTGTTTAAAGGACTGCATGCTGTGAATTAATCCCCGTTTTTATCAGAACAGCAACTGGATCCTCTAGATAATTATAAATTCTAAGAAATAGCTTATATTGTGAATCTAATCTAAAAGGAGACAATGTATTCTAGAGAAGCATTACATTATTTCATATTACAAAATACTACTTTTAACTAATTAAATGCAATGTACCCTCCCCAAAGAAGCAGCATGAAATATGCATTTTTTTGATTTTTTAAACAGGAAATCCCATGAATCTTTTGAACTTTTCTACTCCAGCCCAATGAGAAGATACATTTTAAATCAGTAATACTAATGGTCCCATGAGCAAAATATAAAGGGTTAAATTCACCCTAGTTTCATAGACTGTAAGGTCTTTGGACAGTGATTGTCATTTACTGTAAATTTGTACAGCATCAAGCACAATGGGGCCCAATCTAGTTATAGGGTTTAGGTGCTACCCAAATAAATGTTAAGGAAGAATTATTCCAGTTTCTAATGGAATAAAGAGGGTTCAGGTCTCTTGATGGTGAAAAGTCTTCCAGGGATGCTGGGGCAGCTTCAAACACCTTTCAGCTTGGGGCCAGCAGGAGGCTAACATAGCGCAAAAGTTAGATGCACTAGTGAGGGGATAGCCAGAGCAGCCAAGTCTTGTGCTAAATCAGTGGATCTCCTCATAATCCTCATCTGGCAGAGGCTTCCTGTCTTCTCCTAAAGGTGAATCCCCCTACGGTGCAGAAGGCCTTGCTGGCATAAGAAAGTGCTAATTTGTGAATTAAGTCTGTTAAGTCCTGAATAGCAAGTTAAAAGAAGAACTATTTATCCACCTCCCCACATCTCTACCACCCCAAAAACAGACCTTTGTTAGGAAATAAATTGGGATCTAAAACTGCATAGCTACTAGTTTGTGTTGTACAAAACCACTCTCTATACTGGCTTCCCATAAAGCACCATGTCAAATTCAAGGTGCTCAATGGCTTGTGTCAAGGTCACCTAAATCTCCAGAATGAGAGATTGCCATCTGACAGCTCTGCTCCTTGGGGACAATCCAAAACAAGGGTGAATTTCATCTGTGAAGGAGGTAGCTTTCTCAGAGGTCAGGCCAAGGCAGTGGAATGAACTTCTACTGAACCTAGGAACTACCACAAACCTCACCATCTGCCACATTTCTTTGCACACTAATGTGAACATATAGCACAGTGTACATAAAATATGTAATTAAAAATCCCACACAATTTTCCCTGGGAAGATGAAAGGGAAAGAAAGAATCATACATAGCAGATAATAGTCATATTGCTTTATAGCACTATTAGAAGAATCTATGGTGATGAAGGCAGCATACCTATATCAAGATGGTTCAGTTGTGAGATGAAATCAGCTCATGGATGAAGAACAGATGGCTGGTGCTACATCTGAGCAAGACAGAGCTGATGGGCAGAGAAAAGTATTTAAAGAGTTTGCAGCCACATTGCAGTCTCCTTTGATTGAACGAACACACACACACAGATCAATTTAGTCTGTAGCCTACGAGTTCTCTTGTATTCATCATTGACATTGAACCCTCACATAGCAGTATCCATGAGAAATGCTTTCTGCTATCTTCAGTTGGCTAGATGACTCCATGCTATTGTGGTGGATGAAGACCTGGCCTCAATTATTTATGTCTTCGTCACCTCTTGGCTGGACTACAGATATTCTGGACATGAAGCCTTAATCACTCAGGAAACTCCAACTAGTGTACAGTGCTGCAGTGCATCTCCTCAGAAACACAGGCTACTGTGAGCACATCAAATCTGCTCCCTACACTGGCTTCCCTTAGAATTTCAAGCCAAGTTCAAGATCTTTGTCCTTATCGTCAAAGTGGGTCCAGGATATCTAAAAGACCATCTAAAGCTCTGTGACAGAGACTGGTCAACAATTGCACTCCCATGGCACCCTCTACATTAAGGCCAGGATTATACCTAAAATTTAGGTTCCCCTAGATACATCCCTTGAAGGTGTGAAAAATTCACACATCTGAGTGAAGCAGTTCAGCTGACATAAACACTGCTATATTGATGGAGAGGTGGATTAACTACAATGATGGAAAAGTCCCTTCCATTGCTGTAGAAAGCGATACTGTAGCACTTGTAGCATAGGCATAGCCTAACAATAAATCTCATCTAGGGACAGTCGGAGAATGTGGAATGAAATCCCACAGGAAGTAAGGGCCATCAAAAACTTCATCACCTTCCGCTCCAAGTGCAAGACTCATTTCTTTGACCTTGCCTTCTCTAACATAATCACATAGCAACAGGTATGTTTGTATTTTTTAAAAAAACAAAACAATGAAACTCTACTGTACATACATCTCCCCCCAGGAAAAGGACGAGAGAACAAACAATGTGTGATAGCTGTGCAGGATATTAGATGGATGGGATCTGAGTTACTACAGAAAATTCTTTCCTGGGTATCTGGCTGGTGAATCTTGCCCATATGCTCAGGGTTTACCTGATCGCCATATTTGGGGTCGGGAAGGAATTTTCCTCCAGGACAGATTGGAGAGGCCCTGGAGGTTTTTCGCCTTCCTCTGTAGCATGGGGCATGGGTGACTTGAGGGAGGCTTCTCTGCTCCTTGAAGTCTTTAAACCATGATTTAAGGACTTCAATAGCTCAGACATAGGTGAGGTTGTAGGAGTGGGTGGGTGAGCTTCTGTGGCCTGCGCTGTGCAGGAGGTCGGACTAGATGATCAGAATGGTCCCTTCTGACCTTAGTATCTATGAATCTCTGAATCTAACGCACTACAGTCTCCGATAGCTTGGTGATGGGCAAGGTATAAAAACTTATGTAGAAGGGAATGAGAACTAGAACAAAACAGAATAGAAACCTGATTAGTGATAAAACCTGATTAATTTTTAGGATTACACTGTAAATGTTGGGGAGCAGGAAGAGAGAGATTTATGCATCAGCAGCTCATTTTTTGCCAAATGCTGCAAGACATTCAAATACTCCAGGCTACAGTACAAATTTAAAGTACAGGATTTAGCACAAAGAGGTGTGTTTTCTGATGAAAAGTTTCTTTTCTTCTTTTTTTGTTTGTTTCCCCTCTAAAGAATTTAAGTAATTTCAATGTGAGGAAAAGGCCTTAGGATCCCATACCTCTTCCTTTTTCTGTTCATCTTAATCCCACGTTCCTCATTCACCATCTCCTTCAATCCTCAGCTTCAGAAATCAACCCACTGTAAGTGTCACAAACACATTTACAACTTAATTGCCTAATGTGGTAGCTTATTTTGTATATTTGTTACTCTTTGTGTGAAATAGTTCAGCTCAAATTCTCCATTTATTCTTATTTCATTGTAATTAACTTTTGATTGAATTTTTCACAAAAATCAAAGTGCAATATACACTCAGTATTGTCGCACAGCATAGAGCATGCCAGATTGGGAACAGTTGGTAGATAAAGGATAGAGTGTGTGTCTCTAAAAAGTGTTCTATTAGTTTTATCAATGCCTTCCATAATACTTGAAAAATTCTCATCTCAGTAGCTATTCACATTATCACTTAGTGTTTATTTACAATTTAGATAGTCCAAAATGAACTCCAATGGCTATAAGAAGGGGCAATGCTGCAATCAAGAAGTCTATTATTAAGAAAAAAACACACAAACCAGACTGTCAAGAAGCTGTGACAGTCTAACATTGTAAAAACTGCTTTATATTTGGCTTTAAAAAGTGAGGTGAATATACAAGTAATTTTCTTCTTTTGACAAATGCAAGTTTTCAATAGTTTTCCAAGTTTTGCAAAAATATATGCACCATCTGAATTACATACTTGATTCATTAATGTTTTATGTTGTACAGGTCAAATTCAGCCTAAGTAAGTGGTTACACTTCCCAGTGACTGCAATGGGAGCACACCAGTTCATACTTGGATGAATTTGTTCCTTTTTCCCTAATTGTCCTGAATGGAAAGCAAACCACAAGACACAGTAGGAGTGGCAAGACACTGTCTCCTTTGTGAACCTAATACGATTCATAATTTTAAAATCATTCATCATTGGTTCCTGTCATATCAAATTGCCACATTCCCTTATTCTGTGCTCACATTTATATATGAATTGACATTTTCTCTGTCATTTCATTAAGTTGGATACATGTTATAGTATCAATAAGAAGTGCTCTTGGGAAAACAGATATTTTACTACATTAGCAGTAGAATAGGTGTGCCATAGTTATAAGGCTAGATGCACCTCTGTCCCCTCTTGTCTCTGAGTACATCCAGCCCAGGTGTCACGCCTCATGTCTTTGCCTATCCTGGGGATGTATGAATTGTTTCTCTCTCCGGCCAGGACCTGTGCTATAGTACCCTGGATACCCATTGTTTGGACACCTGTGGTCCTTTCCTTTGGTAATATGTGGTACACAGTAATCACACAGTCTGCTTAAAACCAAATTATTGTTTATTTTAACAGTAGGACACAGAGCATCGCAGAAAAATAGATTTTATAACAAACAGTGCACATGTATGTCTATCTTAACCTAAAACCTCCCCATCCCCAAATAGTAACTAGGCAGGCCTAACTTTTCAGACATCCTCCAGTCTGGTTCCCCTTAACAGCTACCCCATTAGAAAGTGATCCTTTTTAAACCTCCCATAGTGCTTTTGATCTCCTGTGATCTCAGGCCTTTTCCTTCCTGACATTGTCTAACAACTCTCAAGTGTTTGCTGAGAAATGGCTTGTCTTGTTCCATTCTTCCCTTTCTGCTGTTTTTCCCCCCCAAAAGGCTCCTATTAAACTTAACCAATAAATTCATACAGTAAACTCTCCAATAAGGTCAACATACAGTATTCATAAGTTATTACTGAATGGATCCAAATCCATCACGAGGCTATCTAAGGACTACAACTAAAAACTGCTTGGGGACAGAACACAAGAAAAATAAAGGAAAACTTGAAAAGATCTGACTTAGGACCCAAACATTTTGCAGGCTGTTCAAGTCCTTTAACTCCTTGGAAATATGCCCATGCACTAGATCACAAACTACAGTTCTAACAAAACCCTACTTTATATCTGGGAAAAGAGAAAAGGGTTAAAAAATAGGGGTGGTGATATCATGGTGTGTGTGTAGGGGGTGGGGGGAGAGGGGTGTCAACTATAGACCACCAAATCATGAAGAGGAGGTGGATGAGGCATTTCTCAAACAAATACCAGAAATATCCAAAACACAGGACCTAATAGTAATGGGAAACTTTAACTACCCAGACGACATCTGTTGCAAAAGTATGTCAAAACACGAAATCTACAATAAGTTCTTGGAATGTATCAGAGACAATTTTGTTTCAAAAAGTGGAGGAAGTAACCAGGGGAACAGACATTTTAGACTTGATTCTGACCAGTGGGGTGGAGTTGGTAGTGAATCTGACAATTAAAGGCAATTTGGGTGACAATGATAATGAAATGACATGTTTTATGAGTCTCAGGAAGGAAGGAGCAAGAGCAGCAGAATAAGGATAATGAGCATCAAAAAAAAGCAAACTTTAACAAACTCAGAGAACTGGTGGGTCCCATAGAAATAAAATCTAAGGGATAAAGGAGTTCAAGAGAGCTGGCAGGTCCTCAAGGAAACAATATTAAAGGCACAAGTGTGAACTATTCAAATGCAAAGAAAAGATAGGAAGAATTGTAAGAGGCCAACATGGCTCCATCAGGAAAATCAAAAAGGAATCCTACAAAAAGTGAAAATATGGTCAAATTTATAAGGAGTACAAAAGGACAGCACAACTACGTAGAGACAAAATCAGAAAGGCTAAGGCACAAAATGAGTTACATCTGACAAGGAACATAAAAGGCAATAAGAAGAGGTCCTTTAAATATGCTAAAAGCAAGAGAAAGATGAAGGAAAGTATAGGTACTGTACTTAGTGAGGAAAGAGAGCTAATAGATGATGACATCAGAAAGTTGAGGTGCTTAATGCCTATTTTGCTTCAGTCTTCACTACAAAGATTAATGATAACCAGATACACAACACAATTATATGGATAACCTGGAGAAGGAATGCAAGCCAAAATAGGGAAAGAACAGGTTAAAGAATATTTAGATAAGTTAGCTGTATTCAAGTCAGCAGGATTTGATGAAATTCATCCTAGGGTTCTTAAAGTACTTGCTGAAGCAATCTCGGCAACATTAGGAATGATCTTTGAGAATGGGATCAGAGAGGTCCCATAAGACTGGAGAAGGGCATAGTACATATCTTTAAAAAGGGGAACAAAGAGAACTGAGGAAATTATAGACCAGTCACTCTAACTTCAATACCTGGAAAGATACTCGAGCAAATTATCAAATAATCAAGTTTTAAACCCCTGGAGGATAATACAGTTATAATAGTCAACATGGATCTTTCAAGAACAAATCAAGCCAAACTCACTTCATTTCCTCCTTTTGAGAGGATTATTGACCTAGTGAATGGGGGGAAGCAGAAGACATGATATCCTTTGATTGCACTATGACTTTTGACACTGTTCCACATGACATTCTCATAAGCAAACTAGGGAAATGTGGTCTAGATTAATTTACTATAAGGTAGGTGCACAATTGGTTGACAGACCATACTCAAAGAGTAGCTATCAATGGTTCTCTGTCAATTTGGGAGGGCCCATCTACTGGAGTCCTACAGCAGTTAGTCCTGGGTCTGATACTAGTCAATATTTTCATTAATGACTTGCATAATGGAGTAGAGAATATGCTTATAAAACTAGCAGATGACACCGACCCGTAAGAGGTTGCAAGTACTTTAGAGGAGAGTTTTAAAATTCAAAATGACCTTAAATTGGAGAAATGGTCTGAATTCAACAAGATGAAATTCAATAAAGCCATGTGCAAAGTACTTTATTTAGGAAGGAAAAATCAAATCCACAACTACAAAATGGGGAATAACTGGCTAGTTGGTAGAAAGGATCTGGGGGTAATACTATACCACAAACTATAACAGTAGTTAAACTTTGGAATAGGCTTTCAAGGAAGATTGTGTAATCCCCATCCTTGGAAGCTTTTAAAAGCAAGTTGGACAAACACCTGTCAGGACTGGACTAGGTTTAATTGATCCTGCCACAGCACAGGAGGCTAGATTTGATTTCTCAAGATGTCCTCCAGCTCTACATTTCTATGGTTCTATATAACTTATTCAGATACCTATTTGAAATCTTTTCTGTCTCTTTCAATAAAGACCTATCTTCCACAAAGTCACAGGCTATCAGTTAGACTAATGATCATCTAATTAATCTGAAATCTAACAAAAAAGGGATCCGAGAGAGAGAAAGTTGATGACAGATACTTGTATGAATCTTATTTTTAATGATTCTGGGGAATAAAAAGGGGGGAAGGAGAAAGGTAATTCAAAGTTAAGTCAGAGGAGTATGCTCCCACCTAGGGGCTGCATTCAGTGGCACTGAAATATTGTGAAAACCACTAACAACCTATTTTTCTTTTCTCTGCCACCTTCTGTATTAAAATAAACTGATATAAAAACTAAAAACTTCTGTAGAGACAAAGCAAAATCACAAAGGACCAATGTGCATTACATATGGAGGCCCTAAGTCTCTTTCTAATTCCAGCCAACAACAAATATCCCAGCTGGTAATGAGCAGTGTGAAATTAGCTTCCAGAACATATCACTCCTGGTCCTGAATAATGCAAAACCTGCATCATAACTATGTTGTGATTATGGACACACATCAGAAACTACATTGTGACATTTATTGGTCTCTATTGCAGTTGTATCAAATAGAGCTGAGAAATTTGATTTTTTTCCTGGAGATGTGAAAACAAAGTTAGAAAAAAAACCCACACCCAACATTTGTTTTCAAATGTGAGACTACCCATAAATATATGCAGGAATATTATTTATAGTCAAAAACTTAATTTTGTGGGTATACTTCCCAGTCACATCTAGGGACAGGTTACCTTATGCCTCTAAGACTTATCCATATTGCAATAAGAGTACAGAGGGGCACCACTCCAGTGGGTGCTTCTGGAGGAATTGTGATCTGAAGGAAGAGCCCATGAGACAACTTTTTTTTTTTTTTTTTTTTTTTTTTTTTACAGTCTATGACTCCTACCTCTCATTCACACCTCCCTGCAAGGATTGGGTTTGTGACTAGCCTCTCCACTGTGCTGCACATGTTGTAGGGCATGAGTAAAAATAATCCTTTAGAGGGAAACACCAATTCAAACATCAATGTCCCAATATAAAACAGAATAGATGATAGTCTTGTGCTTAAGGCATTGGACAAAATATCTAGGTTCAAATACCGACTCTGCTAAGGGTGTCTAAAGTGAATTTGGCAAGTCACTTAATTTCTGTTTGTTGAGACCAGAATGTGGAACTAAGACAAAAGAAGGGCTCCTGGATATGTCCAATGTGACAGGTTCTCAGCATCTGTTCCTTTACGGGCACCTGAGATCTAGGGTGACCAGATGTCCAATATTCAGGGCTTTGTCTTATATAGGCACCTATTACCCCACCCCCGTCCCAATTTTTCACACGTGCTATCTGTTAACCCTACCTCTCTCAATAACAGCAGACACAGGCCCCAAACTTCAGCTCACAATGCTTAATGCAAAGTCAGTCATCAGTAAAACACAAATCATTCATGATGTGGTTATGTGGTCCTGTAATCCAGGAAGGAATCCAGATATGCACATTGATACTACTATCTCTAATAACAAAGTTCAACATCATGATCAGAAGGCTTGTTTGCAGGACTTGGCTGTGGGCAGGATGGAATCATTTAAAAGTGGCTCCCCCCATTCCTTCCTGAGAGATCCAAAAGGGTTGTTTAAGCCATTCGCTTTTTTCCTCCTCCAAAATTCTCAGCTGTGAAATCCCATGGATTTCAGCCCTGACCCAGTGTTATTCAGCATGTGTGAAGTCACTGGGTGATACTTTGTGGCTGCACTGTTTAATCTATATGCCAATATTCTGTCCTATCATCAAACCCAGTCAGAACTGTTTTCCTTTTCTTCTCCACTTTGCCAAGCACACAGACCAGGACGAAAGCCAGCTGGCTCAGGCTCAACCCAGTTGAGGTGGACATGATGCTTGTTGGCAGGAGTAAGCATTTGAGGAACTGGCAAAGGTTATGGCTGCTCCCTAGGGTAAGAGCATCTGCCTCGCTATTCTCAAATGGCTTGCAATCTCAGGGTGCAATCTCAAACGGCTGCTTCTTAATTTAAAGACAGCAGTAGCAGCCAGCCAAAGCCTATTTCATTTTCAACTAGCCAAGAAACTGCATAATTTCCTCTGAGATGCAGACCCCACCGGGGTTATCCATCCCTTTGTCACTTTGATGGCTATATGCTGTACCCTTCAAGGCCTCTTAGAAGCTTCTGCTCATCTCTTCTGAAAAGGGTAGATTAGAGAGAGAGCATATTACACCAGGTTTCAGAGTAGCAGCCGTGTTAGTCTGTATTCACAAAAAGAAAAGGAGTACTTGTGGCACCTTAGAGACTAACACATTTATTTGAGCATAAGCTTTCGTGAGCTACAGCTCACTTCAGCCCGTGCATGTCGGCGAAAGCACTCTATGTAGAAGTCCAGTCTGCTGTTTCAACCTTCAGGAGGAGTCCACCCAGAATCCTTCTTTTTGTAGTGTTGGTAGGAAGGTCTCTGTGGGTTAATATGTTGGTCAGAGGTGTGTTGGAAATATTCCTTGAGTCGGAGACGTCAAAAATAGGATTCTAGGTCACCACAGAACTGTATCATGTTCGTGGGGGTGGAAGGGCAAAAGGAGAGGCCCCGAGATAGGACAGATTCTTCTGCTGGGTTAAGAGTATAGTTGGATAGATTAACAATATTGCTGGGTGGGTTACGGGAACCACTGTTGTGGCCCCTTGTGGCATGTAGTAGTTTAGATAGCTTAGTGTCCTTTTTCTTTTGTAGAGAAGCGAAGTGTGTGTTGTAAATGGCTTGTCTAGTTTTTGTAAAGTCCAGGCATGAGAAAGTATATGTGGAAGGTTGGTTCGTTATGAGAGTATCCAGTTTTGAGAGCTCATTCTTAATATTTCCCTGTTTGCTGTAGAGGATGTTGATCAGGTGGTTCCACAATTTCTTTGAGAGTGTGTGGCACCAGCTGTCAGCATAGAGTACCCAGAAGTCACCGACTACAGGACAGGCCCAACAAAGAAAACAACAGAACGCCATTAGCCATCACCTTCAGCCCCCAACTAAAACCTCTCCAACACATCATCAAGGATCTACAACCTAGCCTGAAGGACGACCCATCACTCTCACAGATCTTGGGAGACAGACCAGTCCTTGCTTACAGACAGCCCCCCAACCTGAAGCAAATACTCACCAGCAACCACATACCACACAACAGAACCACTAACCCAGGAACCTATCCTTGCAACAAAGCCCGTTGCCAACTCTGTCCACATATCTATTCAGGGGACACCATCATAGGGCCTAATCACATCAGCCACACTATCAGAGGCTCGTTCACCTGCGCATCTACCAATGTGATATATGCCATCATGTGCCAGCAATGCCCCTCTGCTATGTACACTGGTCAAACTGGACAGTCTCTACGTAAAAGAATAAATGGACACAAATCAGACGTCAAGAATTATAACATTCAAAAATCAGTCTGAGAACACTTCAATCTCTCCGGTCACTTGATTACAGACCTTAGGGTAGCTATCCTTCAACAAAAAAACTTCAAAAACAGACTCCAAAGAGAGACTGCTGAATTGGAATTAATTTGCAAACTGGATACAATTAACTTAGGCTTGAATAGAGACTGGGAATGGATGAGTCATTACACAAAGTAAAACTATTTTCCCATGTTATTTCTCCCCCACCCCCCACCGTTCCTCAGATGTTCTTGTTAACTGCTGGAAATAGCCTACCTTGCTTTTCACCATGAAAGGTTTTCCTCCTCCCGCCCCCCAACCCCGCTCTGGTGATGGCTCTTCTTAAGTGATTACTCTCCTTACAGTGTGTATGATAAAACCCATTGTTTCATGTTCTCTGTGTATGTATATAAATCTCCCCACTGTATTTTCCACCAAATGCATCCGATGAAGTGAGCTGTAGCTCACGAAAGCTTATGCTCTAATAAATTTGTTAGTCTCTAAGGTGCCACAAGTACTCCTTTTCTTTTTGCATATTACATCAGTGCCCCAAATTCTGATTGGCTGTCAGTTCACTACATGTCCTTGTTACTACATATTAGATACAAAATATGTTAAAAGAAAATTATTAAAGTTGCAAAGTCAAGCACTCAAGAGTTAGGAAATGAATATGGCTGCCTATGTAATCATAATTTGGTCCCCTTGTGTATGGATTTTGATACAGTCTTTAATTACACGCTTTCAAACTATTTTTTCCATAGGACCCTACCTCAGTCAGTATGGAGAAGGAATAGTGTTCACTTATTGAGCAGCTATTCAATATTTTGTTTTCTTCTCATTCCTTAATGTGTGGCCCCAGGCCTTATTTACCATAACTATTCAAACCCTGCTCTGAAGACAGAATTATTAACTTCCTCTTAGGCTTTTCTATGGTGCTTATCATTATAGAATTGTGAATGCCAAAACTATAACAGGGTTTCAAAGAGAATTAAATAAGTTCATGAAGGATAGGGTCCTTTGATGGCCGATGGCCAAGGTGGTCAGAGATGCATGCCCATGCTCTGGGTGTTCCTAAGCCTATAATTACAGAAGCTGGTAATGGATAACAGGGAATGGATCACTCAATAGTTGCCCTGTTCTTTTCCTTCCCTCTGAAGTATCTGGCACTGGCCACTGTCGGAAGACAGGATACTGGGATACATGGGTCATTGGTCTAACCCAGTATGGCTGTCTTTATGTTACTCTCCCAGCCCTCCCTTGCAATGCCACAAGCCCACCTCTTGTCCCCTCTTCATTTTGACTCAGATAGCTTCCTCCTGCATGCTGCCTGGGTGCAAGAAGGGATAACAGAAAGCACCTGAGAGACAAGCTTACTTCTCTCAGTTCCAGGACCTGACCCAGAGCAGCCAGAAACAGTCTTTACAAGGAAATACTGGCTGTGGCCCTGGGCTGGAGAAAGCACACTCAGTTACTCTGGAGGGGATGTTTATGTGCAGAGTTGTCACACATTGGAGCTGTGAAAGGCTCGATCATCCTCCATGAGGATGGAATCTTTGGAGATTTTTGATAATTTTGAAGGTTTAAGCTCTAGCAAGTTTCTACTGAACATGGGCAAACAGCCATTCTTTTCAAATGCTTATAATATCTAAATTTTGTCAGACTTATAAGAGGATGGCAAAAGGCACATACCATGATGCAAAGTCCAGTCCCTGCAAAATGTAAATTACTTCTCTGAAGCAAAGGGGCACTATAGTATTTGAAAGAAAAGACCTCAAGAATTTTTTAAAGTGGGCAAAAAAAAAAAAAATTTCCCCCAACCCTTGCTCTTAAAAATGGCTTAATTAATTTGGCTGAATTTTTCCAAAAAACTTTCATCTTTAGGCTGACACCCAGCATAGAAAATTCCAGCCTGAACAGTTAAAATCTGGAAAAGGTTTAAGCAACTGAAAAAGGGTCTTATAAAAGAAATGAGAATAATTGACCCTTCTGTTATTCTGGCAGGCTCTCTGTTTGGGAGAAGGCTTCTGCAGCACCTTTCTTCAGGAGCTCTCAGGGTAGGACTCTCTCCCTAACCTGTCAGAGCCCTTCTGATCTATCTGGCTCCCTTTTAAGTTCCACCTCCATCAGGAGCACGCTCTGCAGGTGTGGCTGGGGAGGGTCACCTGGCCCACAGTTGCTTCTTAAACCCTTCAGTTCCAATGTGGGGTACATAAACCCCGTCACACTCCCTATGTAAGGTGCCTTGAGATTAAAATGCATTGTTTAATTGCCAAGAATTACTAGCTACATTTTTCTGATGTGGTAACTAAGAAACACCATTTCAGTAACTTAGCTACGAGGCATTTTGGGTTAGAGGCTAGCTGTAGAACCAAGAGAACTACATTCGTCTCTTGGTCTGAGGCTTAACTTGGTTTTATCAGCACTGGAAGTGAACATAGGGCTGTGCTGAAGATGTATTCTTGACAAAATACAGATCTTCTCAGGTGTGCTTGGAATGACACAGAACTCAGTAGGCACCATTATTAGCCCCAACGCTACAAACAGATGTCCTAGTATGGACTCCATCTATGCAGAGTTTCCTTGAGAGCCCTAGTCTTAGGCTAGGGCTACACTACAGAACTTACAGCAGCGCAGCTGCCCCAATGCAGCTGTGTCACTGTAGCGCTGCTAGTGCAGGTGGTCTAAGCTGATGGGAGAGAGCTCTCCCTTTGACTTCATTACTTCATCCCCCACATGCGGTGGAAGCTATGTCACCAAGAGAAGTTCTCTTGCTGTCTACACCAGCACTTAGGTCAGTCTAACTTGTCACTCAGGGAGTGTCTTATTCACACCCCTGAGCGACATAAGCTATAGTGTGTACATAGCCTGAGGCTCCTGCAAGTTTCCCTGGAGCATGAATGACCTTTAATTAGCACACCTATTTACAGTATGTGGGCCTTAGTTTGGCCAGTACTACTCACACCTTTAATTTAAGGATCAGATTCACTGTCAATATCATAAAATTTTAAAAATAACTGCTTCTTCATTTGTCAGCACTCAATGGGATAAGACGGAAGGAAAAGAAGAAGAAAAAGATGTACACATGCAAAAAAGAAAAAAACCTGTGAAATTTCAAACACAAACAATTTTGTTTCAAAAACCAGTTACGGTTGCATAGTAACAACAGTGTTATTACCTATCTCATCAGTTACAGGAACATGAAAGCAAGTAAAGTAAATTAAGGACAAACAATCTTACATTGTTCACTCAATTAGCAACCTATTACTCTTATCCAAGTATAAAAAAATGCATACATCATCACAGTCCCCTTAACTTGGTCTCACAATAAATACATACACACAAATTTTACCAAAAATAAATAATATTTTCCTATTAATCTACCTACAGAACATTATTGTCAAGAAACAATTATAAGTGCTTTACTTAAATATTCTATCACATGGTAATTATATTATGTGTATATATTTAGACACTGAAACTCCAATACATTAAAAATAAAAAATAATAGAAATAATCCATGGGTCAGTGTTAAGGTAACTGTACTAGGATGAATGTCCTCAGTATGCAGCTTGTGAGAAATAAGTGCAGGATGTTTTTAGTGGCCTGCCACCACTGTTTATTGCTGGAAGCTTCTGAATGCAGCCACTTTCCCTTTTCAGCCTGTTTAAATGCTGTAGAATTCTAAAACTTGCTTTTGATAGTTTGTTGGCAGGTACTGTATTGTCCCATTTTTGATTCTCTCAGAAGATTTAATACAGCTGCTAAGGTGTGAGGTAGTGGTGGAAGTTGTGGTGTAAATTTTTTCGATTTTGGGGAAAATTTTGGAGCAAACTGATCTAAAATATAAAATGTGTGCCCAGATACTCAATTATGGGTGCCTTGGAAAAGTCTGCAATGCAACTACTATACTGAGGTGAAGAAAGCTGATTTGTGGGCCAATAGTAAGTAAAATGATTAACTATCTAACACATCACACTGGGCAATTTTCCAGTTTGTCATACCTCCCCAGCAGAACCTGTGAAGCAAGGAGTTTTGGGTAGCATGAAACTGTCAGTTAAATATGGTGTGTTGGGGTGCCTCCCCCACCATCCAACAAAAAAAAAATCTCTCTGATGTCAGCCGATGATAAGAGTTGAAACAAGAGCTTAGTAGCCGGTGTGACCCCCACAACAGTAGTGTTAAGCTGGTATGTCCAATAAAAGGTAGACTGCTTAAAGCAGCTTCCTTCATTATAAAGAGGATACTGAAAATATACTGAGTGGCATTTGGTGACAGGAGTGCTGGAATAATTTTTACAGTGGGGGTGCTGAGAGCCATTGAACCAAACTGCAAACCCTGTATATAATGGAAACCACTTCAAGCCAGGGGATGCAGCAGCATCCCTAGTTCCGGCACCTATGCTTGGTGAGCATTTTCTGTCATGAAAATACAAGCCATATTTCAGAAAGGAAAAAAAAATATTGTCCAAAACATGGGTTCAAGTAGAAATTTCAACAGAATGGAACTTAAAATACGACAGAGGATATGGGAATAATGAGAAACTATATATATTAGCCTAATCCAAAACTCACTGAAGTCAGTAGGAATCTTTTCATTGACTTCCATGGATCTGGAGCAGGATGTATGTTAAGAACTACAAGATCACTGAAACAGATATTGTTCTCACCTCACCTCCACCTACTAAAATAATGTTATTTTAGTCTCCACTTGCAGAAGTGGAAACATCCGTTTCACTAAAACTCCATGACTTTCTAAAATTCAGGAACATCAGTTACTCAGGGATGTGTGTATTAGCTTGTTGCAGCTTCAAGCCCAGAATCTGCACTTCTTCATTTGCACATCCACCCACCAATCAATTGAATTTGAAAGCAACAGAAGATATTCCGTCAGTAACTCTTTTAAAGCTGTCCTAAGACTTCAGCATTCAGAGTGTATGTTGGCAACAAGTCTCATGGGTAGAATTGTGATGATACTTTCACTTCTTGTAGACACAGATGGCTAGCAGCAAAACGCAAAAGGTCATATCCTCCCCAGCATTTTTGTGCAGCCCAAACCCACCTCACAAAATACAATGTGTTCTGAAAAAAAATCAGATTTAAAAAGAAAGTTGAAACTAACATAGCAAACAAAAGATTTTTAAAAAGCTGTGCAATTCCAGAAAGCTGTTGAATGAAGCATAGTCAATCATACCAAAATAGGACAGAATTAAGTAAACTGCAGTTGGAAAATAATAATAATTAATCATACTTTGCCCTTCATCTGATGATCGCAAAATACTTTATAAATAATATATATATATCCTGTGGCAAATTGCTGGCACAATTATGATGGGTCCTGCGCTTCTTCTTCCTGTGTGTGGGGGTTCAGGGTGCAGTTTTCTGCCCCGGAACTAGTAGTATCTGTCTAGTATCTAGTATCCTGTGGTATCTGTCCCACTAGTAACTCAGAGAAGAGTAGTGGAGAGGGAGGGACTCAGGCCCGCCCTCTACTCTGGGTCCCAGCCCAGGGGCTCTAGGGATAGTGGCAAACCACTTGAACTAGCAGTTCCTTCCCCTGGGCTAATTCCCTCTTCTGCCCTTAAGCTTGTGGGCTTCCTGCCCTCTCTCTGCACAAACCGGGTGTCTCTTTACCTAGGGTCTTGGTCTTCTAGCCAGCCACGGCACTTCTCCAAACTCTCCTCTGCTCCGACTCCAAACTATACTCTGCTCCGACTCCTTCAAACTGCACTCTGCTTCAACTCCTTTCCCAGGCTGATTGAAGCAGGGGGGTTTTAATCAGGTGACTGGCTTCAGGTGCTCTAATTGGCTTCAGGTGCTTTTAATTAATCTATAGAAACCTTTCTTCCCTCTACAGGGAATAAGGCTTCTCCTCATCCTGGGACTTACATATCTCTCCTCTATCACTCTCCTACTGCCTTCTGGCCATGCTGTATCACAAACCTCAAAACAATTCCCAGTGGAGCTGAATACTATTATAGTAGATCTTACATATGGGTAAATTGAAGCACAAAAGAAATGATGGCAGTGCTAGGAATAAAATATTGGAGGAGTTAACTTCCAGTCTGCAGCTTTCACCTTTAGACACTCTTCCCTCACTCTGGAACAGTGCAAGAATATTTATAAGGGCTTATGCAGAGCAGTGCAAGAATATTTATACAGGCAGAGGCAGATTACGGTTTCGTGGGGCCCTTGGCCAGGACCAATGGGGGCCCTCTACACACTTTTCTGCCTGCAGTCCCCCCCGACCTGCTCATGCTCCTCCCAGGGAATGGGGTCAGAGTTTGGGGGCTTCCCCGACTTCTCCCTACTGGCACTTTTGCCGGGGAGAAGGGTCAGGGTACAGGAGCATCCTAAGCCCAGTCCCCGGCAGGAGCGCTGAAAGGGCTGGTGGAGTGGGGCAAGCCCATATGCCCTGACCCCATTCCCCAATAGGAGCACTGGGTGGGCAGAGCAGATTGGGGCATGGAGGCACCCATTTTTCCAGGGGCCCCCAATTAGCCAGGGGCACGAGCCACGTTGGCACAGTGGCTAATCCAACACTTTATATGGGGTGGGGAGGGACTCTCAAAAAGGTACTGAACATTCATTATACTAATGTGGAATATAAGAATTTGGCTGAATCTGAGCTTTGAAAAAACAGAGTTACACTCTACCTGAGCTGCTTTTATCATCCAGTCTGCACTTATACCTCATCTTCACTGCTGCAAATGGCATTGTGACAAACAAAAGACTCCTAGGGCTTAGTGCAGCCAGTGCTGAGTTATCTTATTTTAAAAAACAACAAGCCCCAAACATATACCCTGGAAATCTTCCCAGATTATACATCTGTCTCTCTAATTTACACTTTAGAAGATGAAACCAAATAGCAATGGCATTAGAAGGATTAGTGAATTATTCTTTCCACTAACTCTCCCTGATTTCCCTCCTTGGCTTATCCTCCAAAACAAAGCATAAACCAAAACAAAAGTTGGTTACTGGATGGCTATTTAGATGTACACCGCTACACAATCTACATTATGTCTGTCACCATCAATTCATTTTTAATAAACATCATATTCCAGTTAGTTTACTTAGGTTTGGCTGGTAGGACAAACTAAAGAGTTAGTCCACAGTACAGTAAAGCATTTTTTCTCCTTCTCACGGCTCCCATGGGTTCACCCCCTTAACTCATTTATATGATAGTAATGGTGCAGAATTATAAATGAGATTTTTAGTACATTCATTCTCCTTCTCCCCCCAGTAAGTGTTTTGGGAACACTTTCTGTACTTCTTCATTCACTATACTATGCTGATGACTACCTGACGGGACACTGTATCAGCAGATCTAGAAATGAAATTAGGAGGAAAGTGACATTACAGCAAACTTCAAACTCCTTTTTCTGGGGTAGATGGGAACAGTTGCAGTAATTTATCAAGAAGAATTTCCTAAAGACTTGGACTAAACCGTATTTTGACAGTATTATCTCGCTATAAATCCACGACATAAGGTCCAATCCTGAAAACACTCATATGAATACTTCCAATGGCATCACTCACACATGTAAGGATTTTCAAAACTAGAATCATAGTCTCCAAATTAGAGTCTCAAAAGAATCACCATGTACTATTATGTAGTAACGCAGTAAAAGTTTTAAACTCTGAAGCTACAAGCTTTTAATTAACGTAAACTTAATTGCTAGCTTTAAAGTACACCTGCTACTCAAGTTCTTGATATATCCCAAGTGGCAGAGACATTTGTGCATAGTTTGGTACATCTCCAATGACATCTGGTATCTCATCCAGTGGTACATTTTAAGAAAGACTTAGAGGAACCTAGACATTTTAGTAAAGGATGCCAAAAGCTTTAAATATAGATTTGTATATGGGGCATAAAATGAATTACTGGATTACTAGACATATGTTATATGACTAGCACAAACAAGACTTTAATTAATAAGGCAGGTTTGGCTACTTACCCTGCTTTAATACCTGATTTCCATTCCAACGCACATTCCAAACAAAATAAAAATATGTGTACTTAAGAAATAAAGAGATCTCATGATTGATCACCAGTGTATTATTGCTCGACTAACTTTTCCAATACCTTTGTTTATTACTCTTCCTTGCTGTCTAATATCTAATATTCAGTGGGTGCATTTAAAAAAGATTATTCTCAGCATAGAGTTATTACCAATTCCAGACACATTCCTTGCACTTCAAGTGGGAATAATCCTGGAACCTGTAACATCTCTAAAACTGGATGGATTTTTTCAAAACTATACCCCACCATAGGGTCAGACCCTGAAATCATTAGTGTTTTCATTGAGCACAAGGGGTTTTCTTGCATGGAAAAGTTGTTTTATCAGTGCCTTAAGACTATAAAATCTTCAGGGGAGAGGTATATGATTTTTAGTTGTATGCAAATGTCCATGCACACACATGGCATTATATAAAGTGCAACACAAGTGGCAATTGGGCAAAATATTTTTAGATTTTACAAAATTGCTTTGAATTTAAATTTAAAAATTATATGTATGTTCCTGTGCTTAGATAACAGAAGCTGGAGCAATCATACCAGTAAGTCAAATGTTAATGAGCTTCATCATAAATAACAATATAAAGAAGTTACTTACGCCTGTTGATCCCTGTACATCTTGTTAACTTTTTCCCATTGGAAATTAAGCTGAGTCAGCTTTTCCTGTATCTTTGCAGCTTCCCCGGGTGTGGCATTTTGCAAAGCTGAGGTCTTCTTGCTGCGAATAACCTCAATCTGACCTGAGAATCTCCCCAGGCTATCTTTAACTTTCTGCAACATCAAATTTTTAGAAGAAAAAAATGAAACATCAGCTGTTGTTAAAAAGCAAATAAACAAAACAGAAACACCGTAATAACCTGGACAATGATAACAGTCCTACAATACTTAAGCAATAATGATTGAGGCACAAGTCATTTCCTGGGGAATTAATAACTTGCAGAGAGAACTGATGGCTTGAGGTCAAGCAGAGGGCCATTAACCACAGTTAGTCATTAATTCCACAGGAAATAACATGTGTTAAGGTTACTACTACTTTAACCCAGTTTATTTATAAGGAAATAGAACAAAACCCTCTTTTAACTTACATTGCACATCCTTTCCAAAACACCACCTGGTTAATCAAGTTTGCTTAGAAATGATCCAGCAAGCTAGCCATGTTCATTCATTTTCTGGAGGGACATTTAACTGTTTAACTGCTGCTGTACATCTCTGATATGTGAGATCTTGTGTTCAGTACACATGACACAGATATTAATGGAACAGCCTGAAATAATTAGTACCACCGACATTAAATTTTGTTGAATGTGCCATCTATGTTCACAAGATAGAGTTGGCCATTCTAGACCAGAACTTTGAGTCATATAGTCTAACTCTCTATCCACAGAAGTGGTTAGTTCTTGATGTTTCAGAAGAAGGTGAAATCCTCCATATTGCATCAAGCTATGGAATGGTGTTCACTGGGGGACTGAAAGAGAAGAGGACAGAATTGTCTCCTTGTTTCCTTAAGCATATTTACAATTGTCTTATTATCTTAAACTTTCAAAACTCCAGATGTTGTGAGTGGTCCTGAAATTATCCATCCAGTCACTTCATTAAATCCCGTGACAGAGAATTATGTGGATTGACTATACACTGTGTAAAGTAATATATACATAATATTTTTATTTCTATTCTGCTTTCCATCCAAGAATTCCAAAGCACATTACAAGTGTCAGTGAATGTAGCTTCACAACCTTGAACCTCTCTTCCTCTCCGTGGTCCATTTCCTTCCCTTTCCTCTTTGAAGTCCTCCTCTGTGCTGCTTCTCATATCAAAAAGGTTTCCCCTTCCTCTTTTTCTGCCCTTCCACAAGTTGTTTCACATCTGCTTTGGATGAGTGCTACCCCTAGTGAGGGTGAATGCAAGTCCCCCTACTTCTGCCACCACAGTGCCAGCTGCCTGCAGGTGAAACAGTCTATTGTGATACCCTTCTGGTGGCCTGTGGCCGGACGAAACTTGTGGTAGTGGTAGTATTGTCAATTGCAGCCCAAGCAGCCTACTCACAGGCATCAAATAAATAAATCAAATCAAATAAGAGGTTCTAGCAGACCCAGGCTTTGAGGATTCCTGGGTGTTTGTGATAAGTACCATGAATAACTTATACCCTCTGTATCACCTTGACTCAAAATTTGTCGACTGATCATGAATGAGTATCTACAGAATACTACTGAAAAGCAAATAGTTCTGCTTCATTGTCAGTTCAGTGTAAATTCTGGGATGCCTGGGAATGTCCCTTTCAGTTTCTCTACTTAGATCTTTGACTATTCCTGACAGTCATACTTCCTCAGTGTGTCCAAAGTCTCAGTAGGGAAGCTGAAGGGGGCTCAGGACATAACAATAGAATAAACCCAAAGAGAGTGCAGGAAGTAAAAATTAAACCTCCACATCTTAATTCTTAAAAACCTAATAATGTCCAAGGATAAGCTTCTACAACCCAATCAGGATCTGTAATGAAAGAGGTGAGATGGAAGGGATATAGGTGAGGGGTCTCCCCAAATATCCTTCATTAGATATGGGTTCTTCCTTGCAAGGCCCCTTCCAAATGCTCATTTGGGAAAACCATATCACTATGTCAGGAACTTGTTTTAATTCTGGAGAGTATCAAATATCTGTCTCCTCTTGATAGGTGACTGGGAAGGACATAATTAATATTTAGGAAAAAGAAATGGGGTGATGTTTTGAACATCTGTCTCCTCATGTCCTGTTTCTGAAAAGGCATAAAACACTTATGAAGACATTAAACCATACCATGGATGGGGTCCAGTCTACCACATTTTTCCCCCTTTCAACTCTACCAATTTTTTTTAAACATGAATTTGTTGGGAAAATCCAATGCAAAGTAGAAGGTACACTAGTAACTCCAGCATAAAACTTCTTTTAATTTTTTTTTAAATGAAAATTTCCCTTTGTGGATTAATATGGAATGAATCTGAGTAACCAGAGAAAACTATTTCTTCAAGCAGCTGACCTCCTCTGGCACATTGGTCAATCTACTAAACAGCCATAATTCACAACTTTCCTTCTGTTCCTTTGTCTTTACAGCACGTGGAAGGTTGCAAATATTGGTTTTCTACTGAATAACCCAAATGTAAAAAAACCCTTCAGCATAAAATTATACATATTAGAGACCTACAAAAGCATGTGCACTATAAGTATTTAATTTGAACAACTCTTCCTTCCTCACAAACACCTCAGTACTGTATGACACACCATCCTCAGCACTATTCCAGGGGGGTAATATGGATGAACTCAACCTTTTCTTACATACATTTTAGCCACAAATTCTGTAGGCTGCTCACAAGCAGGTCGTACACTCCTATATCTTGTGGAGGGCATTTCACAGATTCCAGTGCCACAAAAACACACATGTTGCTTGGTGAGTTTTTTTCATTTGTATCTCTGTAGTAATTCTGCTTGGAAGGGTCTAGCTGAATTAGATCAGTCTCTCTTTTGAAGCTTGCCAAGACTCCTGCTTGGCAGAGTCCACATTTGGTGCTTCCTTCCTGCAATCTGTCCAACTCATCTTTTCTCCTGCCAGTATTCCCGAGCCACCCACTATCTGCCCAGACTCTGCCCACATTGCTCTGCATCTCTGTTTCTCTCCCGCACTTTCTTCTGAAGTATATGTCCTCAGACTGAGTGCAGAGCTGAGAGCTGATAAGAGCAATGGGGTGATGTTTCTTACTTTTGCTTAATGAGAGAGTGCTTCTGTCAAGGTTCCTTCCCCACTCTGAACTCTAAGGTACAGATGTGGGGACCTGCATGAAAGACCCCCTCAGCTTATTCTTACCAGCTTAGGTTAAACATTGCCACCACCAAAGTGTTCCCTTGTTCTTTGTGTAAGTGCCCACTTGGAAACATCCCCCCCCCCCAAAATATCCTCCCAAGCACTACACTCCCTTTCCTGGGGAAGGCTTGATAAAAATCCTCACCAATTTGCATAGGTGAACACAGATCAAAGCCCTTGGATCTTAAGAACAATGAAAAGCAATCAGGTTCTTAAAAGAAGAATTTTAATTAAAGAAAAAGTAAAAGAATCACTTCTGTAAAATCAGAATGGTAAATACCTTACAGGGTAATCATATTCAAAACATAGAGAATCCCTCTAGGCAAAACCTTAAGTTACAAAAAGATACAAAAACAGGAATATACATTCCATTCAGCACAACTTATTTTATCAGCCATTTAAACAAAACAGAATCTTTTTTAGATTGCTTACTGATTTTTTACAGGAGTTCTGACCTGCATTCCTGCTCCGGTCCCAGCAAAAGCATCACACAGACGGAGAGAACCCTTTGTTTTTCCCCTCCTCCAGCTTTGAAAGTATCTTGTCTCCTCATTGGTCATATTGGTCAGGTGTCAGCGAGATTATTTTAGCTTCTTAACCCTTTACAGAGGAAAGGGTTTTTCCTCTGGCCAGGAGGGATTAAAAAGTGTTTACCGTTCCCTTTATATTTATGACAGCTTCTCTGGCTGGTGGTTGGCTTCCTGCTCCAAAGTGGTATTTAAGGTATAGTGGGGATGACTGCTGATTGGACTGACTGTAAGAGAGGAGTAACTTGGCAGCTTGTGGGTGACGGCACTCTTACACCACTAGCAGGATTGGAGCGGAGAGGGTTGAGCATTTTTGGAGGAAGTAGAAAGAAAATTAAAATTTCCCACTAGCACTATATGAACCTGCTCAGCCCTCTGACTAGACCTTAGTAGCTTTGTTTCACCACGTGAAAAAAATGCAGACCCCACATTCCTCTCAGTCCCAAAAAAGCATGCATTGGCACTACCAGCAGAGGATTTGGAGGTTTCTGTTTCAAGTAGAAGAAAAGGACAATTAACATGAATGGACTGTTTTGTGGTGGTTCTGTCAGTGTCTTCCTATGAATCCATATTTCATCCAACTTGAAGACTACTTTGTTGTTACAGAATCCTGGGAAAACTGCACACTGAGCATTAAGACTTACACTTTTTATTTCATGTGGGCATAAGGTATATGCATGTACTAATTATTTAGGTACAACATTGTGCAATCAATGTATACACCATGCCATAAGGAGGTATAATAAATAAGTTGCCCAAGTAAGGGTCTGATCCTGCAAATCCTTGCTCATGTGAATAATTCCTATTCACAGAGGTATCCCTGCTGAAGTCAATAGAATATACTCATGTTAAGGGTTTAAGGCATTTAACATTTCTATTGTCCTTCTCTGAACCTTTTCTATTTCTTCTATATCTGAATAAAATTACAGTATCCAAGTAAGGATGTACCATTGATTTAGACACTGGTATTATAAAATTTTCAATATTATTCTCTAACTCTACCATAATACAGAATAACATTATTTATTATTTGAACTACAGCTTCACCTGGAGAAAGGTGTTTTGTTGAACAGCCCATAACAATGACAGGAACTCATGAATGTTATGTGTAATTTAAGATATTCCTTCTGATATGTGTAGACAGGTGTATCCCAGAATGCCTCCTTGTGGTCTGGGATGGCCCCACAGACATCCCACCTCAGTTTCTCTCTGAGTCTGAGAATCCACTTACAGCCAACAAAAGAAAAAATATTTAAAACGCTTTTAAAACAAAATTCTCCCTCTCTCAGATTATAATTTATTCAACATAGTTCATTGTCCCAAAGTGAGTCCCTTTTCACCTATACCTAGCTTCAGGGTTTCCACGACCCTGCTTTTGGACTGTGTGGTTCAAGTCCTAAGCTCCCCATCACACAAACTCTCCTTTTACTTCAGGGTTTCACGGCCCTCTTTCTGGGGGCAGTATGCTGGCTGAGTCCGTCTTCTTTCTGGATCCTGAGCCTCCTTTTGAGATTCACCCACCCAGTCATTCGACCACTCCCTTAATCCTTCCCAAGCACTTATCTGAACCCGTTAGGACAGAGGGAAGCCTTGCTTCACCCACTAATACAAGGCTCCTGGTCCTTGTATTAGTAAGGAAAAATAGACTGTTTTCTTTCCATACTTTCACCCTCCCAGACACAAACTATTCCTCAGGACCATCTCTTTCTTACCAATATCTGTTTTGGTTTTCTGGATACTTGGAATGAGCTAACTAACCTCTCATACTACCTTTTTCTGGTCTGAAAAGGCCATTACCCAATTACACTGCATAACCTTGCACTTGTCTACAGTTATTTTCTCCTACCATCACATTGCCCAGTTGCCTAGCTTTGAAAGTGCTTCTGAAGTTGCTCAATGTTTTTCCTGGTCTTGACCAGAATAATTGTCATCTTCAAATTTTGTCATCTCACTGCTCACCATCTTTTCCAGATTTTTAGCACATTAAACAAAATTTGTCTTTGTACATATATTTGACTTAACCTACTATTAATCTTATTCCATATAGAAAACTGATCATATATATCTATATATTCCTAGAATAAGCACTTCACCTGGCCTACAGGGACCGGTTAAAGAGCTCTAAAAGACCTTCTCCATTCAGGGGAGAATCCTCCAACACATGCATTGCAAAAGACTAAAAGTGACCTGCAAGAATCCCCATGGCAGCCATGGCTTAGGGGACATACCAGGGACAGGCGGAGCATGTTGGTGGTGTGATTGAAGTAGGCAGCTGTGTGGAGATTCCAGGCAGCACTGTGGGTAGTCCTGGTAAGGCTGCCATAACTGAGACATGTCCCCAGGACTGTTTAATTTATGCTGGAGGCCTTACAGGTCTTACAGCCATCTTATTCTCCACCTCTCCTCCTGCACTGTGCTTCTTGGAAATGTAGCAAGAATCTCACCGGGAGTTTCAGAGTAGCAGCCATGTTAGTCTGTATCCACAAAAAGAAAAGGAGGACTTGTGGCACCTTAGAGACTAACAAATTTATTTGAGTATAAGCTTTCGTGAGCTACAGCTCACTTCATTGGATGCATTCATCGGATGCATTTCCACTGAATGCATCTGATGAAGTGAGCTGTAGCTCACGAAAGCTTATGCTCAAATAAATTTGTTAGTCTTTAAGGTGCCACAAGTCCTCCTTTTCTTTTTGAGAAGCTCACCTGTAACTCTTCATTTTCGCTTTCAGTTTTTAATATATGACAGTTTTACCTTGATTTTGTGAGGATTTATTTTTCATCATAAACACTACTAAGGCCTTTAAAAATACAAATACATTATATTAATTGGTTCTTCTTTATTCATTATTATGACTCATTCAAAGAGCATTAATAGGCTTCCTTTATATCATCCATGTTGCTTTCTCTCCGCCACACATGTCTAGCTTTACTAATCTATCTAAATGAATTTGTTCAGCTAATTTAAGATACTCTGTGTCACTTCTGGAATAACATCCAGCAACTTTTCTAAAAACAGGTAAAACATTGGATACCACTGATAGCTGGAATTATGATAATAATAAATAATAATAATAATGATGATGATTTTGGCATCACAGCCACTTCATTCTCTAAATTACTTCAGAAAGAGAATAAGTCTAATTTAAAAGTCAAAATAAAATCAATGTCTTTTAAGTGCAAAAGGAACAAAGCAGCAAGAATTATTAGTAAATTTTATATTATGTCATTTATTATTTTTTTAATTCAAAGCAGGCTGTGATTGCAATGAGAAAAAATGTTTGTTTTCCAATTGTGAGCCCTGCAAGGTCATTTAGGGAACTGAAAGTTAACATGGGTATTTAACTTGCTACACATCACCACCACCAAAAGGCAAATTCTGCCCTCAGTGACACCTGCGCAATACCATAACCTTCACTGGAGCTGCTCAGGTGTAAATGAGGGGAATTTAGGGTACATCTACAGTTAAAATGCTATAGTGGCCCAGCTGCAGTGCTGCAGCTGCACCACTGTAGCTCTTCAGTGTAGACACTCCCTATGCAGACAGGAGGGTTTTCCCTTCTTAGTTCAGGAATCTCACAGCCCTCCTTCTAGGATCTTGGCTTCTTTGAGCTGCCCCTTTCCCCCCTGGACTTGGAGAGGTGAGCAGGCAGGCTTTCACTTTCCTGCTTTGCCTCTCTGGAGGCTTCTCTTTTATATCCAGGCCTGGACTGACTTAAGCACATGACTTACCTGTCATGTGGCTACACTACATTTGCTCACCTAGGGAGAAGGCTTGAATGAGTCACAAATGAGGCTAAACCTGTTATCCCTCAGAAGGCCAGTCACTCTGTGACAGTGCCATTTTTACACAGCATTAGTACAGTTGCTTAGTACACTAACATATACAAGCTTGTTTATGGCTTGTAGCAAATGATCTGTATTAGAGGTGGCTCCTTACGGACGAAGAATCTCTATGTTCCCAGAGTACAAGGGTGCTGCAGCCAGCCAGTAGGATAATGAAGATTTATCCCTTTTTTGCACCCAATGATGACTCTATCTTCTCTGCTTTTGGGGGGAAGAAGGGTTGCTTATGCCCCCAAGAGAACCAGCAGAGAATAGTGCCTATGGTCAAGGAAAGGGAGGGACTGTATTGGGAGAATAAAGGTGAGGAGAAGGCTACTTAAAGCCTCCACCATGAACGATGGTTTGACTTCTCTGATTCTGAAGACAATGACTTATATTTAACAGAGAAGATGGGAAGCAGAAGTCACAGTAGATCTATTCTATGGTGATTTAAAGGATGAAGAATATCTTCTTCCCTACAGATAGTGCAGCAACTCTGTCTGAACACCACATAGAACATGGGGATTTCACTCTGGAGCATCTTGGGTGGAACTCCATTGTGGATTAGGAAGGTGTTTATAAACCTAGGTCTTGTCTGTTTAAGCTTTGGAAAATTAGTAATTAAGTGTTATGAATACTGAAGTTGGGAGACATCAATGAGTTACAAAGGCGGCCATCATCTCCGGCACCTCCAAATGTTACCAAGACCACATATCTTGAATATTAAAGTAACAGCATCCTGAATTTAACTCCTCTATTACTAAGATATTATATTTAATATATATTATAAATAATAGGGGGTGACTGAAATATTAATGATTGGAAGCCTAAGGTAAGATCCTTCAGTCCATGAAGAAACACCTCAATAAGTGGCTTGATTTTCATAGTTGCTGAGCACTGACAGCTTTCATTGACCCTAAAATGAGTTTTACACTCTCAGTGCTGCTGAAAAATTAGACAATTTATTTCAGCCTCTAAATAATAACTTACTTGCCTAATCTCAGGTTCCCAAGTCTGAGCATTTTGATCTGTATCATTTAGATCAAGTTTCCAAAACTTTAAAAATGAAAACAAAGAAACGAATATGCTCTTCGCTTGCTAAAAGATTCAAGCCAAAATGTTCAGACTTGGAAGCCTGGGGCACATACATTCCTATTTATACATGTAGACGCATGACTCACTGACTGGTGCACCCCCTTGTGGGTTGGTATGGCATAGAAGGCTCTCCTCTGATGCTCCTCCTGACAACCACTCCAGCCTTCTAGTGGTCTGTTTTGTCTTGTGTCTAGACTCTCCAGCCAGGCCATGTTCAGTCCAACCCCTTCTAGGTTTAACAGAGTCCCACAAAACAACTGTCCAATGACTTATGTCAGGTATTCAGCATGACGCAGGATCAATGGTACTTACAACCCTCATATCAAAGAGCTTTAATGCCACCTTCCTCACAGGCCTGCCCTCTACTTTGTATTCCAGTTCAGGGACCATGTAGCAAGCAGCTGAAGTCTGCTTCCTCAGATTCCTCACTGCTTCCCTGATCTACCTCCTATTTCAACCTGTCTAGAGATCCTTAAGGGCCCTTTTTCCCCTGGGTTCACTCCTCCACAGAGTTTTCATCCCTTCTTGGGCTGTTGTAGTGAGTGATGCCTCCCAGAGCTTTCTCACTAGAGGTTTGGCTTCTGTCTACCTTTCCCAAGGCTCTGTGTGTGTCCATGCCTCTTTCCTTGGGAAACCTGACCCCCAGGATACCCTCCTGTGGTTTTATCCTTTTGTCAAGGCTAACCACAGGAGCTCAGTCCACTCCTGTGGCTTTTTCACTGTCTCCCAGTCCTTTACCAGAGTTCATTTCTCAAGAGAGGATCCCAGGGCCTATTGCCTCATTTCTATTTCCCTGTTTATCATTCTTCACTGGAAAAGTTATGATTTGCTGAATATGATTATCCTATTTGTATGTATGTATTTGTATCTGAAGTTATGAATATTGACTATGTATCTGTATTTCATATGTAGTTACACCTGGGTAATGCCCACTGGACAAGATATTTGCAGTATAGATATTGGGTGGGGAAGGGCTGATTCAGGGCAATGGGCCACTAGGAAAAAACAGTAGGCCTTAGGAGAAGCTTATCTCCCAGCTGGGGAGACTTCCTGAAAATGCTACCGACAGCCTCCAAGTAATGACTGCTATGACTACAAGGACATGTGGTGAGAGCACGTCTCTAGACTCTATCTTGGGACATCAGTATTTTTCCACAGACTGGTCTGGGAACCAAGCTTTGGGAACAAAGGGTTCCTGCCATATGCAAAAGCTTTTTAAGGCAGGGAGTGACATCATCTGGTGTTCTTCACTCCCCACTCAAGACGACTCTTGGAAACACTTGAGGAACAAAGACTGAAGTGGGGGTAGTGCTGGACCCAGGCTAATGGGATTTTTAGCCAGTGAATTGGAGTGAAGTGTGTGGGAAAAGACAGTTACCTTTTTTCTGTAACTGATGTTCTTTGAGATGTGCTGCTCATGTCCAATCAATTTAGGTGTGTGAGCTCACTACATGCACCAGTATCAGAAGTTTTTTCCCCTCTACAGTATTTGTGGAAGCTCTGGCATCCCCTGGAGTGTATTTGTGGAAGCTCTGGCATCCCCTGGTGCCACTGGCCCCCTCCACCCTCAGTTCCTTCTTGCCGGAAAACTCGGACAGTGGAGAAGGAGGGCAGGTTATGGAATGGACATGAACAACATATCTCGAAGATTACAAGTTACAGAAAAAGGTCTTTTCTTCTTCGAGCAATTGCCCATTTCTATTCAACTTAGGTGGAGGTGAAGGTGAGTAAGGAGTTCAAGGACATGTAGATTGTAATACAGCTCTGCTGAACCTAGCATCATCCCTGGCCTGCTGCATCATGACATAATGGGCTGTGAACGTGTGTACCGAGGACCACATCATGGCTTTACAGATGTCCTGCATTAGAACGTGTGCCAGGAAGGCCGCTGAGGATGCCTGCACTCTAGTTGAGTGGGTCCTGATGATCGACAGTGGAGGGACTCCCACTAACTCGTAGCAGGTCCGAATGCAAGAGGTGATCCAGTTAGAAATCCTTTGTGTGGACGCTGGGATGCCCTTCATCCTATCAGATATAGAGATGAAAAGCTGAGTCTACTTTCAGAAATGTTTTGTCCAATCTAGGTAGAAAGCTTATGTCCAAAGTGTGAAGATGCCTCTCTTCACTAGTCTCATGGGGCTTAGGGCAGAAGACCAGAAGAAGTATGTCCTGGCTCATGTGGAAAGCGGATACTACTTTGGGAAGAAAATCCTGGTGGGGCCAGAGGTGGACCTTGTCCTTATAAATGACCATGTATCGAAGTTCTGAGGTCTGGGCTCTCAGCTCAGAGACTTGCCTCGTCAATGTCACTGCCACCATGACAGGTGAGATAGGGAGCATGAGGCCAAAGGCTCAAAGGGCAGACCTGTGAGCCTGGACAGAACCAAGTTGAGATCCCACTGTGAGACTGGGGACCGGACTTGAGGGAAGAGCCTCTCAAGACCACTAAGGACCCTGACAGTCATGTCATGGGAGAAC
The DNA here is from genome assembly GCF_009764565.3 of Dermochelys coriacea. Classification (NCBI taxonomy): domain Eukaryota; kingdom Metazoa; phylum Chordata; order Testudines; family Dermochelyidae; genus Dermochelys; species Dermochelys coriacea. The sequence goes on from NC_050068.2 coordinate 148,601,971, forward strand.
ACAGTCTTCCCCTGGATTGGTGAATGAAAAGCCGAAATGGCCGCCAGGTGCACCCTGATAGAAGAGTGCTCCAGGCCCTGGTTTGTTAAGCCCAAAATCAACTGCACCGAAGAATGCAAAGGGGAGATGCCCCATTCAGCTACCCAAGGGGAGAACCTCATCCACTTTGCCAGGTAGGTCTGCCTAGTCGAGGGCTTTCTACTCTCGAGGAGGACCTGCTGGACCCCGTTCATACAGGTTCAGCCACGCAACATCCATGCCCATGAGGTATAGGGATGCGAGGTTGGGGTGCAAGAGTCAGCCATGATCCTGTGACAACAGGTCCAGTCAGTTCGGCAGGGGCCAGGGAGGGATTGTGTCCCTAACCAGTGCTAGCAAGCACCGGGGCAATCATGATAACCTGCGCCTTGTCCCTCTTGATTTTCACGAGGACCTTGCTGATGAGCAGAATCGGAGGGAACGCATATATCAGGTTTCGTGCTCAAGGCACGAGTAAGGCATTGGAGAGGGAGCACTTGCTCAAACCCCATCTGAAGCAAAACCTGTTGCACTTCCTGTTCTGTCTGGTGGCAAAAAAAATCCACTTGGGAGTTCCACACCTCTGGGTGAAGCACCCACTCATGGTGAGAGAAGTCCCTGCTTAGGTGATATGCTAGCGTGTTTCTGGCACCCGAAAGGTGACGTGCTTCTAGATGGATTCAGTGGTCAATGCAGAAGTCCCAGAGATGGAGTGTCTCTTGGCAGAGGGCTGAGGATTGCGCTCCGCCTTGCCTTTTGGTATAGAACATTGAGGCAGTGTTGTCTATGAGGACTCTGACCACTCTGCCCGACAGGTGAGGTAGAAGACTGCTCTGCACAGCACCCTGAGCTCTTTGGCATTTATGTGTAGTGTCGACTCCTCTGGGGACAATATACCTTGGGTCTGGAGGGTGCCCAGGTCTGCCCCCCAGACGAGGTCCGAGATATCCGAAACAAAGTTGACTGAGGAGTGCTGACGAAGGGAACTCCTTCCAGGATTTGCCCAGGGTTGGTCCACCATCACAGTAAGGTAAGTACGGTCGAAGTTGTGATGACTACCCTCTCCAGGTGGTCCCTCAACTGGGAGTAGACCATCACTAGTCATTGCTGCAGGGGTCCCATCTGGAGCCTGGCATGGCACAGCATTATGTATACACTGTCATGTGACCTAGTATGCACAGGCAAACTATGACTGTGGTCGGGGAAAGGCGGAGACTTCCGTGATGAGGTCCGTCAGTGCCCTGAATCTCTCCAGTGGTAGGAAGGCCCTGGCGCAGGCCAAGTCGGGCACTGCTCCAATGAACTCTATCCGCTGTACTGGAATTAACGTGGATTTTTTGTCATTCACCAACAGACCGAGATGACGGCATGTGGCCAGTAGCATCATGACATCCCCTTGGACCTTAGTCATGTAGTTGCTCTTCATGAGCCAGTTGTCGAGGTACAGGTAGATCTGGATACCCCAATGTCTGAGGTAAGCCACCACCACCAACATGCACTTGGTAAATAACATGGTGCTGTTGCTAGGCCAAACGGGAGGACCATGAACTGATAGTGGTCGGGACCAACCGTGAACCGGAGGAAGTGTCTGTGTCCCTCGAAGATGGCAATGTGGAAGTACGCATCTTTCAGACTGAGGGTGGCATACCATTTTCCAGATCCAGGGAGGGGATGACGGAAGCCAGTGAGACATGGGCAGAACTTCAGTTTCACTAAGTAACGGTTCAAGTCCCACAGGTCTAGTATGGGCCGCGGACTGCTCTTGGCTTTGGGGATTAAAAAGTATCGGGACTAGAACCCCTTGTTCCTGTACTCCACAGGAACTACCTCCACCACACGCAGCTGTAGAAGATCCTCTACCTCCTGTATGAGAAGATTCTCATGAGAGGGATCCCTGAAGAGGGACAAGAAAGGGGTGGGAAGGGGGGGTAGAAAGTAACTGAAGGGTGCAGCCCTGCACCACCGTATGGAAGACCTATCGGTCTGATGTTATAGATGCCCATGCAGGGAGGAAGGAAGAAAGGCAATTGGCAAATAGAGGGAAGGAAGGATCCAGTATGTCAACCTCAGGCATACCCACAAAACAGTCGCTTGCCCGTCTGCTTACTGCAGGTCAAGCCTGGCTGGGAGATACACAGGGGTTTGTGGCTAGGGTGTTTCTTGTAGCCCCTGGATGTTTTGTGGGGAGGTCCTGACGAGGGTGGCTCCCTTGGCTCTGAGGCTTCTGTGACTTAAACCACTTGCGGGCAGGGCCAGGGACATTCAGGCCCAGTGTTTTTAGAGTTGTACAGAAATCTTTCAGGCCATGGAGTTTAACATCCGTCTGTTCTGCGAACAGGGCGTGCCCATCAAAAGGGAGGTCTTGCATTGACTGCTGAGCCTCAGAGGAAAGACCAGAGAGGAGCAGCCATGAAGGCCTGCACAATGAGATGGCTGACACCATGGTACGTGCGGTGGTGTCTGCAGCATCCAATGCCACCTAAAGAGATGCTCTGGCAGCAGTCAAGTCCTCATCCAGGATCACCCGGAACTCCTTCCTAGAAGCCTCAGGAAGGGTGCTCTTGAACTTGGTCATGGCCTGCCACATATTAAAATCATAGCAGCCTAGTAAGGCCTGATGGTTGTCCACCCGTAACTATAGACTGGAGAACAAATAAACTTGACGGCCAAACAAGTCTAGTCTCCTTCAGTCTTTATTCTTAGGGGTAGCCCCCGGTTGACCTTGTCTCTCCCTGTGGTTAATGCCTCTACCACTAGGGAATTGAGAACAGGGTGGGTATAAAGGTATTCATGGTCTTTGAATGGCACAAAATACTTGTGCTCCACCCTCATGGAGATCAGAGGCAAGAAGGAAGGGGTTTGCCAGACGGCATTTGTAATTTTAGCGACCCCCTCATGTAGGGGCAAAGCTACCCTGGCTAGGGCCACAGGGCACAGGCAGAGAACATTAAAGAGGGAGTATGCGGGTTCCTCTAACTCCTCCACCTGGAGGCCCAGGTTGGTAGCAACCCTCTTTAACAGCTCCTGATGCACTTTAGCATCATCCTGGGGCATCAGTGGAAGGGGCTCCACTATGGCCTCATCTGGCGACGAGAAGGAGGAAGCCGGTACCAAGGGGTCCTCTGTACCCATAGGTGGTCAAGTGGCTTGCTTGCCCACTTCCTCCGTGCCTGTGGGGTGCCTGCAGCCAAGGCCTCTTGGGCTGGAGTAGGGGCGGGACAGGGTAGTACCCAGTCTCTCCGAAACTCCGAATACCGAGTGGGTGGCCTGAGAGGGCTGAGTGAACCCCCATGGGTACTGCTGTGCCAGTGACGCAGTCTGAGGCCACGAGCCTGGCTGCGTTGCTGCCTATGTAGTCTGCACCGTAGGTGCTGGAGTCTGTCCCGCCATTAGGGAATGTTGCTCCGGACCTGGCCAGAGCCTGAGCAGTCGCTCCCCTGCGACCAGGATAGGGCTGATTGGTGGCTCTGTCCCGATCAGTACCGGTCGCCCCCCTGCCCCCGCCCTGCCTAGAGTTGGATCTGGCTGACATTGACGAGCATCTGGAGCAGGGCCTCAGTGACCAGGGGGCACTCGGCAGATCCGCAACAGCTGGCGATCTATGCCTCACGCTTAATGTGAAGAGATCGGGAGCAAAAGAGGGCTTGGCATCATGAAGATGTAGCTGCACACAATGATGCCACCCTGGGCAATCGGTGATGGTCTGGGAAATGGTATTGTCAGTCCCTCGACCTGTCCCTGGAGCGGGGCCAATGCCATGGAGATTCCGGGTGCCGACTCCGAAACTCCTGCCGGGGCAAGGGAGAGTGCCTCCAGAGGTCTGCGCCCAGTTACCAGTGAGCCACACCTCAAGCCTCTCTGCCCTTGTCCAAGATTTGGAGACTAGATGGGGCTATGAAGCTTCTGCCTATCATGGTCAGAAGCATGTTGGCTGCAAGAGGGCAAATGTTGGCGGGACATCCCGTGACAGGGAGCGTTGCCGGAAAGATGGAAACTCTGATGATCCCAATATGGGTTTACCCCGGGACCGGGACCCCGTAGAGGCCGGAGTGGGCAGCACCAGGAGGGATATAATGTCTTGAGCTGCTTGGAAGACCTCCAGTAAGGACAGCACTTACAGTTGACAAGGACCTCCGCCGCTATCTGGGGTAGCCGATGGGGAGTGGGCTGGGTTACACCGCTTGACCTGAGTTTGGGCCCAGGATCCTCAAGGGGGTGAAGAAGCACCCGAGACAGGGGCTTGGTCCACCTCAGAATTGTCCTTTTCCTCGCAGGAAGCTGGAGACCTTCCTCACCCCATCTTTCTAGACTTTTTGGCTGGAGCCATGGAAAGAGACTGGTCCTGGCTCATAGATTGTACCAGCGTGGTGCTGCGCACCGAGGTCATGGTGCTCGGCACCGAATTGGAGCTTTGCTCCGGCATCGGGGTAAGGGCAGACTCCATCAGGAGTGCCTTCAAATTAATTTCACACTCCTTCATCCTGGGCTTGAAGGACTTCCAGATTTTCCACTTATCACTAATGTGACCTTTGCCCAAGCACCCTAAACAACTATTATGTGGATGGCTAATGGGCATGGGCCTTTTACAGTGATCACCGGATTTAAAGCCTGGGGACAGGGCATGGACCATCCCGAGGCAAAGTCCCTTTAGAGACCTACTAAGTCTCGAACTTAACAAATAGGTTGAACTAAACTAGAGGGAAACTATATACAGTAATATTTGCAAGAGGTGAATGAATTTGAACGGACTAAAAGCAACAGCTCTAGCTGAAGCAGCACCAGTTCCATGCACCATCACTGGTGGCAAGAAGGAACTGAGAGAGCCAGCATTACCCTATGTGCTACAGCATATGCACGCCACTCCAGGGGGTGCCAGAGCAGGTCTCCTATGGATACTACTGAGGGAAAAAGCTTCTGGCACCGGTGCATGTGGCAACCACACACACCTAAGTTGAATGGACATGAGCAATCACTTGAAGAAGAATCATAACTCAGGGGCAAAGGTTGTTGCATATTCCTCTCCACATTGAAGGAGGGGGCAAATTTTATGAGTTTATGCTGTACAGTTCCTTGTGCAGCACAAGACAGTATAATTTTGGGATTATTTGAGAGCGTGCATACCTGAGGAGTTGGGAGTTGCCTTAGCTCTATAGCCTTCCTGTGTAAGGGCTGGTCAAAGAGCCTACATGTAACTGCAGCTGGGTGTGTCTCTACCTGTATGTATGAGGATGAAAGTGCAGGCTGGAGGGCTTTGCAGCTTGTCACAGCAGTACAGCATGAGAGGGAGCCCAGGCTCATGGGCTCAGTGATACTCCAGTTCCAGGTGGCACCCTGGGGGGAACCCATCACAGTCACCCTGCTCCTCTCAGATGGGACTTGTCCTTGATTCTGCCCCCAGCTGGCCCTAATCTTAATCTAGGCCAGGGCCAACCTGCAGGTGCAACCAGGTGCACTAATTGCTCTCTTGATTTTTTCCTCTACCAGTGTGGGGTATACAACCCATAACAATACACCAGATTTTATCTCCTGTTATTTAGAACATGGATGCATATATGTATGCACATTACATTTGCCTTTTTGTTAATGAAATTCACAGCTGGATCACATCCAATGATCCAGGAAAGAGAGAGAAAGTGAGTGTATAAACACACATATACCCCTTCAATTTTTCAAGATGAAAAAAATCACTTCAAGTTGTTTTAGATATCAAGAGGGCCCTAGGAGATTTTGTAACCTTGTTAACAAAAGTGCACACAACTTTCATTTCTAAGAATAAAGGATTAGAGGAACCCATGAGCAGCTGAAGTGACAGCAGCCTTTGGGGAGTGGATCCATCTCATTGCACTTGAAAAAGAGAAATCGGAACACTAGAGACTCATACTCCAGTTCATTTTCACTATCTTGAATTTGTCTTTATCTGGCAGCTGAGGACAACACACTGGACAAATCCAATTCTTTGGCCATTTGTGTAGAAAGCATTACATTACTGATAGATCAAGTTGGGAAGTGTATTCAATCAGACTGACTTCCAAGTTGAAGCTAATTAGGTTTTGCTGAACTACAGCAGAAAACCATTTTAAACTTCATGTTCCGTGTTTCTTCATTAAGTTGTATTTCCTGATTCCTGTATGTGTTGCCTGGGATCACTTGATATGATCCAGATGTGAATTTCATTTACAAAATGCAAATAATTTTTTGGCAAACAAAATATATGTAGGATGATGCACTGTCCTTACATGAATACTAAATCTGAAATTATATCTCACAGTTTTTATACTGACATCAAAATTAGCATCAGCACAGGTTGTAGCACTCATGAACGGCAGGAAAAAAATCCACAACTTAATTACAGTTTTAAATTTGTACTGGAACTGAAATATAATATTTGATATGGATATTATTTTAATACAGCAGATTTAGAGAGGATTACAAAAAGTAGTCTGGCTGTGAGAATGGTAGGTGCAGAGTAATTATAAGGCATTTGGTGTAGACTGAAATGACTTACTGTAGAAGGATGACATAAAGAAAGTAGTTGGATGTATGTATAAAATGGGGATATATGAAGGGACAAGAATTATCATGCATAAAATAGAGAAGAGAAGGGAGATTATACATAAAGTAGAGCAGAAAAGACTCTTGAATTTAAAAAAGGGTGAAATAAATTTACAAGAAGGGTGACTGAAAATATTATATTAGGTAAGGATATTTTAAGATATTATGGACCCAATTATGCAAATACTGATGAATGTGAGCTATTTTTCTCATGGTAATAATCATATTGATTTCAGTTATAACAGTTACTGAAAAAAATTATCCATAAATGTTTGCAGACTCTTAACATAAAATATGTTCTTACTAAATGCAAGACAGTGAAAGAAACAAAAAAATTGTATGCAATTTAACTGTACATGCTAAGTAGTCTTAAAACATGAACATTTTGATTTCAAAGTTGAAATATGATTGAGTACTGAAGTGGCATACTATGAAAGGAATTCAGCTTAAATGATACACTTTTATAGACATGGATATAAAACACAGAATAGACATATCATTTAATGTTGTACATTACAAAAAGGTATTATTCATTTCAGTTACTGGGAAAATGTTAATTCACATTTGCTAAGGATTAGTTTTCATTCACAATGCTATCAAGTACTTTTTATAAAAAAACCAAAACATTTCCATTCACCAATATATATCTATTTCTAAATCAGAGGTTCCCCAATTTTTTTTTTTTTGCTCCACAACCCTTCTTCATGGGAGTCACATAACAGTCCCCAATGCTCTCCTCCTCCCCCCCCCCAAAAAAAAACCTCCTGCACATCCAGGACACAAAGTGAATCACCAAAAGGAGTGATTGGCAGGGGCGTTGGCAGGACCCAGCTAGCTCCATCCCCTGAGGAGCCCATGGCATCACAGTGCAGATCAGAGCAATCAGGGTTCCTCTTCCTACTTCCCTCCAACCCAGCGTCTCTTGGTCTCCCAGGTTGTGGAGAATTTAAAATATACAGGGTTGCCGACAGTTGGTGTCCGGGCCAGGGCAGGGCAGCAGAGGAGAGAGGGTACAGGGAGCTCCCAGTGGTCAGGGAGGAGAGAAGAGGCTTCTGGGGCAGGATGGGAGGACTGCACTCCCATCCCCCAAACCACAACCACTGGGGACTCCCTAAGCCTTCTCCCCTTTCTTCTGGCCTTCCCCTCACCAAACATCCAGCTGGCTGCAGCCCCATACCCCACCACACCCCTCCAATAACCTCATCCCATACCCCTAAAAGGGCATCCCCTACACTTTGAAAATCAATGTTCTAAATGAAACAGAAATCCACCCCCATCTTAGGCCACAGTCTCCTATTATATCCCAGGCACCCTAATCGCAATGAATGGACTTGCATGAGATGTAAGGCAGATCTTTATTTAGTCTTTTATACACCAGATTTTTTAAATCCCTCTTTTTTACAATTCAGGCAGACTTCCATACTGATGAAAGTGTTAGTATAGTATAAAAAATCATAAATGCATTTAACCTTTCAGGCAGTATTTAGGGTTTCCATTGCCACTGTTAGTAATTAGCTGAGCTTTTTTTGTGCTTTCTCCCTCACACAGCCGACTTTCTCTCCCTACCTGATCCTGCAATGAAATTATAATGGTGAATTTATGGCATCACAATTGGTTTCATATGGGAAGAATAAGAGATCATAAACACAGGATTAGAATTAAACTGCAGGAAGCTGTCTTCTTACGGAGAAAGCCTGTAACCAAATATAGCTATGTCCATTCATTACAAGTAGCAGCAAGAGAAACCAAAATTATTTGTAATTCTCTTTTATTTGTCCTATTATGAAAGTCTCTCACTAACCTAACCCTTCAGAGTATGAAATGTACCCACTCTATTCAATGGGAGTTCTTTTGAAAGAACTGTCATGTTTTAATTTGTTAAAACAATAACAGTGGCTTTAATGGAGTACAAAACACAGAAGACAAAGGTTCACATGCCTGAAAGTGTGAGTAATCCACTTGAGGTCATGCAAATTTTGTGACTATTTACTTCATGAGATTTAATTTAAGTGCCCTGACCATCAGATCCTTCCATTTAGTAAACCTGGGAATGAAGAAAACATTCCTGCAAGTCAATATCGGAAAAACTACCAAATAAATGCATACAATCTTTATAAATTTAAGATAGGTTAAATATTAGCACAATACTTGTATTGCAATTACAGAAACATTTTCCATTCACTCTCTGTTATAAATAGCTAATGTGAGAATTATCAGCCAAGTCAATGATTAAAACAACTTTTTTGCCATTGTTCTTGATGTTTCCAATGTATTAGTAGTTTTGATTGTCCATAACAGCTAAAGAAATCCCACATTTAGATGTTCCCATGCATAATGATTGTTGTGAAAATTATTCAAAGCAGTTATCATTGCAAGGTTCTTGTACACAAGTTTGTTTTTCTTTTAAAGTTTTAATTAGAATAGCAAATAATTATTTGACTTAAGAAGAAAAATCACAAAATTAGTTTTAAAAACACAGAGATTTCCACTACTAGCCTGGAATTTGCTTCATGCAAATCTGTCAGGGATAAAAATCAACCACAATTTAATTTCAAACCTTCCCCAAACAGCAGCTGTACAATTTATGCACTACTTTTCTATTTTTACTGCAGGGTAATGACAATGATGAATGCTTTTACAAGAAATAAATATTCATTAAAGAGGCTCAGAGGGAAAAAAAAACAACCAACCCTATACCCCTTCCAAAAGCCCATGAATGTGCAAGATCCATTTGACTGTTGTAAGAAATTTATTTGTGAGAAAGATGGAACTGTGCCCACAACTGCATCTCTTGACAATTTAATAGCTCAGTTAAATTAAACCTCTGGCAATACTTACTTGTAACCACTGCAATCATATCATTAAAGTTGGTGTCAGCTATAATAATATCAAATATGTGTGGATGAACAAGTGATTAGTGATGGATTTAAATCAGACCAAGACAGCACAAGTGTAAGGCATTAAGGAGCACTAATAGAGAGCCACTCAACTGCCAGTAAGCTTCTAGCTGGGTCACTGCTCCTCCAACCAAGCTAGTCATTAACACAGAAACTGTATAAACAAGGACCAAGTGGTAGCTCATTAGCAGTGATTTACATGTTTTATGACATTTTTGCATATATACAAACCATTCTAACAAGGGCAATTACTTAAAATAAAGAATGACAATAACTTTGGCATGTTGTCTGCTTCAGAAATTGAAATTAGGGAAAGTCAATATACAGTACCTAGAAGCACTTGAATCTATTGAAACTGAACTACAAGTGGATTAAGAAATATCCTGCTTTTTCAAGACTATTGAAATGTAGATCTACTGAACAAGAAATAATCATGTATCTCTCTTTCACCACTACTTTATTCATGTGTTATTGTATAGGTATAATATCATTGTTAATAGGCTGAGAACATCCTAATTTCCCAGGACTAACAAATTTATAACTTTCTATTTATCTACCTGTGGAAGGAGCATGTAACTAATCATTTATGGGCTAAAGGAATTATTCAGAAAAAGCTAAATGTAAAGATAAAAATATGGTCTTTTGTTCATTCTCTTTTACAACTTGAAAGTGCTACCGTCATATATAGCACTTATTTTTAGTGATAAAAAGGCTCCTTCTGACACAAGCATTATTACATAAAAACTGACAAACCATTCATCTAGTTCAGTTTACAATACTGATCTGATTCTCTTCTTACACCAATTACCTTGGAGTAACTCCACCAAATTCAAGGGAACTACACATGATTTACATTAGTGTAAGTGATGGAATATCAGGCCCAGTGACTTTCCAGGTTTCATAATTTCTCCTACAAAGTATTTTTTTTCTTGCCTAGAATTTAGTATTTGATTGACAATATTTTCTACCCAATGTATCTAATTACACAACTGACATAGTATCTAGCCTTCTAATGTAATAGGCCTCTGAGATCTGCCATGAAATATAATGTAAAAAACCCACCTGCATTTTACTAGGTTTTTAGTTTTAGTTGTTTCATGTGTGTATATAATCTATCACACACACACACACAGGTAGCCTATACCTCAACCTCCCTACCTCTCTCTTCAAAGGCCAGATAAAACAAGTGACTTTGCAGTGTCCCCATATTTTATAAATTAAGATGTCTATATTTCTATTAGAAGACTTGCATCTTACCTTCAGACACTCTTCTTGTTTGAAGAGATCCTCACAGTCCCTACTCTGAAGATCAGGAGAGTTAAGGAGGTCTTCCACTTCAGACAAGGCTTGCAGGAGTTGAAGGATCTCTGCCAGGTATGCAGAAGGCACATACGTGGTTTCCACAGTCATATCTTCAGTCACCACATCTGTTGTCTCTTCATAAACAGTTTGCTGGTATAGATATACAACAGAATGCTTCCTTTAGTTTCTTAACATTTAAACAAAGTTATAATTTAATGCAATTTCCAGTTCACAACCTAGAGGCAATTAAAAATAAATTCCACCTGTACAACATCTAAAGGAGATGGGATTAAACAGAAAGAGATTTAAAAATATTAGTATTATTAAAATAGCATAATTCTATAAAGTGTAGGCTGTCCAATTATCAGGATAAAAAATAAAAGTATTTGAGTTTATGTACGTCTCCTCACTTTTCTGTTTGAATCAGCAATTCCTAAAGTTTCCCCATTGTTTCTTGCAGAAGAGCTTTCCTCTCCTCTCCTTTATCTAGTAAATGTGGACTGGTAATTAAACACTATACAATGATTCTATATAATAATACTATTCTGATTCTAGTACTACAGATTGCATATTCATTTATGTGAACTACTAAAATGTACGTCTTTCATATACCCATTATGTGCACACGTAGACAAAAATTTAATTCAAGCTTTCTATTAAATTCAGTTGTGTAACATTATCTTTTACATATTAAAGAAAAAAGGCCCATTTCCTGACAATGTGTAGATGCAAAGCTAGTTCAGCTCTATTCATATAATACTATAATAAAAAAATCTTTCTTTAAAACTAGTAACAACTAGATACTTGAAATGTCTTGATCAAAATTTCCATTAACCCTTTCACATGCCTAAAGAAATCCCAGCAATACTTAATCATAGAATATCAGGGTTGGAAGGAACCTCAGGAGATCATCTAGTCCAACCCCCTGCTCAAAGCAGGCACAATCCCCAATTTTTGCCCCAGATCCCTAAATGGCCCCCTCAAGGCCACATAGGTGTTCTTCTCATCTGAATGGATATTATCTAAAAACCTGCCAATGCAATATATGCCCATTCCAACTGTAGTGAAAGTGGTGAGGGGACAAGTATTTTATTGCTAGGGGAAAAAAAGGTTGGTTTATATCATCTAGAGCCAAACTGACATCCAGTGATGGGTTCGAGTGATGACAGATTTAGATTCTTTAGAACATCCTAACTGAAGTAATCAGATGTTTGCAGTGAACATGAAATCAGACAAGGGCTTAGGGTTTAAGGCGGAGGGGAATGTGCCTACAAAGGATTATTTATTTATTAATTCTGATTTCATTGGTCACTTTTCTGGAAAGTTTCAAGATAAAAGGCATTCATGATTTTTGTGACTTGATGGTCATAGGTGTCATAATTCCTTCTCAAAATATAAATCCTACAGAAATCCATCTGCGTTCTCAAGAGAAATGCAGCAACATCATACTTTTGTTAGTCTTTCCAAAGAGTTTTTTCCAGATAGCTGTTGGAGACTGTTGCATCAAAACCAAGTTGTTTAAATGTCCTGGTCTTTCCATTGACTTAAGTCGGTTTTAGAGCAGGTGTTCAGTATTTATGGAAAGCACTGGTTTAACAGTCTTGGAGAGACTAAATTGTTTATTTAACCACAGGATGGCGAATGTAAGTACAAGCCTTTCCAAGGTGTATGATCCTTTAATTGTGAGGACCATGTATAGGGATGAGTCAGGTATGAGTCTACATGCCTCCACTAAGCATATTTACCAGGATGGCAGCTGTAGCAGTGGGTTTTTGAGATGCCCACAACTGTGCATTATGAACTTGGAGTGAGACCACAAAATCATGTCACACATTAAATGGTAACTGCCTTCCATCATTGCTTGAACTGGTGGTGAAAGTTTCATACTTCATCCAGTCCCACAATTATCCTCTTAAATGCACAGATACAAACATACTCGGAAATAATATCCATAAGATAATTTGTAGAGTCATATGATAATTTGAATTTATCATGTACATTTGACAGGTTCACCTGCACTCTGCTCACTAACCCAGCTTCTAAGGACTTATTCTAACATTTGAAACCACTGTGCAGCTTCAAACAGTTGTGTCATCACTAATGTTGTCAGTAATTTAAATCAAACTTCCACAAAAGTGTTTCCTTCTTTCCTCCTAAATGTTGAATTCTCCCATAACCCCCCACCCTCAAAAAACTTACATTGTTGTGAGGTATTTACAGAACTAGCCAAAATGTTTAAAAAAAACAAACCTAAAACACTACTGCTATAAACAGTAAAGCCTCTTAGTCAGACTGTGCCCAAGTGAAATTAAGCAATATCTGAAGTCAGTGACAAAACTTCTGTTGATTTCAGCAGGAAGTGGTCTCAACAACTATCCTAAATCATTGAATAGTCTATGTAGTTTATTCTTCTCTCAAAATGCATATAACATATAGCATCTATCAATGTTAGTGAAAATTATGCACCCACTCATTCAGGATCTTGAGCTTAAATTTTCTCATTGCTGGATAACCATGGTGCAGCTTCACAGGTGGTAGCAATAAGGGGAGCTTTACTGTAAACAAGGAACTTGTGCCTGCCAGTGTTAATATCATTGTTCTGTCTCAGCAGGGCTAAATAATAATACAGTTAAAACAGAGGTCTGTTAAATCCCTTCCCTCAAGTTTGACTACATTTTTAAAATATTGTTTTAAAGAAGTGTAACTACCTTCATTCATCTGCTTTTGGAGACCTTTTAACGAAAAAAGATGGGGAAATCTATTATCTTTGGATAAAACACTGAAGAGATTCTGGGTTGAATTTCACTTCCGAATTTGTGAGTTTGCCAGAGGTGATAGAAGCCACAAGGAGTCTTTTTTACCTCCAGCACTATAATGCGGATCCAGGCAGAATCTGGCTGCTAGCTTTGAGGCGTGTGGGGAGGAATGGTCAAGAGGCATTTTAAACCAGGAAAGGGTGGAGTACACATTCCATTCCCTTTTGCATGTTGGGATAGCTATACTGGGGAGAGTGCTGTGTGTGCAATCATATTTTTCTGGTCAGAGCTACACAGCTAGATCACATAAATTATGAGGGAAAGACTCAAGAAGAAGCGATTTGAGAATAATACAGCAGCCTCAATGATTTGAATGGCAGAGAGATAAGTTGACCAGCAGATTAGTAACAATAAGGCACCAAAACTACACATCCATTTGAAAGAAGAATAAAGGCAGCAATAATGTATATGAAATTGGTTAATGCCAAAGTATTTCATTAGCAACAAGAAAATCAATAAGGATACAAAAATTTACAAGAAACTGAAGATAAAGGTTTCAGAGTAGCAGCCGTGTTAGTCTGTATTCGCAAAAAGAAAAGGAGTACTTGTGGCACCTTAGAGACTAACAAATTTATTAGAGCATAAGCTTTCGTGAGATGAAGTGAGCTGTAGCTCACGAAAGCTTATGCTCTAATAAATTTGTTAGTCTCTAAGGTGCCACAAGTACTCCTTTTCTTTTTGAAGATAAAGGCTTTACTAAACTCGTAGGGAAGTTTCTGAATAAATATAATTCCTCTTTGCAACCAGAATAGCTGACAAAATATAGTAAACAATTCATTTTAAGGTTTCAGAGTAGCAGCCGTGTTAGTCTGTATTCGCAAAAAGAAAAGGAGTACTTGTGGCACCTTAGAGACTAACAAATTTATTTGAGCATAAGCTTTCGTGAGCTACAGCTCACTTCATGTAGCTCACGAAAGCTTATGCTCAAAAAAATTTGTTAGTCTCTAAGGTGCCACAAGTATTCCAATTCATTTTAAAACGCTCAACTCAAACATGCAAAAGCTATTCATCTATTTATAAAAGATGCTGGGAAACCAGTAGCACAGATGCTTCATTTCCCCTTCTTTAAGTAAAACATATGCATTTTATTGAAATTAAAATAAATCTTTCCCTTTGTATTTAATTTACTCTGGCTTCAATTATTACATCCTTCTTTACGTTGATATGTACAAATCCTTTCTAATCTTTTGATAATCAACTTGCTTTTGTTAATGATTAACATTGCACTCATTCCTTCTCACCTTATATTATCATTGCATCAGTTATACTGATTTCCCCAAATGAAGTAAAGGTATCTTTCCATAGGCATGTTTTCTGCATTACCTAATGAATACTGTGTCTGGTGTTTTGAAAGTTTATTCCTTCCCCCTTCAAACCAAGGGGATAGAAAACATCCATAGAAATACCTCTTAGTAAGCACAGCAGACATAAATGAATCAATAAAATAAAAAATAAAATCTGGAATAATACTGTTTTTGGCTTAAAAAGTCAACATTTTCTAATAGTTACCAAACAGTAATATCTGAAATTATTTCCTATTTATTTATTTAGAATAGGGGGTAGCATCTCAACTTCCACTATTTGTTCATGTTGACCTTTAAATGGAGATCATTGTAAATTGTCCTATATTGTGTCAGCACAGTGAAGCCACAAAAAGCAGAAGGCATAAATCTGATTGGTGGATGAGCTGATTCGTTAAAAAGCTGTACTAATTCTTTGGAACATATTCATTTTTTTCAAGCTTTCTAAAAAAAGTCAGTCTATGATGATATCCATCCACCTCACCCAACCAGTCTTCTTCCCTGTTCCTGAAATGACAGGAAGGGACTCAAAATCATTGCTAATGCGGTCATTCACTTCCCACTCTGCTCTCTTGTCAAACTACAACATACTTCTTACTTTTGGTTGATCTATAGTGGAGGGCCTAGCACTAGTAGAATCCTCACTGCTGTGCTCTGAAAATTTTTAATTAATACTTCTGGAAGACGCAATGCACTGTGGGGCTAAAGCACCAGAATACAAAGCAGGGAAGCTATTGGCAATGCTGGGTTCTGAAACAGCTCATGGTAGCATTCCAATGAGAAGAGGGGAAAGGAGTTGGGAGGAGAGTCCTAACTTCCTCCAGAAAACGATCTGATGGATGGACAAAGCAATAGGGAAAAACCCTTTAACTGCAGCTGAAGGTAGAGGTTGGAGTGGGGCCGGTGGAGGGGAAGGATAATCTCACATGGATAGTTTGGGTTTATGCTGGTGGTTAGTAAAGAGAGCCAGGCAACTTCCAGACAGTCACAAGGCATTGGCCTCAAAGCTTTCAGATAAGATTAGATAAATAAGTGTCTGAACATTTGGATGCTCATCTGAAACAAACAAACAAACAAACCTCTGAACAATGTGAGATTCACTAACCAGTGCCTACCAAGAAGATATCATGAGATACAAAAAAAAAAAAAAAAGTAAAGATAATGCATTATTGCCATTAACATCAGAGACATCTAGACCTAAAGGATGTACAGAATTTGTTTACACTGAACAGAGGTTCTCTTAACTGCTTGCTATGCCAGCTATGAGTGGTGAGGTCAGTGCACCTTTGGGCAGACAATTTCATATCTTCGGCATGGTCATTATGTATCCTTTGTAAATGTATATATATTTCATGTAAATATTTACAAAAAACACATCAAAATCATACTGAGGATATGGAATTTGTCACCATGAGGTTGAATGACCTCAGTCAATTATGAGTAGGCTATCAGTGCATACAAAGACACCTCTTTCAAGTGTAGATAGATTTTAAATCCCCACACTGCAGGGTTAGAAATTTAGAAAATGACTTTAATCTTCAACACAATTGCTAAATTCACTTTGCATTCAGATTTTAGCACTTGAATCTCATTGCACTTAAACTAGCGTAAATCTGGAATAACTCCAATGAAATAGCTACACAGATGTAATACCACTGAGAAAGGAAGCAGGGCCTTCTTTAAGATGTGGCGTTCCTCTTAGATAGCATTAAAATACCACCCTAAGCTTACACAATAAATAAAATGTAATTAACATCTTTAAAATGTAGTGTAGCTGTTTTATTTTCATTCATTATGCACAGCTATGACACTTGTGAAGAACTCCATCACATCAAAACAGTATATGCACACAACCCTGAAAGAAAGATGCATACTTTATACAAATTACACCAATATTTTATGTAAGAAGTGAGGCTTTTTCAAAGTTGGATCTAATTCTTTTAGTCACATAACCACTTAAGATTAAATTCAGCCCATGTACAGAGAGGCAACATAATGTCAATGCACCACTTAAAACCCACTCCAGCCCTGAAAAATGAAAATGAATTTCACCTCGAGAAAACAAATGTCCTATCAGTAAGCACTGATATTACTTCTCTTTCTTAATTAAACCTACTTTTTTTATCTGATGCTACAAGCTCACTAATGATTTTCATTATGATTCTCTGTATAGATGAGATTAATTATGCTAGTCACAGGAAAACTATACTTTTAAATGTGTATCCTTTTAAAGAAATATTCAGGGTATTCTTAACAGTAAAGAGAATTATTAAAAATGCAGAATTTGATTTATTAAATGTTCAACAGCCTCCACCCAAGCAATGTACTAGCAGGCACAGAAGGGTGTGGTGAGCTTCCTCCTGGTTATTTGTCTGTGACCTTCACAACCTGATTGAAATGTAGAGTTTCTCTCCACAGGTGTGGGTATGTGCCATATTCATTTAGGTTCAAGTTCTGTGCCACCTATCAGCAGATTCGGATGGTCATGCCATATTCTATTAGTGCTCTGTGTGGATTTGAAAGGTACCTGTGTCGGCTGCTTTCCATGAAGCAATGAATTAGGATGAACACATTTATTCCATTCAAAAAAAATCAAATCATATTTTTCTTCCCTGTAATTGCATCAATTTTTTCTTCATCATTGTCCAAAAGAGAAGGATGCAGACAAAAGTTATGATGATTCATTTTCAACATTGAACCGGATGATGAGTTGTTATATGCTGTGGGTTTCATAGTTATTAAGGTCTAACAGGATAAATATAGGTTAGATTAATCTTTTCCTTTAAGAAAAAAATAGTGTCTATATAGGTAACAGTCCTACAAGCTAGAGTCAGAAATAGGGCAAAAAGATGCTGAATCTTAATCCTGACTTTCAACATTCCCGCTATTCCACTTCTTATCATCTCTGGATAGCCAATCATGCCCAAAAGTGTGTTGGGCTTGGAAGGCACACAAATGAGACTATCAAATTTATTAATACCTTTGACAAACCAAGTCTTCAGAAGTAAAAAGAAAATGCACTTATCTACTGAGTGACCTAGCCCCCAACAATAATGTTGCATTACACTGCACCAAATCAACGTCTAATTGTGCATTAAGTGCCTTAATGATGAAATTCAACCTGTTTCAAAAAATAATGCAAATATACTAACTTCATCTGTGAAAGCTGACATATGTTAGTCCAGTAGTTATCAGGGAATAAGAAGAGCCCAGTATAGTGAAAACAAGGGTACATAAAGTCACCTCAATTTGGCCACAATATTTAATGTTTAGTGTCTTGCTCTAAAGAACCACTGCCTCATTCTAGCAATTTTAAAAAAATGTTACCAAATTCCTTTTTACTTTCTTGCATTTTTTTTCCATTGTTACTCCTTCAAGTAATCTTTTCATTCATTGCTGTGCTGGATTTACATTGAGTCCATCATACAGAACAATGTCAGGGTTTGGCTTCCATCCATCTCTCATTCACTGTTGGAATTATGCCAAAGCTGACTCTAGTAATTCAAGAAATGAGTCCAGACACACTCAGGATGTGAAATTGTTCTCCCTCTACTAGTTCCGGTAACTAAACCATCTTCATCTCTGAAAGCACCTTCCTCTTCTTGCTTCATTTCACAATCCACTGTCTGTAACATTACAAACCCTTATCACAGAAATCATTAGGATGTCACATTATGACATAGTAAATTAGGGAAAAGAAGACTAATTAGGAGGAAAAAAAATCTATTCACATACAAATATATTGGTAATGAATTAGTGAGGAAGGAAAATACAAAAAAAGTATATTCTCAGACTTAGCACAGGACCTAAGGAGTGGAAGGAGAGGGAAGAGGCATCGGTTTTCGTTCCCTTAACCTAAGGCTCCTGGGGTGGCTCTGTCTCTGGCGTAAACTGAACCAGTCCCTTACGCTTTGAAAGAGGATGGCAGGAGAATCCTGAAGCAATAAGGCAGCAAGTCTGAGCATCAAAATTTTCACTTGATACAATTGTGGAGCAGATATTGAGTTTTAAAAGGTTGTTATTTATCTGGAGATGACATAATAGATTTGTCTCAAATGACCTTTTGCACAATAAAACAAAGGCTTTTGAGAATATACCACATCCACCTGCCTCAAGGGGTGGGGAACTTGCTGGGGCAAATGGCCAAGGGGGACAGCCCCAGCAGTGATGGAGACACACACTTGCTGAGAAACAGAAGGTAGCTCCTCCCCTCACCTTGACGTCTCTGGGCCCATTGGCCAGTTGGTGGTGGGGGGGGGGGGTGAGAGAAAAGTGGTGCATTCCTCAAATCTCAGGATTTAACAGGTCATGCAGTGCCTCTTTTGACTCCATTTCAGCATCCCCCACCCTATTAGGCCTACAAATGCACCTCTGTTGTGAGCTCAGTTGTAAGAAGTGAGCGAAAGTTCATAAAATGTCGTGATAACCTATAACAACAAAATGTCAATGAGTAAAGGTATGAAAGGAAACAGAAAAACTGAATTAGTCCAAACAAAAAGGTCTCTTAATATGATTCAAGGACAGTGTTAAGATCATTCCTGGTAAACAAAACAGTGTAAAACAGAAAATTAATAGACCAAAATATGTTCAATACTAAGCCTAAATAAAATAATGAAAGGATGAATTAGTCTACCCATCACTTCCTTTTGGAGTCCCTTTAATAAAAAACACAACTTCAGATGAAAAATGCATTTACCATAAGGGCTGCAATTCCTACCATATTCTGGTACCCCACACCCTCCCCATTCTAATCCTGAGAGATGTCCTGACCAGACCAGGCCAAAAAGAAAGGCATCATCCAGATGGCATCATCACTTCCACCGACTAAAATGTGACTGCCACCTTGGATGTGAGACTTTGTCTCTCTTTCCTTTCTCCCTACGACCCCCATCTAATTTCATTTCCTACCATATTTCTTCTCTTTCCTATCTTTTTCTTTTTTCCTTCTGTCTAGCAAGAGGCAGGCTTAGCTGACCAAAACTGCATATTTTGCAACACTGCTGTAAGCCTGAGACCAGAGAGGCAACTAAAAACAATGCCCTAAAAACCAGCCCAATGCTGGTATGAGTTTGCCAAGCCTCAGAGTAGCTACCAAGACATGTGCTGGGCCTGTTTTTACAGTAGTAAGGTTGCAAGTAAACATCAACCCCAAAGACAGAAGCTGCATTTTCTCTCTTTGCTGTTCTTTTCTCTCCCCTTCTTTGTGTGTTCCTCTTCTTTTGTCTATTATAAAACAAAATCAAACTTTTCAAGCAGCAAAACCAGCTCCAACCCATTTCAACTAACTTCTTTTCTCTCTACCTCAAAAAAACAATTACCATCTTTAATACCATCTAAAAACTGTCCAACAAAACTTACTTTACTTCTAAAAACTCTCCAGCTTTAAAAAACTACACAAAATGTTATTGAAATAAAAGCCTTACTTGATATTTTAAATCTCAAAGATTTTAGTTTCAGAGTAGCAGCCATGTTAGTCTGTATTTGCAAAAAGAAAAGGAGTACTTGTGGCACCTTAGAGACTAACAAATTTATATGAGCATAAGCATCCAATGAAGTGAGCTATAGCTCACGAAAGCTTATGCTCAAATAAATTTGTTAGTCTCTAAGGTGCCACAAGTACTTCTTTTCTTTTTTAAAAGATTTTAGTTGTTTTTCTTTCTTTTCTATAGCTTTAATCAAAAGTTAAAAAAATAAGTGTTTTACTAAAAACACTTAAAACTAAAAAAGCTAAACTCTCAAAATAACAAACCCCAAATCTTGTATAACACCATTTAATGTGAAACAGTAACTAAATTAAATGCAATTAAAAACCCATGGCTGGCAGAAAAAAATAAGTGTTTTACTGTAAAACTAAAAAAGCTAAACTCTCAAAATAACAAACCCCAAATCTTGTATAACACCATTTAATGTGAAACAGTAACTAAATTAAATGCATTTAAAAACCCATGGCTGGCAGACTTGGGCTTGTGGGGCTTGGACTAATGGAGAAGAGCTCGAGCCTGAAAGCCTGCACTGCAATTAAACAGACCCTTAGCCTACATCAGCTCACACAGATCAGTCATGGTTATTTAATTGCAATGTAGACATACTCTAAGTTGTGTTAGTAACTTTAACTTTTTATTAACTCTAAATGAATACGACGCTACCCACCCTGAACTAAAAAATGGGATCTGGCTGGCACATGCCATGGGTCCAGCTGTTCAGGAAGGAATGTTTTCTCCCATGGGGCCAATTGGGAGAGGAGTTTTTTCACCTTCTTTGCATCATCTTTGAGCCACAGTAGGCTAAGTGGGAATGCATTTAGTATCTAACTGAGGAACTTGGTTGAGTTGGTAATTCGTAACAACCTGCAGCTGGTTTCCAGTGTGGTTAAAAGGATAAAATGAACAGTTCACAGAGATAAGAGACCTGGGCCTTGGGCTTATGGCATATGGTGAGACCTTGTGGCCTTCAATGGCTAAAGTCAGACCCCATGGCCCTTGTGGGCTCAAGTCCCCACCCTGCTACACCTTCTGTCCCCCTTGTTTGAGGGTAGAGTACTAGGACTCACAGGGAGCTGAGTTCTGACTATAGGCTGAGAGGAACCTACCCCAATTTACAGGTTTTATGGTACGAGCTCTGTAATCCCCGCACTGGGATCATTTAAATGCTTGGTATAGGAAAGTAGGAACGATGGGCAGGTAGTGCCCTTCCCGTGTGTTTACATTTAATAAAAGTTGCAGCCTGCCACTTAAAATTCATCCGTGTGTCTGTACTAGATCAATAGCAAATGTGTTAAACATTTAGTGAGTCTTAGATTTTATGGAATAAAACCAAGAGACCTACCCCTGGAAAAGTTAGCAGAATTTCAGAACATTCTTTTACAGACTATATTTATACCTTTTAGTGAAATTTTGTGTGTGATCTTGATCATCTAATGTGAGCACTTCCCCTAATCTACACTCTGAGGTTGATCACACTTTTTCTCACATAACATTCTCTTCTTTTTTGGGATAAAGAATAATATTAGGCATTTGTACAGTGCTTTACAGAACCTAAGGCAGAGTCATGTCTCACTTGGAAAATTAACCCATTTGTCCCAATGTATTTATATTTTTTCTACCGATTTCAGACAAATCTTGGCACTGGTTCTATCATACTAAAATATGCATCAGACCCATAGGGCTGCATAAACAAATTGTGCACTGAGTTACTCAATCTAAAGCAGTCTTGACAGGTTGAGAGTATTGGCATTGATTGTAATGTTGCAGATAATACCCATAAATGGTCAGCATAGAATTGATTTTGGCAAGATCAACATGTTTATTTTGCACACTTACCTTAAGCAGACCCAATATTGTTTTTGAAGTTAGTTCTCTCACTCTTCCTTGTTTATACCATGTAAGTGTAATAGTTTGAAAACAAAAAGTCTGGCTCTTGTAATTTGGTCTTTTATCATTTGATGAAAATTGATTTTTCTCCTGTATAGGAGAAATCCTGACTTCTTTGAAGTCAATGGTAAAACTTCTATGTGACTTCAACAGGGCCAGGATTTCACCTTATATTACTAATGAAACCACTATCATTTAACTTTGCTTATTTTCTTGTTTGTGTAACAACTTTATAGAGTATGTCAGTCATGCATATGCACAGTTCTGAGAGCGGTTAGATGGTTCAGAAACTGAAGAGTTCCTCAAATATTGCTTGTACCCCACGAAAGTAAGTTGGTTATTTTAATTTTTCTTGGTGATAATAGAATATCCCCCTCAAAACAAAATTGAATATTGCATAGTAGGGAACAGACCTGACTATGAAGTGGGTGCACAGACTAACCTGCAATAACAGACCGTTTCTATTTCTTATTCTGTAAAAAATAAGGTAATTCATATTAACAGCCTTAACTATTTGACAACATCTATCCGATTTCTGCTGACCATTGATATATAATACCCAGAAACTAAGTGAGTGAAATACAATAAAGCACATAACTCTAATGATGATATCATTTTTAAAGAGATGGAAAATCAGCTTATTAGTTTATTCTCTCCCTTCCTACCCCCCAATTTTTGACTGAACACATACCCATCAGTTTAAGTGCAAACACACAGATTATTCTCTCCTCAATACTAACAAAACAAAACAACCCCATCCCCAAAACACAGAATGTAATGAGCTCTCCAAAACATGGAAGATTGTACATTTAAGGGTTTAACCTCAGAAGAATCCATTATTTGTATTCAAGTTTCAAATCAAGGCATTTCTTTCTGGAAACAGTTGTATTCAATGTTCATTATACAAGGCACAAGTTTGTTCTTTCAAAACAATGAGGATTGAAATCCAGTAATAAGAATTTCATAAAGTATTGAAGAAGATATAAGATGCTTCAGTATAATACAGCATTCCAATATAACAAAATATTGCAAAGTTACCTTTAGACTTGTAATTAACTATATGATTTCAAAAGAGACTAAGCAAGTCTTAATTTTTTTAATACTGATAGGGAAAAAAGTTATTTATGTAATGCAAATATAGCACTGCTTAATAAAACTCATCAGTGATAGAGGTGTTTAGTCCATACTTTGGGACTTTTTAATAAATTATGCATTACATGAAGTATAAACCTTGTAGATACCCATTTAAAACTATCCAGTAATTTCTTTCCAATTCATAAATAATCTTCCCCTCTTGATGGAATTGTGAAACTCTCACTTTTGCTAATCAAAATTAGGCATGTCACCTCTGATTATTAAAAAAAAAAAAGCCTTTCACAAATGACCTCAATCATGACTGAAAATTTACTATCAAGACTGGATTTAGGGGACACAAGCTGCTAAAGGGGAAGATTGAGTTGCCTCTTCCTTCTCTGGTGTGGTTGGATAGAGAATTCCAGTCACCATATCAGTTCTGTTTTGGACAATATGTGTACATAGCAATAAACTCAGACTTAGTCATATTAGTTTAAATGACACCAAATACAACATAATAATGAAAGTTAATAGTCTCAAATTATGTAAAGAAACAAAATTTAAAAAAATCATAAGTATAAAATTTTCATGAATTGTGCAAGGAAGTATTTTAAGAGTAAAAATCTACAGATCTGTAAAGACAGTCAACAGCTATTATCTAACAAAGAACAAGAAAAAGTATTCAACAGCAGAAAGCATAATGGAGGACGTGAAAAACATGGTAATTCAATTTATTATATGAAAATGCAGCTGTCACTTCTAGTCAGTGTTTTTAAGGCTCATTCAATTAGAAGAAAATTATTGCTTTGCAACTTTAGGACAAACTGCTGTATACAAAACTAACTAGAAACTTTACTTTTGGACTATACTGAATGTGATTGTTACCTTTTGTAAAAAGGAATTAATGTGTATTTCATAAACACAGTGCAATTTATTTTGCTATTTCTAGTTTTGTGTATATATAATAAAGAGAACTCTCACATTCCCACATAAATCTGAAGATTTACAGACATCCATTTTATAGGCTTAGTTAATAATATACTGTTAATATTCAGATGAGAAGATGTCAAGTGTAGCTGTCAAAATGTTTTAAAATAATTTTAATAAACTCTAACAAAATTACTTCAGAATTACACAGGTACTGTTCTGTAGGAGAAATTTTCTAGAAGAGCAAGTAAAACACAAATAGCAAGTGATATGAATTGTTGAAAATATATTAGGGCTAAATTCTGCCACAAAATAACTTGCATAGGAAATTTGCACATACCTCAGAAAGTAGAATTTGGACTTTAGAAATTGCCTTAAGAATCTTGCTTTTGTTGGCACACAAGAATAATTAAGCAAAGAAATATGACAACTAGTGCATATCTGCTAGTTTTAGCATGAATCCAAAGGCTGAGTGAATTTAGATACTTAAGTGTAAGAGTAACCTAGAAATATACTCCCTAGGTTTAAATTATTATCACCATGTAGTAGTATTTATGGGGGTAAAAAAAGGAATATAAGAATACCACTTGTTTTGATGAGTATTATTTACATAGGTATAATATCACTAATATCAAATTATATAGAGAGAGCCTGATTTTCAAAGGTCTTAAAGCATCTGCAGCTCCCATTGACTTCATTGGAATTTGTGGATACTCGATATAAAATCTCCATTTTCAATTATTCAGTAAATCACTTGCACTTCATGTGCTGCACTGGCTACAATTGATTTCCAAGTGATTTTTTTTAGCAAGATGATAATGAATGTTGAACACAGAAATAAGGGACTAAATTTTGTCCTGAGACGTGTTTTCTCTATGTGGGATTTGCCTAGAAACATCCAAGCATAAAATGTAGCCTATTGTGTTTATTTCATTACATATGTGCCACCACTGGGGTGGGAGGAAAAGAGGACAAATCTTTTTACTATTCTGTTGTTATCTCCCACTGAAGGTGGTTTCAAGTCCTGTGAAGTTTTATTCCTTATGTGCCTGTTTCATCATCTTTAATATGCATTTTCAACATATCCAAGTTATCATCTTCTCCCAGGATGAGCTTTCCATAGTTGCCATTTTCTCTCAGACGTTATTCTGCTTAATGTACTGGACATGTATTTCTATATAAATTGTCAAAATGGGAGTAAAGAAAATACTCAATGGATTTGTTTGAAACTCTTTTTTGTTAATGAGAGGGGATATTGTTGTATTCCTTTTTTTCCTTACTTTCTACCTTATAGCTACATATAGGCTTGGCAGAATTCAATGTTTTTATGTAATTTCAACAAATAATATCAATATTCATCTTAAAGCATTTACATTGTTTATATATTTACATGTTCACAGTTTCACAAAATTATGTGTTTTAAGCATTGTCATTGAGATATAAAATGCTTTATGACTGTTCAAACACAAGCGTGAACATCACATGTCAAAATGTACAAAGTAAACATCCTTAAATTAAGCTCTTATAAATTCTCAAAAGCAGCACTTTTCTCACTTTGCCTAGCTGCATATTTTGATTTTCAATAGAAAATTTTCATTGGTTTGTGTGTGTTTGGTAAAATCAATGTTTACTGACAAAATCTAATCCTTCCAGACCTAACCACACTACATATTGCTGTCCAAAATAGTGAGAGAATTCTCAAAGATACAGAACATTGGTGGCTTCATACTGGATAATATTTCAGCAGTAACATCTCTGATAAATAATCACATCTCTACTACCTGTGCTAAAGAGAATCAACCCTTAAATAGAAAAGGAGTACTTGTGGCACCTTAGAGACTAACAAATTTATTTGAGCATAAGCTTTCGTGAGCTAGAGCTCACTTCATCGGATGCATTTGGTGGAAAATACAGTGGGGAGATTTATATACACACACAGAGAACATGAAACAATGGGTTTTATCATACACACTGTAAGGAGAGTGATCACTTAAGATGAGCCATCACCAGCAGCAGGGGGGGGAAAAGGAGGAAAACCTTTCATGGTGACAAGCAAGGTAGGCCATTTCCAGCAGTTAACAAGAAGAAACCGGAGAGATTGAAGTGTTCTCCGACTGGTTTTTGAATGTTATAATTCTTGACGTCTGATTTGTGTCCATTTATTCTTTTACGTAGAGACTGTCCAGTTTGACCAATGTACATGGCAGAGGGGCATTGCTGGCACATGATGGCATGTATCACATTTGTAGATGCGCAGGTGAACCTTCAACTCTCCGGTCACTCGATTACAGACCTGATAGTGGCTATCCTTCAACAAAAAAACTTCAAAAACAGATTCCAACGAGAGACGGCTGAATTGGAATTAGTTTGCAAACTGGATACAATTAACTTAGGCTTGAATAGAGACTGGGAATGGATGAGTCATTACACAAAATAAAACTATTTCCCCATTTTATTTCTCCCCCCCACCACATCCCCCACTGTTCCTCAGATGTTCTTGTCAGCTGCTGGAAATAGCCTACCTTGCTTGTCACCATGAAAGGTTTTCCTCCTTTCCCCCCCTTGCTGCTGGTGATGGCTCATCTTAAGTGATCGCTCTCCTTACGGTGTGTATGATAAAACCCATTGTTTCATGTTCTCTGTGTGTGTATATAAATCTCCCCACTGTATTTTCCACCAAATGCATCCGATGAAGTGAGCTGTAGCTCACGAAAGCTTATGCTCTAATAAATTTGTTAGTCTCTAAGGTGCCACAAGTACTCCTTTTCTTTTTGCGAATACAGACTAACACGGCAGCTACTCTGAAACCCTTAAATAATGATGCTTGTATTCTTTTGGCTGCACAAAAACTGGGGTCAAGTGAAATCTGGGAAGCAAAATTATTCTGATTTGATACTAATATATCCTAATTCTATGCAGCACACTGACAAAAAAGGTCTGAAGTTTCTTGTTATCATTACTTTGAATTAATGAAGTTCCAGCAATCTCAATCACAATGTTAGCTGTTTATGCAGAATTTTACCAGCCTATCATACTACATATATTCACTGTGATCACACTGAAATTCAAAGCCTGTATTTGAAGCCATAGGTGGATTACAGTTTTGTGGGGCTCTGACCCAGGACAAGTGGGAGCCCCTCCCCACCCCTTCAGTCTGCAGTCTCCGCCAGGGAGTGGGGTCAGGGTGCGGGGGCTTGCCCCACTCCACCAGCCTGTCGCTCCTACCAGGGAACTGGGGGCTTGCCCCACTCCCGCTGCTCGGTGCTCCTGCCAGGGACTGGGGTTGAGCGTGGAGGTGCCCATTTTTCCAGAACCCCGCAGTTGGTCTGGGCCCTGTTGAGCCTCTGGCTAATCCACTACTGTCTGAAGAACTTACACAACTCAGTGAGCCCTTTGGCTTTATCATAGAACACTTTCATTTAGTAGGCTCTTTATGGCACAGACCTAATGTCACTGGGATCTCAATAAGGAAAGGAGGATCGCCTAAATGGCTTACATTTTCTTTTTTAATACTTTCCCATTTATTTATGTGTGTTTCACTGTTGGCTTTATTTGGTGATTTGCTTTTGGAGGCAAAATGGAAAGTCTCTGAGGAATTACTTTTTAGTTGAAGTCAGCTTGCATTTTAATGAATAGCTTGAGAGCACCACTTATATGATTAGCTTTGCATTTGTAAAGTGTTTCACAAAACACTAACTAATTAATCCTCACAACACCCCTGTGAGGTAGGTGAATATTATCCTAATTTTTTTTTAAAATTGCACAATGTAAACAGTTGACTTGATGAGAGGTTAAGTGAGTTGCCAAAAGTCACACAATGAGTCAGAGTTAAAGCCAGAGCTGCGAGCAGTAAACAAGGACTTCCATTTCACCTAATCCCATATTTAAACCATTAAAACATGTTGCCTTACATAAATTTCAGTACCTACTGTAAAAATCTAGTCATATTTTACATGGGTGCTGTCATTGCCATTTTAAACACAGCAAGTCATGATTCATCATTATGAAGAGAAGAAAGCTTAAGAAAAGTTACATTATGCACATGAAATTCCATTGAATAACTGCAGAATTCATTTCATATACAGACATTAGTGGATAGATTCTTGTGTACAATAAGCAGTATTTTTAAATCTAACCTTATTTAAAAATATTTAACTATCTAAAAATTATGTTATAGTGATTGGTGGGTTTAAAAAGACTAAAGAAGTCAATAAAAATAAATTTTATTGACTAGTTTAAATAATTATACCTTATTTCTTTATTTAACTACTTCTCCATATTTTGTCACAGAAAATATCACTTTTATTGTTTTCTTAATACAGTTTTAAAAGTGTATACAATTCCTGTGTTAATGTGCATGGTATATTACACAAATTGCACAATGTAAACAGAATATGCATATATAGATAACATGTATGCCCTTACAATCCATTTCCTTATTAAAGGTACACATTCATTAGAAAAAAAAGACCACTTTATAAGATACAGTGTCTCTTGCACCAGTTTATTTTCAAATTTTAATTATGTTTGATTGATCACAATCATTAAGTTTAATATTAAACATAATAAGCTTACCAAAGTAATCAGCTGGAACAAGAGTTACTGTGTAAACAAATTTTAATATTTCTTTCATTATTTCTGTCAATTGCCCATATATCCCCAGTGCTATTCTTTACATATAATTTTAATCAAAAAGATAAGCATATGCTTTGAGAAACTTAGTGCATGGGAGAAAGGACTTTTTGGAACAAAAAATTGTGCATCACCACTTATTTGTTGGACAAAGATTTTTATTGATCTTGCCCAATATTTGTAAAATAAAGCGTATTTTAATCATATATGCATCTTTCCATTATCTATGGATATGACCCATCTGTAATCAAGATGCAGTAACACAAAATTTCAAAGTAAGTATTTTTGTGGAAATGCTTGTTTGCCGCTATAAATTCTGTAACAGCACATCATGTGAACAACTTCTTTGGTATCAATGATTATTTTCATGAGTAAAATTTCCCATATTAATATAAAATCAAAGCCCAGAAAGAAGCGAGCACAGAAGTAAAGATCAGATGACAAATACTGACAACCATAAGGAAAATTTTTGTATATTGTACAAGTTGAACTTTGAGATGAAATGAATATGTTGCATGGTGTCTGTTTTGATTAGGTACCTGAAACAGTGACAACTTTCTCCTCCCCAACCCTTTATTATCCAGGTCTTGAAGTAACCATTATACCTTACATATGATTAAATTGTTCATAACCATTATGAAGAAAAAAATATTTTATAAATGGATGGTTTCGCCCTCTGAATGAACAAAATACAATTTCTGAGTAAAAATTCCTCTGATATTTGAAGTGTTTGAAGAAAGGCCACACACAAGTAGTGTAAGAAGAAATTCTACAATCTCTTCCTAAGTGTGTATATTATACACTATGAATAAATAAAAATCAGAATTAAAGTTTGCATGGGATGGTAGTTTGAAAGTAATGCATTTTGTTTCTGAAGTACATGTTTACTGAATAAAATAAATGCATGGCAATCTGACAGGTTTAAACTGGTAATGTTATGTAAAAACAATGAAGCAACAAAAATCAACATGATTTTTTCATTGCTAAGTTTTCTGTCTTTGGTCAATTTTAAGGGCATTTTTAGAACAAAAGGAAACACAAGCTCTTTCATATTGGAATATAAAATTTCTCCCACTTGCTGACAACAGATTTTTTTTTTATTAGAAGAGTTGATATTACACCTAGAACTCTCATTGTTAGTAGGATTCTATTAGCAATTGCAAACAATTTGCAACTCACAATTTGTGCATAGTTGAGTCTTCGAAACTGAGCAAATTTGCTCTCAATATCTCGCCAGCGCTTGCTGAGCTGTATCAAGGTTGGCTCCACTGCTTTTGCAGCCCCATTCTTAGACAAATGATCAGCTTGCCTGTGCACCGCATTCAGATCTTCTTTCTTCTTCTCCAATTCTCCATCAATTTCCTAGTGAGCAAAACCAATACATGGCCCAGAGCAATTAGCTAACTAGATTAATCAATTTAGAATTAGCAAAATACGTGTCAGAACTTTCATTTCAAAGATTTTCCTTTATTGTTACAATCAAAAATATACAGTTAAGTCTTATTTTACATTTAGACAGAACAAACAAAACTAAGATTCAAGAATCTTTCTGCCGGCTGGCTTTTGAGATACTAATAATTAGTGTACACTGAAAGCTATTAACGTAGCCCAACAATCTATTTTTTCTACTTCTCCCTAGCACTGTGATGGGCAATTGGAGAGATCACTCTTACCTATTAGGGTTAACATATTAAGTACACACAGCTGTTTAGAGGGTGTGCAAATAGATTAGTTTACTTCTTTTTAACTTTGTGGGAAACTCAGAGAATGAAGCAAAGAAAGATGATGCAAAATAAACCAGAAAAATCTTTTGACGATATGTGAATAAATCTATGGAATTTTGACAGAGACATATGAATGTTTTGATGAAAATGAATGTGCTAATATGAGAAAGAGGTCATCCATATACCGATAAGTCATTTGTTCATCTGGAACAAAGATACATAAAGTCAATTACAATTTTTACTAGAAAACACTTGATATTTCTTAATACAGTCCACACTGTCTGTTATTGATAGATTTTATTTAGTGTGTTTTATACCACTTGCATGACATTCAGTATAACATTTACAAGAATACAAGAAACAATATCTACACAAAAGAAATGTGTCAGTTTGCTCAATATGTATGTTATAAAACAAGAAAATAAAGTACTGTTGTATTTGTGTGTGTGTGTATACATGTAATATAGAGATTTGTTGTATTTGCTGTCTT
The DNA here is from genome assembly GCF_009764565.3 of Dermochelys coriacea. Taxonomy (NCBI): domain Eukaryota; kingdom Metazoa; phylum Chordata; order Testudines; family Dermochelyidae; genus Dermochelys; species Dermochelys coriacea. The sequence goes on from NC_050068.2 coordinate 148,633,074, forward strand.
TTAAATGAATAAAACAGTGCGCCAGAAAATCTACCATCATCATCCCAAAACAACATTACCTTTAGCTTCTGTTCATCTTTGGGGTCTGGTAGACTGGCTAACTTTTTCTCAATGTCATCCAACCATTTCAATAGGTCATCAGCCTGCCTCTTGTACTGATACCACTGATGAGAAATCTCTAAAGCCTTTTTTCTTCTTTGAGACCTCAAATCCTGTTCACAGTGCAGACATTATTAGAATATCAATAAAAGATTTACAATATACATGTTGGCATGTGTGTATACTGTAGAAAATAAATGAAAAATACCTAAGGACATTAGCTCAGTTTTTAAATTAAATTCTGATAAGATTAACTGAACACAGTAGTGTATTTTCCTGAATCTATCATAGGAAACTTTTACTGTTGAGGGAGGCTTTATAACTCAGTCATGTTTACATGCTAAATGATTCGTTGAGGAAATTCACCAATATTCAGAGAAGTTATGACTGAAGTACTCACTAGAGAGCTGGAGATTTAACCCAATTTAAATCTAGTCATAGGTGAGCTTCCCACTTCGTGACATCTTACCAAACTCACGTCTGTGAAATATGAAAAGCTACTCAAAAGAAAACCATCTCAGTGCAGAGATTTATTTTATAGAACTAGGCTTTTTTATAAGTAAAGAACAATTTACACATGAAAATTCTGTCTCACGTTTATGACTTTGATGGGTCTAACACATGGATACACTAAGTTTAAGGTATTGCCTAATTCTAACTTGTGCATAAATATTGCAAAGGGTATTTCATGATGCAATAAAGATTCAGATTTTTGTTTTACTTTAATGTTACAAAAGGACAGAACGTGATGTTCAGTGAACACTGTCTGTATTATTATTGTTACTTTGTAAATGGTTTACTTACCATTAACAAAAATGTTACTTTATTTCCTATACGTTTTATATGAAGTAATACTCTGCTTGAATTTGCTTAAACTGTTCGATATTCCATTGAGTTTTATCTGTCAAGGCTGAATGCCTCTATTGAGTCCCCAAAAAGAAAATCAATCACACCAGTCCTTGTAAACACAGCGCATAATGATCTGGTCAATAGCATAGATCTGAATGCTGCTTTATCATAATTAAAGGCAATACATTACAGCACTGCAAATGGTTCTCTTATTTCACCTCAGTATAAATTATGAATTACATGCACGTGGTTTGGTTTCCTTAAAGGAAAACCTTCAAGTTTTCACTAAAATATATAGAACACCATAAGGTCTTTAGGCATCCTTTTAGTGACCTCATAAAAAGCTGTGAAAATTTGAGAAAAATCCACCTGGAAAGCAGAGATGCTATTTTGTTAATAAATAATAATCAAGTGTAAGCATGTCAAACCCCCAAACCCAAAGAGAGCTTAGTGACGACTATTGAGAGAGGTGGGAAGGGTGAAACTATAATGGTTTTAATAATTTGGATTCAAACACTCTCTCAGTGATAAGAACTTAGGAAATGACATACTGGATCCATCCAATGGTGCATTGTGTCCAGTAACCTGTGTCCTATATTGACTAGGAGATACTTCAGAGGAAGGCTCAAGAACCCTAGAGCAGGCAGTGACTAGATGATCTGCACCTGGGGAAAGTTTCTAACTTCTAACCCCCACTTAGGTAACGGTTGTCTTATATCCTGAAACATGAGGGCTTACATGATCAATTATCATTTAAGAATTAATATTCAAACAACAATTTTTTTCTTCAATCCCTGGCTGACCCCTGATAAAACCTTAAATAAATAAATAGCTCCTTGGAAGAATCTACACATGTTTTTTGTGGGACCTGGTCCTTTCTTCTACGAGTCAGCATGATTCAATAACTTAGTTCCCAAGGTTACCTTGTTCTTCCATGGCATCTCACTGGAACACAGCTTTGATTTTAAATTACTATAGGTAACAAAACAATCTTGATGCACAATATGGCATAGTGATTTGCCAACTCAAGCAATAGCAATGGAGAAAAGGAACCTGAATTGATGGGTTTTAAGCTAGGCACTAGAAGGTGGTGTGGTTAATCATGAATGCCTTTCCAATGCAAAACAACTCTTCCTACCGCTCAAAAGTGGGTGCCTTTCATGCTGTATGGTTCCTTGAATGCATTGCCAGTCTTTTTAATTTCTTTTCCAGGGACCCAGGTGCTTACTGCCTATTAAGCTTGTAATCTCGAGCAATTAGGCTTTGCTACTAGATTGTTTATGGGCACAGTTACTGGGTGGATGCATCCCCGGCGCTGATCAAAAGAGCATTCGGCTGAGCTGTGGTGCTCTGGAATTCAGCTCCTTGGTTGCCAGATTCAGTGAGGCCTGTGACCCTATTAGCACCTCAATGCCAGATAGCAAGGCACTGTCTGGTGTGTAACAGTAAATCTCAGCTGGCCTGACCAGCTAAATAAAACTCGCACACTGTCAGAATATTCATTTAAAATGTGTCTTGTAAAATATCAGGCAAAAACTACCATCATGCTTGTCATTAATATCATTGTGAAATTTATGTAACAACACTGTATGTGAAATTATGGTTCTGATATTATGTTTCCAAGATTGTAATCAGGCCAAGAAGGCAAAACTGTTTTTCTCCCCCCAAAAAGGAGAAAGGCAAATACCACTTTAGCTCAATTGCAATCGAGCCAGGTGTGAACGAGACAAGGACAATAGGCTATTTTTTCACATCAGAGATTGCAGGAAGATCATTCTTACTGTAAAACACAGGAGACTGCAAAACAAATGTAAGGGGACTATTGTCCCCTTTCTAAAACTCAGTGGAGGTGTTTTGGTTGGCTAGTTCCCAGTACTAAAAGAAAGGGGAAGGGTCGATGGGAAATCAGAACCCTGAGACTGACAGTTTCCAGGAACAATGTGGAGAGGCCAGTGCTCCAGGTCAACCTGATTGACAGGGCTGGAAGGCTAATGAGGGAGTCAGGAGGCCAGGGGCGTCCCGTCCTCTGGAATTGCCTGGATTAGAAAGAATGGGGCCAAGTTAAGGAGAAAGCAGGAGCATGAGCTGAGTTGGGGAGCCGGGCCAGCCAGAGGGGACAGAAAAGCAGGAAGCAGGTCAGTGCTGGGAGCAGTCATGGAAGCAGCGCATGAGCAGACTTATGTGGGGTTGGGGGAAGAGCCAGAGGGGCCAGAGAAGCAGCCCAGGGAGCTGGAGGCAGAGCATCAACAGTGCTGAGGCAAAGTAGGGCTGGAGCTGGGGCTGGAGCAATCCGGAGCAGTGAGCAGCTGGAGAGAGAGTGAGGGAGACCCTGGGCTGCAGGCCCAGTGCAGGGAGATGCCCCCACCCAAGAGGCCTTGTAGGCCAGATTTGGAGGGGGATCGTAACCCCAATGTGGTGGAGGCGACACTGAAAAGAAGGGTCCTGCCACCTAAAGCCTGAGGGCGTGTGGCCACCACTAGAGCAAGCGTCCCTGCAGCACAGCCAGAGTCTATGAAGGAGGCCTGGGACTTGTGAGGAACAGACTGAACTTTCCTTACATTGCAGTGACGGCTGATTGTGATCTCCCCCTGACACAGAGCAGGGTTCTGTGTTTTCCTTTAACCTTTCCCATTTTTTCCTTCTTTTTTTTAAATTGATTGCTGTTTAATAAATTGTATTTGCTTTGAACTGTATGTAATGATCAGTGGGTCAGGGAAGTGCCCAGTGCAGAGAGTGTACCCTGAGTGGGGACACCCTAGCTCCTGCCCTAAGTGACCACAACCAGGTTGAGGGTTGAGCCCCCCCAGGAATCCTGGGCCCAGCCTTGTTGGGGTTACAAGGACTCTTCCACACAGGAGAGTGGAAGGGGAGCCCTCGAGGTCAGGCAGACCTCTGGGTAAAGGAAGTGGGAGCGAGGACTCAGATCCTTTCGCTAGCCCACTTCACTGGGGTAGTGTATAAGCCAGGAAAATTCCCCACAATAGCAGGACCATTCCCCCACTTACACAAACATGGCATCAGCTCCCTGGTGGACTGGACACAGAAAGCTGAGTCCTCAGAGAGCTTCCTGGCTTTGAAGACAAAGATAAACTTGGGGGCCATAAGAACCTGTTGAAAGACTTTGTGGTATCCATCACCTGAAAGAACAAAGCAGCCAGTGCTTTGTATCTATGAAAGATGGGACCTGCTTAAACAGGCTGGTGAATGCTGATAGCTTGGTCTGAGTAAGAAACTCCCACAGGCAAAGCTAGGTCTTGCTAGAATTAAAAGTTTTAGACATTAGAAAGCTTGTTACTTTTGTTTTGTTTTTTTGCAACTCTGCAATGTCTCTTTCACTCTTGCTCAAAATCACTTAAATCTCTGTTCTTTGTTAATTAAGTTATTGTTAGTTTTACTAATGCTGTGTGTTAAGGTGCCGTGTATAACAGCAGAGCTAACAAGCTGTTCTATGTAGTGGCTCTTTTGAGGCAGTGAACTTGCTGTTATCTCTGAGTGTCCATTAAGAGAGACTAGCCACCACAGGGGAGATAGTTTGGGGAAACTAAGGTCCGGAAGGGCTCTTGGAGTCACCTTGCAAGAAGTAACTGGGTTGATGGAAGCCAGGGTGAGACCATCGTGCTGGAAGCAGGCTGCTGATGTCAGGGCTCTGAGCCAAAGCTTCACAGCACAGAGGCAGCCAAGATTACATGGCAGGCAGTGACAGAATCTCTAACTGGTCTGGGTGAACTCCTACAGCGTCACAAGGGTCCAACTATCTTAGCATACTGATGCAAAATACAATGTTCTAGCATTGCCACTAAAATCATACAGTGACTGTAACTGTCAGATAGTTAAGGCATACAGTGCTAGCAAGATTTACTGTTTTTGTTCAGTACAAAAGTTAAACTGAACGAGTGAAAAATCCCTCAAAATTAACATTATTTATGACAAATGATTCTAACTAAGGTCAGGGGACTAAAGGGCAGTAGGTGAAATATTTACAATGTATGCTGAGTTATAAAAATATAGTTAGGCAACTGAATCCTTCTAGTCTAAGTGTCAACAATCACCTGAGTGTAAAGTTACAGTGTGCTAGAGACAAAACATTACTTTTTAACTGAGATGTTTAAAATAACCTTTTTTGTTACCCGTTAAGATATTGAAAACATTTGACCAGAAATGTGGAAGCAAAAATGTACATACAGTAGAACTATTTAAAATTATTAGGCAGCAAAAGAATAATAGTTTCATTTATCCAAGGAAAATACTGCCCTGCAACAAAAAATAATACGTTATTTTAGGAAACATGTTAATAAATTTAGCTCCTATACCTTGAGAGCATTATGTTTAGTCTGCAACAGCTGCTGCTTTATCTTTATTTCCTCTCGTTTTCTCTCATCTGTGATGCTTTGCTGTAGAGTGTCTCCTCTTTGCAGTAATTCTTTTACAGTACCCTCATTGTCTTCACTCTGATTAAAAAAATAACAGGTATAATGTGTATTTTAATTTAATTAGTAACTAAACACACCCTAGGAGACACATATAGATAAAAATCCTACACAGTCATAAGGGAAATAGTCACCTTGTGTGTGTGTAACCCACACACCTTCTGGGTGTGGTAGTGTGTCCCATCTTGTGGCACTGAGACCACTTAGAGGGAGTTAAATGAGTCTGCTCTACAGCCTTAACTAACAGGCAGTTGGCTTTTAGCTCATGCTGTAGAGGCTCATGCGCTAAGCTCCAGAGGTTCAATCCCACCGACTGATGAGTGGGGTCTGTCAGTGCTACATGTGCTTATGGTTTTATACTACAGATGAAATGTTTTTATTAACTACAGTACCAAAAATGTGTAAAACTCCTGAAAGGTGTAATTAAAGCAGGACTTGAAAACCTGCAGATGTCTGAGATTAGATTTCATGCAATGTCCAGAAGTTATGACTAGTTCAAAAAGTTTTAAAATACATTTCTCTCCCCACATTAAAAATATCCCTTCTTTATTAAACAATAAACAAAAGTACATTTCTAAACCATGGGTTATACCAATTGATGTGTTTTAACAATCCTTTGTTGAAATTCTGACTTTAAAAAAAAAGTGCACAGCACCACAAAAGAAGAACACAAGAACCCCAAGCAGTAGTTCTTTGTTTAATCTTCAGTAGGATGAAGTTGATTCAAGGGTGAATGTTTCTAGAATTGAATAATCACTATTCATGGTAAATACACCAAGACTGAAAAATGAAAAAAAGATCTTTATGGAAGCAATCTTTGAAAATACCTCTTAGAATTTCTATGGAAAAGGTAAAGTCAACCTCATGCCACTAAACTTGGGGATTTTATCATTGGAAATCTACTTTATCTATGTACTAAACTAAATTCTTTAAAAAAGATTTTGGGGGACAATGGGTCTTTGACAATTTACGCCAGCTGAATATCTGCCCCGGCAGTAAGTTTGATACATTCCAAACAGATGACTCTAATGAACACTGTTGTAAAATGTTAGTATTGTTGTCTGTAAAAATATAAACAGCTGTGTTAACACGGATTTCAGAATTAACATCAAATGCCTGCCTTGAAACATCTGTTTAAAAATATATAATGCTCCACACTTCCTCGTAAGTGACAGGCATTTGATTTTGCTGAACAGACTGCTCAATCCGTGGAGAGAGGGTCAGACACATAGAGAAAGACCATTATTACTGGCCAGCCACCGAGTGGCATTGCCTAAAAAGTAGGGTTGCCAACCCTCCCGGATTGGTTGGGAGTCTCCTGGAATCTTCCTTGATTTGCTGGTGGCTACTGAAACCAGTCTAGAAGATTTTAGGCCCTAAAAGTCAGGTCAGCGGCACAGCAGGGCTAAGGCAGACTCCCTACCTGCCCTGGCTCCATGCAGTTCCTGGAAGCGGCCGGCTCCTAGGTGCAGCGGGTGCCAGGGGGTCTCTGCACGCTGCTTCCCCAACCCCTGAGCTCTGACTCCGCAGCTCCCATTGGCTGGGAACCATGACCAACGGGAGCTGCATGGGTCATGCCTGCAGGCAGGGGCAGCACACAGAACCGTCTAGCCACCTCTGAGCCCACACCACCTCCTGTCCCAGCCCCGAGCCCCCTCGCACCCAAATTCCCTCTCAGAGCCCACACCATGCACTCCCTTCTGCACCCCCTAGCCCCGGCTCAGCTTGGAGTCCCCTCCCACACTCTGAGCCCCTCGGCCCCACCCCCCAGCCCATAGCTCTCACACCTCCTTCCATACCCCAACCCCCTGCCTCAACCTAGAGAAAGTGAATGAGAGCAGGGGAGGTGGCAACAGAAGGAGCGGGGATGGAGGAAGCGGGGGACGGGGCCTTGGTGAAGGGGTAGAGCAGAGCAAGGGTGTTTAGGTTTGTGCAATTAGACAGTTGGCAACCCTACTGACAAGAGCCTGAAAGTGGGTCCCAATCTGGTATTCCTCAGGATAGTACTAGTGGCAGTGCACCACATTGTTTTAAACCCTTTTAATGTTGAAGCTCCTTCATCTACTGTCCTAATGGTATTCATTGCATAAAAATAGCAAATCCATTTTTAGAAAATGGTATTGGTGAATCATTCATGAACGATTTGTGAATGGAAAAAAAGGGCTAAATGCACTTCAAATGTTATTTTGAATAATAATAATATGACCAGATGTATGTAGAATTCGTTGGTGCACATCAAAATCATATACTGTTTCTTCATTAAATGTTTGAACCTTAAACTTGAATTTGTCTACACTGAATTTCTTCTCACATTGCATTGTCCAGTTGACTAGCTTTTCTACATCAAACTGACAATATACACTCTTTTCTACTACAGACAAATAAATGTTTTCTGGAAATTTTGCCACTTTACTTGTCACTCCCTTTTTCATCTCATTGATAATTATTTTAAATATCACTGGCATTAGAACAAAATCTGTAGCCTGCATTGCAGGTTTGCTCTACAGTATTGATAAATACACAAGTTAATACAAAAATTGTTTAATTTACAATATCTATCCATAAACAAATGTCACTAAAACTAAAGTATTACTTAGAACAATAAATGCTAAACTGGGCCCATTGAGTTCATAATAAATCAGTATAATTAGAATTTGTTTAAGTCCAGTGTAAAGATCCAAATGCAAAAGTTTCTGATTTCTGCCCCAGCTTTTTTATTCATGTCCAATCCTAGTTCATTCATACTTCCATCACAACCAATTTACCATATCTTTATTAAAGTCTTCCTCTTTCAGATTCACTCCTTGCTGAATTTCAGCCTCCAGTGGTTCAAGCAATTTTTGTATATCAAAGTTAAACTGCTCCAATTCCTTCAGAGGAATGAAAGGCTAGAGAGAGAGAGAAAGATTGCAATTTTAAATCACAAACTTAATATTTTTATTAGAAACATAAACCAAAAGGAGACATCTGCTCTACCTCCTATTGCTAAACTAATAGCACACATTATGTTTCCAGCTATGTTATAAAATATGTTCAACATAACTAGTCAAAGTATCTAAAGATGTCATAAATATAAACATTTAACAATATTGGAGTAAATGAATATTAAAAGAATGTAATAATCGTATGGTGAGTGAAGACAAAGACAAAATAAGTCCTGATCTTCCCTCATTCATATTTTCAAAAAATGTTCTAGTAAATGATATTATACAACACTTTTCTAAAAAATTAAATGTTAATGCTGTTTGACCAAGTCCAGTCTGTCAGAAAGTACTCACACAATAGCAAGCAAAACATTCACATTCAGGTGGCTAACCACACACAATTACCTTAAATTGAGAATAATTACATGGTATTTGTTTTACTACTCTTAAATAATTTCTCTGTCACAAGGCAGGGCCAAAGGATCATATGATTGTTATACAGTACCTAACTTATCTAATACACAACTGATACACCTAAATAGATATTTCTGTAATGATATATTTTTTAAAACCTCATAAATAAGGCTTGCATTTCAAAAAAGTCACTGAAATTTATCAAACACATGCAAAAAACTTGGCTACTGTCTTATATAAATCATCATATTTAATCTTATTACCACAGTCTTTAATTTTGAATATAAAAATGAGTAATGGCTACTTATGAACAACAATAAGTAAACTTTGCTTTTGTTTTCTTTTATGCAGCATTTCAGAAAAATTGATGTATGAGTACATATTTAAAATTTAATATAAATTCATGAGAGTATTACAAAAGTTTATTATGAGATAAAAATATCAAACGATTAACAGACTAAGCTTTCTATGTTTAACTTTATAAACAATTGATACTTTCTTGATGATTCTTGCATAAAAATTGACTTTAAAGTAGCTTTTTAAATGAATGATACTTTCAGATGCCAGATGCAAAGTTACTCACTTGTTATAGGTTTCAGAGTAGCAGCCGTGTTAGTCTGTATTCGCAAAAAGAAAAGGAGTACTTGTGGCACCTTAGAGACTAACAAATTTATTAGAGCATAAGCTTTCGTGAGCTACAGCTCACTTCATCGGATGCATTTGGTGGAAAATACAGAGGGGAGATTGATATACACACACAGAGAACATGAAACAATGGGTTTATCATACACACTGTAAGGAGAGTGATCACTTAAGATAAGCCATCACCAGCAGCCGGGGGGGGGGGGGAGGAGGAGGAAAACCTTTCATGGTGACAAGCAAGGTAGGCTATTTCCAGCAGTTAACAAGAATATCTGAGGAACAGTGGGGGGTGGGGTGGGGGGAGAAATAACATGGGGAAATAGTTTTATTTTGTGTAATGACTCATCCATTCCCAGACTCTATTTAAGCCTAAATTAATTGTATCCAGTTTGCAAATTAATTCCAATTCAGCAGTCTCTCGTTGGAGTCTGTTTTTGAAGGTTTTTTTGTTGAAGAATAGCCACTCTCTGGTCTGTAATCAAGTGATCAGAGAGACTGAAGTGTTCTTCAACTGGTTTTTGAATGTTATAATTCTTGACATCTGATTTGTGTCCATTTATTCTTTTACGTAGAGACTGTCCAGTTTGACCAATGTACATGGCAGAGGGGCATTGCTGGCACATGATGGCATATATCACATTGGTAGATGCGCAGGTGAACGAGCCTCTGATAGTGTGGCTGATGTGATTAGGCCCTATGATGGTGTCCCCTGAATAGATATGTGGACAGAGTTGGCAACGGGCTTTGTTGCAAGGATAAGTTCCTGGGTTAGTGGTTCTGTTGTGTGGTGCGTGGTTGCTGATGAGTATTTGCTTCAGATTGGGGGGCTTTCTCTAAGCAAGGACTGGCCCGTCTCCCAAGATCTGTGAGAGTGATGGGTCGTCCTTCAGGCTAGGTTGTAGATCCTTGATGATGCGTTGGAGAGGTTTTAGTTGGGGGCTGAAGGTGATGGCTAGTGGCGTTCTGTTATTTTCTTTGTTGGGCCTGTCCTGTAGTAGGTGACTTCTGGGTACTCTTCTGGCTCTGTCAGTCTGTTTCTTCACTTCAGCAGGTGGGTATTGTAGTTATAGGAATGCATGATAGAGATCTTGTAGGTGTTTGTCTCTGTCTGAGGGGTTGGAGCAAATGCGGTTATATTGTAGAGCTTGGCTGTAGACAATGGATCGAGTGGTATGATCTGGATGAAAGCTAGAGGCACGTAGGTAGGAATAGCGGTCAGATGCTTTCCGATATAGGGTGGTGTTTATGTGACCATCGCTTATTAGCACCGTAGTGTCCAGGAAGTGGATCTCTTGTGTGAACTGGTCCAGGCTGAGGTTGATGGTGGGATGGAAATTGTTGAAATCATGGTGGAATTCCTCAAGAGCTTCTTTTCCATGGGTCCAGATGATGAAGATGTCATCAATGTAGCGCAAGTGGAGTAGGGGCATTAGGGGACGAGAGCTGAGGAAGCGTTGTTCTAAGTCAGCCATAAAAATGTTGGCATACTGTGGGGCCATGCAGGTACCCATCGCAGTGCCGCTGATTGGAAGGTATACATTGTCACCAAATGTGAAATAGTTATGGATCAGGACAAAGTCACAAAGTTCAGCCACCAGGTTAGCCGTGACAGTATCGGGGATACTGTTCCTGACGGCTTGTAGTCCATCTTTGTGTGGAATGTTGGTGTAGAGGGCTTCTACATCCATAGTGGCTAGGATGGTGTTTTTAGGAAGATCACCAATGGACTGTAGTTTCCTCAGGAAGTCAGTGCTGTCTCGAAGATAGCTGGGAGTGCTGGTAACGAAGGGCCTGAGGAGGGAGTCTACATAGCCAGACAATCCTGCTGTCACGGTGCCAATGCCTAAGATGATGGGGCGTCCAGGATTTCCAGGTTTATGGATCTTGGGTAGCAGATAGAATACCCCAGGTCGGGGCTCCAGGGGTGTGTCTGTGCGGATTTGTTCTTGTGCTTTTTCAGGGAGTTTCTTGAGCAAATGCTGTAGTTTCTTTTGGTAACTCTCAGTGGGATCAGAGGGTAATGGCTTGTAGAAAGTGGTGTTGGAGAGCTGCCTAGTAGCCTCTTGTTCATACTCCGACCTATTCATGATGACGACATTCAGTTGTTATAGTTAGAGTATTATGTACCAGTCAAACCTTCCCTTATCCCCCTAAGAAGAGGTATATTCAATTGGTATTATCTATACCATAATAGCAATATGTTGCGAGATCACCACAATCAAAATAAATTCAGTAAGACACATTATTAGGGATAGGCACTGGATTAAGAAAAAAATAGACTTGGAGTCTATTCCTGGCTCTGCCATTTAACTGCTGTATGACCTGGGACAAAATTCACTTCACCTAACAGTGTCTCTGTTTCCCCTGACACACTTTGCCTTTCTTCTCTATTTAGCTTGTAAGTTCTTTGAGGTCTCATTATGTGTTTGTATAATGACTAGCACAATAGGACTCTAATCTTGGCTAGGTAATACAACACCACAAATAAGTAATAATAATTGTATTTTCATTGATCATGATACAGTTGCACTGTGGCAATTGGGCTCCATCCTGCAAACTTGTTTTTACATAAGAACTTCAACACCACAAGTATTCATGTGAATGTTTGTAGAGTCAGGTCCATTTATTTTCTTACTACTTTTTGCTTTTGTATTTTGTTCAGCATAAATTCCAACATTTAATCCAACATATTCCTGGTGACCATGGTAACCCCAAATGCCAATTAATGCTTTCAAAACTGTTAGTTGAAAAAAGAAAAAAAAAAAAAAGGTAAAGCACTACTGACTGGAGATTAAAAGATATTTGTTATTTCATTTCTCATTTAGGGGGTCTATGGAATTCTCACTTGCACACTTTCCTGGAAGTATAACAAGTTTGATTTCAGCTGGGGCTTTGTTAGGATAACCGTGAATATAATCATTACTTGTCATGATTTGGGAAATTCAACCACTATTGTATGTTTTTTTCCAGGAGTTGTAACAGAAATATATACCATTTTTTTGTAAAAGGATTGTATATTGATTTAATAAAAAATAAATCCATTATTAAATATTGTTGACATTAACAGTTACATGAGTCATATCTTAGTTATTATATTTTGAGTGTTGTATAAGATATACGTTTACCATTATTTTAACAACATGCAATGTTTCAATGATTCTAAAAATCTTACTTTACTAAATAGATATAGGGGAAACCAAAAATAAGCAGAAAGATGCCATTAGCAATTTTAGCACTGAAGGTTTCTTGGGCTCAAAAATGTTAAAGAACTGTAGAATGATTGACTTCAGGCATTATGTTTCTAACACATTGGGCTCACCAGGATTTTACCAAGAAATACAGAATTATGCTCAAACCACTGAACAATTGAAATGGAAGAATTGTTAAAGAAATCAACAGTTTCCCCTCAAATGCTTTGAAGATTGCTTTAAAACTATTTAAATTTCATCAAAAGAAAGACCAATAAAAAAAAAAACAATAATAGGAAATACAGAAACATGATTAAATTGTGCAAAAGCTGACAAGGAAAAACTGAAAGGCAAGTAGAAGGAAGTGAATGAAATGAAAAGGCAGAACCTTTTCTGAAATACATAAATATACCTTTTTTTTTTAATAGATCCTGACATAATATATTTAAGATGCATGTTAAAAAAGTATGCAATTATCGTCATATCTTGGTGAGTTTATAACGAATAAAATCACATGTGATTCCTCACCCTCTATTTACACAACTCATCAATTATCTACTTGACTTGCTCTTGAGAAAATTTCAACATCCTCAATTTATACTGAGTAAATACTCAGTATACTATTATTTAGGACATATTAGTTTTTCAGTCCATGAATCCCAAAAAACTTCATAAAGGAAAGTATCATTATCTCCATTTCACAAATGGGGAAACTGAGGGGTAAAGTCATATGTCCAAGTTCACAGAGCAGGTCAGTGGCAGACCCAGGAGTAGAACACCAGAGTTTTGACTCCTAGATCTAGTGGATCATGCTGCCTTACTAATTTCAGTTGGAGTTGAGGGTATCTAGCCCCCACTAAAGTCAGTTCCTTTAATCAAGGACAGTGAACTATATAATAAGATAATTACTTTAAAGTCTCTAAGGTGCCACAAGTACTCCTTTTCACTTGAAAGTCATTTATTCAATTTGTAGAAATGTTCTGTGCAATTGTCACAGCATTAAGACATCTCATGTGATAGAACAATAATGCAATGAACTATTTTTTTAATATTATGCCCCTATTTAGCAACATCATACTATGCCCCATTCAGCAATGTTCTCAGATCTTTATTTTGTATCTGTTGCAATGAGATCCCTGCAGTGCAACTTTTGGGGGTGTGGATTACCTTTTGGGCTTGTGGCTAAGAGAGATTCTTTGAATGGAGTCCTTCTGGCCTTTCTGCATGACTCGCACAATTTCACCTTGCATATTAGATGATGTTCTATGCTAGACCACCATGCTGAGAGTGAGGCTGAATTACCAGCATTTGGTGAGACCTGGTATACACCTGTATTATTTTTAATGTGTCATCCTGGAAGGACTGTGAGATTGCAATATCATTCTCATAAATAATCGGACATAATTATATCCTTCCTTAGCAAAGGTAAATAACGGATAAATATTTCTTGCTCTCTTTGCTACTGCGTTGGCTGATGAGACAACCTGTAGTTTGCCATTCTCTGTGTTCAAGTGTGTGGGGTTTTTTTCTGATGTTTGGACTCAGGTTCAATGTACCTTCTATTGAGAGCATTCACTGGATCTATCAAATGGGAAGTCTTGTAGTAATTTGAATTTTAGCATTTGATTTTCCTTCCATTTAGGCTGCTTTAAAGTGAGTCATCTTCTGAAACCATGTCATGTAACAATGGTAAAGAATCACAGAAAGAGTCAATTTCATGTAGGACTGAACACGGAGCTTTATTAAATATGGGGGGGGGAGAGGGAAGTATTACCACTAAAGTTACTCAGTGTCAAATACCCTGAAAAGCTTCTCCATGGGAGGGGCTTGAGGACTATTCTGTCTGGCTTCCAACAACAACTTTACACACAAACAAAAATCCACTGTGACAAAGTTCCTCCTCTGCCTTGGTGGGTCCTGCTTATTGGTGGATTTTCAAGCCTCAGAGATTCACGGCAGCTCACAGTTTGGCCACTTTCATGGCTCAAATCTGCCATTCACTCACTTAGCCTTATCACTGGCCAGCACGGGGAAAGGAAGAAAAACAATCCCTGCAGTCTCTGCTGATCAACCAAGTGGATCGGGGAACAGGCCAGAGACCTTCCCCTCTGGTGGAACCCACAGTCCAGGTCAACTCCTCCGGTATCAAGTAGGGAGTTGTGGGGATGGAGAGATGGGGGGGAACCCGGGCCCACCCTCTACTCTGGGTTCCAGCCCAGGACCCTGTGGATTGCAGCTGTCTACAGTGGCTCCTGTAACAGCTGCGTGACAGCTACAACTCCCTGGGCTACTTCCCCATGGCCTCCTCACAAAACCTTCTTTATTCTCACCACAGGACCTTCCTCCTGATGTCTGACAATGCTTGTACTTCTCAGTCTTCCAGTAGTACGCCTTCTCACTCTCAGCTTCTTGTGCCTCTGGCTCCCGGCTCCTCGCACACACCACAAACTGAGGTGAACTCCTTTTTTTAAACCCAGGTGCCCTGATAAGCCTGCCTTAATTGATTCTAGCAGCTTTTTGATTGGCTGCAGGTGTTCTAATCAGCCTGTCTGCCTTAATTGTTTCCAGAAAGTTCCTGATTGTTCTGGAATCTTCCCTGTTACCTCACCCAGGGAAAAGGGACCTAATTAACCTGGGGCTAATATATCTGCCTTCTATCACTCTCCTGTAGCCATCTGGCCTGACCCTGTCACACCACCAAAAACAATAAACAGCTCTCTGAACTTAGAATTTGGTTACTTAGCATATGACTCTGTGAGAAACTCATGTGAGTATTCCGTCATAGGACATAAAAAATCAATTTAGTTTTCTACTGCACAAACAGAAATGTCTTCTCATGGATTAGCCAGGTTAGAGAGACATCATAGTCCAGTGGATAGGGCACTAGACTGAGGCCCAAAAAAACTGAGCTCTAAATCCTAACTCTGCCACTGACCTGCTGTGGGACCATAGGCAAGACATATCACCCACCTGCGCCTCTGTTACCCTCACACTTTTTGTCTGTTATTTTTTTATGTCTTTGTCTATTTACATTGTAAGCTTTTCATGGCAAGGCCTGTCTCTGTGAGACTGTATGGCACCTAGCACAATGGGTACCTGATCTTGTTTGAAGCCTCTAAAATCTACTCTAATATAAATAATAAGATGACAGTTCCCTTATAGAACAGTAGTGAGACTGCATGTAGGCATGTGGATCTCACTATGAGAAAGATGTTGACTAACTGGAGGTAACTCAGAGAAAAATTACAGAAATAACTGATGTATTACATTGGCTTATAAGGCAAGATTACACAAAATAAATATGTCTAGGTTTATGTGACTACTTATGTGACATAAGTATTTGAATGGTACAAACACCAAGGCTGAAGAGGAATGGTTTAGTTTGTAAGCAGGAGTAATTGGATAAAAATGAGCACAGGAAAATGCAGGTTAACAGGAAACAGTGAGGTCAAGTTGATTGTGAAATAGATTTCCAAAGAAAGTGGGGAATCCCCCTTACTTCAGAAATTAAGTGCTCGGCCAGAAAAAAACACTTGATCCCATACTGAAGAGAACAAGTCTACATTTGGAGGAAGATGAACACATTTTTTATAATAGGTCCTTTAGTATTTCAATAAATTAAAGATGTAAATATTTCCTATCAGTCCAACACTTATCCTATAATGACCAAAATGAAAAAAAAGTGATTAGAAGTTGGACCTACTTTTTACTAGGCCATTTAGAGTCTCCTCTTAAACTCAGGATGATGTTGACCAGTATAGTAGGGATAGGAAAAAATATTGATTACACTAGTATTCTGAAAGCAGTTATAAACTTTAACATTGCTTATTAGTATGTTAGAACATTTTCTCTATGTATTCAACATGCACCTTATGGTACAGCTGTGCAGTATGTATCAACAGAACTTTTTTTTGACTCAGTGGCATAACCTTATGTTGAACTTATTTTGCTATATATCCACACACAGCACTTACGATTCATTTCTTTTAAATTCATAATGTTCACAATTACTGATGGGAAAGTAAATGTATTTTTGAAAAAGAACACACATTTGCTGTTGTATAGTACAGCAAAGGAAAGATGTAGTTAGGTCAAACCAGCTAACATACTGACAACAATTGTGTTCTTGGTCAGGGAAGACTATAAAATAACTTTTGCACATCTTTGAAGAGTGACATAGAAGGAAACCACTCAGATAAAAATGTATGATTGACTACAGAAATAATAAAACCAGGAAATTATTAGCACTTATTCATATTATGAAATGAGGTATACTTTGATTCCTCCCCCCTCCCCGCCCGTAATGGAGTATCATGTTCAAATAGTTTTGGGGTCTAGTCTCCTATTGATCTGTGAGGAAGCCATGAGCTCAGCTCTCATGAATTCTGAACAAATCTCTACCTCCTAATATCAAAGGGAGACTTTTTATTAATTCCTAAAACGGGAAGCTATAAAACAAAACTACAGCAATTTTGAGAAACCCAGAAACATTTTTCCATAAATTTTATATTTAAGATTTTTTTGAGAGTTAACACTGACATAAAAGTCCTGAATTGCAAGATGCAAACTGAAAGTTACTGTTAATTTCTTGATTCTTCAATATGTGACTCAATAACTTCTTGTGAAAGACAAAATAGAATAGTAAAGAGCACCCTTTAGTATGCCATAATTACTACATTTAAAGTTCTCAAGGAATCAAACACCAAGGGAAACCAACTCCGCATTATTTCATATTTTCTTTCATGGTAATACATCTTTTCTTATGAGCAGTGACTTCCATTTTCAACAGCAAACTACAATAAACCTCGGTATGGCACAATGAATATGTTAGTTACATTTGTCATTGGTCTCCCACTAGGATGGATGAAGAAGAAATGCCCTTGCTGATTCTGTTAGATTTCTTAGCTGATATCTTTGATATCATCAGGTGCTGTTGACATGGATGCAGTCCCTGGTAAATACAGGTGCTGTCAATTAATTTCCTCCATTTTGTGTTTATAAGAGAACTCAGAGGGTAGTGCTGATCCACTGCCTCAAGAGATCTCTCTAGTGTGGCACTGTGAGGTTCTATTCTGTCACCATATGCAGACCCAAATACTTCGCAACAGCTAAGGCTATGTTGACCCATAAGTTCTATACTTCAACAATTGCTTTCCAAAGAGGTATGCACTGTACTTAATATGCAAGACAAAGTCACAAAAATCTATTATATTACAAAATGAAAACCTCTATATTTTATTACCAGGAAGACTCAATGAAAAACAAAGAATCCTTTAATTCACAGTCAATTATTGTATGGTATAAAGATGAAGACAAAATGTGGAAGAGAGATATAGCAAGGTATAAAGCAGGGGATAGATCATTCCACAAAATCTCAGGTTAACATACCTTGGACATACTATGTATAGACACAGTATATCCTACCTCAATACAGAATTATTTTTGAATGCAAGGGCATTCTCCTTTTCTTATATTTCTGATACTCATTCAAGATATAAGGCTAAATTCAAATCTGGAATACAGGGTTGGGGTCCAGTGATGTCAAGAGGTGATGGTCACTGATGAGAACTAAAAACAGAATTTGGCCCATTGGCCCAGATCATCTCCCTTTCACTTGAACATGGAGGGGCCAACCTTGCCTGGATCTCTCCCCTTCCATGTGGAAATGACCCTGGGTCCTCCTCTGTGCAATTGTTTCTCCTCCCTTGGATATCACAAAAGCCTCCCTGTGGTGTTTGGAGGTCCATGATTGCATGACAGCAATAAAGTCTGGTTCCAGGAAGCCACTGGTACTGGAGCCAGTGCAGAGGCACCAGACCTTGGTAACAATAGGCCCTACCCTACAGCAGATCTTTGTGGATTCCCAGGAATCTCTCATGTTTGGCAGCAAGCCCCACAGTCCTTTCAGCCAGGGGAAAAAGTCCATGCTCCCAGTGGGGCTTTTGAGATGAGAATAAAAAACTATGAATGATAAACTCCTATGTCTTGATTATTATTTTATATTCATTTTTCACTAGAGCGAGGACTTTAACTTTCTTTCATTGTTTTATGCTTTACTTTTTCCCAGATAAAAAATAGTTTAGCCCATTGGTAATAAAAATAGTGTATTTATATAGTGTCCTAACCACCATCAGATTGTTAAAATCTCTCTCCCTTTTCTAAGCCCCATTACTTAAAATGCCTGCAGGCCTTAATGACTTTAAATCCACTTTAAATCATCCAAAAGCAAACATGATTATAAACTAAAAAGAGGTAAAAATCCTATAGCATAATAGTTTTAATGAAAGATTAATTTAAACAACTCTATACCAAGCAGCTCTGTGGTACTGAACTATGATGATATATTAACAATTAAAATAAATCCTCTGCCTTAATGCAGGTACATATTTAAAACAGTCTTACAAAAAACTCACATGTATGTACCTTATTTTTATTACTGCAAGTTTTTGTTTTGCTTTTCTTTAATACAAAAGGAATAGATAATGTTTATCCAATTTGCCTGGAGCAAGGGGCAGCAGATCATTGCAGCTTGGGAGGAAGATTGTGACTCAGAATTACAAACTCCCTCTTGGTTCTTCCACATGGGAGGAATAAACTGTAGCAAGTCTAAGCTCAGCCAGAACATGTATCCTGACATGGTGGGGCAGCTACAACAAATGGTGCATTTGGGTTTGGGAGAGGAGAGAAGGTTCGATCTATTCTTTGTCCTTGCATTTCCACCTGCCCTGAGTAGGAGATGTACTCTGCTTCCTCTTCCATGCTGCTACCTAGGATGCATGATGGTCTAATGTGGATTAGGTAATTTTTGAGCCATGTTCCACACAGGGACAGCTCTACCAATTTTGCCGCCCCCAGCAGTCACCGCTGAATTGCCGCCGCCGCAACAGCGGCGGAGCTGTAGCCCAAAAGCCACTGCTGCAGGAAGAGCGGCAGAGCTGCCGCTGAATTGCCACCGCGGGACTCGGACTGCTGCCCCATTCTGAATGCCGCCCCAAGCACCTCCTTGGAAAGCTAGTGCCTGGAGCCGGCCCTGGTTCCACACCACACATACCGGACCAAAATGTGACTAAAAATTACCTTTTCCACATTAAGCCCACATTCAGTAAAGTACTTAAACCAGCACCTAACTTTAAGAGGATGAGTAGTCTAAGTGAAGTTGCTGAAAATATAACTTTGTTGAGTCAGACTTTGAAAGAAAAAGACTGAATAAATGTAATTGAAAAAAATCATACGAAGAAAAAGGTCATTTTAAGTTGTGGGAAGACCAAAACATCATTGGAGTTCCAATGGTGATATATTTCAGAGTAGCAGCCATGTTAGTCTGTATTCGCAAAAAGAAAAGGAATACTTGTGGCACCTTAGAGACTAACACATTTATTTGAGCATAAGCTTTCGTGAGCTACAGCTCACTTCATCGGATGCATTCGGTGGAAAATACAGTGGGGAGATTTAAATACACACACAGAGAACGTGAAACAATGGGTTTTATCATACACACTGTAAGGAGAGTGATCACTTAAGATGAACTATTACCAGCAAGAAGGGGGGGAGGAGGAAAACCTTTCATGGTGATAATCAAGGTGGGCCATTTCCAGCAGTTAACAAGAATGTCTGAGGAACAGTGGAGGGTGGGGGTGGGGGAGAAATCAGAGAAATGCATCTGATGAAGTGAGCTGTAGCTCACAAAAGCTTATGCTCAAATAAATTTGTTAGTCTCTAAGGTGCCACAAGTACTCCTTTTCTTAATGGTGATATATATGCTTAAGAAATAATTATTCCATTGCTATGTCTATAACTACTAATTTGCACTCCGGGGTGAACTTCTAGCTCCACTGAAGTGGGGCCAACTTTTCACTCCTTATAATTTAAAAAGGCAGAAGATGTCTCTCTGTGTTTAATAAACTTTGTTCCTCAGTAGATACCTTGTATGCTTCATTTAATTCTTGAATACATTTTAAAAGATGAGTTACAAGCTCGTGAAAATACTTATCCATGAAATGGTAACAGAATAAACATGACAAACTCCTCCCCCACCCCCCTACACCAAACAAACACACACCCCAACTCACTTTTCCTTCTCACATTCTTAATATTTTCATTTTAATTATGTATCTTTTTATTGTTCCTTTGAAAAATGTGTTGGGGGGGGGAATGTGGTTCCCCCATGTAGGACCATGCACCTTTCATAAAGCACCACTTAGCATGCGTCTCCACATGGGAGCAGTTCCTCCTACCTTTCCACTCTTAATTCTTTGTGATATGGCTGAAAATCGCTGGTTGAGCTCTGACACTTTAGGCTCTATTACTTTCCTGCAGTGATCTCCACGGTTTGTCATCAAGTCTACTGCCTGGTCACGCACAGAGTCCACCTTTGGATGCATATCATTCAGCTCAGCCTTTAAGCGCTACAGTCCATGAGCAAGAGACAGGGCTTGAAGTTAGTAATAAATGCAAAGAGAGAGTGAGAGAGACAGTGTGCAAATAATAGGGAGCAAAACCAAAAAGCAAATTTAGATAACTATGTGAGCATTCACATATAATTAGGGAGCTCCAGATAGATAATCTATCCTGATTGTGTAGTCCTCAGGTTTAGAGAGGGTGTATATATCCACTTTATTAATGATCTACACTAGCACTTATTGGAAGATGATGGAGAACATATTTCCAGCTTTTTTATAGAGAGGCTGTTAGTTTTGGTAAACACAGATTTAGAATTTTGAACATGGGTACATAGATTCATTATTTTTGACCATATATGTTCTTGACTACAGGGAGGTATTCGATAACAACGGGTTAATCTACACCACCATGTAGCATTGCTAATTCTCATGCTGTAAAATAGTTCTATTCATGGTGTAGTGCTTTGGTACTATTGCTCATGATGAGAAAAATACTAAGTTAAATGCCCAGAAAGGAGAAGATGAGCAAAATCACCTGCTTCTGCTATTGGAATCTTGAAGGTATTGCCAAAAACAGGCAAAAGTATTTTTGTGTAGGCTAAAACACTGGAGATTTTAAACATAATTGGGCTTTAGGATTTGCATTGCATTGTCTATAAGAAATGACTTTGTGTAATAGGAGGTTATGCCTGTATTGATGGAAAGGATAATTGTACTTTATACCTTACATTGGCAAAATTGCTCATCCTATTAAAAAGACTGCCCTGCTAAGATCAATGTTATGAGGCATTGATTTATTCTCTGAATAAATGTTGGTTTGAAAATTACGGCTGCCTTGAAATTTGAGAAGTTTTCCTTTAGCAAATTATAGCATGCTAGTGTCAGCAAGACAGTCCCGTTTAGATTTTGCAAACTGTTCCTCAATTAGCATGTACTGACCATGTTGTCAAAGCACGGTCAAGTATCCAGGTGACTAAATGTCACACAAATTCATTCAGGGGACAACAATCAATACAGAGCATAACTCAAGGCAGAATACAGCCTCAAGTATGGAAAAAAAAAGTCTTAGACTGGATGAAAACTCTGAGCCTCATATGCTTTACAGTGCATGTCAATTTTTAATAAATTGGATCTGATGATATCGTAGTGCTAATACTGCCCTGGATCCGAGGGCAGATTTGTTGTTTGCAATGGGGACCTGTACATGCATTGTATCTGCTACAAAATATACCTTCTATGAATAAGCCACTTCAGCTAGGATTATTCTCAGTTGTATGTTCCAGTGCAATCAGTGTTTGGTAAGCTAAAATATTAATATGATATGAATAGCAAGCACACAATGATTCACAAAAGAAGGAACAGAGAGGAAAAGGAGCACAGAGATAACAAATTTTCTTTTTTAAACAGATGCATTTGAGGTAATAGTTTTCAGCAGAGATGGCTTAAGAGTAAGTGTTCTGCTCACTATGAAGTCCCCAAGCCTTAAAATAACATATTTCATTTTTTTGACTGCAGGTCTTACTTTTGCTATTCATTATGAGATTATTAAGCAATTTATAAGCTGTTGGAGGATAGTTTTGTCAAGAGAAAAATAATGTTTCACTATCTTTCATGATGCGCTTTAAAACCTCTAGGGTAAAAAGCTTAATGTAAATAGATTTTTTTAGAATAATATAATAAATGCTTTCCAGAAAACTGCATGCGTTACCTTAAGAACTTCCTCTTTTTGCTGAGATTTTTGTTTTTCAGATTCATCCAGTAATATTTCAGCACGATACATCCAGGTTGTGATGTTAGCTACATTCTGATCAAACATCTCCAATTGCTTTTGATATTCCTGTATGTGGAAAACGGTAAGTAGCATATATTAAAACACAATCAGAGCTGAAATAAAAGAAAGCCATGATTATGCAAATTGTGGCAAACATTACATACATTATAAAGCTAAAATTACTTACTTTTTTCCAGTAGCTTTCTCTCTCTCTCTCAAATATATGTATGTGTGTTTATATCCATTGGCAGTACGTAAATATTTCTATGTATCACTGTAGCGCAATAGTGACATATTTAAGGTAAAGGTGGGGTTTTCAATTTGACTTGGACTAAAATCTCTGGTTATTGCACTTATATGAGTGAATTTAGTCCCCAACCTTTTCGAAAGCAAACTGAATGGCTATTTAAAATTTCTCATTTTGGCTAAGGAAGAATTTTAAAATGCTCTCTTTTGGAAAATTTGGATCATTGTCTCATCTTTTTATCAATCCCTATAGTCATAAAAGTACAGCTTCTAAAACCCGGCATCTCTCTCTCACAAACATTCATATCTATTATCTGTGTCAGCAAATGACATCTCCCAGCTGAGTTTAAGATTTTTAACCTACTCCCGAATCTGGCATATTGCAGAGAGCTACAACAAGAGTTGACCAGTTCTCTAAGCTACTTCCTCTTCCCGATACTGCCTGTTTGCCTCGCTGACTCAACAGCAGGGCACAGCCCAGACCCTTGGTGAGGCAGAAAAGAAGAGATGTCAGCAGTGGGTGTCTATATATTTGTTACTCTGCACACACACACCCATCCAAATTCTTTGTTTACAACCCACAAACACCACTGAGTTCAGTGGACATATCGACAGAGAATCTGGTGAGAACGCACCCATCTATACATGTATTCTAACGGGACTTAAAAGTGCAATGTAATGGGGTTGAGCCCATAAGATTGGCATCCACACCTATTATATACTTAGGTTTCGTGAACTAGAAGCACAAATACTTTTATCTTACCAATAATAGGTTGAACCACTCCTCAGCTCGTGAAGTTACTGCTATCCAGTTACTTTTCAGGAGGCTGAGCTTATCATCCACTAGACCTTCTTTGTCCTTAAGCACCGTCCTCAAACCCTCTCCTAGATCACTGATGCTTTTTAGATGGAGCTGGCGTTTTTCAATCTCCGTCTGTGTTGCCTGTGGAAAGTGTACCCAGGATGATTACTTAGTAAATATGAGCAGCCGTCTGGAAATAGAACACCTCAAGAAATCAAAAATTGTATTTGTCTCCACATTATGATTGTACAATACGAAATGTTAAAGCAGGATACTAATAGGAAAAAAAACCCAAACACCTTTTTGCTATTATGATATTACTCTGCAGAATAGTCCAAAATTAAATACTCTTCCAGCTCTAAAGACATTTTAAGGATGTCTCATACCCCTCAGAGTAGTTTTTGACCAATACCTTAATTTCAAAGAGTGTGTATTACTTGCCATTGCAGTACATAGTTCTAATGTATCATGGAAGATGTTCAACCTTTATGATGTTCAGAAGTTTTATTATTTAAGACAAAAGCCTAAAAGCTAATTTTTAAATAAGAAAACATTATCTATTAAAACACCATGCAAATCAACATTACAGGATAACTAAACTGAAAATTTCAGTATTTTGTCATGACAGTATCACAACCCTAAAGGAATAGCAATATTACTAGTTTTAAATACTGTGGGAAGCCTCCCCACCCCTACCATCCAATGCAGTGTTTTTCAGCTGTAACCCTGGCCTCTTAGTCCTATCTGTAGTAATGTACTATCACGTGGGTTTGCACCCTGCAGATTAAAATTCCCCAAATGGCCCATTTCTCACAGTAAGAATGGAAATCGAACCTGGGATGCCCTAAATATGCACATAGTGGTACAGTCCAGCCTCCCAACAGCTCATTGGCCCTCTCATTCCTGTTATGTGCTTAGATTTAAAATGATATGCAAGATTTCCCAATCTTTTATTCTGACTAAAATTTGCAATAAAGATGCAAGAAGATCAGCAAGGGAAAACCCCCAAATGTAAGTCCTATGTAAGCTAGTATGAAGTGACAAACAGAAATACAGCACTAACAGTAGCCACACCTAGGATTTGCTGAATTCTCAGGAGATGGCTCAATTTACTGCCACTTGACACCACAACTAATCAGTTATTAGGGAAAATTCCTTTCTGACCCAAAGCTGGTGGTTGCTGCTTAAACAATGCAGGCCTGCACCTTTTATCTGTTTAGGGAACAAAGACCTAACTCAAAGTGGCAAGCTCCGAATGGTGAGATGGTTAAAAAAATGCTCAGAATGACATACAAAATAAAGTGAGTGGAGGAGACAGCAGCAGTAATGAGCAGTCACCAATAACAGAGCAGGAACTGGGGAATTTTCATGAATACCTAAATACACAAAGGAGCAGAGCCTCAGGCCATCAAGAGAAGGACAGGCACAAACCTGTCAACCAGAACTGCCTGCATCCAAAAGGCCAGTCAATGTATTTACTGACATAGAATCAAATTTACAGCCAATCTGCACCACATTATTAAGCTCATATTAATGTGTTTTCACTAAAAGCAAAACTTGGCAAATATAGAAAGTAAGAAGAAAAATTACTCCCATTGGTACAACAGCATCCCCAAGTGCATTTAGCAGATGTTTTTAACTTACTGCATAGCAGCTATTTGATACATACATTGCATTGAGTTAATGATCTGATACCATTTTTTCTCTCAAAAATAAGTTTTTACAATTACATTTCGGATAAGGATAAGCAGTTTTAAATGTTCTACCAAATTATGTAAGCATTAGGAAAGAAAGTTATGTGACAGAATTTAAAGACTATTAAGGGAATATGAACAATCTTTTCTAAATTTCAGTTCTATGGGACTTGAAACAGAGGTTTGAGATTTTGCCATCTTCCAGTTAGTCTGGAAGAAATGCAAAGACAATCTTTTCCAGCACTATTTGATCTCTTCTGCCTTTTATTTTTTTTTGGGGGGGAGACATACTCGATTTATTTTAAACAAAGAATACTCCTTGACTTCAGCTTTGTGTGAAGGCTCAGCTCAGTTTCTATTTTGTCTGAATGGTTTAGCCAATCCAGAGTCTGAACATGTTTTGAATGAAACTTTTGAGACGTGTTCATTATTACTTATGACTGTAATTTTCTATATATATGAAAAGCTCAGGGCAATCTTGATGGCCATCACCTCCATAATACACAAACATCAATCCCAACTGGAACTATAAGCTTTGTCTAATCACAATTTAACTTTTAAGCAGGCAGATAATCTTTACACTATAAAGTCAAATCTCCACTAATTAAAACTTCTGTTCAAAGTCAGATATGCCCTTCAAGTTGTGACTCAAACTCTACTCTGTTGAGCTTCTAAGCTGAGCAGAGCTGGAGTCATCTCTCTCTCTCTCTCTTTCTCTCTAATACTGAGATCTCGAACAATTTTTCCCCTTCAAATATAAAAAGCTGCTGTTCCAGTTACCAAGTGTTCATCCTGTGCTCTGGGAACTGAGAAAATAACAAAAAGTACCAATCTCATATGTTAATCACTGTAAGAAATAACAGACTGCTCATTCCACCAAAGGTAATTAAGCAACACCTGCTCCCAAATGCTGACCCTGAGTAAGATGAAAAGAAAAGGAGTACTTGTGGCACCTTAGAGACTAAGAAAAGTACTCCTTTTCTTTTTGCGAATACAGACTAACACGGTTGCTAGTCTGAAACCTGAGTAAGATAAGACAGCTTGCACAACAGTTCTGAAATCAACAACAAAACTCCCATTGATTTCAGTGGGGCCAAAATTCCATCCTGTACATTTCATTAGAAATTCTGGACAGGCCAGGACCCCAAATATGTTTATATACTTGGCTTCACTGAAAATCTACTTCCTTCAGTTACTACAGAATTTTATTTATCTAGTCATTTTTTAAAATATGAAATTCAGAATTCCCCCCATCTCCATGCACTGTTACTCTGTATATATTTTTCACAGTAATAACTTTAGCATTTTTTTACACTAGCACAAAAAAATTGAAGTACTTTAACAGATTTTATATTGTTGCAAGATTGAGATATGTGTGTAATGACCCCTTTGCAACATTTGGTATATTTTTATTACTTAAAACTCAGCAAAGGTCTTTCAAAATCTGCTAATTTTGGCCACCGACTACTGTCATTCAACAAATTGGCACTCATTTATTACATTCTCTTAACATTTAGTAGTGAATGGAAGAATATATTTCAAAATGTGGGACAAATTCTGAGTGGATTTACATCCCTCTGTGCAATTTGGCTATGGATGCTTAAACACAAAATTAATTTAGACATATAGAAAAAAAGTGGTTGAATCCATGACTGGTGGTGCCATAATTTAAGAACATACCAGTTGTTCAGGCAGATAAAGACAGCCTGGCCATGTTGGGTTTCCTCTCAACCACTCCCTAGATCCCGCATTTCAGCCCAGCAGCCTATTCCTGCTCTGGAATAACAACCTTCTCCTACTGCCAGCTAATGTGCTTAGTCCTGTAGCTTAAGTAATATCAGTCAGTGCTGTGGTGCTGAAGGCTCATGGTTCAAACTCTGTTGATGATTCATAAGAATGGGTTTACATTGTCATATGAGTATTTGTTAGTCTTTTTCTTAAAGAAACACCATGACAATTACACACAAAAACTATGTTAAAAGAATGCATTTTTAGATTGCAGAATCAAGCACTCAAAGTTAGGAAATACCAAGTTATAGTTGCTCAGATAACATTAATTCAGTTACCTTGTGTATTATGATAAAGACATTAATTACATAATCATATACATTTTTTTCAACAGGATGCTATGTTGGATCATATTAAAGAAGTTCTGTATTAAAATCACAAATGAGTTTGATTCCCCATAGTTTAAATTCCAGGGTATTACTAATTAAGAGGTCTTTTGGTTTTTGGTCTCTTGTTTTTACTGTTTCTCTCCCTCTCTGTGTGAAACTTGCAAGCTGCTAATTGTGTTAGTACATCCTAAAACAGAGTCTGTTCTCAAAGCAATACTTTGTAACAACTACTCACACAGAGAGAGACTGAAAGCGATACTTTGTAACAACAGAAACAGCACACAGAGAATCCCCGCCCTTTTGTTTTATTTATCTTGCTTTGTTAACAATTGTGATTAAAATAGAGAGAGAGGATGCATCTGGATGGATGCTTGGTATAGATAATAAAGGAATGATCAGGGAGGTGCCAGCCTAGGAGTTCAGTATGATCGGCCAAAGAATGCGCAGAGTGGAGACAACCAGATAACCCCGGAGGGCAAACTGGACTCCACCCAACAGCCTCAAGGATGGGAAAAGGGAAGAACAACACAGAGCCGTCAGGAATGTGTCATCTGCTGATTGATTCAGCAACAGCATGATGAAGCAATTCCCATAGACGGGCATAGGAATAAATTCCTATAAATATGGACTCTAGAAAGTGAGAACTTTGGGGTCTGATTCTGCAAACCAACTTCCAGGAGCATCAGATGTGCATCTGACAAGGCCCTGCTCCCTCCTCATGTCTAGGCCACCTGGCCAGTGGCTTGGCATGAGCAACTCTAAGGCTGGCAACTATGATAACAACCTTGCAGAACCTGTGTGTGTGTGTGTGTGTGAACGAATGTGTGAATAAATATGAAATTGAATGGAATGTTATAGCTATAACTAACTGCTTACTATGATTCTTTCTGTATTCACCATAAATGTGGCATTTTGCCTTTTCCCCTTTAATAAGATCCTGCTGGATTTTAATTTATTGCTTTAACAAGGACCTCTGCTATATTAAGTCCACATGTTGGATGCACAATAGTGCAGAATTAAGCTTTTGCAGACAATCGTAAGTCTGGCATTTTCTAACTTTTGAGGGTTTAACTTTATAACATTCTTTTAACCTAGTCTATGAGTGTAACTGTATGTGCAGATATATAGCGTCAGTTCTTCAGCACACGTCATTCTGATCCTTTTGTATGTTCTCTAACATTTTCTTTAAAAAGCAATTTTGTGGACATTCTTATAAATAAATTTTGGACATTTTCTTAATAAAGTTATAAAAATAAAGCATTTTTACTAACAAAGGCTAAGTAGAAGCAAGGAAAGCTTTAACATGAAACTGTATGGTGAGGACTTCCTTTGAAAATGTGGTGTTTAGGCTTCTTCAATTTTATAATGATGAAGTAGTACTAGTATACATCAAATTAAGCCGTGTTTGTTCATTTTGCAAGAGCACTAGGACCATGACTAAAATAATATTCACAAAAAGAAAAGGAGTACTTGTGGCACCTTAGAGACTAACAAATTTATTGGAGCCTAAGCTTTCGTGAGCTACAGCTCACTTCATCGGAAGTGATGTAGCTCACAAAAGCTTATGCTCAAATAAATTTGTTAGTCTCTAAGGTACCACAAGTACTCCTTTTCTTTTTGCAAATACAGACTAACACGGTTGCTACTCTGAAACCTAAAATAGTATTGAGGATAATATTTTAATTGTATCAGTCATTATTATATTTGATTTAAAAATCCACAAGCAAGATATGATGGATGAAAGATTCTGTATGATTTCATGCTGGATATATAAATCCCCAAGGTGATCTTAACTCACAGAAACCCTGTAAAAGAAGGAAGTTAGGTTGCTTAATTCTCACAAGTGGGAATACCATATTACTCAGATGTTGACATGATATCCTTCTTACTATAACAGTCCAGGAATGTATTTATTTATTTAGAGCACATCTATTATTTTGACTGTGTTCTGGCCCTTGGCTATGAATCATTTGGCACAAATTTTTTTAGCACATTTTATTTCGTTGGTCTCACTGACAGAAAATATATTACAAGCTACATTAGCCACTGTGATTCAGTGTTTTTCGATTTAATTTGTACTCACTACTATTATACATTCTAAGCTAAAATATTATATTAATGCCCTAGCAGTTGGATCTGGTATGGAAGTTTTCTTGGTAATGCCATCTGGCATTTCCATTCTGAAAACACAATACCATAGCAATCAAATATTTTAGCAGACAAATCTGTCTTTAAAAGCTAGGTAAGTCCCAGCGACTTCAGTGTCTTCCATGATAGCAATTCCACAATCTCTTGTTACAATGGGTTTTTTTTTTAAACTGTTTAATCCTTTTAGTTACAAAATTATTTCTAACAAAAAAATCTTTCTTTTTCCTGTTGTAAATTATACTTGTTACTTTTTATAATAGAATTGTACAAAATAGAAAAGATCTAGCTTGTCCCTTCCCTGTAAAAGGGCAAGACTGTTGTGTACAGAATATTGTGTCTAGTTTTATGCGACTTAAGCAGGCTTTCACTCTTTCCTAAGGAGATTCTTTTACAGTCAAATATCAGTTTTAGGATTTTTTTTTCCTTAAATTTCAGATTAAATTTGTCTTTACTTAATTTCATAAATCTACTTTTGGTTGGAAGATACCTCTGCTTTATAATCTATGGTACTGAAACTGAATGGACAGCAATAGAGAAGAATAGTGCTGAATAGTGCGGGAGTAAATCAATCTTGCTCCAAAGGTTTAATTCTTAATTATAAAATCCTAGTGCCATCATTACTGGACTGCCAATGCAGTAATTAGAATGTATAATAGTAATGAGTATAAATTAGAAATATTCTTAACCACAGTGCCTAACACACCTTGGCAAATATTTTCTGTCTTTGAGATCAATAAAATAAGTTTAAAGACTTAATTCTGTGTTGTTGTTTTGTTTACAGGATAGGCCATAGGGCTGACCTGAGAGGTTTCTTTAAATACATACACACAAATAAAATGTATTTCCTAACTGCCACTGGAGGTGTGCCTCTTCTTATGCTGGCTACCAATCACTGGTCACCCTTTCCAACTTATTGTGGGCTCAGCTATGCTGGGAACCAAGGCCCCATTCCCCAAACACAAGTAAACACCAGGTTTCCCTTATAGAGGGAAACAGCTCTTTACCTAGGAGATGCCTTTTACCTTTGCTGTACACAAAGCTTCTCCAGCTTGTTTCTCACCTTTTCTCTCTCCTCTCTCCCATTTGGAAGAGGTTTGTAAAGGTTATAGGCTGCCCTTAATTGGACTCAGGTGTCTATAATTAACTTAAGGTAATCTCTTTTCAGTTCATAGGAAAAAAGGCTTTAACATTCTATGACTGATTTATCTGTCTTCATTCACCTTTTCAGAACTGACTGGTCTGATTTTGTCACAATAGATACACATATATTACACTAGGCTTGGTTCAGCTTTAATTACAGTTCAAGTTGGTTCAACCATTCAGCACATATCTCTTATATGAAATGTTAATAAACTTTTCTTTCCTTTCTTGATCGTCTTAGGGAGAAAAAAAAAATGTAATGGTCTACCTGTTTGTAGGAAGAGTAAGACATAACAAGAACTTCCCACTGTGTAACTGCACTAATCAGCAGACCTCAAACCCTAATTATGCAAGTTTTAGAGCATTAAGGTTCATATCCAGTGAATTAAGGACAAACCTTTCCATTTAACATGCTTCAAGGGTGTATGCATCAGAATGATTTGGTAAAATAAAAATAAACTAGCTTCCCTGATCATGGAGCAAAATATGCAGATGGTAATGCAGCTACATCTCCATTTCAGCAGAAAGGTACTGTGTAGTTCAGCATTAGAAAACAGTGTTTTTGTTTTCTTCACTGGAAAATGCACCTGGTGATTGGCAGGCTAGTTCTGCCTGAATACATACCTCTTCCCTTGAAAATCTGACATTTGTCCTTTGCTATGGAGGATAAGATCGTAGGATTAACCAAAACTTCATGCAGTCTGATGTAATATGTAGACTTCACCACAGGAAAAAGAAGCAGTGAAGATGAAAAATACTGAGCAGTAATGGGGGTTTCACAAACCAGGAGTAAACGTAAAAGTAAAACAAACAAATAAATAATATTATTTATAATTAGAATCACATTCTCAAATGTCTCTTGCTGTGATTCTAGATGATACATTTAAAAATTATATTATTCTAGGATGATGACAAGAAAAACTTATGAACCTTTAAAAGCATTTACAAATAGCGGCAAATCCTTTTCCTATTTACTTGATGAATGCGGCAACAACGTGTATGCTACTAGAAGATTAATGTTTCAAACTAAGAAAAAAGGCTTAGGTCACATCATAGGGTTAAGTAGTGTTTTAAAAACAAGTAAACCAAAACCAAATCTTGCTCCAAACCCCGTATCCACTGCATTCTTCTCAAGGAGTATATACAATGGTGTTCGTATATATCTACATTTCAAGGTGAAGTTCAGTAAGATCTTTCACTTTTTTTTTTAGGCACAGGTCTACTGAACAAAACTAATCCAGGGGAAAAAAATTAGAAAAAAATGTTGGCCTGTAAGCACCTGCAATTTATATATAACAGTATAGTTTCAGAGTTCTCCTTCTTTCTTGCATGTTGTTGAATAACTAGCTTAAGATTTGGATATGGGCATAATCAGAAGATATGTATAGTTTGAGTATACTGATCACAGAGTTTCACATGATTAAAACTCAGTTATTTTGTATGACTTGCACAAAAAAATAAGCATGCTTTGCAGCTTTGAGTTGCATTTTATGCATTAGGTAGTATCCAAACCTGAAAATGTAAAGCTAGACTCAAGGGGTGAGATACCTGCATGAAGTGAAAGTTACAGAAAAGGGGAAGCTAAATGGAGTTTTGCGGTTTCTTTGCCAAAATTTTGAATGTATATTTAAACCAAACCCTTAAAAGATTCTTTTTATGTCAAATTTTATATGCATGCTTGTAATGATGATGATTGTGCATGTTCTTATTTGTTTTTGTGCATGTTCTTATTTAGATATAGTGACAGTAATTAACTGGTAGGAACATCATGGTTATACTTTTTGATACTTCTAATTGCCAAATATACATATAACCAGAAGTTTAACTATATGACAGAATTAATTCTTTGATGTAGTAAAGTGGCTATTAAAGAGCTAATTGAGTGACTCAGAATATTATGGGCTGGATACCTGTTTCACTCTTTGACCTTACTTCCTGTTTCTGGGTGGGGGTTTTATCACCATTTTTGAGTATGCTGTTCCAACAATAAAGCAGCATGTTCTTTAGCTAACAGCAGCTATAAGTGGATGGTGTTATTTTACCATGTGTTGGTCCCTGTATGAAATCTAGTTTCATATTCAATACATTTCACTGTAATTACACATTTTTCTGACATGTGTACCTAGTACAATATCCTAGAACCAGTAGGTTAATAATATGGATTATTACTCTCAAATTACATTTTAACTGAAGTGTAACTAAAATGTATTTATAGTTATTGGGTAAAGGTAAACAAGCAAACAGTGTAAAGTACATATAGGTTGGTTGGTTGTGCATACAGGTATTTTATTGCAATTTTGCCAAAAGAGTTATGTGTATTTTATACCACCTCCCACTTCAATGGTTTTCTTGTTTTTGAGCATGCTTTTTAGTGTCCTTTGTAGTGTAGATCCTTTTATTTTATTTGTTTATTTTATTTCATGGATAGCTCTAGAGTCAGGGATAAAATTACTTTAAGAGGAAAAGGTTTGAGAGTCACAAGTAAGCAGGGGAAACTAGCACAGCACCCACAGCAAAAAAACAAAACACTGTTGTGATGTGGGATGGCTGAACATATATAAAACAATATTTATTCTGCTGATATTTTATCAGTCCTGTTACCTGCAAAAAAATGGGAAGACTGCATTAGAAATTCAAGTAATTCAGTTTGGCCTTGATCAGTAAGATTGGGGAGCTATTTTCAAACAAGATTTATCTTTGAAAGGCTTTGCTATTTTAGATTATTTATTTCACCCTCAGATACATTTTAGCAGGCACATATGATGCGTGATTTTTGATGTGTCTGCTGGCCTAGTGAAAACGCAGTCTGCAATTTCTTTGACCATATCAAATTATAGTGAACAATGTTGTATTAACTGAGTGTGCACCTTAAAAGCTTTGAGAGCTTAACTTTAAAAATAATGGCATTGTCTTATGTCAGGAGACCGAAACTACAAATAGTGACTCAAACACATAGATACTTCCAATGAGTTTCACAGTTAATGGAATGTCAATGGAACTCTATGCACAAGAAACTATACATATATGATATATATGTTTCTAGTAGTATTGGGCTTTGGAATAGCTGTGGATTTCAAATCTCATTAATGATGGTAAATAGCTTCCCTCACCCTCCCCAACCTTTTAACTGGAAATTTAAGATTAAATAATGTATGCCAAATAATAGCGTTATCTACATGTATAGATTGATTTTAATCACCCTAAACTCAAATTCTTGTTCTGTGAGAGTAACATATCTCACTAAAGTATGACTGCTATTTGACAGGTCTAACCTATTACTGATATGTGCAATAATATGATGCTTAAAACCTTTTAGAGTCACAATGTTATCATAATGATGTAACAATGTTTTTCACAATTTTCAACTTATCAAGTGTCCAGATTTTTGTCACTCTTCTATGCATATTAAAGAAAGCTAAATGGTAAGTGAAGCATATGTAAATGTACAGTACTCTATATTATTACCTTGCCCCAGGCAACTTCAGCATCCAAATTAGTAGGCATTCCCTCCACTGCTGATCTCTTTGTAAATTCTGCATCTGTCATTGCCAGCCACTCTGTCAGAGCATTCATTTCCTTTCGTAGCTTCCGGGACAATTTCAAACATTTTTCTAACTCTTGTTTTTTTTCTGTCACCTGCAAAGGAAAAATATGTGGATTTTAACTGTTTAGTCAAACTAGTTTGTACTTTCCTGCTGGCTTGTATTTTTGTATGCACGTCTGCTTTGTACTTAGTATGTTTACAATATACAATATATCTTTCTTATTCCTCTCAATATTGATAGTTATGGTTAATGTATTGCTTATCATATCAATTTGTCTAAGATTCTTCTATACTGATAAAATCACATAATTTAATTTTGAAATTTTATACAAATTAAGTTTGAATTAACTCACCTCCAGAATGGGGAATAACTAAAAGCTACTCCCCTCCCATTTGAAGACGTGTGTCATGTTGAATCATAGAATATCAGGGTTGGAAGGGACCTCAGGAGGTCATCTAGTCCAACCGCCTGCTCAAAGCAGGACCAATCCCCAACTAAATCATCCCAGCCAGGGCTTTGTCAAGCCTGACCTTAAAAACATCTAAGGATGGAGATTCCACCACCTCTCTAGGTAACGCATTCCAGTGATTCACCATCCTCCTAGTGAAAAGTTTTTCCTAATATCCAACCTAAATGGCAACAGCTGAGTTAGAAGTCTTTCCTTAAGACTCAGAAGTGGAGCCAAAACCCCTTTTCGGAAATTATGATGAATTTTCCCATGGATAGTTAAGCACACTAATGCTGAGCCCAACAACTTTCTTTGTGCAGCAACATTGCATCTGAGGGAATTAGTATTGTACTCTAATCACTGTGTGAGGTGTGTACAGTAAATAAGATATGGGACCACACATTGAAGAAGGAAGATAAAACAAAACATTGAAAAGCTGCTCACTAAGCACCATCGATTCTATGTACTAACAGAGGCAGGGGTCTTACAGTTTTTAATTACATTATCATATAATGCTTTTATGTATCTTAATGCTTAATGCCTTACCTCCACCTGAGCTGGTTTCCTCCCACTTCCATCCGTATTACAAAGAAACCCATCAATTCCTTCCACTACTCCAAGGTGTGGAGGCCTGCCCATCTGTACCCATCTTCTGCCCTTCTACTAGCCCATCTGCCATGTCTATATAAAGAACCCCTTTCCTCTCCTTCACTATTGCCCCTTTACACTAGCCTGACCTGATCTCACCCACTTAAGGATTCATTCTGGGACAAAGCTAGCTACTGAAAATAAATACTGAATGACAGGATTAATAACATCCCTAAATATGAACAACCTCATCAATGGAGAAAACAGTTTGAAAAATAAAGATGTAATTTAATTTATGCTCCTTACACATACTTAAATTAGTTTGTCATGCTTTTCTATCACCATTTATTTTAAGAACAATCTTGAACTCTCATGTTAAGTCAAAAAATGAGAATTAAAAGAGTCTGTTTTCCCTAAGTTGAAAGAGAAGTGATCAAAGAAGGATATCTTAGAACTCAGTTGTAGGTCACTAATGTTTAATGAAAATAAGTGATCTCTCTGCCAACCAGTCACTATTTAAATGAAATTGTATCCCCCTGAGTTTTATTTTTAATTGTTTTTAAATTGTACAGCCTTTTTATTGATGATCCATTAGTGAAACAAAACAGCATTATACATATTATAGGTGGAGCTTGTTAGCAACACCTTTCATTAACATTGCTTAACACTTTCCATTCTAATACCCTGTTTTCAGTTCCTTATAATTTTGCCCAATTTTACATGTTCTGGCTGAAATTTTTCATGCTTTTTCTCTGCTTCGTGCTGATTATGAGTGTATACGTTTCAGAAAAATGTTCATTCCAGTTCCAAGAATGAAGTTTGGGGAAAATAGGTAATTTTGTTTCACTCATTTATTTGAAAATATTTAGTGTATGTACAAAGAGTTTGAAGCTGAAACTTGAAATTTAGGAAGGGGGTCATCCTGGGGTCAGAAATGTGGCTTTTGGTGTCCCCATGAAAATTCATCCAGATATGACCAAGTTATAAACCTGTGAAAATGGCCATTTGCACATGCTAGCTAAAGCTTTTTAAGGCTTAATACTAAAATCTCAGAACATTCCATCTCCACTAAGCTCCAGATACCAGATACATTAAAGTATGTTCTCAGTTCCAATAAAACTTCCCACATAGCAGGCCTAGAATTAAAGTCCTGGAGAGGAAGATGCTGTAGAGATGCAGCAACCCTCTTGGGCTATGGGAAGGTGTATACACCCACAGCCAGGAGGAGACCATGAATTCTACTCTCACCTCTTCCATTGACTGGTGTGAATAATTTTGTGCACGTCACAATCCTTAATATTGAACATGCTCCTACCTTAGGAGGTAGGCAAGTGCAGTAGCATGTCTTTCCCTGGAACTGAAAGGTTGCAACCTTAATTCAGCTCCTTTGTATGTATACATTATGATATAGTCTTTAATTGCATGGTCACATATTGCCTGTTCTAAAGACACCTGCCTCATTCAGTGTATGGGATGGACAGAGAATGAGGTGGAGAATTGTAAGCAGCAAAAGGAAATTCTCTTGCATTTAAGGCACTGAACTGAGGTCCAGAAAAGGTGGGTTCTATTTCAGACTCTGCCATAGACTTCCCATATGAAGATGGGCTCAGACTTAGATGGCTGCAATGTTGCAGGGGGGATCTTAATTCTGGTATATCCTAACTACTGAGTGCTTGACTTTGCAACCGCAACATTCTTTTAATGATGTTTTTTTGTAATTATTCACACATAAGAATATGTTCGGATTTTCCCCCTTAGCCAGTCGTCCAAAATAGACCAAATCTGCTTACTTTCAGGGAACACTATAAAAAA
Organism: Dermochelys coriacea; assembly: GCF_009764565.3. NCBI lineage: Eukaryota > Metazoa > Chordata > Testudines > Dermochelyidae > Dermochelys > Dermochelys coriacea. The sequence continues at coordinate 148,670,327 of NC_050068.2, forward strand.
AAATCTAATTTTCAGGCTTTTCATGCATGTAGTACTTAAGAAGTTGTTTAATTATGTAAATTAAATTTTTAAATATTGTAGAGAACTTACAGAACCATGAATGTATGCTGTATTTGTTTTTGAATAAAATAAATTAAAGATACACACATATAAACACAACTTTTGCTTTTGTATGTTCTTTATATAATAGAAATAAAATTCCATGATTCAGAGATCTACTGTATATGCCCAGAAGCTAATGTTATATTGATTTTCTCCTGCTTTGTTAATATCAAGTTTAAAATCTATATTTAAAAGAAAAAATGGGAAACACTGCCATCTTAAGGCCTTTTGTTTTATACAATAACCCCTAAGGTGCCACAAGTACTCCTTTTCTTTTTGCGAATACAGACTAACACGGCTGCTACTCTGAAACCAAACAGAATGTGTGCTATTTTTACTAAAAACTGCTAATTAGATATTAATGAGATATTTTCTTTTTACTGAAGTGATCATTGTTACTTTTGATATTCTCTGTTACAAAACTGTATTTGTAGAGAAACTGCAATGATTTGGTATAAAAACAAAAACAAAAACAACTCTTCAAAAGATGGAAAATATTTTGACATAAAACACAAAGGAACTCACTTAAGGACTCTCTTGTGGCTTTAAGCCACATTTCTGGATGGTGGTAGATTGCTGAGGAAGGACTATACACCTGCTGTAGGTCTTGCCTGAGAGCGTGCAGTGTTTCAGGGAGGACAGGAGAACACACTCAATGGACTGCCCCTCCCAGTCCCTTCACATGGCCCAGCCCCCTTTTATACTGACACAGTACAGAGGCAGGGCCATAACTCCACCCCTCCTTGACTGCCAAGTGGTTTCTAGCCCTGCACAGCCATTCACAAGTAAGGTAGCCATCCCAAAGCATTATAAGTATGTGAGACAGATATGTTTTGTGTAAACATGTGTGCATACACATGTGCATGCGTGCACACACACTCCCCACATGTGATGGTGATACACAAGTGACACATTTAACCTTCTGCACTCTCCTCACTAACCCGTCTCTATGAGGGCCATTTCTAAATTTTAAAACCATTGAGGGGTTTAAAACAGATGCCATTTAAAAAAGATGTGTGCCAGGAAATTATCTCCTCCCTCCCCAACATTTGCATGGAATTCTCATGCCAAACCAAAACTATACTGGCCTTAGACTCTAGACAGACAATATTCAGTTCTGAACCAGTGGTAGGTTTGAGGTCTGATATCACAAGACCCATCAGGACTAGAAATAGGAGTTTTCTTCCATTACAAGATAGTTTCCTAGCTTTCAACTGGGACACAGGCACTTCTTTCTAGCTCCCAAAGATCACAAGTTATTGGACCTTAACATGATATTGCTATGCATATTTTTAAAAAGCTATATTTTGTAATAGATAGAAGTTTCTAAAATTTTGTTAATTATATTTGTTCTGACCATGTGAGGCCTATACAATATATGGCCCCAATTCTGAAAAGCACTTGTGCACGTATTTAAGTCCATCTCTATTTAAGATAGTACTTAAGCATACACTTAACTTTAAGAATGTGGTTAAGTAATGTCTTGTATAGGGAATCTTCCCTGAATCAGGGCATATATAAGTATACATATAAACATAAGCACGAGACAATACATTTGGGTCCAATTCACAACGTCCATGTTTAGGAAAATTCTCAGTTGGAGTTTGTCCGAGTAAAGATGGTACACTGGACCCAAATATTTCAATCCTGATGTTTTTTTTACATGAACTATTTTTCTCTTCAAAACAAAATATTTGGCAAAATATTTAGCTTTCATTAGAATATGCAGTTGGGGGAACTGAACAGGTGAAATGCATATGAAAATACTGTATGTCATAGCCTTGGTTGCTTTGTTTCACTAAAATTGTTAACTGTCATGCCAGGTAAAAACAAACATGAACTATTATGTCTATATTAACAAAAATAAACAGAGCACTTTAGGCCACTAATTGTTCTCTAACTAAACATTTCATCCTTTAACCAGTCCAAAGATACATGTGCAGTAATTTCATGCTATCTTTTTTGTTTAATGCTAAATATTGTCTTGTAATAAATGGCATGGAACTATTTAATTTAATTTAAAGAAGTTATCAGAGATAAACCCAGTGTGCATGTATAACAAAGCACATTTTAACCCCCAATCCATACTTTTTAAAATTGATCAAACATGCCTTAGTGTATTAAATGTGCTGAGTAAAATATTTAATCTCAAATGACAATGTCATCCAATCTTTCTGAAGAAGGCTTTTAGTTGTCCCAGCACTCAGAAGATTGATATTTGTTAATATCTTTGTTTATTTTATCTCTCTAGCAATTTCCAAACTAAATATAGATAATTGCCTTGATACAGGTTCCCCCAATGAATTAATTCCCCAAATGAATATTAAGTTCTTCCAAAAATAATGTAATTCTTAAAGGTTATTGTGTTGAGGACTGTGGGGTTTGATCACCACCATGAGCTTAAATCACAGGCTGACTCTTCTAGCTAATAGAGACTCTCTTTATTAGCTATTAACTAGCTGTTAATTTAGCTTAATAAATTTTAATCTGACAAATATATGCATTTTCTACTACTCTGTTTATTAAAATTATATGCATGTCTGCAATAAGCAAACATTTTAATCACAACCTTCATTCTACAGGGTGCATTTAATGCACCAAATTTACTCCAGTGCTATGGTTTTAATTAAGTCCTGTGAGCTGTGTGCTCCCAGTAGGGGCAGGAAGAGGAAGAGAATAGATTCATCATGTGCAGCTGTTAAGTGCAACATTTGCATGAACTCTCTTCTAGAGAGGAATACTGCATTTCCTCCATGGAGCCTCTGGATGGGGTTGTGCTTCAACAGCAGCATAGGCGGAGTTGGGGGCGGAGGGCAAAGGAGCGTGTTGTCCCCCGAGCTACAAGCCTCAGGCAGGCAGCAGAGGAGACAGGAGACATGCTGCTCCAAGTTTGCGCCTCTGAGGCAAGGAGTCATAATGTTGTTTATAAACAGAGTGATTAACAGATGATTAAGATAACAAAGGGCTGGTAGGATGTTTTCCTAAAGTTAAATGAACTTTGCCAAGCTTGGTGAACTGCAAAAATTAAGTAGCCCAAATGATAGAAAGTAATTGTAGATTTTTCAACAATTGTTTCAATTGTTGTATTCAAGAGATAGTAACGAAGTTACTAATATGTTTCTTTGAGAAAATAACTGATTTTTTTTAGACAAAGGAAATGCAGTAGATCTAATCTTCCTGAATGTCAGTAAATCATTTGATACAGTTCTGCATGAGAAATTATTAGTTAAACTGGAGAAGATCGGGATTAATATGAGAATTGAAAGGTGGATAAGGAACTGGTTAAAGGGAAGACTACAACAGGTCATACTGAGATGTGAACTCTCCGGCTAGAGTGAGGTTACTAGTGGAGTTCCTCAGGGACTGGTCTTGGGACCAATCTTATTTAACATTTTTATTACTGACCTTGGCACAGAAAGTGGGAGTGTGCTAATATAATTTGCGGATGACACAAAGTTGGGAGGTATTGCCAATACCGAGGAGGACCGGAATGCCATACAAGAAGATCTGGATGATCTTGTAAACTGGAGTAACAGAAAGAGGATGAAATTTAATAGTGCAAAGTACAAGGTCACGTCCTTAGTGATGAACAAGAATTTTTGCTATAAGCTGGGGATTTATCAGTTGGAAATGACAGTGGAGGAGAAAGAGCTGGGGGTATTGGTTGATCACAGGATGACTATGAGCCATCAGTGTGATTGAGCTGGGCGTGGACAACTCGTGGGAGGGACAGAAAGGAGGGCACCAGCAAAAAGGGGGGGCACATGATCTCCTCACGTGACTCCTCTCCACCCTGCCTCCAGCATAGGGCCCCTGCTGGAGGGGGGAAGGGCTACCTGGTTACTTGGGAAGGGAACAGCTCTGTCCTCCCACTGTCCCGGCTCCCCATGGCATGTTCAGCTGCTCTTCCTGGCAGCCAGGCCCCAGGGCCACTCTCAGATGTTGCCTGGTGCAGCACAGCAGCTGCCTGGAAGAGTGCCAGGCTGCCCCCCACCCAGGCTCAGCCTCTGGGGACAGAAGCTGACTCTGAGCATGCTGGAGTGGCTGGGGGGGCTCCGGCTCGCTCGACCACTGTCCCCAGAAGCTGAGCCTGGGTGGGGGTGGAGGGACAGCCTGTTAGTGCTGCAGCCAGGCACTCTCCCAGTCAGCCGCTGAGCTGCACCAGGCGCATCCCAGGCAGCACGGCTGGAAGAGGAGAGGGCAACACTGGGCAGCATGCATCCCAAGCAGTGTGGCCAGAAGAGGAGAGGGTCTGGCCCCGGCCCTTCCCTTCTGGCTCTGGCCCCGCTCCTTCCACTCCCCAGCTGCTTGGGGCACTGCCCCTGCCCCCCACCCTCCGGCCAGGCATCTAGGGAGGGGCATCTGACCCTTCCTGACCCTCACAGGCATCGCTTCTGCAGCTGTGAAAAAAGCTAATGCAGCCCTAGGATGCATCAGGTGAGGTATTTCCAGGAGAGACAGGGAAGTTTTAGTACCATTATACAAGGCACTGGTGAGACCGCATCGAGAGTATTGTGTGCAAATCTGGTCTCCCATGTTTAAGAATGATGAATTCAAAGTGGAACAGGTGCAGAGAAAGGGTAACTAGGATGATCTTAGGAATGGAAAACCTACCTTACGAGAGGAGACTCAAGGAGCTTGGCTTGTTTAGTCTAACCAATACAAGGCTGAGGGGAGATATGATTACTCTGTATAAATGTATCAGAGGGATAAATATCAGGGAGGGAGAGGAGTTATTTAAGTCAAGGATCAGTGGACCCCAGAACAAATGGATTTAAACTGGTCTTCAACAAGTTTAGGCTTGAAATTAGGCAAAGGTTTATAACCGTCAGAGGAGTGAAGTTCTGGAGCAGCCTCCCAAGGGGAGCAGTGGGGACAAAAAACCCTAAGTGGCTTGAAGCCTGAGCTTGATAAGTTTATAGAGGGGATGGTATGACAGGACTGCCTACAATGGCATGTGGCCCATCGGTGACTGCCTGTAGCAAAAATCCCCAACAGCTGGGGACAGGACACTACGGGGGAGGGCTCTGAGTTACTACAGAGAATTCTTTCCCAGTTATCGGCCTGGTGGGTCTTGCTCACATGTTCAGGGTCTAACTGATCATCATATGTGGGGTCAGGAAGGAATTTTTCCCCAGGTCAGATTGGCAGAGATCCTGGGAATTTTTCACCTTCTTCTGCATGATGAGGCATGGGTCACTTGCAGGTTTAAACCAGAGGAAGTCTTTAAACTATTATTTTAGGCCATTAGTAACTCAGTCAGAGGTTAGGGGTCTATATTACAGGAGTGGGTGGGTGAGGTTCTGTGGCCTGCCATGTGCAGAAGGTCAGAGTAGATGATCAGGATGGTCCCTTCTGACTTTAGTAAGAGTATCTGAGAAAGAATATACGTTACAATTTTAAACCTAACCAGTGTCCCATAAGCGACTTGCCGCAAAATGCCAGAACATGTCTGTATTACAGCTGACGTGGTCTGATATTTATTTAATTTTCTTTCTTGATATAGGAGATACCATGCTCCTGTCAGATAATTTCTAAGTTATTATCTGCAAAATCACTAAAGTTTTCAGTTGCCTAAGTAGCTCCTGGAATCCTAGTTAAAGTTATGCCCTCCCCTCCCTGCCCCAATCTGAAATGGCACCCTGTGGGCAAGCACGGAATTTGTATCTCCCACACATGAGCAACCGCGTTGGCCTGATTGAAGCTTCCCCCCCCCCCCCCAAAATACAGAAGTCAAACTACGCCTATGAACAACAGATGACATTTTCTATGGATAGGAAAGCATATTGTCAAGTCATAATCAACAGCCTTTTGGTGGTTGGACAGGGCAGAACCCAATCAGTATTTTCTGCTCGATTAGAACCTTCTAGAAATGAATGAATGTTTAGCTGTCAGCAGTTTTCAGTGAGTTTCAGTGTGCTTAACTATTGTGGTACATGTGCTCTGTAAACAGGTACACTGATAGAAAGTTAACAGGTTACAAAAATTTGGTTCAACAAAGGCAAACTATGGAGATGGAAAAGTTTGCCTTATTAACGGTACTTGCATTTAAAAAACTATCATCAGAATTTTCAGATAAAAATAGACTGGGAAATTTCTGATAACCAAGTTTTCTTCAGCAGACCATGCAAAACTGAGAGAAGAGGAATAGATATAGTGAACATAAGAACATCCATACTGGGTCAGACCAAAGGTCCATCCAGCCCAGTATCCTGTCTGCTGACAGTGGTCAATACCAGGTGCCCCAGAGGCAGTGAACCTAACAGGTAATGATCTAGTGATCTCTCCCCTGCCATCGATCTCCACCGTCTGACAAACAGAGTCTAGGGACACCATTCCTTACCCATACTGGCTAATAGCCATTAATGGACTTAACCTCCATGAATTTATCCAGTTCTCATTTAAACCCTGTTATAGTCCTAGCCTTCACATCCAGGCAAGGGGTTCCACAGGTTGACTATGCACTGAGTGAAGAAGAACTTCCTTTTATTTGTTTCAAACCTGCTACCCATTAACTTCATTTGGTGGCCCCTAGTTCTTATATTATGGGAACAAGTAAATATCTTTTCCTTATTCACTTTCTCTGTGCCATTTATGATTTTACATAACTCTATCATATCCCGCCTTAGTCTCCTCTTTTCCAAGCTGAAAAGTCCTAGCCTCTTTAATCTCCCCACATATGGGACCCCTTCCAAACTCCTAATCATTTTAGTTGCCCTTCTCTGAACCTTTCTAATGCCAATATATCTTTTTTGAGATGAGGGGGCCACATCTGTACACAGTATTCAAGATAAAAAAGAAAAGGAGTACTTGTGGCACCTTAGAGACTAACAAATTTATATGAGCATAAGCTTTTGTGAGCTACAGCTCAATTCATTGGATGCATTTGGTGGAAAATACAGTGGGGAGATTTATATACACACACAGAGAACATGAAACAATGGGTTTTATACACACTGTAAGGAGAGTGATCACTTAAGATGAGCTATTACCAGCAGGAAGGAGAGGAGGGAAGGAGGAAAATCTTTTGTGGTGATAATCAAGGTGAGCCATTTCCAGCAGTTAACAAGAACATCTGAGGAACAGTGGGGGGTGGGGTGGGGGGAGAAATAACATGGGAAATAGTTTTACTTTATGTAATGACCCATCCACTCCCAGTCTCTATTCAAGCCTAAGTTAATTGTATCCAGTTTGCAAATTTAATTCCAATTCAGCAGTCTCTCGTTGAAGTCTGTAATGACCCATTCACTCCCAGTCCATTTGTGTCCATTTATTCTTCTATGTAGAGACTGTCCACTTTGACCAATGTACATGGCAGAGGGGCATTGCTGGCACATGATGGCATATATCATCATGTGCCAGCAATGCCCCTCTGCCATGTACATTGGTCAAACTGGACAGTCTCTACAAAAAAGAATAAATGGACACAAATCAGACATCAAGAATTATAACATTCAAAAACCAGTCGGAGAACACTTCAATCTCTCCGGTCACACGATTACAGACCTGAGAGTGGCTATCCTTCAACCAAAAAACTTCAAAAACAGACTCCAACGAGAGACTGCTGAATTGGAATTAAATTTGCAAACTGGATACAATTAACTTAGGCTTGAATAGAGACTGGGAGTGGATGGGTCATTACATAAAGTAAAACTATTTCCCCATGTTATTTCTCCCCCCACCCCACCATTCCTCAGATGTTCTTGTTAACTGCTGGAAATGGCTCACCTTGATTATCACCACAAAAGATTTTCCCCCTTCCCCCCTTCCCCCCTCACCTTCCTGCTGGTAATAGCTCATCTTAAGTGATCACTCTCCTTACAGTGTGTATGATAAAACCCATTGTTTCATGTTCTCTGTGTGTGTGTATATAAATCTCCCCACTGTATTTTCCACCAAATGCATCCGATGAAGTGAGCTGTAGCTCACGAAAGCTTATGCTCTAATAAATTTGTTAGTCTCTAAAGTGCCACAAGTACTCTTTTTCTTTTTTGGGAATACAGACTAACATGGCTGCTACTCTGAAACCAGTATTCAAGATGTGGGTGTACCATGGATTTATATAAGGATAATAAGATATTTTCCATCTTATTCTCTCTCCCTTTTTTAATGATTCCTAACATCCCATTTGCTTTTTTGACTGCCGCTGCACACCGCATGGACATCTTCAGAGTACTATCCATGATGACTCCAAGATCTTTCTCCTGTTTAGTTGTAGCTAAATTAGCCCCCATCATATTGTATGTATAGTTGGGGTTATTTTTTCCAATGTGCATTACTTTACATTTATTCATATTAAATTTCATTGGCCATTTTGTTGCCCAATCACTTAGTCTTGTGAGATCTTTTTGAAGTTCTTCACAGTCTGCTTTGGTCTTGACTATCTTGAGCCGTTTAGTATCATCTGCAAACTTTGCCACCTCACTGTTTACCCCTTTCTCCAGATCATTTATGAATAAGTTGAATAGGATTGGTCCTAGGACTGACCCTGGGGACCACCACTAGTTACCCCTCTCCATTCTGAAAATTTACCATTTATTCCTACCCTTTGTTCCATGTCTTTTAACCAGTTCTCAATCCATGAAAAGATCTTCCCTCTTATCCCATGACAACTTAATTTACGTAAGAGCCTTTGCTGAGGGCTTGTCAAAGGCTTTCAGGAAATCCAAGTACACTATGTCCACTGGATCCCCCTTGTCCACATGTTTGTTGACTCCTTCAAAGAACTCAAATAGATTAATAAGACATGATCTCCCTTTACAAAAACCATGTTGACTTTTGCACAATAATTTATGCTCTTTTATGTGTCTGACAATTTTATTCTTTACTATTGTTTCAACTAATTTGTCCCGTACTGACATTAGACTTACCGGTCTGTAATTGCCAGGATCACCTTTAGAGCCCTTCTTAAATATTGGCGTTACATTAGCTATCTTCGAGCCACTGGGTACAGTAGCTGATTTAAAGGACAGGTTACAAACCATAGTTAATAGTCCCGCAATTTCACATTTGAGTTCTTTCAGAACTCTTGGGTGAATGCCATCTGGTCCCGGTGACTTGTTACTGTTAAGTTTCTCAATTAATTCCAATCTGTGACAATTCCTCAGATTTGTCACCTACAAAAGACAGCTCTGGTTTGGGAATCTCCCTAACATCCTCAGCCATGAAGAGTGAAGCAAAAAATTCATTTAGTTTCTTTGTGATGACTTTGTCGTCTTTAAGTGCTCCTTAGTGGGAGAATATTAATTAAGTCCTCTTCTTATACGTTGATGAGAATCAAATTATCAAACTAAACACAACAACAGTGCCAACTATTCTACAGTACCGAAGCTTCCCAAAGGGCTAGTTTTCAAGGCACTGCATTTTCAGTCCTAGCCTACCAATACTGTTGATTTACTCTTGCCCAACACTAAGGAAATTTGGAAGCAGCTTCTGCAAGGAAAGGGGATCTAAGTATGAAATCCTAAATAGGTCTGTGAAGGTGTATGAGGAGCAAAACAGGTATAAATTATTCCATATGCTCATGAACACAACATTCTGTGTGGTTTGCATATACAAAAATCAGTACCTATCTCAGTGACAGTAAGAATGTAAACAGGCATGCAAGGGTTCCAACTGGAGACTGCTATTGTTGGTTTTACCGCCCCACCAGTGGCAGTCACATGAGGCATGTACAGGGGAAGAGTTACCACACAAAACCCATTAGTGTGTGTATAGTCGCATGCAAGAAGCCAGCTACAGTGGTATTAAAATTTCCCCATAGGGATGCTGCAACAGCAACAAGCATCTTGGTCAACTGACCTTTTCATGGTGGCCTGCAGAATGAGGCATTCTGAGACCTATGCAAATAAGAACTGGGAGATCTCTCTTTCTTATAATGTAATTCACAGAATGAAAGAACTGAAGAATCCGTGACCTCATCTAGAGATGTAGCCCTACCTAGAGTGCTTTTAAATTGGTCACTGGTAAATAACCCATCGATCTAAAAGAAGTCTTTGGAAGGCAAAAAGTAAGTTCAATTTTAGGAAAGAATAACCTTAAAACCTGATAAAGAAATCAATATTACATGTCTCTGAGTTTTGCATATTTTCTTGGACCAAACTGAATATTTATCTCATTGATTTTTTTTTGGCTTCCTAACAAGGATTACACTTTTATAAACAGAGGTAGGATTGATTTCAGAGACTTAAAAGGAACAAACAAATAATACATGTTACCACACAATACAAAGAACGTACTTAGCTTGAAAAGCCAGAAACAGAGCCTGGTTTTGCATTGTATATCAGAATACATACCAGAGCACCCAGTTCATTGTACTGCAGCTTCAAAGCTGTAAGTCTTTCATCCAGTTCTTTAGGCTTCTCTGTCTGTTGTTTCTGAACAATCTGACGTCCAGTTTTTATCACTGTTTCCACTTCAGACTTCACCTCACTCAAGCTTTTATACAATTTCTAATCAAATCAACACAGAGGAGAGAAACATCAAAATTAATAAAATAAATGAATAAAAGCAATGCAAACTTGGGACTGAAGTGATTATGCAGAACTACTACCAATCTTGGCATTGTTTGGTACATAAGAGCGTCACCTGTGAGACTCTGAGGACCCTCAACTCCTATGGAAACTGAAGGGACTTGAGATGCCAGCTTCTAGTTATGTATAAATCACACACAGATAATGCATAAGCATTTACAAGACTGTTAGAGTTTTATTTATTAATCAGAATTCAAAATTATATGTCCATGTCTACATTCGACTTATTCATCTAGAATGTTCTGCTATTGTTGGTTTTACCGCCCCACCGGTGGCAGCCATGGTGGAAGTGCTGAGATAGTCAAGAAGCCAGTGGCCACCAGAATTTGTAACATCATAAGACAAAGGTCTGCTCTGAGCTGGTTTAGACAATACAGCACTTAAAATAACAGCATCTGTCCTCCACCTACTCACGTCCTCTATCACCCACAATCTAAAAGCCTAATTTGAGCAGAAATCTGACAGTTCCCCATACATTAAATCCTTAGACTGATATAGCACAGATTTTCCCTTCCATTTAATTATGTTTAATATTGCTTTTAATGGCCTAAAAAGCAAAGAGATTTACTGCCTTTTAAAACAAAAATATATTATATACCTCCATCTATCTTTTCTAATTGTTTCCAATTGCTAAGCAGCAAGTGTGGACAAAACAAACATTTATTTAATTAATGACATGCAATCAGTGTGCATAGACCATGCTTTCCCCCTTACCTTTTGAAAGAATGAGGATTAAAAAAGGGATAGCACTACTTGTCTGCCCAAACCCTGATTCCCTGGATACAACAACAACAACATCTACATATAACAGGGTTGCCAAATAACCTGGTATCCAAAATAACTGATCTAATATTTGGCACCCACAGAAATTATTTGGGATAAACCTTATCCAAACAAACATTCTTAACTTTTTTTCTGTTTAAATATGTAATTTAACTTTGTTTTCGTCATTTCATTTAAAATTGAATTCTGTTATGCACTAGAAACTTATTACACTGAACTGGGAAAGAGACACTCCTCTGAACTATAGAATATCAAAAAACATAAAAAAGTGAAGAATTTAAATGGTAAGGTTCTTGAAGTTTATTGTTGAGGTTCTTTTAGCTTCATTACATGTTCTCGCAATTTGTTGTGATGTGCTGAAATAACTTGTTTCATATACCTTGACAGATCTTTTAAAAGAATCTGGACTGTATTTCTTTTCTTGCTGATTGAGCTTATGTTAAGTATTTTTGTGATTTTTTTTTATTATTACCAGTACCTCTTGTGATATTATAGTGAAATAAATTCCATGTCCAATAAGTGTAGACAGTTTAGGTAAAGATATGATGCAGACCTGATAAGAGAAACTCAGCACATCCTCTCTATAGTTTAATCTGAAGTTCATTAACAACTTGATTCTCAAAAACATATTAATATAATTTTACATATATATAAAATGGGGATCTCTCTCTCTCTCTCTCTATATATATATCTCTATAACTATATATCCCTATTCTTTCCAAAAGATCCTCATGTGACTTGCAAGATAAATACATACTTCATCACTGAAATGCAGCCAACTTTGTATATAGGGCACAGCAAGGAAGATAGCTGTTGTGCAGCTCATGCTGATCCACCAGCAGAGGGGGTGATGTGGTAAAAATTATAAGCAAAGACATTAGGACAAAATAATATGAGGTTTTCTAGTGTATCACAACTGTAAGTACTCTTCTGCTAAAAAGTTAGTTGCTGAATCGAGGCACTGTGAACCCAGAATTTATAACTTCCATTTCATTCTTATGGTAGTGTGCCTACCTGAGCTGCTGTGGTGTCTTATAGGAGTTCTAGTTTAGATGCCTTATGGGACTAAATTTCCCATGATGCACCGTGGCCCTCCCCTTTGTTGAACTATCATGGTTCATCAACAGAATCCCATGACTGTAGTGCACAGGAGATGTAGCCTGGCCAGAGAGGCCACCCTATAAATTTCCCACAGAATGAAAAGTTTGATTTTCAACCAGCTCTAGTAGCCAGTTTCAACATTTCAACCATATAATCAATTTCCCTTGATTGTTTGTAGAGTTTGAAACACATTTAAAAATATAGGGAAAATGTCATTTTAAAACTGCAAAAAGTGGCAGAGTGACTCTGGCACATGTGTAGCATCTAAGACAACTTAAGATTGATGAGTCCTTGATTTGCAAGAAAGAGAGAAGTAGGAAATAAACATATGGGGTGGGATTTTCAAACATTCTTAAAATACATAAGATCACAAATTCCCCTGAATTTTAATGGGATCAATGCTCCTAAATCTCTTAGGCATTTTTGAAAATCTCACCCATATTATATATATATATATATATCGCCATCCCAACGAGAAATATTTGATATCTGAAAAGACAGGAAATTATTTGGAAAAAAAAATCACTGGACTGTACATACATACCATGCAATGATCCAACTGTGACTGCACTACCTCCTGCTCTACACTCTTCATCTCCAACTTGGGCACCTGCAATTTTACTTCATCTAAAATTCTTTTACATTCCTGTAGACGCTGCTCAAAATTGGCTGGCTTCTGGAACAAGCGGAACTTCATGGAGACATCTTGTAGTTTTTTCTGAAAAGTCAATATGGGTCAGTAGTAAAAATAGGAGGAAAAAATGGAGTCACTCTCAGAATGGGTTACCAATCAGTATGTTTTCTCATGATTTCTTGCACCTCAAAACATTTGATTCTTTAACTGGACCTCAGCTGACACCAGTCTTGGTTTTTATACAAGGAAGAAAATCCTTCCCTTCTCACCTGCACCTGCAAAGGGCAACTAGATGCAACAGAACTGGCAATATTCTGTTGCATGGGAAAAAAGAGAATGGGTAGAAGGTGCCTGTGTAAGGATCTATACTACCAGTGCAGAGCAGATGGTGAAAGCTCAATGTTCCGTAGCATGCAGGGGGATTGGGATTGGCTCCAGTATCCATTTTCCCTGCAAAGGGAGATCACACTATGCATAAGACACCAAAAATGCAGCTCACTTCCATGATATAATTTTTATATGGATTGGGAGATAATCCTTCCCCTAATCACTGTAAAGAAGCCCTGCATGAAGTTTGCGCACTGTTCACAGGCTTGGCACAGGCTCTGGGATTTGATTCTCATATAATCAGAGACTTTAAAGTTAGAAGGGACCATTGTGATCATCTAGCTCGACCACCTGCACATTTAATTAAAGTAGATTTAAGAAACAAACAAAACCCATAGATAAGCAGAGGTAAATTTCAAGTGGTTATTCCTGTGGCAAACAATGTTTCTATTTTTCCCATTTTTACATGCTATTTGTCTTTGTGAATTATTATTGTGCCTAATTGCAAATCTCCATAACAAGTTTATGTTTCTAACCCTAACCCTAACCAAGTTTATGTTTGTTTATTTAAATAAATAAAAGTAGTAAGGAATCATTCTGGGGGCCAACATTTCTGTGTGTACATTAATCAATTCATCCTCTCAGCAGGTCTGTGAGATAAGGAAGTATTATCATTCCCATTTTAGAGACTGGGAAATTGAGGCATACATATTAAAGTATGCATATTAAATGCATATCTGACTTTGGCAGAGCTGGGGAAAAAACAGATAATCTTGCTCACTGTCCTGTGCCTTAACCACAAGATCAAACGCTTGCTCTCTGCTGTTAAATCATGGTGTTTTGCTTACCCTACCATGAAAGGTGACATGATCAGTGATGTATTTTAACATGAGCATCAATGTATTTATTTCACAGCACCATGGAAGTTTAGTATTCATGCCAAAAGTTGAATAGACTGAAGAGGATTATAGGGCCAGGAATATTTCAAAGACCATTTGGGAGGGCACAAAACAGAAAATGGAATTTTCTTGCTCCTAAACGTAATTAAGCCAGCCCTCATATCGAACGTGTCTCCCTTTGTTTATTAAGTGAGTTGGAATAACATGTTAGTTATCGCTTTTAATCAGCAATCAATTGCTCAGGCTGGATTTTGGTACTCCTCTTACATCTGGCAAGTGCTTAAAATATGGGAACTGTAAATGAGGGTACATATCCTGCAAATAGTTCTCCAAAAATATTTACAGTATACAGGAAACTTATTAAAATCATGCTTTTGTCCCTAAAATGGAGTCCCACAGACTTGCCAACTGGACTATTTTTAATACAAATATCTTAATATATCTCAAATGATGATATACCCATCCAATGAAGTGAGCTGTAGCTCACAAAAGCTTATGCTCTAATAAATTTGTTAGTCTCTAAGGTGCCACAAGTACTACTTTTCTTTTTGCGAATACAGACCAACACGGCTGCTACTCTGAAATCTTGCATGGTGTTACTTTTTATGCTATTCTTACACTCAAAAGATCTACTCCACAATGGGTCTACTGAGTTGATTAAAAATTTGTTATGTGCAGCATTAGGTATGCTACAATTTTTGACCATATTTGCCATACATTGTGGAAGGCAGGAATAAAAAAATAAAATACAACAGGAGATTTGTCATCGAATTCTGTGATTTGTTAAGCAGACTACTGCTACACAGTAGCTCAAAGTTTCAAGGAACAACTGAACCACCACATATACATAAATATAAATCATCAAGAATATTTCAACATATAAACACAGTGTTGTGTATAGGAAGGACCAGAGGAAATGGAGGTTACATACCTGTGCAACGTCAATTTGGGAGAAAACTCTTTTGGCAGTATCCTTACCCTGGCTTCGTTTTTTCATTTCTTCCAAACTGATCTCATGGCTTGTCAAATCGGATTGTATTTTCTGTTGGAAAACAAATTTAGTAATCAGATGTGTTTGAAACAGAACTGTATCCTGCTAGAATCAGAGTATCTAATTCCTGGCATATATTAAAGAGACATTAAGTGATAATAAAACTCTGAAAGAAATAATTTAAAGAGAATTATTTGTTTACTGTCTTCTAATTCATTTCATTTTACTTTTCTTGTGTGCAAACTCAATACCACCTTCTCCTAATGCTTAAATATAAAGACAAATTCTGAGTTTGTGACAATGACGACAATCCGTTGCTAAGGACATTACAATTACATTGCAGATGCTGAATATAGATTTCCTTTTCAAGAGAAACAGATGGATTACAATTGTTTGCCTTTGGAAAAAAATCTAAAGTAATTATGGAAAAGAAACATACATAAACAGGTAAAGGAGTTTACTTGGATATTTTTATTTTTTGTTTGACATGTTGTGTTAATAGCTTTTTAGGAGATTTCTGATATGAAATATAAATATCTTGATCAAAGTATCTGATATTTACAGTAAATGACATCATCTTACACTGGAATGTATTCCCGATATCTACAAATGTTATTTAACTTGTGGTTTAGGACTCACTGACCAAAACTTGTATTCACTGTCTGCTATCAAGGGGAAATGTACAACAGGAGGCTGATGACAAAGGACATTCATGCATTCATCTCAGCCATTTTTTAGTGAATATTTCTGTCTGTCATTTTCAGCAAGAACCAGCAGGTGATCAAATTACTATAATGCAAATTTCAGCCCTTGTCATCTCATCATAAATCAGTCTGATAAAAAGACACCAATTGATTTAAGCAACGCTGACCAATGCTGTAACATGCAAAACAATTCATATAATGCATATTGATATAACCCAATTTAGACCATTTCAAAACAATTTCTATGGAAATTGTTAGCAAATTAATATCTGCTAGTAGCAGATTGCTTAACAATTACCGCTGAGAATAGGAACTCTGAAATAACTATTAGCTTTTTTTCTCATCAGGAAGAGTATTTGAAACCTTTATTGCTAAATGGAAAAAAAATTACTGTAACTTTAATCTATGCCCTGTATTAGTTACACAAAAATCTCACAAAACCACTACAGCCTACCTATAAGTAGATGCATTTCTAAAGTACACTATCTCTTAAAACAAAAAAACTGTATTTCAAGAAAATAAATAAGAACCTCAACTTTATATTGCCGCACAAATTAGGAACAAGCTTTTTCATTTAGTTCAATGTGAACAAATTTTACAATTGCAAAATATTTTTTTTTAAAAATCACATCTTCATTTGTATGTTGGTTACAAAGCTATATATACACTGTATGCTGCATGTGTGTGTGATCAACATGGGCATAATGACTTTTTTTTATAAAGGTGTGCAGCGTATAATAAAACAATAAGAGCTAAGAATCTTGGAGTAGTTGGGCACCAACGTGTACCTGCTGTACCATACATGTACTAAAATACATTTTTAAAGAAGCAGGCGTACAGAAATTTGTAAAAACCTATTAGCAATGATAACCCCTTTATGTTTCCGAGGTTTTACTTATATTTACTTTTTTATTTATAGAGCTAGTCAGTATTATTTATAGAGCTCATCAGAAATTTTCCAATGGAAAATTCGGTCAGAAAATAATGGTTTCTTTAAAGTGAAATGTTTAGCCGAAACAGGTTGACTTAGAAAAAAAATTACTTTAAAAAAAAATCAGAATGGCGTGTCAAATATTCCATTTTGAACCTTTTCAGAATGGAACGTTTAATTTGCCATTTCCAAATGACTTTTTGTTTCAGTATTTAAATATTTGACATTAGATAATAAAATTTTAAAATGTCAAAATCAGAATAAAACTTTTCCATTTTATAAAATACTTTGATCAATTCCCCCCTCCTAACCCCAAAATTTCATTTCATGGGAGATTTCATGTTTGTTCTATTAAGGAACAGAAAAAAAATTCAAAATCACATAGTTTCCAAGGAAATGGAAAATCCAGTTGCCATCAGTTCCAATTACTTAATTCTGAGCTCAAGTATATTAATGCATAAAAATTGACATGCAAAAAATTTCAAAGGACTGTGACTCTGCTTTGTTCTGATATAGCACAGGGAGGCAAAGGAAAGGGACAAGGGCCAAGAACTACATGAGGCCTTAGCACCCTCTGCCACTTATAGGGCAGGTATGGAGAGAAGCAGTGCTGGCTGAGACAGATGTGGGAAAGGTTATTCAATCAGAACCCCTGTTCTTGGAATGTATTGGAGACCATTTTTTATTTCAGAAAGGGGAGAAAGCTACAAGAGGAGAGGCTGTTCTAGATTTGATTTTGAGAAATACGGAGAAACTATTTGAGAATATGAAAGTGGAAGGCATGTGAAAGTGATCATGAAATGATGATTTCATGATAAGGAATAGTAGCAGGGAAAGCAGCACAATAAAGATGATGACTTTGAAGAAGGCAGACTTTAGCAAACTCAGGGAATTGGTAGGTAAGATCCCATGGGAAGCAAATCTACAAGGAAAAACAGTTCAAGAGCGCTGGCTATTTTTCAAGAAGACATTATTAGGGGAACAAGAATAAACTATCCCATTAGTTAGGAAAGAAAGGAAGTATGGCAAGAGGACACCCATCCTTAATCAAGAGATCTTCAATTATCTGAACTCAAAAGAGTCCTACAAAAAGTGGAAACTAGGTCAAATTACAGAGGATGAATATTAACAAACAACAAAAGCATGTAGGGATAAAATTAGACAGGCCAATGTACAAAATGAGATTAAACTAGCGAGAGACATAAAAAGTAACAAGAAAACATTCTACAAATACATTAGAAACAAGAGGAAGACCAAGGACCATTACTCAGTGAGGTGGGGAAAATAGCAGCAGAAATGTTTAAATGGAAATGGCAGTTTTCACCAAAAAGATTAGTAGTGTTTGGACATCCTACATAGTGAAAGCCAGTGGAAATGAGACAGGATCTGAGACTAAAATAGGGAAAGAACAAGTTAAAAATTACTTAGACAAGTAAGATGCCTTTAAGTTGCCAAGGTGAGAAGCAATACATCCTAGAATACTCAAGGAGTTGACTTTAGGCAACATCTGAGTCATTACCGATTATCTTTGAAAAGTCATGGAAGACAGGAGAGATTCCAGAGGCCTTGAAAAGGGCAAATATAGCACCAGTCTATAAGGGGAATAACGACAACCTGGTGAATTAGAGACCAGTCAGCTTAATTTCAGTACCTGGAAAGATAATGGAGGAAATAATTAAGCAATCAATTTGCAAACACTTAGAAGATAATAAAAAAAAATTCAGCATGGATTTGTCAAAAACATATAGTGTGAAACTAACTTAATAGCTTTCTTTTACAAGGTAACAAGCCTTGTGGATGGTGGGGGGGAGTGGTGGATGTGGTTTATCTTGACTTCAGTAAGGTTTTTGATATTGTCTCACCTGACCTTTTCATAAACAAACTAGGGAAATAAAACCTAGATGGAGCTACTATAAGGTGGGTGCCTAACTGGTTGGAAAACCCATTCCCAGAGAGTATTATCAGTGGTTCATAATCAAGCTGGAAGGGCATATCAAATGGGGTCCCTCAGGGATCAGTTCTGGGTCCTGTTCTTTTCAATATCTTCATCAATGATTTAGATAATGGCAGAGAGAGTACACTTATAAAGTTTGTGGACAGTACCAACTCGGACGGGTTGCAAGTGCTTAAGAGGATAGGATGATAATTCAAAATGATCTGGGCAAACTGGAGAAATGGTCTGAAGTAAATAGGATGAAATTCAATAAGGACAAATGCAAAGTATTTCACTTAGGAAGGAACAATCAGTTGCACACATAAAATATGGGAAATGACTGTCTAGGATAGAGTACTGCAGAAAGGGATCTGGGGATCATAGCAGATCACAAGCTAAATATGAGTCAACAGTGTAACCAGGGCCATCCCTAGCTATTTTGGTGCCCTACGCAGCTCCCCCGCTCCAAGGTGTTGACCTTGATATATCTGGAGCAATGGAACAACTGGACGAAGCAAAGTCATACCTACAGTCTTACCGGTCAGATGAGGGATTTCAAAACATTCTGAAGACTGCACAGAAGTTGTCAGAGGAACTTCACACTGAACCTATTTTCCCACCCATTCAAGAATACAAGAGTCATCAAAGAAGAAAACATTTTGATTACGAGGTATGGGATAATCCCATAAGAGATCCCAAACAACAATTCTAAGTTAAATTCTTTAACCAGGTGCTAGATTGTGCAATACAGTAAGTTGAAGAACGTTTCATGCAGCTCAAGGAACACAGCAGTATATTTGGGATGTTGTATGATATTCCAAAACTCCTCACTATACCTGAAGATGACCTACACCATCAATGCAGGGCACTAGAGACAGGGTTGACACATGATGACATGCGCGATATTGATGCGAGTGATTTGGGTGATAAATTGAAAGTCCTTTCAAGATATATTTCAGCAGGATTAACTCCAAAGGCTGTTCTGGAATATATGTGTGCAAATAAGATGACCACTCTTTTTACAAATGCTTTTGTTGCAGATACTTCTAACACTTCCTGTAACAGTTGTCAGTGGAGAACACAGCTTCTCCAAGCTGAAATTAATAAAAATACACCTACACTCCACAATGAGACAGGAGAGGCTGGTCGGCCTTGCAACCATCTCAATAGAGCATAAGATGGCCGAGACTGTGGACCTTCAGGAGGAAGCAGTTCAAATCTTTGCAACCAAGAAGGCACAGAAAGCATCACTTTGATTATTCAAACAGATAAAAATGCCAGTGTTTACTATGCAGACAAGAAAAGTTACATTTGCTGTTCAGGCATTTGAAAGTTAAGTGTTACTTAAAATTTTTGAACAAGGCATTTTAAGTTGTTCGTTCTCCTTTACTGGGGTAGGTAGCAGAGCAGTACCACGAGAGGAGTAAAACAGGAAGAAGGCAGAATTGAGACCTTTCAAAGTTTTGGCCCAAGCGAGGAGGTATGGGGGCGTCATTTGAGCTCCGCGCCTCAAGTGCCAAAATGTTGCATTTACAAATTAAAAGCCTGATTCTGAAAATCTACCATCATAAAAAAGAAAGGAATCATCATGCTAGAATTTAAGGCTATTTAAATAATAAAAATAAAAATGAAGAGGTACCAGGAATAAATTGCTGTGAAGGAGAACAAACTATAATACCCAATAGTTGCCAATAACTGAAAACTAGGCAACCAGCCACAGACTTCTCCAGCAGCCGCAGGGGTGGTTCTGAGAAGGAGAGGCCAATGTGGCTTTCTTTCAACCACTCTTCTCCATTAGCAGTTCCAACAGAGTCCAGTTGTGGCCTGCTGTATAACCATGCAATTTTCTGAACAGATTCAATCAGGACATGCCAGAGAAAAGAGACTATACAACTCTATGGGCTCTGACACTGATGTTAGACTAATATGGTAAGATATTAATGAGACATGACGCAGGGGTAATCATGCACTTTTGTTATTCCTTGGTTTTGCATGAAGTAATTGAATATAAATACTAATGTATTAGAATAATTGCAAACATAGTGAGCCTTTTGCATAATTTGAGCTCTCTTACCAAAATTACCAATGAGAATACAGAGTTGTAGCTTTAACTGTGACTATTATTTTTAAGAGCCTGGTGTACTTCACAAATAACCAAGACATGTACAAGTGCACAGGTGGCAGAAGAAGGTGTTTCTGCATGCTAGTGTAATATTTACTTTTTTATATAATTATGTGCATCTACTTGAATTGCAGCATGTAGCTTGCCAAAATTTCCTGGTGTTTGGGGTTTTCTGATGTTAAAGGCTTGTAACTACCACTCACTATGCATAAGTCATTAGGCTTTGAAGGATGGTGCTCACTTTATATTCCAGTTTACTTATTTCAAAGTAACAGATTAGAGATTGAAATATTTAGCCATTCAATATAATAGTACTGATCATGTGTAGTTCAGTTGCTACTTATCTGGAGATGCCCTATGTAGACATGTGCTACTTAATAACAGAGCACCATAAGTAGTTAGGGTACTTTGCAAATGTAATATCCACGAAATTCCCTTTTTAAATTGAATGGAAGGCAGGAAGGGAACTAGAAAGAGAAAGAGAGAGACAGAGAGACATAAAAAGAGAGCTTTTCAGAGAGTCTGACTGGTAGTAAAACAGTACTCTTTACTGTGTCACCCAGAAAGGAACACGCTAATCATGACACCTATTTATTATTCTGCTATGGTATATATCACTATGGTAGAGCTGGAGATAATTTTATTTGAAAAATGTAGTAATTACCAAGCAAAATAGCTAACAATGTCTGATCTCTACAGCAGAATGCAAATTAATTTGTAATTATTGTTGGATCTACTATAAGGTTATCTTCAGGAACATATTCAATAAACCCAATATAATTAAACCCGGACACAAATTCTTATATGGATGCATAAAGTTAGGGGCTTAGAACTGCATGCAAGTGATTTAATAACCATTATAGGTACCTAAGTGCTTATTAGATGACTAAAGACACATCAAGACTCTTAATTTTAAGAGCCCATTGTTTAAAATGTGGATCATGGAATTCAGAATCACAAAACTAATTGGTTAACATCTGGATCTCATCTGAAAGGGTATGCCATTTGTTTTCCTACTCCCTGAAGATTTACAAGAATTACATCTACAACATATGTATATGTTAATTTCAAATTTGACCAACTGTGGAAATGTTCCTTCCTCTCTTCCCACACAATCTAAATCTCCTCTAAAGAGGTGAGTTGTGGGGTTCCTAGGTAAACAGGAGAGCTCATTCAATTCTCAGGAACATCCTTTCCTTCATCTGGGTATGCCCATCAGAGCAGTGGTGGATTAATGATTTTGCTGCCCCTAAGCCCAGAAATAATTGCCGTCCCCCACCTCTCCCGCAGCTCACCTCCACTCTGACTCCACCTCCTCCCCTGAGCACGATGCCGGGTCCTGCTTCTCCCCGCTTCCTGCCAGTGCTTGTGCACGAAACAGCTTCGTGAAGGAGGTGGAAGGCGGGGGGGGACGTGGCGTGCTTAGAAGAGGAGGCGGGGCTGGGGTGGGGATTTGGGGAAGGAGACGAATAGGGGCAGGGAGGGTGCGGGGAAGAGGTGGAGTTGGGGCAGGACCGGGGGGCGGAGGGCGCGAACCGGCACCGGGGGAAGCAGTCTCTGGCTGCTATTATAAATTTGCCGCCCCTGCAAATTTGCTGCCCTCGGCCTAGGCCTTGTTGGCCTAGGTGCTAATACGCCGCTGCATCAGAGAATGGAAGAAATCTTGTCCAAGTCATTATACTATTGCAGAATCTTAGGGACACTTTCTAGTCCCTCACACCGCAAAAGATGGGGTTGGAAATTTTTAGACTACCTTGCCATTTGCTTTTTCCACTTTCAGGTCTTTGCTCTATTAGCAGTGAAAAACCAATAACTTGAGACTAAGTTCCCTGTAAAAATTCTTCTGTGTATAAGTGACAGCAAACAGCTTGGGAATAACTTCCTTTGTTAGGACAACATGTTCAGCAAGTCCTCTATTATTGCTCCCAAGGATGTGATTGCCATATATGGTAATTGGGCTGGGCAGAATCTCAGATTCAATCTGCTCCTGGGAAGAGAATATTTACTGAACACCTAATTTAGGCACAGAGGTATTTATTAGTAGAAGGAAATAATAATTTGTATGGGTCCAGAATAGAGGAAACATTTCTGAGCCAATGTGAGTTTGGCAGGCAACAGCTAACATCTTTACAAATTATTTTGCTTTACAACTAAATAAAACTCCATTGGTGCATGAAGTGTATATGTAAACAGGTTTTTAAAACAGGTCTTGAACGGTTGTACCTTTAGTTGTCAGATGATAGTTCAATGTATAACCACTAGACCACGACACTGCAGCTTTGAGTAAACAGGAACATTCAACACTACTTTATTTGCAAACATCCTATATGCTAGGTGAAAACTATAAAACCAGGATCAAAAATATAATTACGAAGAGTATGAAAATAGTTTGGATACAATATTTCATTCATCATAGGTGCACTTGTGCATTTGCTATATGTGAAAGATATGACAATTTCCTGCAATATCCTTAAAAAAATCTCATTGGAAAGTTCATGTATTATTGTGGGACGGGATTGTATGTAATCTCTCTAAGAGGGAGATGTAATATGAGCCCTGGATTTTCAAAGGACTATACTGAGATTGTGCCACACAAGAATGGACTGTTTGTGACAAAAGAAGAAGAAGATTCTTTGGGGAATAGCTAGGGAGAGGTTAATGCAAATGACTGACCTCTGTTTAACCTATGTTAAACCCAGCCTTTTGAAGCTACACCCTGAAGAGAAGGTGATTATGTGCAGGTTATCTGTTCTCAGAGGTTGGAGCTCAAAGACCTAACCTATATAAAGGAACAGGCTGATCTGTTCAGTCATGATTCTGGTTCTGAATCTGAGACAGTTATGAACTTGTAACCACGGGGAAAAACAGTTATGGGTTTTGGAGGACTGACAACTATCAGAGACAGGGCTGGAGTTGGGGTTACCTCTGGTAAGCTTTTTAGCATATGTGTAGATTCTTTTATTGTTTCGAACAGTTTTGGGGTTTTTTTTGTAATGCCTTCATTTTAAGAATAAACATGTTTGCTTAGAAAGGGCTGTGTGGTAACACACAAATGCAGACAATTGCACTACTGATAACCTCTGGAGAGAAAGCAAAATGCAGAAGTTGACCTTTTAGACAGTCTGGCTTGCTGGGAATATCACAGTTGTAAATCAGGGAGCTGTGCAGCTTTAACACACAGTCAGGAGGAAAATAGCCACAGGTCTCTGTCCAAGAGAGGTGATGACTGAGCAGCTGGGATTCTAGAGTGAGTGCCCTTGGTTGAATATAAGGAGGGAATACAGGTGCAGTTACCCTGAAAGGTGGTAACTCTAAATTTAGATTAAAAAAATCCTCATGGTTTAAGATCTATTAAAGCAGGTAGAAAAGTTATTTATTTTTAACCAGACCCCAGAATTCCCATTCTGCAGGACAAGCTGAAATTTTTATTTTTTTTCCCGTT
Source organism: Dermochelys coriacea (assembly GCF_009764565.3). Taxonomy (NCBI): domain Eukaryota; kingdom Metazoa; phylum Chordata; order Testudines; family Dermochelyidae; genus Dermochelys; species Dermochelys coriacea. Next base: position 148,694,828 of record NC_050068.2, read on the forward strand.
CCAAATCAGAAAATATCAAAATTTTGATATTTCTTGTGAAATTAAATTTAAAAATTATATGTCGGAAAAACTGAAAAGACCCATCCTTTTGGCTTTATCTAAAGTTTTCATTTCAAATGTATTGACTAGACATAGGTTATATTGCATTCCATAATAATTTATAACAGAATAAAAAAGTCTAAACATTTTGACCATTAAATTATAACATGACATAATATAACAGTCAAAATGTTTTGACTATATTATTTTAAAATGAGCATTTAATAATTATTTTGAATTTGTATTATAAAATGAAAAAAATAATTGTGATTGGTTTTCTAATTTGTTATTAGTTGTTTGTGTTCTAACTGGTAGTTGAATAATTAATATTTATATGGGTAATAGGTTTAGTAACTAGAACTTTGTTTGCTCACTGGTAATTTATATGCCAATTGATATGTAATTGGTATCCTAATTGGCAACTCAGTTGGTAATTTCCTAGTCTAATTTGTATAATGAAAATAATATAAATTAAAGTAAAATAAAAATATAAAATAAATATAATACAAAGCAATATAAAATAAAATACAAATGAAAAAAAATGACACCTCATGTCATAATGTAATGTTGAGGAACTGGCCAGTGGCAAACTGGCGATGTAGCCAGTCAGTGACAGGGGCAGCAGACAAGCTAGCTTGCCTGGTTTCTGTTTAAAGTTTTGACAGAATTGACCCCCTCGCACCCCTCCCCAAATGTTTTGATTCTGTCAAATCAACATTTTTGATGAAAAATTGTTCCATCACAGCTCTAATAAAAACAGATAGCAAGTAAGAAAGGCTAGCAGGCATCTCTCACAGTTTAAATGGATTCCTCCTTCCCAAACAGCAATATATGATGGGATTGATCGAAGTTACTTACACCTTTTAATAGTAGCTGGCAGGTTGAGTATTTTAGTTCTGAGCCCTGTTTAATCATACTCTCTACACTTTCTAGCGTCTTTTCACTGGACTTCAGCATTAGTCAGTAGACAACATAGCTAATTTCAAATTTGCAGTCACATCTATAAATCCAAGTGAGAGTGAGACTTCAGCAAAAGGTACTCCTCAAGGACTACTCAAACATGAATGAATGAAGGCAGGTTGTGCCTGCCTTGGCTTGACGGCTTCTATACTAAACTCTAAGCTAAACATTTTCCTTCACAGATTGATCTAACAGTTATAGCATGTTTTTTTAATTATTTTTATTATAAGTGTTAATTGATCTAACAGCAGATTATACTCTATGCTTATAATTTATATAGAAGTGGAAATTTATGTCAATTACAAATAAAAAATGGAAATGCAACATAGCACATTTTCTACCCTTCTGCTTTTTTGAGGGGCCAGTCCGATGACGACACAAACTCCCACAGGAACTAAGGACCACCACTAATTCACCGTCTTTCACTTCAAGTGCAAGGTGCACTGCTTCTACTGTGCTTTCTCTAACACAAACACATAGCAACATGAGTTTTAAAAAAAAAAAACCCAAAATAAAACCGTATCAAAACAAAACACTACCTGCACACAGACCTATTCCTCTGTGAAGTTGACAGAAAGAACAAACCACACATGACTGATGTCAGTCACATTGCTTAATAAACTACTGTAAGGCATACAGAAACTATGGTGTGTGATGGGGCAAGGCTATAGTAAAGTAGTGAGGAACAGGTAAGTTAGCCCCAGGCTAAACAAATCCCTAGTACCATGGTAACCAAATGGCAGTTGCTCCAGGTTAATCAACACACCTGGGGCCAATTAAGATTCTTCTCGAAAGCAGTGGAGATAGCTAGGTTGATTGGGACACCTGAAGCCAATCAAGGGCTGGCTGAAACTAGTTAAAAGCCTCCCAGTTAGTCAGTGAGTTGTGTGTGTCAGGAGCTGTAGGAGGAACTAAGCAGTACAAATCCATATCAGGTGCAAGGAAGGAGGCCTTGAGATAACAGTGAAGGAAATATTGAGTGAGGGCTGCTGTGGGGAAGTGGCCTACGGAATTGTATATGTCCTATTTCCAAAAAGTCAGCTACCATAGCTGCTACTATTAGGGTCCCTGGGCTGGAGCCCAGAGTAGAGGGTGGGCCTCTTCCCCCCCATTAATCACTGAGCCTGGGAGACAACAGACACTGTGTGAGGGAGGGTTGCTTCTCCTCACCTCCCTCGCTGGCTTATAATGAAAATGGCTCAGTAAGCTGTGACCCTTGTCTCTAGAGAAAGAAGGGTTATGTGGAGGGTCACAGTGAGCCTCTGAGGCTAGCGAATTCCACCAGGAAATGCCTGACCCATGGAAACAAGGGTAGAGCTTTGTCACAGGTGATAAGGACAATATAAGAATCTATATAGAACAGAACAGAATTCTGAGCAGAAATTCAAATTACTCAGATAGTGTCTGAGCTTGGATTTCAGATGGATGTTTAGATCAGCTGCTCCCTTTTGAGTACTAATGTTCCATAGAGAACTCAATGAAATAAGTCTCCATGTTTAGAACATGAAAAAAAGTATTAATGTCTTTAACATTATCAGCTGCATATACCATTGTGAATTTTTTATCCTAAGTCACTGACTCTGTAGTCAATGATGTGTAGCATGTTATGTTCCTCATTAAGTGAGATGTCATATAACTCAACAACTTTTGCTATTAAGGCATCACATTAGCATTGCTCCAGTACAAGGCACAAGGGTATTTTAACAACATGTGAATAACCACTCTCACTTAAGATGTAATCAGAAGTTTAATGCATACCAACATACAAGTATGATTACTTAAATATTACCCTTTCAGAATGTGAAGAGGCAATAGTAGAAAAGCAGTATATGATACTTATTGCCTCTCTTTCATTTACTAAGTAATTTCATGTAGGTCATTTGTCCTTAGCACTGCATTTTAGACAAGTGCACAGGCAGAAAAAACAGACACAAGCCTATTCCAAGATATTTGCAATGTTTAGCTGAGCCCAGGAAGATGCTTCTGTCACACACCATAACAAGCCATGCTGTTTCTTGAACTAAACAGAATGTGTACTATGAAAAAAGCTAAGCATTTTATACAATGCCATATCTTTAATTACCTGGAAAATTCTTTTAAAAATTATTTTAAACCAAACCTAACATTTTAGCATTAAAAAACATGCAACCAATTAGTTAAAACACACAAACTTCAGTGGAACTATGAGCACAAACTTATGCAATAATGTAAGTCTTTAGAGGATTGGGGCCTACACTAGGAGGACTGGGGCCTACACTAATAATTGGACTTTAACAAGAAAAGTTCAAAATAACAGCATAAACTGAGGAATAAAACTAATAATAAAAAAACATGCTATAAGTGTTAGGGAACTGGTTTATATAATAAAAAATGCCAACTGGAAAAAAACCTAGAAATTAGTCTGCAGCACATAAGTAATTTTTTTTAATTTTTTTCACAGTAAGTAGACTGTTTATTATAGAATGAGTACTTTAAGTAGCACACAAATTTTATATTTGCAATAGATTTTTTTCTTTCTATAATAGCAAAACTTTAAAAACTCTATGTACTTCAAGTAAAAAATACAATGAAAGAGCGTTTGTAAAAATAAGGGGTGAGGAAATTTCCATGGTAATGATTTTAATACTTGCACAACCTTTGTATATTCATGTAGATTAAAAAGAGGTCATTGTGGAATAGTGAGGTCAAGCATACACAGAAATGACTTCTCCTCCTTCATGAATATATTTTTTTAAGATTTGTCTTATTTTATTCTCTTTCAACACATGGTTTTATCACTTTGCTTTACAGGCATCTGAACCCATTAATTTCTTTAAATGGCAGTGGTTACGCTTCTGTGTTTGAATATATTATCTTCAGTGGGAGGTGGAGAGAGACAAGCAGCAAGTAGTCTGTTACCCGGCAATAGTTCTGTAGCATTAAATTCTCGGTGCCACATGGTGGAGTAAGAAGCACATGGAATTTGTATTCAAAAGGTGATCCAAAGCAGGGCTAAAATATCGCATATTTAACACTGAAAACTCCCCTTTTCTTTTGCCATTTCTCTGCATGTATCAAAGTAATCACTTTAGTTTAACAAGAGGAGCTGCATTTCACTTCATTTCCTCTCAATTTCAGCCCTGGATTTGACATCTTTCTGATTAAAATTCCTTCTGTTCTTCTAGGAGCGCAACATACTTTACTGAAGAATTTATTTTATAGTCTCTGGGTTTGATTAACCATCACTAATGAATTATCCCCTTCCCTGGAAAAAGAGTGGCATTCACTCTAAAGGAAAGGCAGGTAGCAGGACAGCCACTACTCTGACATGGGAGTTCTATCATGAAGAAAAAGCTCTGATCTCTTTGTGGGAGGTGTGCCAGCAAAGGCTCCTCAGTAGATGAGCCAGTACCTTAGTCCTGCCATTCGCTGGTGGAATGAATCAGGATAATTTACCCATTTAAAATGCATTGTACATTTTAAGGAACTTCAGACTGAGCTTCAGAGAACAGTAATATCTGAGCTTAATCTGTTCTGATGAGAACTTGGTTTCCTCAAGACTTTACCTGAATCTTAAAATAAAATTGTGAAGGGGAAAGATTCAACAAATTCTGTGTTTTTTGATATCACACCTATTACGATTAGGTGAATTCAACATCAGACAAGAGACAATAAATCCATGTGCAACACAATTTTTTTTGGAGAAAAAGAAATGAGTTTGCCCATGTATCCAAAAATATTCCAGCTTAAATTTTGGTTGGTTGAGTGCTATCCTGATTCAATGGTTAAAGTACTGAAATATTGCTTCTTATATAAAACCTGAATCACCATCAATACTACATCTGTGGATGTATCTGTGCCAGTTTCTAAAGGATGTATAAATTACAATTTATTTTGATCAGAGCATATTTTTGAAAAGGTCCATAAACAGCAATATCAAACCGACTGTATTGAATGTTTTCTAAACTGCTAATCTTTAGAGAGATAAATTTAGAAGATGAAAATCATACCAATGCTACCTTGACGAAGGCTGGTTTAAGCCCAGAGTTACCAAATAATACTCTGTTGATCAACGTTTGAGGAGGAAGAACAACAAATTTAAAGGGACAATGGGTAAATACTATAGTTTAGGACTGAAATTTGATACATGAGGAGTAAATCATCTAAGCTGGACTCCACTCTTACACTAGTGTAAGATGGGAACAACTCAACCAGAGTCAGTAACTATAACAGTATAAAGTTAGGCTGAGGGCAGAATAAGGCCTGGTATGGTCTAAATATTTGTTTTTTGCTTTAAAGTATACATAATTTTTGATGGAATTTTTAACTTTTTAAAATTATTTTTAATATAAAAGACCTGATTTCCAGAGTTGTGGTGCAACTGCAAACTCCCTTTGACTTCAGTGGGAGCTCAGTACTTCTGAAATCAGGCCCACAATGTCTTTGGTCCATTTTTGTCTGTATCTGAGACCAACTGTTCAAGCTTGTACCTGCCAAACATCTGTATTTAGGAATCACTATTTCCAAAAGTAAATGCAATTGGCAGTAGCCTTACAAATCCCTACAATCCATACATACATTTCCATATTATTTTATCCTGATATTATCAATACTTTTTATTTAATATCTAATTACCTGAAAAGCTATTGGATTTCCTATAGTACAACTTGAATACTTTGGTATTAGAAGTAGCAGGCTTTATTTCAACTTAATTTTTTTGTTTTGTTTTTAAACAGGGCTATGGATAGATGTTACAGTGAAAATAGTTGAAAAGTACAAACTGGTATCACATATGGTAAATGTACTCTAGGTTGAAAGCCTGAACAAATAAGCTGTCGGAGGGGAAGAAAAGGATGATTTTCTTTTAAACTTGCCTGAATTGAAGAACAAAAATGTAAGGATATTTATGTAAATCAAAGTAACAATTAACCACAGTACCTGTGATTAGATAACTGAGTAGCAATCCATATGCCATTTAATTGGCTTTACAAATAAACTAATTAAAAGTAGGAAGAAGCTGATGAGTAAACTCTGGCATAAGAAAGTTTGGATTTTAAAGAGCCACATTGTTTTTCATTGCCATTTTAGTGTTACTGTATAATCTTCCATGACATTTAAGGTCCTTTAAATCATCTGGATAGGCACAGGTAAAACAGTTGAAAGTATGATTTTATTGGTACATAAACAACCCCCTTTAAGTAATACTTCTATCTAAACTTTACTTGTCATTTCAAATGTAGTGTGTTATAAAAACCTGTTGCAAGTCCGTCTTTTTAATTTAGAGCATTGCAAAAATTCTAATCCTCTTATTTAAAAAAAAAGAGAGACAGAAAGCCCACCACTCTTCAGTGATTCAGAAATCCAGTGTAATCAACAAATCAGTTCAAGACTATTAACCCACATGTAACTTACTTGTGCTTCCTGAGGGACTTGTGCAGCATCAACTCTCTCTGCAATGTAGGCTGTTAATTGTCTGTCAATGAAGGCAAGAGACTCTTGGATCAAGCGAAGGGTTTTGTCAATTTCCTGGGCAGACTGGATACTCTGTTCAAGAACCTTTTGTCTTGTCACAGCCTAAAGACAACAACAAATAAACAAACACATACATAATTCATTGAAAATTTAGTCGCAATATCTTTTTCTCATAAACATAGGCTGCAGCATAAATTAGTACTCCTGACTTTTTCACAACCACCTTTTTGTAAGATAAACTTCGCCTCTTTTTGCCACCCATTCAGCTCTTGTTAAAAGAATTTGCACAGAAAAACTCTAAGGTTTGAAGGACCCCTAAAAGCCAAAGCTATGGTGAGGAGGAGACAGCAAAACAGTAAAATAAAACCTTCCTCCCTGATGCAGAGTTCCACACTGGGGCCTGATGGGCCTCCTTATCTCATTATATAGTTCAAGAGATTTTGTTTACTCAGAATGGGGTTACTGTCATCACAATCCAATCCAAGATAATCCATTCCAGCAAGTGAGAGGAATAAAAGATCTCTCGAGAAGGAACTCTCACATGTGAAATATAAATAGTTTCCTGGAGTAGGAACTGAATGCTAACTCTGAAAGGAGGATTGTATCCTTGTCTTCATTTTTAATGCCCTTCGTGGTCTATCCTCATCCTATATAATCTCTTCTACTCTGTAGAAATGCAGACCCCACTGGTTAATCATTGTCAAGTGTTTTGTAAGCATCAAGCCAAAAGCGCATTTTAAGGAAAGATTAAAGGGCAGTAATGTAATAGCCCATGGGAACTCCTTTCACACATAAGAGGCAGCATGGGAGAAAGTACAATGGTGCTTGTCAAATTTTGAGAAAAATCACTCCTTCAAATCTTCCCCTACAACCCATTTATGCCATTATGCATACAAAACACCTGATAAATCAGCTGGTAAATTGTGACAGGTGCTTATTATATTGTTTGTAATTATCTCCCCATTACCTTGTGCTTCCCTCTATCTGTTTGTTATATCCACTTGTACTCTCCCATATTGAATTTAGATTAAAGAAAAGGAGGACTTGCGGCATCTTAGAGACTAACAAATTTATTTGAGCATAAACTTTCGTGAAGTGAACTGTAGCTCACAAAAGCTTATCCTCAAATAAATGTGTTAGTCTCTAAGGTGCTACAAGTCCTCCTTTTCTTTTTGCGGATACAGACTAACAGAGCTACTACTCTGAAACCTGAACTTAGATTGTAAGCTCTTGAAGGCAAGGACCCCATCCCTTTGCTTTATATTTCTTCTGTGCCTAATACAATGGGGCACAATCTTTTCCATACCATGCTACAAATATGAGACAAACAATGATACCAGTCTTTGTTTGGGATCATTAGCTTTTCTGTGTAGAAGTCCAGACACATTGCTACCCATAATATAGCAGTGACTAACTTTCCTTGTAAATTATGAATTAAAGGGGAAGTAAGACAGCGCTGGGAGTGAACTATAGTGTTGTCTGGTCATGGGATGTGGGTGTTCACACCAAATACCAATTTGTTTGCTGAACAAGGGATAGTTGCATTTTATTCTAACTTCAAAGCTACCTTCAGTTTTTAGGACCCAATGTCTTTTGTCAAAAAGGTTTGAAATATCTATCAGACAATCAGCTAGTGTTGTGTGTGTGTCTGTGGTAATAATATATTCTAAGTGGAATGCTGGTCCTTTCAAGTCCTTACTTTCAGTCAATGAGAGAGTTATTATTCTGAACACTCTCATTGGCTGATGTTAATAGTGAAAGGATAGAGTACCCTATCAGTATTTACTATTTTGGGTGTTTGTAAGATGCTTTGTACTATTTCTAAACAGCTTATTAGATAACAGCTCCATGGCTGCCAGTTCTAGGAATTTTCTGTGGAACAGAAAAGCTTTGCAGGTTGGATCCATGCTGTCAGTGTTAATGGAAGCACCTGAGGTACTAAAATAAGAGCAGATTAAATATTTTTTTATTAAAGCTAATGTCAAAAAATTACAGTACACAGGTTAAGAATAGTATGTCTGTACATCTGGGTATAGAGCTTAGATTATCCACTTTACATCAGCAAATGAATCACTGAAGCAATGTTACTTCATAATGTACCACTAGACTTTGCTACTTTCATGACTTTTACTTTCATCTGCTTTGAGGTTTTAACTTTCTCGTATAGTCAATGTGAATATGGACATTTTCTGGAAAAACACATCAAATTCTTAGAAGCCTAATCTGTCTTTTATTAAAAAGGGTAAATTCAGTCTTGAAAATTGTCAACATCTATCATTTATAAAAACAGTGACTGAAATGAGGACCATAAAGTAATAGCTAGAAAAGCCAGCTGGCAGTGGTGTGTCCCTCCCCCCTCCCCCGCATTGTGTGCTCCCATGTGCATAAGATTTCACTTCAGGTTTCAGATGCTAAAATAATAGCGATCATCCAAATTTGTTATGTACTGTACTTAGATTATAAACATAGGGGGACAGAGGTGCTATACTGGATTGTATACAATGGGGTCCTGGGCCATGACTGAGGCTCCTTGGCATTATATTAGTATTATTACTGGGAGTAAATTAACTGCAGTGAAATTTATTAACTATAACAATTAGGACAATCTAAAAACATGATCTAGATTTTTCCAGGTGTGTGCATCAGTGAAAAATAAAACACTCAAAAACACTACTTAAAAAGGACACTCTCCAGGCTGGCAGTCCTAAAATGAAACCTGCATTACCATTCCCCCACACTACATCTCTCTAAATACCTTAAGAAGTCCCACCTTTCCTGAACTCAAATTCTACAAAATAACCAACCACTCCACATAAGATGAAAACAATGTAAGCTGGTAAAGAAAGAGATTTCTATTTTAAAGTTAAAGTGGGAACAAGTTATATTAAAATATGCAAATGTCTCCTTTTAACAAGTTATAACAATATGTATTAGAATACAATAACTTAATTTAATAAATAATAGAACTACTTAGTTTATCCCCCAGAATAGAAGCTATGTTTCAGGACCAGGATGACAGATGTATTATACATGAAATGTTATTTATATATTCCTTAAACCAAACTGCAGAAATAACATTGTGCAATATTTTCTAATTTTTTTTAATACTACATTGTTGCACCTCTGTCAGGACAGAAATGAGGTTGTGGTTCTTAAGGTATGTAAATGGGGGGCTGGGCTCTTTTGAAAATCCATCCTAACTGTAGGTGCTGGGCACTTAAATCTGCCCCTGGGCTCTTTTGAAAATCTAGTTCACAGTGGCTACCATTTGAGAGCACTTGAGTACTTTGCTATACAGTAGGATTTCACACAATCTGTGTGCTCTCAAATGCTGGGAAACTTATTGCTATGTTGGGCTGTAACCTTTTGTTTAGGAATAGTGGCCTAGGAACAGCCAGCATACATACAGGGATGTCTATTGCCAAGCCATGGACTTGAGATCAACAGTGGTCACAAGTGCAGGAAAATTAGCAAACATTTAAAAAATGTTTTTTTATATATAGCAAGATAGTGAAGAAATTAAATATGTTCACTGCGTGTGTTAGTTTTTTAAGCTGAACTACTCTTTTCTTTAGGTGGAAGAACACCCAGCACAAATGAATGGTTCAGCACCACAATATATAAATAGATTTGAGAGCAAAACAAGAGGCTCAAGCCCTACTATCAGATCACAGACAATAAAGCTGAGGGCTCCAATATGTAAAGCAACATCTCCAACAGTTTATTGGTAAATGGGAAGTTTCAGGGCAGGCACCAACTGCTTAGATATTTGTGACCTAGAGAAATTTTGACAGCTGTCAAGAAAAATAAAAGCAAAAAAATATGCTTTTAGGAAAATGCAGAATGAAAACAGAAACATGTTAATTACTGAATTTTTCTGACAGTCTCAATGGCCATTTTATAGATTTTTTAAAATGCTTCAGCATAAAATTGTTACTTTGTAGTACAGAAATAACTGAGATCAATGTATAATTCAAGAATCAACATCTGGAAAACTCAGCAGACACACTAAATGTTAAATATATTCCATATAAAAACTTTTCATTAAGATAAATTAAGATGCACTGTGAAGCATTCAAATATAAAGAAATATGACAGTTAAAGGTGCTCATTCAATCTTAACGCTATACCCCATGCCTCTTGATAAAATCCCTTTTGGTGTACATTATGATGTAGCCTTTTAATACATGTTCACTTATTGCTGTATTTCTCAAATAATACAATTAATCTTTTCAATAACCTTTGTTGTACAGGTAGTTCCATATATATATATATATATATATATATATATATATATATATATATATATATATATATATATATGGAGGTTCTAGTCACAGTTTTATAGTAAAGGAAAAACAGAGTTTTACACTTGAAGGATGTAATCTCTGTGTTATCTGTGAAAAATACAGCATATCCACTCCCAAATTATAGCACTTACTCTTTGACTACAGAATGAATTTTCTCAGAATTCAAAAGTAACTTTATTAGTTTGAGTTGAAATTAATAAAACATCTGTTAAAAAAGTTAGCATCCAGTTAGACTTTTTTGTCCTGTGTCATCTCAATAATGGAACAACAGACTCTTCAGACTTCTGAAATGGTTAAAACTCATGCATATTTTCTGGTTATTGGACGGTGTAAACCCAGTGCAGAGTCAAGGTTCTTTGTGTGCCTTAACTATGCATTTCCATATCTTAACATATTTGGATTTATTTTAAATTTAACTTAACTCTTGGTTTATAATGTTTGTTGTTGGGATAATTACATCCCTTTATTTTTTCTTCTCCAAATTACTGATATACTCTCAACCTTAACTAAATGTTAACTTAGTTTTTGTCTGGGAGTAGATAAGGTTATTTTGGGACTTTCATTATAAACACAATTTTCACATGCTTTCAACATTTTGAAAGTCAACTTTGGGCTGATATTTTCCATGCCCTCATGCCAGAAGTAATTCTCTTAGAAACTTTAGCAATATTTCTTACACTATTTTTGAGCTAAGGGGCTACAAAATACAATTGTCTTTTTTTTATTTCCAAATACCCCTGACCTCTTGGTTCCATGGTGATAGACATCTTTATTCATTCTGTGTTCCAAAACTGACAAATATTGCAAGAAGGGCATACTGCTGTCCTGGGGATTATTACTGCACAGAATGAGGCTGATATTGCCAGTTCTCCAAAAGTCAGAAGAGGAGCCAAGTTAGCAGTCCGTGAAGAGATAACGAGAGGGTGGGTGGAAGGAAGGATATCCCCACTCACCTCAAGAGTAGAACAAAAGATTGAATGAATACAGCACAGTGTTTGGAAAAATGGGTGGCAAGGAGGGAGATTGGGGAGTGTTAAAAAGGGTATCTTGACGGGGAAAAGAGATTGGCCCTCAAGAATAAACTTCCATTCAACACAGCGCAAATCTAAATGCGAACATCTTTTCCCAGATTTATGGAAGTTTTTCCTCACTTTCTAACAAATTTGTTGGGTGGGCTACAAGTCGCTTTCAAAGTTACAGGAATGGCATGACAGCTGCTTGCAGCACTTCAAGTTCTCTGGGCAGCAGTATTACAGATTTCCACATGCCTATATGTGAACCAGTCACTTGAAAAGGCAACAGTTGGTATGCATATTGCTTATCCATCATGCCCAACACAATCAAAGGGAAAACTAAACACACAGTCTTCCTCTGATAACTACAGAAGAGAAGGAATACAAAGATAATAACATTATCCGCTTCTGAAGAGAAATCTCTCCCACTCAGTAGCAGCACAGTTTCTTCTCACGAATCAGTCATATTGCAATAGGTTGGTTTGTTTGCTCAATTAACAGAGTAAATATTTCACTGATAAGTTTTTGCTCAAAATGAGGTTATTGTACATTACCTACATAATTATTCAAATAAAATAAATAGTGAGACCTGGTTTAGATAGCCAGTTCAAAATACAGTAACCTTGAACAGATTTGTTACTTTGTGCCTGGAATGCATTATTCTGCAAGGACATTGAATGATCCTGGAAGCACAATTTGAGGGTACAGAGAGGACTGAAAATTCAATTTGGAGGAATCTTCGTAACAAGGAATGCAAAACTGGTTTCTCTAGTCAAACATTTCAAAAAGTGGATTTTGTTTTGGGAGAAAAGGTAAGGTAACTATTAGGACAAGTAAACAATATGACTGAGTAACTTGAGTAAAGTGTTGTTGTAGTCTTGTAGGTCCCAGGATATTAGGGAGACAAGATTGGTGAATGGACTCTTAGTTTAGCATAAGTAGCCTATAGTCTATCTGTTCAATCTTGTATGTAGCTGTGACACTCTGAATACCTTTCCCAGATCTGAAGAAGAGCTTTGTGTAGCTTGAAAACTTGTCTCTCACCAACAGAAGTTGGTCCAAATAAAGATATTAACTTCACCCACCTTATCTCTCTAACTTGAGTAAAGTAACTTTTCTATTGGATTTCTATGATTTTTTTTTAATCTTCAGATACAGTTTTCACAGTTGATAGTTTGTTAAACGTGAGATCTTCCAGTTTTAATCAGGAAGAGGAAGCTTGATAGATAAATACAAGAAGACTAAAAGTTGACTGCAACTGTAATACTTCTGAAACAATTTTTTCTCTTTACTTAAAATGAAAGTATTAATATGACAGTCTCATTTTTTTTCATATCTTTTATCTACAGATTGATCAAGACCTTCTCTGGAAGCCTGGCATTTCACACTACCTCTTCATAAGTGAATCTCCAAAGCCCTACAATTGGCATGAGAAATTGGAGTTATTATTCATGGTTTAAGTATCATGAAGACAGGATAGCGTCCCATCCCCTCCCACAGTAAGACAACCTGAAGACACTACTCCCTATATTGACAGCACTCGGAGCACTCCCACTTTTGTTCTTTCAGTGGTGATACAGCAGCTGGAAAATATATAGCTAGATCCCTAAGGAAAAGGTTTGGATTCGTACAGAAGTTAAGTAACTCAGAGAAGAAAATAAAAAGGGCAGGAAGATAGCTGTTCCCATTATGAAACACATATAAACAGACTGCAAGTTACAAAATATGTTCTTTATTAAAATAAATGGAAAAGAAAACTTCACTATCACAGAAATGCCTCCTGGGTCTGAACATGTGGGGGAAGGTGGAAAGCTTTGATGGACCAGCAGGGATCCTTGTATAGGTGGGGATGGTGCCATCCCCATGTTCCCTTCTCCTTGGTCCCTCATGATGGGAGAGAGCTTTTCTCCCCGGCAACAGAAATTGGTAGAACAGAACTGGCTGCTTGGAAAGGAGCAGAAGGAGCCTAATTAGCTTCCTGGAATAAATAGACACACCCAGACCAAGCAACCAGAGGTGGCATGGGGCAACTCATGTTCAGCCATTTGCCTTTTGTGAGGCAGGCAAGGAATTTTTCCTTCACTGCCAAATTGGCCCAGTTGGTGTGGGTTTTTTTTTGCTGGCAAGTGGCTTGGTAAGGGATAGTGATTTGATTAGGTGTCTCTCTACATTTGTCAAAACTTTTACTGGATCCAGTGCAGGGTTTTTGGACGAAAGGTGGGCAGATCCTTGATAAACCAGTAGGGGGATAGTGTAAGATCAGCAGGAGGGGTCTTACACTATATGTAGAAGGGGTGGGCTGCAAAGTTTGGTGAAGATAGGGGGACCGTCATAGGAGTTAGGGGGTCTGGGATTTTAGTAATGGTGCTGATTACATTAGTCTAAGGTTGGTCTTCCCCTATGGTTATGCCCAGGGCAGCTCCAGCCTCTTCCTGGGGGTGGGGGCTGAGGTGGACTAGACAGAAAATTGGAGGGGTAGCGCTATACATCTGGTGGGCACACATACTTATTTATTTTTTTAACAATACACACTTAAACATGTGTTTATCTAGGTTATCCTTAAAAGGAGAACAAAATGTACCCAAACAAAAGTGCAGGAGACTGTATGTGAGAGACCGAGTGAGTGTATGTGTTAGGGGGTGGGAGGCAATGTGAGAGTGCGTGTACTTGTGTGTGTGTGTGTAGGAGGGAATGTGTGAGGGAGACAGAGAGAGAGAGAGCAAGTGTGAGTGTTTTGGGGAGTGAGTGTGTGTGTGTGTGCGCGTGTGTGTTGGGGATGTATGTGGGACGCAGGAGAGACAGAGAGAGAGAGAGTTGGTGGCAGTGTTGAGGGAGACTGTGTGTGACTGAGTGAGAGTGTCAGCGCACTGTCTCTTTAAGCCGAGCACTCAGGAGTCTGAACGCTTGTTCAGTACAGCGGTAGTCACAGCTCCCAATCCGGAGCCAGAGGTACCAGCACAGACAGGCTCCCTGCCCCCGCATACCCGCTCAGCAGAGTCCCACTTGGGCACATCCATGTCTAGCACCCGGTGAGCTCCGCCAGAGCTATGCCAGTCATGGATCAGCTTCCCAAAGAAGGGGAGACTTCCACAGCACCAGGAGCAGGCAGCCAGAGAGCAGCAGCTGTTAGCCAAATGCCCAGCTCTGGAAGAGGTGGCTACAGGGGTTAAGGCAAATTTGGGGGTGGCTATAGCCCCTCAATGCCCCCCAGTGCTGCCCTTGTTATGCCTACCCATACTGTCGGTGCCCGTTAGTCACTGAGGGGAGTTAAACTCCTAAGGATTAAGTTCAATATAGTTGAGGCCCCTGCCTGAACCTTAGTTTACTGCATAGTCTCTTTATTCCTGCCGTGCTTGAGTGTGAATACATTTCTAAGCATCTTGTGGCGGGGGGGGGGGCAATGAAAAAGTATCACTGTTATAACTCATATACAGTTGCCTTCAAGAATTCTTTTCCAATGTATTTTCTTGTGCCATCAGGAGATATGGAACAAGTTTCTGCTTTTTGAGCAGAGAACACAAACATAATCAGGGAAGCCAAGTGCCATGTATCTTATACGAGATCCATGCATTTGGCAGCCCTGTAATTCATTCCAACATTTCAGTTGGATTCTTGTTCATCTGACTTAGCTGAAGGAAGATGATAGATGCAGGCAGTTTCCCTTTTTGGCCAATATAGGCCACAGTTGCACTTTATGAGCAGGCAGACAGGGGTCTCGCCTCTCTGTTCCCTCTGCTGGATCCAAGCCCAATATCAGACCCAGCTCACTCCCTCCCTCCCCATCCTCCTTGCAGCCAGTTGCACACCAACACACATTCCCCAGTCCCAGCCTCTGCACCTCAGGAAGTCAAACACCTTCTACCACCCAGCTGCCTTCTGCCCCGGGCAGTCCCAGCACCCATCTATTACCCAGCAGCCTCCTGCCCCAACATCTACTTCTCCAAGCTCCACAGCACCTTCTATTCCCCACCTTCCCTCACAGTGAGCCCTTTTCTCTCTCTAGCACCATCTACCCACTAGAAGTTCTCTGCTACCTAGGAAACCCCAGCAACCACTCATCTCCCAGTAGCTCCAGCACCACCAATCCCCATTCACTTATTTCCTCAGCAACTCCAAGCAGAGACTTAGGCAGCTATCTTCCAGTTTCTTATTCGGACTCCTCTACTCATCTCCCCCTTGATAAGTTTGGTGAAGATCCATTAACTAGCAATGGCCACTGCTCAAAGCAGATTATTTTGAGCACACATACACATTTACGGTTAGATACAAACTATTTTCAAGTATGAACATTTTATTTGAAAAAAAAAAAAGTACAATAGCTGGAGCAGAACAAAGCTTGGCAACTACGCATGATACTTTCATTAATTTTTTTTCACACTCAGGGCTTCATTTTCCTCTCTTAAGTTTTATAGTCAATTCAACCTATACAATATGAATGCAAATATTTAGGGTAAGTGCAATATAACATCTGCAGCTGGCCCCTGTCAGCTGACTCAAACTCAGAGGGCTCAGACTATGGAGCTGTAAAATTTCAGTGTACACATTCGGGCTGGAGCCCAGACTCCAGACCCGAAAGTCTACAATGCAATTTTATAGCCCACAGCTATAATAAAAAAAAAATCTAGACCAAACTATATTAGAAAAAACTGCTTCGCATCAGCACTAATATCAATGGATTTAATGAAAGTCTGAGAAAGGAAATGATTACCCATCCTCTACTGATCAGTTATGACAGAGGTCAGAAAACCCTCAAGGAGCAAAATTTCCAATGCTCAGCACAACAGGTTGATTTGAGACATGAAAGGTGGATTCTGTAGCTCAGCAAATAGGTTTGTTTGGCTGCCCATGATACAATCAGAGCAGATAAAGTAGAAGATTAAAATTAGAGAATATATTAATTTATTAGTGAAGAGGTTTTCTCCTGTTTTCTTATTTGCAAAATAACTTAGTCTATTTCAGATCATTCCATTAAAAACTAGGCAGAGTAAATGAAGTTTCCCTTACTCTCCCACACCTTTATAGCAATGGAGCAAATGCATTACAAATCAGGATTCAAGCTCTCATTTGGAGGTGAGAAAGAATCTAGTAAGATATTCAGGGGTTCATTCCCCATCCACTAAATACTCCTGCATAATCTCAATTAATATCAACAGTGATGGCATGGGATGTATGTACCTCAGGCTGGCCGGGCAGCCAAGGAATTAATGCAGGAACTTTCAGCCAAGGCTTATTGGCAGCCTTACAGCAGCTGGGAGAATAAAACATCTGAGAAGCCGGGGGGGGGGGGGAAGCTGCTGCCAGAGGAGCAAGCAGACTGGAAATGGAAACACCTGCCAGCAAGCAGAGAAGGCATAACCAGATCTAAAGGCTGGAGAAGCTGACAGAAACCAAATTAGGTAGGAAGGAGCTCAGGGTACACCAGCAGGAGTTGTTGAGGACAGATTCCCCCTGTCTGGTTTAAGGGCCCTATCTGTAACCAAATGGAGTGGGGAGTCTGGGTTCCCCTACCAATCCCTCAGGCTTAAAAACTAAAGGGTTTTCCAAATCCCGAAAGTACCAAATCCCACAGGGATAAGGGGAAGAGCCCACACACCTCAGCAAGATTAACCCATTTCAGAGCCCAGAATGGGACTACCATGCAGACTCAGGCAAAAGGAGCTAACTGACTATCCTGCCAGATCAAGTAAACTCTGTGCAATGCTCTGTCTGACCAAAGGGGGTGCTGTTGCATCAGCACACTGTCTCACAAGTGGCTACAAGTGCAAAACCCTTGTTACAAGTTTCTTGAAGTCATTTGCCATGACCTCCCAAATTACTATCAGTCAAGTCTCCTTAGAGTTCAGCTCCCAAATAAAACACAGATGCACATTGTAGACTGGCAAGTTAAAATTAATTTTCCTTTCATGGCAAAGGCAGACTAGTTACCCATGTTTTTCTTTTACTGTCTCTCACACTTAGTACAACACATTCAACTTCTTTTCATTGATTCCCCCCCACCACCAAAGTTTTGCATTTACTTTAAAGTAAGGTTGATCCACTCAATAAAGAACAATTAAAGATATGTTTTTATAATCCCATGATTTTATCTTCGCAGAGCACCAAAGTAACAGTGCAATCTAGTCCCCATTATAATAGCAACGGTCCAATTGGATAATAAAGTCAGGCCACTACTTCTATTCCGGAAATATTTCTAGTCTTCATTTACGCAACTCAGGTATTTTTCAAAATGAGAATGATAAATAAGCACTTTGGGATGGCATTGGAAAGTGACACCGAGCTGTGATTACCTGTAATTTTTTTTTTAAACTAGCTAGCCTACATTTCTACTCATGTCAGACAGTGAAAAGAAACCACAGTAGCAGGTGTCACAAGATTTTCACCTTACTTCTTGTTTTCAAAAAACCTCTCTCAACCACTTGCTTATTTCACTGCTACCATTACAAACATACCCCACACTTTCATAAATATATTTTTTCTTCAAACTAAACTACATGTTCCATGTAGACCATAGTTCAAAAAATGAAACTTATTTTGTCAATGGAAATAATATTTAAACTATTTCCTGGCAACACCAGAGCATGATTTTTATTTTATTTTTTATACTAACAGGATTTTAAAACATTCTCTCTCTCTCTCTCTTTCTAGTTCTGAATAGATTTCTCAGTAAAAAGCATAAAGAATTTAGTAGGTTTTGTCAAAGAATTAGTAATAAGTATTCAGTCTCAGTCAAAGTAGACTGAACAACTTCCACATCAAAAAGAATCATTATGAACTGTGTCAGACGCCCAAATTTCACACTGCTCATGTTGAACATATTTTCTTTATTGACGTTTTCCTACAAAGCTATTTATGGACCTGAGTTCTCATTTTATGACATGCTCAAAATATACTTGTGAAAGGATATTACACTTGACATTTAATTTTGAAAGAACAGTTGGCTTCCCAGTGGGAGTTTTGCCTGAGTAAGAAGTGCTGAATAGGGCTCTTGAATATTAAGTTCATCACAGATATTTTTCAAGGGAGGACACGAATTTTGAAGTGTAAGGACTACCCAAGCAATTCCCTTGTTTCTAAAGTAAAGTGCTGCTTGGTAACAATACAAGGAAGCATAGTAATATTATATCTTATTGTTTTCAATTATCCTGTGCAGTTAGGAAGCTAATTTTATTTTTAGGAAATTAGGTCAACTGCTAGAGTGCCAGTTGTTTAAGGTAAAAGAATGAAAAAATGGGATGATTTATTATACATACCTCCTGTTGCAGCTCTTCCCATTGAGTACTGAATTTCTCCAGTTTCTCATTGATCAATTCATCCAAGACTCCACCATCAGTTAAAGTCTGTGCCAGCTCCCGAATCTGATTGCGATTTTCTTCTGGATGTCGCATTAAGCTTTCCAGAGACTTAAAAAAAAATCATAAAAATCATGATTTGTTCTCCTTTTTCTCAGACCAGCAGAAAAGTCTGAAGAGCACTATCTCTCATTCATGTGCAAGAAAGAAACCCTCCATTTCAGACACAATTGAAGTGCAGACATCAGATGAAAGTATCAAACAATTTCATATTTATGCCACAAAGTACTCTGCACTATGCATTACTAAAATCATGCTTTTGCAACTAATGCCTCAAGTCTAGCAAAGTACTTAACCTTAAAGTTGCTTAAATTTAAACATGAATAATGCCGACTTATTCTCTGCATCCAAGTAAGACAACAGCTCATGCCAACATGCCCATACCTCTTGTTGAAAAAATGTCTATTGAAATAGAAAATCAAAATTATATAAATAAAATCATAGCATCCTCTCTGCAGCTGGCCTGGATCAGTTGACTTGAGGTTGTGGAGCTTTGGCTCCAAGGCTGAAAGATTGGTGTGTAGATCCTGTGAGGGTGGAGGGTCCTAAAGCTAGGGCTCCAGCCTGAGCCCAAATGTTTACATAGCACTTTTTAGCCTCACTGCCCAAACCACGTGAGCTCAAGTTAGCTGACCTGGGCCAGCCATGGCTATGCGGCAGGGCTTTTATCCTCATGTAGACAAACCAAAACATAATTCATAGCTAGCCCATTGCCTTCATAAATAATGAATAAAGACTGAAAGGACCAGACCCTATGGATAAAATATGAATAAATAAAATACCCCACTAAAATCATCAATGGTTTTGCCATTGACTTCAGTGGGACCAGGATTTCTAAGAGTTTGCTTTATCCTCAACATACATGAGAAATCAGTATTTTCACATGGGATTACTCTATTCCATTTACATGGTAGTTATCAGCATAAAACATGCACACACATTAAAATCAAATTATGATTTGTTGAATCAAGCAGCACTTTGTGATTTTCAAATAGTCTGTATCTTCCCAAATAGTTATGCAGATTTATGGTTTCTTTCATATATAATGGAAGATTTTTCAAAATGGTGTTGGTATAATGCAATATGTGCCTTGATATTTTATATCAGTTAAGCCAGGACTTACATCTAATGCCTCTGAGATCTCTTCTGCACCTCCTTGGATATTTTCAGTTGCCCTGAGTTTCAGCTCCATCTCATTCAACCATTTCTCTTCTGCATCCAGGTAGGACAATAGCTCACGCCAACATGACCATACCTCCTGGTGAAAAAAATGTATATTTAGATAGAAAATCAAAATTATAAAAAAATCATAGCTGCTTCTTCCTGGCATTAATCCCACCAAATAAGGTCTGCTCTCTGAGTCCTCTCCCTCCGAAGTTCTCTGTTGAATCCTATACCCTTTATATACCACATGCTACATTCTTTCTCCAACCTGAACGAGCAGATCTCAAAATTATTTTTGCACATTTACAGAACCACATTGATATCAATGGGCTCATCACAAGGTTTCCATTTTGTACCTAAATAGTTTCACGCTTCTTTAAAAAACAAACTGATCACGTCATTGTAGATAAAAGTAAAGTCAATCAGACATTTTTCAATCAATACATTCAAAGCACAGTTTTTCCAGAGTTTATTGGCATCTACGAGAGTTTCATGCATGTCTGGAGTGCTTTCAAGTGCTGGTGCCTTCAACAGAAGGCCAACACAGTAGCAGGTAAGGAGAGTCTAGTCTAGAAAAAAAAAGTTGATTTTAATAGAATCCTCTGATTTTGATAATGTCTGTATTTTATTTAATCAATATATATTTCTTTCCAATTTTCTTCTAAGACTTTAAAATGTAAATTTAACTTTTATTTAAAGATATATTCTAGAAAAAGTTATATGAGTTAGCAATTTTCTTAAATCCCTTACTGAAAACAAATAATGATATGATGTTTCAGAGAAACAACACTTTCATCAGTTTCAACTGAATTATATTTTAGACACAAAGTTGATTCTAAGCCACATTGAATGCAATAGTTGAGGATTGCCTTGATTCTAGAATTTAAAAAAGACTGTTAAAAAAATAAAATCCCCATCTTAATCATGTTATTCTCAGATAATTTAAAAATCTGCTATTTTAATATCATCTTCAGCTATCTACCTAAACAAAGGCACTGTAAGTAAAACATTCTGAAACTCCATAAACCTTACTATCCTTTCCAAGTTTAAAATCTCTGTGGTAGGTTACTCTCCGCTGTGTTTAGCCAGACATTGCTGAATATATAACTGTGCTCCATCAGGATAACTATTGTGATTCTGTGGTTGTTAACTATGTTTACATCAACTCAATACGAGCACAGTTTATTTAGCATTACAGTAGTAAATATTTACTGGGGACAAATATAAGAGTTTATTATCTGCTAATCCATCTGAGTAGTTGTAATATTGAAGACCAACAAAACAGCTGACCTCCAGAGTTTTGCACTTTCCATTTAGCCTGCTGCAGAGCCGCTGGTAGTTTGTAATTAATATGTCAAGTTCCTTTTCTAAGGCCTCATGAGCTGCAGGTGGAGCTCTTGCTATAAAATTATTCACAGAGTCTGTGAGTAGCTTCACCTTCACCTCTTTCTGTGTGGCCTCCTCTTTTGCTCTCTGTAAAATAGAAGTAAATGATGGTCATGACTTGTGGAGAAGAAAGCAGAGTTCAAATAACTGCGTCAAGATTCTACTTAGGTTGAAAGAAAGAAGAATCAAGGATGTAATTCCCAACCATGCTGATATCATCTTTGATAGTGCAATGAAAATGTATTCATCTTGTTTTCATTTTGGAGGCAACATACAAGTTTATCATGAATAACAAATAAATGTGTTACACAATATAGAACTACTGAATCTTTTGGAGCAGTGAGAAAACAAAATTTCAATAATATACTTGCTGAGAAAATGCTTCAGGCATCAATGCTGCAATACCTCGAATTACAGATTAAAACATATTTTGTGTTACTTCCAAATAAATTCAATTAACCATCTTTAACAGTGCACAGTCAACTGGGGAGATTTAAAAAAAAAATCAATTTTCTTTCTAGGACCCCAGTGATGTCACAGCTGTATTTCAAATTTGAGCTTCAGCATGAGCATTCTTTGGATCATCCCATCCATCCCCAGAATCAGCTGAGGAGGTAGGGAGAGAATCCTTCCCTCATGCAATAGCACTGCCTGGAGTAACAGCGAAGCATGGAAGGCTTGAGGTGTGAACATAGCTTGGTTTTGGAGGAAGATGCAGTAAGAAGTGAGCAGCGATCCCAGTGAGAAAGGTCAAAGAAAAGCAAATGTTAGGCAATCACAGAAGACCACAGTTTAATAGGAAATTTTAAAAATAATTGAACCATATTTAACCACCAGGCTGCCCTCATTGTTAGCCTATGTAATCACAACAAATTACTTTTACCTCATCCGTGCTCTCTTTCTCTCCTACTGTTTGTTACTCTCATTAGTTATGAGTTGACTTTCATTAGATTGAAGCTCCTCAGTGCAGATAAGGTCTCTCCTTAGGGGCTTATAAAACACCCAGCAGTACGGGTTCCTGATTGTGCCTGGTACTTTTAGATACTACTGTGCCATTGCTAAAAATACTAAGGTAATGTTTATTTACATTGTATCATTAATGTGCTGGGTCCTTTACAGATATGCAAGACAACAGTTCCTTGCCCCAAAATGTCTCCAGATTGAGGCACTGATCCTGCAAAGACTTAAGCATGTGCTTAATAGTAAGCGTGTGATAAGTCTCAGTGGAGTCTTGAAACTACTTACATGTTCAAAGCTAAACACCCGCATAATTCTTTTCAGGACTGGGACCTATGGGCTCAGTTGTACCCCATTGGGGTAGTATAGATCTGCACCACCTCAGTGGGAGGTTCAAGAAGAACTCCTCCTGGAGCATCTCAGCACAAAAGGAGGAATGTATCTGCTACAACATCCTTTCAGGAGGTTTTGGATGCTTCCCCCAATGCTCTGGGCCCCCTCCATGTGCCAATGGATAGGGCAGGTGGGAATATACCCTTCCTTCCTACCTGCCTCTCCTTTGAGCCATGTTAGGCTGGAGAATATCTTTTTGCCCAGTAATGTAGAAGTACTGTCAGGGTAAGTACAAGTCTTGTTAGTTAAAATTTGTATTCACGATATGATCAAAGTCAGGGAGAGAATGGCAATTATTCAAGTCTGTTTATATCTGGTCAAAAATTGCATGTTTTGTGTGTGCAGATTTCAGTAATGGTATTTTATTCTCTTATATTTGTATGAAGTATTATGCTAGGCCAAAACCTGTGTCTGCATTTCACTGGGAAACTGACCCATTAGGAAATTTTACATAATTTTTCTTACTACATCTGTTTCAATGGATAGTGTATCGTAAAAGTGCCAAGAACTATTATAATATAGATATTTCCACAAATTAATTATGCCCCAATAGCATATGCTGACTTTTAATACTGGGTTACATTTCATTCATGGCAAACCACTGTTGTCCCATTATGATTTCTTTAGGAATTTACATGGTTTCTTTTTGATCAGCTGGTAAAGAAAAACTCTTCTGCTGCAGGAGGTACATGCTTCCAAACTTCCATAAAACCCTCTGCATAGCAAAGAGATTTTTTTTTTAAGGCCAGAGAGACTATTATGGTCATCTCTTGCACAACCCACACCATAAATTCCTGCATCAAGCCCATGTCTTGCAGCTGATCTAGAGTATACACTAATAAATCATAAATGCACAACACCTGCATTCAATTCCTAAATGATAGTCTCTCTCTATTTAATGTAATAGTTAAACTATCAAACCAATTTCACCCTGATTTATCAAGTCATTATCTAGTGGTTAACTACTGCTAGTTAACTGATTCTTCGGAAATTATTGCTTAATTAAATTAATGCTCAGACTGCAAAGAATCTGAAATCCAATAAAGCAATGGGAAAAAAACCAAACATACCCAAACTCTGTAGCAACAGAGTACTGTGAAGATTTAAATATCTTTCAACAGACTCTAAATTGAAACAAATTACTTTAAGCCACCTATCACTTCAAATTTAAGATTTTCAAACTAGATATAAAAAGCAACTCTTTTAAATGAGCAAACAGATTGTGTGCAGCGATGGCTTCAAAGAAGAGCTTCAGACATAAATTAAACAATTCAGTCTGCCTTTTACCTTCAGTTCCTCAACCGCTTTCTGTAATTCATCTGGTGTTTTATACTCAAAATCCCTCTCCAGGTATTCTTCTTCAGCTTGTGTTATCCATTCATGCATCTCTGACAAATCCTTTCGGAGACTAACAGTTTTATCCAAACCACCTTTTAGTGCAGCCTTCTTAGCATAGGCCTTTAAGAAAGAAGCATGAAATGGTATTTGATATAAGATTCTACTGCACAAAAATAAAGGTCATCATCATTGTAAAAAGTAAAAACTACAGATGCTAACAATGAATCAAATAAATATTGATCTTTTTTAAAAAGTTGAAGCCTAACAAGTATCTATTTTGAGTCACCAGGCACACAAAGTTGCATCTTGTTTAGCAGCAGCCCCGTAACAGATAACATTTCAAGTGGCCACATAAGATTTATAAAAGAGTACATGATTGCCCTCTGGCAATTCTCCCTTATCTACAAACATGCAAGTCACACTGCATGCATATGTGGTAATCTTAGCTGATTTTCCTCACATTTTTTTAAAAAATGCCTGCAGTTTGAAATGCTTTTTATACGCACTTCTTGTATGTATTTAATAGCTATCATTTAAGTTACTATGTTAAGAATACCCATTGGCAATGTATACTTTGATCATCATCAGCATAGTTGATAGAATATCATGCAAGCCATAAAAAATAAAATAAAACACCCCAATCACCCACAAGTTTTATCATAAAGAATTTAGAGGCTTTTTCCCCCTGCAGAATTTTAACTGGAATTTCTGTAAGCAAGCAGTACATGAGATATTAAAGAAAGCAGATCTTTAAAACAAATTCTACATACATCAATATTGAACAATAAAAACAAACAACTAAAAGCTCTAAGGCAGGTTAGTGAAAGGGACCTCTTTGAGAAAGGACTGTGGAACTGGGCCAAGTAAGTGCTTTCCAAATTTCAAAGAAGCATACTACAACAGCAGTAATGTTTTACAAACTTGCTAACCCAACAGATATAATTAAACTATTCTGCAACAGCAAAGTGACTTACAAAATCCATGCCTCAATTTCTCCCTCTATAAAATGGGGATAAACATATTTTCCTGTTGAAAAAAATCTCTAAACAGAGAGGGAAAAGTATTATTTTGTTAATCTGCCTCAGATATTTACCCATGCAATGGAAAGCTTTAAACTGTTCACTTTAAATAGCACTTTCTCTAAACCTCTGAATGGAGTTATATTTTGCAAGGGTAAGCACCGAGTTCTTTGAACTGTACTCCTTCTGTAGAGGATGATTGTAGTACAGTTTGCCAACAGAGTGTTTAGTGAAATATACCTCAAGTTTAAATCTGTTGTGTAACATACCTTACTTTCTTGGTTAAATATCGCTAAGAGTAAGTAGAACATGGACATTCAGTTCCTCAAGTTGAAGGTTCGCTTTTTATGGCAGAGACATCAAATTCACCAGACAATTTTTTTTGTTTCATTCTCAGCATAAAAGGCAAGAAGTGCCCGATGACAGAGGTGATGGAAAGGCATTGTATGGTTCACTCTGAGCAGCATGGGTAAGTGAAGTATGACAAGTGGTAATACTTAGCCAGAATCTAATTTTAAAACCTAAGGTACTTTGGTTTGTGTTAATTTAAACTACAGTTAAAAGTGTATGTATGGAAATCTGTAGAGTTTTCAGTCCCCATTCAGAATGCATAACACTGCAAAACAATCTTGGGCTGGTTGCTGACTATAGTCGCATTATTTTTCTTATATATAAAAGCAGCTTGAGAGAGAGAGATTGATCCATGGATAAGCTTTTGCGTTTCTTGGCATGTCAAAAATATCTCAGGGCACGTTCTTAGGGCGTGCGCTCTGTACAGCTGAACAGTTCTGCCACTAGAAAAGGAGTACTTGTGGCACCTTAAAGACTAAGAAATTTATTTGAGCATAAGCTTTTGTGAGCTACAGCTCATTTCATCGGATGCATTCAGTGGAAAATACAGTGGGGAGATTTATATACATAGAGAACATGAAACAATGGGTGTTACCATACACACTGACAGGTTTCAGAGTAGCAGCCGGAAGTGAGCTGTAGCTCACGAAAGCTTATGCTCTAATAAATTTGTTAGTCTCTAAGGTGCCACAAGTACTCCTTTTCTTTTTACCATACACACTGTAACCAGAGTGATCACTTAAGGTGAGCTATTACCAGCAGGAGAGTGGGTGGGGGGGAATCCTTTTGTAGTGATAATCAAGGTGGGCCATTTCCAGCAGTTGACAAGAACGTCTGGGGAACAGTCGGGGGAGGGGAGGGAATAAACATGGGGAAATAGTTTTACTTTGTGTAATGACACATCCACTCCCAGTCTCTATTCAAGCCTAAGTTAATTGTATCCAGTTTGCAAATTAATTCCAATTCAGCAGTCTCTCATTGGAGTCTGTTTTTGAAGTTTTTTGGTTGAAGTATTGCCACTTTTAGGTCTGTAATCGAGTGACCAGAAAGACTGAAGTGTTCTCCGACTGGTTTTTGAATGTTATAATTATTGATGTCTGATTTGTGTCCATTTATTCTTTTATGTAGAGACTGTCCAGTTTGACCAATGTATATGGCAGAGGGGCATTGCTGGCACATGACGGCATATATCACATTGGTAGATGTGCAGGTGAACGAGCCTCTGATGGTGTCGCTGATGTGATTAGGCCCTATGATGGTGTCCCCTGAATAGATACGTGGACACAGTTGGCAACGGGCTTTGTTGCAAGGATAGATTCCTGGATTAGTGATTCTGGTGTGTGGTTGCTGGTGAGTATTCGCTTCAGGTTGGGGGCTGTCTGTAAGCAAGGACTGGCCTGTCTCCCAAGATCTGTGAGAGTGATGGGTTGTCCTTCAGGATAGGTTGTAGATCCTTGATGATGCGTTGGAGAGGTTTTAGTTGGGGGCTGAAGGTAATGGCTTGTGGCGTACTGTTATTTTCTTTGTTGGGCCTGTTCTGTAGTAGGTGACTTCTGGGTACTCTTTTGGCTCTGTCAGTCTGTTTCTTCACTTCAGCAGGTGGGTATTGTAGTTGTAAGAACGCTTGATAGAGATCTTGTAGGTGCTTGTCTCTGTCTGAGGAGTTGGAGCAAATGCGGTTGTATCGTAGAGCTTGGCTGTAAACAATGGATTGTGTCCTCTGATTTGGATGAAAGCTGGAGGCATGTAGGTAGGAATAGCAGTCAGTAGGTTTCCGTTATAGGGTGGTGTTTATGTGACCATCGCTTACTAGCACTGTAGTGTCCAGGAAGTGGATCTCTTGTGTGGACTGGTCCAGGCTGAGGTTGATGGTGGGATGGAAATTGTTGAAATCATAGTGGAATTCCTCAAGGGCTTCTTTTCCGTGAGTCCAGATGATGAAGATGTCATCAATGTAGTGCAAGTAGAGTAGGGGCATTAGGGGCAGAGAGCTGAGGAAGCGTTGTTCTAAGTCAGCCATAAAAATGTTGGCATACTGTGGGGCCAGGCAGGTACCCATAGCAGCGCCGCTGATTTGAAGGTACACATTGTTGCCAAATGTGAAATAGTTATGGGTGAGGACAAAGTCCAGCCACCAGGTTTGCCGTGACATTATCAGGGATACTGTTCCTGACGGCTTGTAGTCCATCTTTGGACTGTTGGACTGTTGGTGTAGAGGGCTTCAACATCCATAGTGGCTAGGATGGTGTTTTTAGGAAGATCACCGATGGATTGTAGTTTCCTCAGGAAGTCAGTGGTGTCTCAAAGATAGCTGGGAGTGCTAGTAGCATAGGGGTTGAGGAGGGAGTTTACATAGCCAGACAATCCTGCTGTCAGGGTGCCAGTGCCTCTAATGTTCTCTATGTATATAAATCTCCCCACTGTATTTTCCACTGAATGCATCCGATGAAGTGAGCTGTAGCTCATGAAAGCTTATGCTCAAATAAATGTGTTAGTCTCTAAGGTGCCACAAGTACTCCCTTTTCTTTTTGCGAATACAGTCTAACACGGCTGCTACTCTAAAACCAGTTCTGCCACTGTAAGTAAGAGGAAAGCAATGCTCTTGATCTGTCAAGAGATGCTGAAGTGGATTCATTAAAACTCTATAAAGAAGAATGGATCATCTTTAATATTTTTCTTTATATAAGACATTCCAGAGTAAAGAAAGCGTGCTTTTTTCAGTTTGCGGGAATGGATCCTAATTGGTCAATCCAAATAGAATGATTTATAATGAACTAAATATAGAGATCCTTTTTAAAAATTTTAATATAAACAAAAAAGTGCAAAACAATCATTGTATTTCTGTGTTTTAAGAAAGTTTTAGAAAACTTCAGACCCTCTTGAGGTCAACAGTTTTAATATGTGAACATGGGGACTTGTTTTAAAGTTCACACAAACAAAAAAAAGCTTAAAATAACCTAGATTTAACAGGACTAAAGATAAAACAAGTGAAACATTAAAAGAATACCTATTATACAATACTATACACTGTAAAGGATTATCTCTACTATGTAATGCCATTAGCAGTCAAATTATACAAAGTGGTAACTTTACACTGACCACTGCTAGATGTTTGATGTGTTTTCTTTATGGGTAAATATCACTGGTTCACCATTAATATAGTAAAAATAAAACACTTATCCTTTCAGGTCAATACTGCATACCACCTGTCCTTTACATTTGTGGGCACTTGTGACACTAATTTAAATGGATGGGTAGATATCAGTTATAATTCTAAGTTACTGAACTCTACATACTAGAAGAACTTTATCTTGAAAATTACTAGTCAATATAATAAAATATCAGAAGCAAAAGAAAGTTTTTAATAAAAACTACCCAGTGCAGAAGTTTATATGTTGGCAGATGGAAATCTTTTTTCAAAATCGTAAAGAGCTAATTTTACATCAGCAATAAGATGTACAGCTAGACTAAGCTGCATAGTTTAAGATATCTACTTTGCACATATTTCTGCGTGCTAGATAAACTTGTATAATGGAAGGTTAATGAGCAAAAATGTCTAGATTCTCTCTCACATTGACTGGCTATGCATAGAGGGGGAGAAATTATGCCAATGAGAAATCTGAAAGTTAATTAAAAGAGAACCATTCACAGCAAGAGACTCAGTACCTGTTGGCAGATGTGTTCCCATTGAGCATTGAGTTCTTTTAGTTCTGTCTGTATTCTGGAAGCAAATTCGGGCTCTGCTTCATTCTTCATTTTCTTCCCAACCTCATTAATACTGTTCAAACTGGGCTGGATTGTCTGGATATCATTTACTAAGGCCTAAAGGAATAGTAGACGGTTTATGAAAACAACACATGCAGATACTGTTACAGATATGCCATTTCTATAAAACTGTCCAATAAAGTAAGTGCATAAAATATTCTGCTACTATGTGTGTGTTTGGTCCAGATCCCTGTTGAAATGACCACAATTAATAGACAATATTATGCAAAATACAGAGTAGAGGGATGAACAGACTTAAAATGAGTTTATAGGATTAGCTTTTCTATGCAAGATAAAAAAATTAATAACATTTAACAGAATTATAATATGGCATAATGTTTAAGAGGAATGGGGCTCAATTCTTCAGTATTATTCGGTGTTTTTGCATCACTCTGGTGCTACAAATGGTTTGTAAGCCATCTTCCTTGACTATCACAGGAATTATCCCTCTGTGGGTGGCTGTATGCTACCCATCTTACATCCTTGTGGGGAGGCTTGAGTGATACTCTGGCAATTCCCAGCTGCTGGATCTGCCCATGGGGGTATAGTCATTTGGATGCAAATTAGATCAGCCCAAGGCTGTTGTAATTTGCACAAGAGACCAGCTCAGCCTCTAACCAGCTCTAATTCAGATTTCACTGAAATCAATGGAAACTTTATATTATCACTTGCTAGGATTTGTAGTGGCGTACCATAAAATGGCATAAAGTTACTTTTTCCATCCCTATCTGTTTCTGCATGAAGCACAGCCGAGTCTCAATAGAGCAGTGGGACTAAGGTTCCTTCTCCCAAAACTATACAAACTAAATTGAACAAAGCATAAAGTACAACAAAAGTAAAGCGAAAGAAGGGATTATGTTTAAAACAAATAAAAACTGAGTCATGTACAGGAATCAAATCATATATATTCTGATCATTTTCAATCCTGGGCTCTGGGAGGATAAAAGAGGAATAGACTGCATAGGAAAGAAAGTCAATAGTGACAACAAGGCAAAGGAAATAGGTTTTGAGGAGGCATTTGAAGGAAGATAACAAGGATGTTTTGTCTTTTTAAGAAGGGCAGTGAGCCAAGTGAAGGAAGCAATGTGAAAACAGGCATGAAGGCAAAAGTAGAAAGAAAGAAAGAAAGAAAGAAAGAAAGAAAGAAAGAAAGAAAGAAAGAAAGAAAGAAAGGTTAGAACAGCAAAGGTAGTGAGTTAAGC
The DNA here is from genome assembly GCF_009764565.3 of Dermochelys coriacea. Classification (NCBI taxonomy): domain Eukaryota; kingdom Metazoa; phylum Chordata; order Testudines; family Dermochelyidae; genus Dermochelys; species Dermochelys coriacea. The sequence goes on from NC_050068.2 coordinate 148,725,525, forward strand.
ATGACAGGAGACTCAACAGAAACTTAAATGCCAGAATGAGCAGATTGAACTTTATGCAGAAAGAGAGAAAAAGCCAGAAAAGAGACATAAAAGGGGGAGGGGGGGGAAGGCGGTGACACAGTCATAACAGAAGGAGAAAAAGGTAATTTCAGCTGCTAAATATTGGATAGCTTAAAGAAGGGAGACTTGAGAAGGGATCATCATATGAACCAAGGTTTTTGAAGTGGGAGTGAAGAACAGAAATGGAAGAGGAAGGAACAGATTACAGAACTGTTATAAAGTGAGAAATGACAAGATTTGGTCTCATTCTGAACATTTAATCAAAGATCACTAAGAATGCCATGGAGGACAGCAAAGCTTCTCACACGATGGATATGGTGAGAAGAAAAGTTTGGACAATGATGAGAATTTCAGCTTTTTAATGAAGTGTTTGACTTCCGAAGGAGCTTTTTTTATACACTTGCTACAAATTTAGGCCCATAGAGTCCAGTGGAATTACACTGCATTTACAGCAGTCTAAGCGATACAAATCTGGCTCTCAACTTTGTGTCTCCTGCTTCCATGAAATGAGAAACTACCACAAAATGGCAACAAGAAAAAAAAGTAAATGATATCTTGGGGGCAACGTATGCTCTCATTATGATTATTATTTATTGTATTTACAGTAGCACTCATTCAAGTGCCAGGTACTTTTTCAAATACTTAAGAAGGAAGCTCCAAGGCGCTCAAAATATTTTAAACTTTCTGGTTTTGTCCAGCCTGGACATACCACAAGGATACAGTATTACAGCATCTATGTTAGTCCCTTTGTATGTTCAACTTCCTCTTATTTTCGGTATTTTCTTCAAAGACAGGACATTCAGTTTCGTACTCATTGCATAAACAAAATCAATAGAGATTCAGTTTTAAATCTATTTCTAGGTAGGTGAAAGTTTGGGTCGATTCTTCTTCTAAACACTCACCCAGCCACATACACACAAAAAAATACAGTACACAAGGACTACTTACTGTACATTGTTCAAGCTGTTTTTCCAGTGCTTCTGAGTCACCGAGGGCAGGCCACTCTTCCTTCAGAAAAGCATCCACTTCAGCCATCCATTTCTTCAGGGTTTTAGTGTCATTCTGTTTATTTAAAAACAACAAACTACAGTATGCTACAAGCACTGACTGATGATAATAGAATTCGTCATGGCACTATCACTAAACTTCAGCACAAAATAATTCTAAAATTAGGAAGAGATCACAGCACTTTGAGCAATGCAAACAAGCAAGTACATTGGGGGCGGGGGTTGCCTTTCACCATTTGGCCTGCATTTTGATCATTTTAGTCTTAGCATTTCTTGTTTTCAGGAATAAACAGGTTGGATTTTGTTTCTCTTATTTGTTAATGGTAAGAATACAAAAAGCCTTTCCTTCCTCTTTTGAAAACAGCAATAAGAAGAATGAGAATACCACCTTTCACTTATATATCACCAATTCTAAGGGTCTCCAACTATTTAAAATTGTCCTTTAATTGCGGTTCACCATCACTTTAAGTTTCCTTAAAACACAATTATTAAAAAAAATATTTCACTAACTTATTTCACTAACCTAGAAGCCAACATGTAGAAAAACTGCCCCTTGGAAAATACAGATGGAGTACTATGTTTACTCCAAGGTTAACTGCAGCAGAGATTGATACAGAGCAGGTCTACACTGCAGCTGGAAGAACGCTTCCCAGAATGAGTAGACAGACATGCACTAGTTCTGCTCAAGCTAGCTCACTAAAAAAAGTAGTGCAGCCGGAGTAGTATGGGTGGTAGTTTAGGCTACCCATCTGAATACAAAGTGGCCCAGATCCCCATGGTACATATTTAGGTGGCTAATCCAACCCACTATCTATGCTACCCCGGTAACATTACTATTTTTAGCATGCTAGTTCAAGCAGAGTTGGCATGTGTCTGACTACTTGCAAAGGGAGGCAAACTCCTAGCTTAAGTGTAGACACACTCTACGTGGGTTTCTGAATGTCAAACAATGAATCAATTCCAGAGCTAGGAACAGAGTCTAGGAATCCTGATTCCCAATCCCCTGATCCAACCACTAGGCCACATTTGAACCCTAATTCTAAGACCACATCCTTTAATCAACACTTGCAACTGGGAAAAGAGCTGAATATAAAATTCTATCAAAAAACCCCACAAGGGGGCTGGTCTAGTAGTCTTATGGCAGTATCACACAGAGAATTCAAGTCCAGCTCTGAGCTCTCACACTGCAATTACTTTTTTGACTCCCTTCAGCAAATACTTGAATCAGTGCTGATGAGCTCTGAAGAGAGCCACATCCAGCCTTCTTCAACCATGGAGAGGGCTGCTGCAATGCTTAGCCTTTGGGGGTCAGGGAGAAGCTTATGTTATCCCTTTATTAAAGGCTAATGTGTCAGCTAAGGAGGAGCATCATCATCATCAAGTTATACAAATAATGAGCTGCTAAATTAACACTCAAATAGTATCACTTTTTTCTTTATAGTATTGCTTTACCAACATCTGTAAAATGCACATTCAGCATTATACACAATAATTAATTATTATATTTTTAAGCAGACACTTCTCATTTCAATAATATTGTGCCCCAAATTTGTTCAAATCACACTCAAATATACATATCGGATAACCCATGAAGAAAATGCTCTAGCTCATTTTTATAGCACAAGGCTACTTTGCAAAATCAATTGAATCAATAAAAATGAATGATACAAAAGCGATGAATACCAAAATTAGCAAAAGAGCGAATAAAGTGATTTCTTCTGGACTTTTGTTGTCAAGGAGTAAAAATAATCCATAATCATATTTTATTATGAGATTTCAGTATTTTAACATGCATGTATAAACATTTTAAAGAGAAAAATACCAATTTGAAGATTTCCTTTTGTTAACTAAGGATACAGAGATTACTCTTCAAAAACTGTGAAGATCAAATAAATGGATCACATTCTGAAATGAATATGTGTTGTATCTGCTATCAGTAGTGATTTGAACATATATCTCTACGATACACTCCATTAGGAAGCAATAGCTAAGAGGCTACCTAAGCTAACTAAACACTCAAAGTATAGTAGAGGGATATACAAGCAATGAGTTTTATATGAATCATATACTTGTTGCACAGTGATCCTAGTGATACGGTGAAGGCTAACATAGCAGTAGCCATTATGCGCTCAGAAATAGTGCACATTATATTGTCAAAACTAAGAGTTTTACTGAGAGATGTAATGCTATTTAAGACACCAAGGTTTGTCTTTTTTAAAAAGCCAATGGTATCTTCCTAAATTTCTACATGGAAAGCCAGCGGTTATGAATAAAAAGCCAATTTAAATTTCTTAAGGAAAGTATAGTTCCCTAAACTGCGTACTTCCCAATATTTCATTATATTAGCAATGAACACAAACCCAAGTCTTGCTATGACAGCCAACTTTATGATTTTCAGACTCAAAGTGCTACCAATTAAACCAAATTTAGGATTGTTGGGGTCCTCTGGAGAGGATTAATTCTTAAATTGCTATGTTGTTGATTACCTGTTGATGATGATATTTTTTTTATGTTCAACTCTCCCCTATGGTCAAACAGAATCAGATGAATGAATGCTTTGTTATTTTGCTACTGGGTTTTTCTTTGCAGAAACAGGGATACAAGACCAACCATGACCCTGCTAACAGAACATTTATTCCTGACCAGATGGCTGTACTGGATTAAATAGGAAACAGTGGTCTCAACTCACTCAAAAAATCCTATTTTGCTATATTCCATAACACAAAAGCAACAATCAAATTCTACTTGAAACAAACCAAGGACAGGGACTGAAATATTCATATATTGTAAATGGAGCACTGTATGCAACAACTCATATTGAGCTGGTCAGCCTTGAAAAAGGCTTCTGGGTTACTTTCATTCCCTTGTCTTTTATGAGTACTCAAGTGATCGTTTACATGGAAGGAGGGTAGATTAAAAATGTAAAGATACTTCCTGCAGAATACTTTTGGAATTTTGGTGCCTGGTTAATCAGAATCGGTTTGAAAATTGTGCTTTAGGATTATATACAAATGGAACAGAAATATATTCAAAATTGAGACACAAACGACATATTATAATATTTGTATGTCCAGGTTTCCCCCAGTCTTGTTATTCATTTGGTGAGCACCAACAGTGCATCAGATGACTTGCCAATTAATGGCTACATAAAATCTCTGCCATGAGGAAAACAATCTAGGGCTCTACTCCTGCAAATTTGTATATAAATAGTTTTACCTATGTGCCTAGTACACTGGGGTACTGATCCTTGATTAGTGACCTGTAGTAGTTGTTACCACAATAGAAGTAACAGTGATAACAATGACGATGAAAGTAATCCATTGAAATCAAGAAGGTTAGAGTTGCATGGAAAAGTGTTTGAAGGATTACAGCGTTGGGGGCCTGACTTTATTCTCGCTGAAATCAATAGGAGTTTTGTCATTGGTTTTGACACAAGCAAAAACAGGCAAAAGGTAAGAATTCTGGGTGAAATCCTGGACTCATTGAAGTCAATACCAAAGCTTCCATTGATTTCAGTGGGGTGAGGATTTCACTCTTACAATAATCTATCAAATGGATCATCATTGCGTCAGTCAATCAACACCTTAGTACCTGCCAAAGGTTTAGAATTTTTAAACTTCCTTTATTCTGATTCAAATATCCAGTGCAATACAAGAATCTCACACATGGATTGACCTGAAACTCCTCCCTTCTATCTTGTTTTACTTCAAAAATTAACTTTCACAGAAATATATAAAAATGCACGCATATATAAACATTTTAATGTCAGAGGACACCAGAAGATGGGGGTGGGGTGGGGTGTGCGAGAGTGAGTGTGAGAGAGAGAACCCCTACTAACCTGAAACTGCTGGAGCTTAGTCATCAGGTCCTCAAGTTTTTGGCAACAGTCTACCAGCTGAGCTGATAACTTCTTCCAGCAGCTAACTATCCCCTCAATTTCAGATCGATATTTCTGGCTGACTTCTGCAGGGGCTTTCCTGGACATCTCTTCCACAGTTGTGCTGAGATAGTTTAGACCATTTTGTTGCTCCTGTAGAGAGCTTTGCAAAGCCTGTGACATGAAAAAGTAACATTATATTCATTCACTTGGAACATACTGAGCTATTCTGAACACTTTCCCCCCCAGAAGTAGTCAAATATTATTGAGCAAATGACTGAAATTATTAGAAGAATTGTTCAAAGAAAAAAGAATTACACATTTCACTGTGACCAAAGTAAAATTTTAATCTTATTCAGAAAACAGCTGATTAGAAATATATTCAATTCCTAATTTTAACGGTATAAATATTTTCATAATTGAATTCATTGAGACATTCTATACTCTATTAAATAATGTATTATGTCCCCAATGATTACTATACACTTATCTTTAGAATCGAGGATTGATCAGTACATTGATCAATATATTGATCAGCATGGAGACCAGATATTTTCTGCTTTGCATTTCTATATTTTCATTGGCAGTTGCATCCAGCAAAATGCTCTTTAGGCATTGGATAAGAAAATAATACTAAAAGTCCACATGCAGAGAAGCTTTATGCCCACTGGCAAAGCTCATCCCACATCTGTCTCTGCTTGGAAATTTAACAGAGTTGCAGATTGGGATGGAGAGAAGTAGATGTTCTGTATTTTTCATAACACTAGTTTCTAATGCATACATGAAAATATTCATTACAATGAGCTGAATGCCTGCTTAAGTGCTGTAAATATCTCTGAGAACATTTTGTTTCTCATGGGGAAATGCAAAAGCTATTCCCCTAAGGTGTTCGGTACCTTAAGTATTTGTTTCAACTGGCAAATACCAACCGTGGTGCTTTTTCAATAACATTCAGAAGCCTTTTCGATATCAGTAAGTAGCCCCTCCCCCCAACCATAGCTGTTGGGCTAAATCCTCAGCTGCTGTAACAGTCATAGCTCCATTGGCTTCAATGGAGTTAGGATGACTGAAGCCAGCAGAAGTTGTGTTTTTCAATCAGAAGACTTTTCCACAGTCCATACACTTACCTTTAGCTCCCTGAGTCTCTGCTCCATGATCTCATATTCAGTGACAATAACCTGAGGTATGGAGAGTTTGGTTTCTGACTGTTGGATCCACAAAAGGATAGCATTCATTGTCTCCTTATAGCGTGCAGGAGGCAAACTGTCAAAATCTAAACCAAATGCAGAAAGAAAAAGGAGAAGAAATTTAAAATGTTTCATTATCTCTTAACTGAATTGTATGTGATTGTCAGGATACTGAGAAATCCTAGGTAAAATCTTGGCCCTCTTGAAGTTGCAGTTTTGCAAGTTTTGCAGTTTTCTTTTCAAAAATGTACCCAAAGAAGTACAGGAGGACAAAATGTTTTGAATAATTTACGCATTCATTCTTACATTTATTATTTACTGCTGGGTTTTGTTGTTGTTTTTTAACTTAATGTGTTTTGGCTCTTTAGTTTCAGAGTGGGATGGCACCGGTAGTTACAGCACAATGTACCTAAACACTGCTATTTTTGATACCAGACAGACTGACCACTGTATCTTCTCTTGTTTGGACCTCAGTTCTGCTTTTAGAACTGCTGTAGGAAGCGGCATCACCATTTTATGGTTCATGTTAGTGTGTCTAGAATATCTGTTAATGTAAAATGTTCTGCTTAGGACAGCTCTTAAAAGCTTATAACATTAGCATAAAAAAGAAATTCAAGCTGAATTTTATTGGACTGTGCCCATTAAATCGACATTAAGAGGTCTTAAATAGACAACATCTGGTATAGACATGAACATCTCATAAGCAGAGTTGCTCCCTTCTGCCCTCCACCATAGCTTGCACTGCAGTCACTGAAAAAATCACACACACATTTAATGGCCACTTGAAAATAAAATATTTTTCAATTTCTGCCACACCATATTAACAAACTAAAAATGCCACAAAACTATTGTACCTCTATTATATCTACAGTGTGCATATCTTCTAAAAGATATTTTAGAAAGAAAGAATGCTTCATAATCACAAAATGCAGAACTGATAAAGTTTGTACTTACATAAGGTTTTCAGTGCTATCTTGATTACATTCTAATAAAACAGTGAATGCAATTTGACCAAGATTTTGAGACGTAATCAGTGATTCTGACTGCCTCAACTTTGCAGTGCTTGGCTGGTGATTGCTTAAAGGTGCTTGATTTTCGAAAGTGCTGAGCACCCACCCTCTGAAAATCATACAAGCTCTCTCTAGTTGGGCACCCACAAATTGATGCACCTAAAATCACCTTTTGCTTTTAAAAAACTTGGCTATCATGACCGGTAATAGTAGATTTGTGTGAAAAAGTGCTTGCTGTTGTGAGGGTGTAGCAGAGTGGACACCTGCTTGGGCCCAGAGGAGTTTAAGATAGCCCTGGGAGAGGGCTGGGGCTGGGGAAGAGCTGGGCTGATTGGCAGAGCAGCTGCAGCTGGGGGCCATGCCCCAAACAGACCCAGCAGGCCTTATATAAGCTAGGGAAGCCAGGAGCAGAAGAGGTTCTCTTGCTTCTGGGAGGGAGAGACCTAAGCAGAGTACCTCGAGCCAGGCCAGGCCCTGAGGACTTAGAGCGCCCCAGCCAGGAAAGCCCCAGACTGTGGCCTAGCATTAGGTTCAACAGGTACTGGGATTGCAGGGGACAGCCCGAGGTTAGACAGAGGCAGCAGGTCCAAACCCAACCTTGCCTGTGATGAGTGGCTCGTACTGCAGTCTGCCCCAGGATGTGGGGGCTAGCTGGTGACTGGCAGGAGCCTACGAGTGAGGTGAGGTAGGGATAGTGGGTGGGAGGTTCCCCTGGGAGGGGAAGACCCAGAACTGTGGGGTACTGCCAGGGGGCAACCCCCAGTGAAAGGGACACCGGGGTCCTGGGATAGGCGTGGGAGCCAGCAGTAAGGTGAGTCACCAGCCTGAAGAGGGTACTCCGGAGGCTGGTGAGCTAATTCCCTGTGACAACCAGCAGGAGGCACTGCTAGTGAATCTGCGTCCGGTTACAGAGGGACAAGTGCTTTCTTGAAGTGTACTTTCTCCATCCAAAATTCCAGTCTCCCCTAACATCTGACATGGAAAACATTGGAAAGGGAATTCTTCCTGCTTTTCTCCAGTCAGAACAGTGTTCATTAACTTAGTCTTTTTAAATTGGATTTTAAATTTATATTATCTCTGACTCCTCATACACCAACAATTTATATGTGAGGCCAGAACATTTAAACGTACTGCTCCAAAAGTGAAGGGCACAATTACATTATATACTGCTCACATAAGGGAAGAAAATATAAAATTCTCAAGTCTTATTTTTATTAGAAAAGTGAAACATAGTTCAGTATCTCAGCCTAAAGTCATCTTTGACTCTTCTAAATAATGACTCTCTTAGAGGCTCCACATCTTGTAAGTGGAAACAACAAGCTTTAGGCTATGTCCACATTCACACCACTGGTGATAGCATGTAGGGTATGCTGCAGTGAAAAGCAGGCTGCATCCATACTGCCGTATGTAGCTACACCCATCAGTAAAAGACTCCAGCCATGAGGCAGCATCAGGGAAAGGCTTCAGCAGTTCCCCACTTGCCGAGTCTTTCATTGTGCGGAGGAAAGGGTCGGGAAGGACCTTGAAAACTCCCCTGATGGGTCCATCCCCATCTCCTGGAGTCTTTCCCTGCAGAAAAGGGAGGGCTCCAGTAATGGGACACTATAGTGCTAAAAACAGCAGTGTAAATGGGGAGGCAGGGCTTGGGGACAGGTGTGACCCTAATATCATCCCGAATCTAGCTGGCACATTATGTTACATGCCACCTTTTGGGTATATATATCACTGGAAAATTAATTGCTCACTGATCATTAATAATCTTGCACCTGTATGTACGGTAAACCCATTCATAGATAGGTGCTGGAAAAGTGTTCTGAAAATGCATTTGGCAAGCAGTGCCTAAGCCATGCCTGTTTCAGACAAAGGAATGCAATCTCCATTTGCTTGAATGCGTCTCTGACATAAGTTGGGCAAGGTGAGACCAAAGCCACAGAAAAGCACATTTATATGCAAAGTAAACAAAGCCATCAGGAAGGCAAGTAGGGAAAGATGACCACCTAATCTTGATGGGGGATAGAGACTGCACCCACAGGAAACCTTCCTGCCTCTTGAAGCAGAGTCAATGAATTTTCAGAAGATCTAAACAGAGAGAAAAAGCCATTTTGGCATCCTTCATTGAGGTGACAAAGGAACCAAATACCTTGAGCACTGTGAAGGGTTCTGGCCAGAAAGTCTGGTTAACCATGTTGGAAAATAAACTTGGTGAGAAACGCTTCTTTGTACAAAGGTACCATTAGTGCAATGTGTACAGTTTGTTGCAGGTATATATAGGAATACTGCTGGAACAGATCTCAGAACTGGATGCAAACATATTAGCATTGTTGTTAGTACAGGCTCTCCAAAAGCCTTTTATTTTGAAAACACTGCCAGAAATAATTTAAAAGCCGTACAAACATAGCTAGCAGTTTTCTGCATTTTAAATTAATTATGATTCCTACTATTCAGAGAGCTAAATAAAAATTCATGCAGGATCAAAAAGATACCAATTTGAACTAGCCAGTGTGGCAGACTGATTTAAATATGAAATATTGCTTTTAAAAAGCCACTTTTCATTTCACTGGAACAACGTAAATTCTGTTTCACCTTTTCCACACAACTCGCAGCTACACCATATATTTTTGCAATAATTTTCACTGTTAGCCAGAATAAATATTTTTTTCAGTATTACATTATATCTCAGTATTTCAGGAATAATTTTCCTTTTTTAAAGGTTCTTGTTTTTCATATGTGATCCCTACTCTGTTGGACATTTTTTGATTTCTGTCTAGAAGGAATAATAACCACTATTGGTACAGTTATCAAAGATGACTGACTATTTTGAGGCTCTCTGCAAGTGTACTATTGCAGAGAATTATTTGTAAGAGCCATCTGAGGGAAGGGATCAGAAGGAGACCTCATCGACCAGAAGGCATAAGATGCATTGTCCTAGGGATGGGGGTTCCCTGACCACCACTCCCAAGAGGAGGAGACAGGTGGTGGTGGTCGGGGACTCCTTCCTAAGAAGGACAGAGTCATCCATCTGCCGACCAGACCGAGAGACTTGAGAAGTATGCTGCTTACCTGGAGCTAGAATTCAGGATGTGACTGAGTGTTTGCTATGACTGATCAAGCCCTCAGAGTGCTACCCCTTCCTACTTTTCCATGTGGACATCCATGATTCTGCCAAGAATGACCTTGAGTGGGTCATTGCAGACTACGTGGCTCTGGGAAGAAGGATAAAGGAGTTTGAGGTGCAAGTCATGTTTTCGTCTATCCTCCCTGTTGAAGGAAAAGGCCCAGGTATGGACCATCAAATTGTGGAGGTGAATGCGTGGTTATACAGGTGGTGTCAGAGAGAGGGCTTTAGATTCCTCAACCATGGGATGTTGTTCCGGGAAGAAGGATTGCTAGGAAGAAATGAGATCCACCTAACGAAGAGAGGGAAGAGTACCTTCACAGGTAGGCTTGCTAATCTAGTGACGAGGGCTTTAAACTAGGTTTGCTGGAGTATGGTGACCTAAGTCCTGAGGTAAGTGGGATACCAGGAGGAAACAAGGAGGAGGGTGCAACAGTAGGGGGCCTCCTGATTCATACTGAGAAAGCAGGGCTGTTGGCTAGTTATTTTAGGTGCATGTACATGAATGCAAGAAGCCTGGGAAACAAGCAGGAAGAATTGGAAGTCCTGGCACAGTCAAAGAACTATGACTGATTTGGAACAGACTGGTAAGGTAGCTCACATGAATGGAGCACTGTTATGGATGGGTATAAACTGTCCAGAAAGGACAGGCAGGGGAGGAAAGACTGAGGAGTTGCACTATATGTAAGAGTGGTATGATTGCTCTGAGCTCCAGTCTCAAACTGGAGAAAAGCCTGTTGAGAGTCTTTAGAAGTGAGAGCAACAAGGGTGGTGTTGTGGTGGGCATGTGCTATGGACCACCAGATCAGGAGGATGAGGTAGATGCGGCTTTCTTCGGACAATGAACTGAAGTTTCCAGAACAAAGGCCCTGGTTCTAAAGGGGGAATTCAATCATCCCGACATCTGCTGGGAAAGCAATACAGCAGTGCACAGACAATCCAGGAAGTTTTTGGAGTGTGTTGGGGACAAATTCCTGGTGCAACTACTGGAGGAATCAACCAGGGGTTGTTCTCTTCTTGACCTGCTACTTACAAACAGGGAAGAATTAGTAGGGGAAGTAGAAGTGGGTGGCAACCTGGGCAGCAGTGACCATGAGATGGTTGACTTCAGGATCCTCACAAAAGGAAGAAAGAGTAGCAAAACATGGACCCTGGACTTCAGAAAAGCAGACTTTGACTCCCTTAGGGAACTGATGGGCAGGATCCCCTGGAGGCTAATATGAGGGGGAAAGGAGTCCAGGAAAGCTGGCTGTATTTTAAAGAAGCCTTATTGAGGGCACAGGAACAAACCATCCCAATGTGCAGAAAGAATAGCAAATATGGCAGGCAACCAGCTTGGTTTAAGGATGCAATCTTCGGTGAGGTTAAACACAAAGGAAGCTTACAGGAAGTGGAAACTTGGTCAGGTGACTAGGGAGGAGTATAACAATATTGCTCGAGCATGCAGGGGTGTAATCGGAAAGGCCAAAACACAACTGTAGTTGCACCTAGCAAGGGATGTGAAGGGTAACAGGAAGGGTTTCTACAGGAATATTAGCAAGAAGAAAAAGGTTAGGGAAAGTGTGGGACTCTTAATAAATGGGGGAGGCAACCTAGGGACAGATGTGGAAAAAGCTGAAGTACTCAGTTCTTTTTTTACCTTGGTCTTCACAGACAAGGTCAGCTCCCACACTGCTGTCCTGGGTAACACAGTATGGGGAGGAGGTGAGCAGCCCTCAGTGGTGAAAGAACAGGTTAAGAATTGTTTAGAAAAGCTGGACATGTACAAGTCCATGGGTCCAGATCTAATGCATCCAAGGGTGCTGAGGGAGTTGGCTGACATGATTGCAGAGCCATTGGCCATTATCTTTGAAAACTCATGGCGATCCAGGGAGGTCCCGGACAATTGGAAAAAGGCAAATATAATACCCATCTTTAAAAAAAGGGAAGAAGGAGAATCCGGGGAACTCCAGACCAATTAGCCTCACCTCATTCCCTGGAAAAATCATTGAGCAAGTCCTCAAGGAAACCACTTTGAAGCACTTGGAGGAGAGGAAAGTGATCGGGAACAGTCAACATGGATTCACCAAGGGCAAGACTTGCCTGACCAATCTGATTGCCTTCTATGATGAAATAACTGGCTCTGTGGATATCGGGAAAGGAGTAGATGTGATATATCTTGACTTTAGCAAAGCTTTTGATACTGTCTCCCACAGTATTCTTGACAGCAAGTTAAAGTATGGATTGGATGAATGGACTACAAGGTGGATAGAAAGCTGGCTAGATCATCAGGCTCAACTAGTAGTGAACAATGGCTAGATGTCTAGTTGGCAGTCAGTATCAAGTGGAGGGCCCCAGGGTCGGCCCTGGGGCCGGTTTTGATCAACATCTTTATTAATGATCTAGATGATAGGATAGATGGCAACCTCAGCAAGTTTGCAGATGAAACTAAGCTGCAGGGAGAAGATGATACACTGGAGGGTAGAGATAGGGTCCAGAGTGACCTAGACAAATTGGAGGATTGGGCCAAAAGAAATCTGATAAGGTTCAACAAGGACAAGTGAAGAGTCCTGAATTTAGGATGCACCGCTACAGGCTGGGAACCGACTTTTTTCCTGTTGAATCAAATTGGTAGGGATTCACAGAGGTTTTTTCCACCTTTATTGCAGCCTGGAGGAAGCAAAGTTTTTAAGTTAAAAGAATGAAGAGTAGGAATCTTAATGCTAGGAGGATTCTAGGAAGATTAGTCCATTGTAACTTGCAGCTGGAGGCCCAGGCAGATAACTGCTACAGAACCAGATTCCTGAGGTGAATGAGAGCTGGGACATGGCTGGGGGACCTTTTGCCTATAAGGAGAAGAGCAGACCTGAAGACTTCACATCTTTACTTTGTGGCAAAGCAAGGATAGATGGTCCTTTTGGTAAAGATATGGGACAAGGATTTGGGTAATCAATTCCAACTTTTGCTACATATATCCTGTGTGAGCATGGGGAAAATCAGTTGGGGTCCCAATTCATCAAAGCAGTCAGTGGCAATAAGGGTTGTAAAAATACCAAGAGCGAGGACAAGACTTAGGCTAAGAAATTCATTAAAACAAATATCAATCTATTTATTTTTAGCAAGTAGAAAAATACCACAACATTTGAAAACAGCTCTTCTCCCTTTCCTCCTTCCCCCAGATATTTATTGAACAGATTTCTTTTCCACCACCTGAAATTAAGTAGGAGAGATTTTATTCCAGTCTCAGACAGGCCAGAGTACATTCTCCGTACACACACCCTATCTACACTTTCCCCCCTATAATCAAGGTAAATTCACTATTCATCAGCTCATTGTTACAGTAGAAGACAGGCAGCAAATTTGAATCAATGGAATCATTTCAACTGATACAATTGTTTCCTGCAATGAATGAACTAGCTTGAATCTCAGAAATCTTTACTAAAAAAAAAGGGCATAAAATAGCAAGCATGACTGATCATCTAATTTTTTTTTTAAATCATATGAACTACCATACTTTTCTCAACTCCTTTCCTAGGAACATACTTTCTTCCTTTTACTTATTTTGTGGTACTTTTCCTTGAAGTTGATGATCAAAGTCCAACCTTTGAGAAGCTTTTCTTCTGATAAGAGCTGTGGGTTTCCCCGTTTTTTCCTCCATTCATCAGAAACCATCAAAGTGTAACCTCTTAAAATCTTCCATCATATTGTCAGGGAACAGTCATGCTCTGAAAGTGCTTTAACAATTCCTTTTCTCTGATTTATCTCCATGTTAAAAGAAATGGTACAGACAGGGTTTTACAAGCCTTACAAGAACTAATGAACCATTATAATAAAAAAATTCAATTGTTTTATTAGATATTACATGCATTTCCCCCTCCCCATTTTAATTTATCATTGAGGGAGGGGGAAGGAGGAGGGGAAGATAAATTGGACATACAGGAAAGGACAATATGTAATAAAGATTAATTCTATAGATAACTTGTTTCTTTTTTAAAGGGAAAACACTAATATGAGAAAGTATATAGCCTAAGAAAAATGAAATTACATCTGTGCTGCTTAATAAAACTCTGTTCAACCACAGATGACATCTTGGGAAGCAGATTTTAAAAAAATAAAATATAGAACTGAAAAAAACCCTCCAAAAGTCAATTCAAAGGAATATTTTATATTAATTGAAGAAAGTGTTTTCAAAAATAATGCATAGCCTAGATCTGCTTGGGGACTCAAATATAATTTGCATGTGTATGATTCATAAGACAGCACTTTATTTTTAAATTCACAACGCTCATTCTGAAAAAACCCTATATTTATCATAGGATTCTGTGTCATTTTGTGCAAATTTAATCTCTAAATTACAGAATCTTATGCAAGACTATGTGAAATGCTCAAGGTTTAAAAAGTTCTTTAACTAAAGAAAAACATGAAAAAAGGAAAACCAAAATGTTGATCTTATTGTGGTGACTGTTTTGCATAGTCTTGGGGAGCTATCCTGAGATTGCCAGTGGCATGAACTCTTGGATACAGCAGTTGTTGAAGTTATTGGATTCACACTGGCTACCAGGGAAAATGGTGGAATATCCTGAAAAAGGATATGGTGAGAGGCGGGGGTTGGGAGAAAAAAAGCAAATCAGCTCAAAATGCTTAAGTGAAACCCTTTCTTCTTTCTATCCTTCCCAAAAGAAATTTTGTGAAGGTTAACATGCCAGCTGCTAAAATTAACTATATAGCCCTTCACTTGCATTTTATCTACCAAAAGTACCATACCATGGTATGAATGAGCCACTAGCTTGTGGGGGAAAAAAAAACAGATTTGAGACTCGCTTTCAGGTTTTCATTTTATCCTTTTTGGGGGGGGGTGCATTGCCAACCCAACCATCAAATGTGGGTGAGGAGCGTATTTTTTTTCATCTACTTTGAAAATATATCAATGTAGAGCTGACACTTTTTTAGATCTATGGCTGAAAAGAGCTATTTTGTGATCTAATCTAATTAGTACTCAATTCTGTACCCTGAGTTCAGACACATCTGTTCAAACAAGCATTCTTACTGCTTCTTACTTCTATTAGCATTGTGGATACAACGTAGTTATGGAGGAATCAAATAGATTCTGTTCTGTCCCATGCATCAGCAACAGAATTTTATATAAAACTTTGGTTACAAGAATCTCAGTTGCTACTTGGCGCATCTCACCAGATTTTTTCCTAGGCTCTTCTGTTTGGTATGGATTCGTTGAAGATACTATGGAATTTAGCTGGGTCCTTGAGTTTACAGGTACAAATCATGTTCTTCCCACTTGGATGACTGTTTTAATCTTAGTTTGGTGGAGACAGTGGTATGTGCAGGGTAAGGATTTTTTCTTAACATTTCCCTGGTTAACAAGTGTAAGTAATCCAGAAAGAAACTAGTTTAACTTTCAAATTTCAGGCTGGGTTTGGGGGGTGGGCACTTTTCTGAGCCACAAATCACTTTGTCAATGAAGAACACCTTCTGCTATGCCACCCCAGAGAGCAGCTCCCCTCAATATGAGGACCAACTGACACATTTCTCACTGAAGACCATCTGTAGCTATGATGCCCTGTTTAGACAGCAATATACTGAGACTAGGTTGGAAAAAAACACTTTGCCCCATCAAAGAATTCAGCAGTCACAGAGCAAGACATTCAGGAAGCACTGGAAAGAATCACTTAGGACCTGTGATTCAGATCTATGCCAATCATGGCTGATGAAAGATACGAGGGAGTACTTTAGCTCCCCTGTAGACAGAATTTGTCAACCACCTTAGATTAAGGGAATCTGTCAACCATCCTAAAAGCATTAAATAGTTGGACTATTCCCAAGATACCTCCTCTCTTGACTAAACAGATCTTGTCCATCTCAAGATAAGCAGATCTCACTGTTCAACCTCTCATTCTTGAGCAAGATAGTAATGAAACTAGCTATGAATTACCCTCCACATAAACGAGTGTCCTGGCCAAATATCCAATGGGTAATTACGTTACACATATCCAAACTCTTCCTGCAATGTCAGGTGGATACGATATTCTTCTCAACTCTTAGGTCTAAATCGTGGCAGTTTACTTTTTCTAAATACCAATGCTCATTTAATTGTAAAGAATAATTAACAAAAACCTACAAAGTTTGAACATATTAGAAATCCACTTAAATCTTTCCAAATAGTCATGAAAAAAACATCATACAAGGTTATACTTCTTTCCTACACAAACAACAGAACAGATTTTGAAGAAATTATAGGTAGAGGAAAGCTAATCTAAAGAGGAATTCCGTTGTTTGAACATGAAAAATATTGCTTTACATAGCTTACTGATAACAAATTCACTGAACCCAATACATAGGGAGTAAATTGCTCATATGGTTTTAAAAAAGCAACAGAACATAGGGAAGAATATCTCCTAAAATGAGACCCCCCTCCCTCCAAAAAAACACCTGGAAAATAAAGATTTTTGCTTCCTTCAAAACATAGTGGTCCTCAGCCACCAAAAGACAAAGGAATTTAACAAAACCTAATGTTGAATCAAACAATATCTTGTTTATCACATTTCGGATACTAATCAAATAAAGTGAAGATACAAGCGCTGCTGCTGCTAGGCCTACCAAAAGCTATTCACAACTCAGAAAATTTAATCTACAAAAGAAATTAACCAGAAAATTTATGCAAACAAGAGGTGTAAATATCTAATGTTCCAATGAAATGCAGCACTTTCTGTCATACAGAATAAAGAAAATGCATGAACTCTGTGTGTGTATGCACACATTACTGATTACTATTGGAATATTTGGTATCTTTAATCAGGAGTAAAGTCAATTTTTAATAGTGGCATAATATTTTCCTACTTTTGAAAAAAGATTTAATTCAAAAGTGGTAATTTTTTTTAAACAAACAATCATACGTGTAGGATTATATAAATTAGGATTCATGATTACCTAGGTTCTGTTCCCAATTCTGCCTCTGTTTGTCCTTGGGTAAGTTATTTGTGAACAAATCCATTATTGTGTTTATTATACACTTATTTTCAAATTTAAATGGTGTAAAGCTTCCTTGCACAGATTTTTTTTTAAATGGGGTGTCTGCGATGTAAACCTTTCTGGTTTTTGAAAAGTTTATGCATCTGAGCACGTGAGAATAATAGTACTTGTCATATATAGCACTTAGCAGCTGTAGCTTTACACTTTATGTACATTAGCTAATTATTTTCCACAATACCCCATTGTGGTTGGTAAATAAGTACTTCAATCCCCATTTTAGAGACAGTGAAAATGAAGCTTGGAGAATTTAGGTGACTTGCTCAAGGCCACACAGCAAGTCAATGACAGAACTGAGACCAGAGCAATCTCCTAGCTGCCTGCCTAATTTACTACACCATGCTACCACAGAGTCATCTTGAATCTAATCTAATTAATAAATTAGTGTCTAATGAAGCATCACTGCAGAATCACTATGCTGTTTCAGCCCATCATATAGGAAAATACAGGAAAATGCACATACATATGGACATCAAATGATCAATATAGAATGAGTTGGATCAAATGGATTTTTGGAGCAGAGAAGGATATAAAAACCCACGCCCCTCTCCTCCAAAAATCAGGAGAGATTTGCTTGAGCTGTGAAGTTTGGAACAAGATCTGAATTCTTCCAAAGTGTACAATGGGGTAGGTTAGGATAAAGGGGTTTAATTTGGGTTATGTAATTCAGATTTTGTTTGCACTGGAAAAGCATCAAATACTAATTTTCTTCTTTCACTGTGAACAAGGAAACTTACAGAAATAGAAATAAGTATATTTTTTTCTTAAAGATGTTGCATATTTTTGATAGCCACTATCTTATCAAGAATTCATTTGGAAAGCAAATTTGAAACCTAAGCACAAACCCAGCTCTTACAATTCTGCTATTCAGTGTAGCTCAACAGTGGCAGGCCAATTTAATAAAATGAAAGAATGTCTCAGTGTTGATACTTAGGCACATTTTGTATTTAAATTTTCTCTCCTTTTTGTCAATGGACTTAACATATTTTCTAATGTATTATTATATCTCAGAGTATTAATGCATCATCTTCAGACAGGAGCAAAAGGGTATTGCCAATCTAAAAAAATGTTTTGGCTACAAATATATATATTTTTGTTCATTCTCTGTATGCCTTTCTGTTTTTCGTTACCAAAGTATCATCAGGGTTGATTTATCAATTGAGCAATATTTATGCTGACATACTTCTCTACTGTCTCTAGTTCTTCACTCTCCCAGCTCCTATCCCACCTGAAGCCTCACTAAGCCCTCCAAGCAACTGCATGTTTGCTTCCTTATGTGCCTTGCCTTTCAAGAAAACAGATTTCTATAAGGCACCCATTAAAATATGAACAAAAGGAAAATAAGCCAGATTTTCATGTAGTATCTGAATATTAAAAAAAACACCAAAACTTGGGATAGTAAATGCAAGGCTTAGACTATGCAAATGTTGCATACACTTATACATACTAGTTGTCTTATTAACATCACTGGGACTAGTTGGTTGAGTAAGTGATTTGCAACATGACTAAAAAAGTTGCACAACCAAGCACTTAATGAATGGGTGGTTCTTCAAATTTTGGCTTAAATATTTTTTCAGTGCTCTTTGGTAGTTATACTACTGACCTAGCTCCACAATACGCAAGATTAATTTCAAAATCTTTCTTTACAATTCACATAAATATATCTCAGTGTATCAATATATACAGGTAAATGATGGATCCCAATATAGCAGTGAAGCCACTACTATTGTTTTCAGAGTAGCAGCCGTGTTAGTCTGTATTCTCAAAAAGAAAAGTTGTACTTGTGGCACCTTAGAGACTAACACATTTATTTGATGCATCCGATGAAGTAAGCTATAGCTCACAAAAGCTTATGCTCAAATAAATGTGTTAGTCTTTAAGGCGATGCAAGTACTCCTTTTCTTTTTACTATTGTTTTGTCTCTCCCAGGGTTAGCCACCTGCACTACACAACTCCATAGGCTATATTCACTGGTACAATATATCTGCTTTGCATTTCTTCAGTGGTGCCAAGTAGAAGTAAACCTGGCTTAACTGGACAGTTATATCAAGGCTGTCTGGTGTTGCTGGGAAGTATTGGTGAATCTGGCCATACGTGTGCTATCCTGGGAATGCTGTGTGAGAGAGCAATCCTGAGGGTGAGCTGTGATTGGAAGTAAACCTTTAATTTCTCAAGTGTTCACATTATTAAACATGCAGTAAACTGATTAATAGATATTTCTGAAACAGTTACAGAAAATAGACCACCACAACTCACTTCCCTTTTGTATAGCAACACTGGGTAGAAAGCAGCAAATTAAAATAAACTCTGTTGCAAAAAAAATTTCTTGGGCACAGTAATTTCTAGCCATGAACAACTTACTGGTCTGTAGCTCTCTCTCTCTGGCCTGTACATCAGCAAAAACTTGTTTGAAGTGGTTAGTAAAAGCTACAAGGTCTGCATCCAGAAACATTGGCCCTTGTTCTTTTTCTTTCAGTGCTTTACTTTGAACCTTTAGCTGCACAATTTTAGGCTGAAGGGCTGACAACCGGGAGACTTCTTCCTGTATAATGAAGACAAAGATTCCTGAATAAAATCATCCTACAAGCGATTCTTCATCAGATCACCACTGTTCTTATGGAATACAAGAGGGAAAGAGAACATCAGATATTCCTGGAATGGAAAATGGTGATGGAGAAGAACTAGAGTACTCCTTTACTTAGTTCACCTTACTGCCAGATTAGGATTGTTCTCTATTGTATAAATCACCAATGTTTTGCCCAGTCAAATGTTAATATGCTCAGTGAAGTCCCTCAATCTTCACTGTAGAGTGATCACCATAAAAAGTCAAATGTAACAGTTCCTCATTTGTGGTATCAGATATGAAAACTATTTTCTTATACTGAGAATGAGAAATAACTGTGCAATTTGACGTTATGAAATAGTAACTGTTGATCATTATTCACTTTTTAAAGGTGACTACTGCAGGTGTCCGTATAAGAGTAGAGAAAATATCTTGGTATTGGCTGAGCTTCCCTAGAAAGTAGAGATAGACTCAAGTTGGAAATTTCAGGTCTGCATCCAGATTTTGAACATCTCATAATTTAAGGGAGATCAGACATGAGAATTTGGACTGGTGTTTTAAAGATTAAAAAAAATCATTCACAAAAAAAATCTGCTCTGGCCTTGGTTTTCAAACAATGCCTACAGTTTAGGAGAGTTGTGGTTCAACTTACCTTCTATGATAAACTCTTCATTAATGTGGAGATTTATTATTACCAAAAACACTTTAGGTTATTGAAATGAGCATTAGTCTAGAGTGAGTCAGAGTCATAAATAAATTTATACATAAATAGGGCCTAATTCTCCACTGCACTGATTTCAATAAATACCAAACTAAATCTTGTCTAACAAAGTGCAGAAGCAGGAGCATAGTAGATAAATTTTTTAAAAAAAATTGTATGTACAGGATGTGTAGGGAGCTCTCCACACTTGTGCTCATGCACAAGGGCTGTCCAGAATCCTAAATCAGCATATCCTTTATGCTCCCCTCTAAGGTCCCTATTCGTGCCAGTTGCCAGAAAGAGGCCAGCAGAGCAAAGCTAATGATCATGACATGATTCTAGTATCCCCACCTACAGAGCTGTTCAGGACCATAAAAAGGGGCAGGCTTCGCTGTGATACACTACACACACTGGAAATACTGCTTGGGAACTCTTCTTGAGTCAGGCTCCATTACTCTTGGGAACTCTAGGATGGCCCAATGGCACATAGGGCATAAGCTAGCCATATGTTAGCAAAACTGAAATCCTGCTAGATATAGCAGGAATAGAAGGCAGCTCTATGAAATTCCTTGCATCAATAAAAATATTGCTTTAAAATTATGTCATGAACTCATCTGTGAAAATACAACCTTCAGATTGCTTCCATAAGTATGCATAATGTTCTACAATAAGACCCTTATTAGCAAAGCACTTAAACACATGTACAAGTGCTCTGCTGCTTCAGGACCTAATTAAGGTGTGCTAAACTTGTATCAAAAGTCCAGATCCCAGAAGGATTGCAATCAGAGGACAAACTAGCAAAGTATAACCCAACCATTAAATTACCCAAGGAAATCAGTCACTTCAAGGAGTTGACTTTTCAAGTCTTAACAGGCACTTCTTTTTATTGACCAAACATTAATGTGTAAATTAAGTTTTTCCTTACAATGGTCTTAAGATTTTGCATAACATTCTGGTCATATGGCTATAGCAATCCAACATCTAATATCAATTAAAAGTACAGTAGAACAAGTATTAGTTATTTGCTGAAAAGAACCAAATGTTTAATTTTAACCTCCATACATTGTGTCCTCCTGTCCTTTTACACTCATCACTGCTACCTTTCATGGACTGGGTATTGACAATACCTAGTTTTGAAAGATATAAAGACTGTTTTCCACTCTCATAATGAAAAACTGGCAACCATCATCTGACAAAATGTAGAAATACAAATCAAGCATAAGAATGAAAGGGTTGGAAAAGAGCCTCTAACCTTGCACTTTTCTAACTGTATTTTTACTATAGCAGGATCTGCTGCTGATGTAGGTTGTACTTTCAGCCAGTTTTCAGCAGTAATTGCTGTCCGCTCCAGTTGCTGCAGCTGGGAGTAGAAGGCAATGATGTTATTTTGGTACTCCAGCCACGCCAGTCTCTCACTCAGCAACTGATAGAACTCAATCCAGCGACTGTTCAACTGCTCTGAGGCTTGTTTGATGTTGTCAGCATTAAGGCCCTCTAGAAAGAAAGGAAGACAAAAAAAGTTTAATACTTATGTATCTTTAAGTCACAAAAAAGAAGCAGGGAAATAATTTAACAACTCAGTTTCTGTATATAAATGTACGACTGATATATTAGTGGAGAGAGCATTTAAAATCTATTGTAAATTGCTGGCAAGATATTGCTGTTACTATGAGAATGAATCAAAATAGATTATAGCTCCATAATAGGAATAAAGCAGAAAGAAGAGATACAGCACACTGAAATAATTAAAGCTACTATGAGAAATAATAAAATGCCTTAAACTTACATTTTGGAAAACTCTGTCTTGATTGAAATTACATTTTAGTACTTAGGGATGGCTTTTCTAAGTGTCCAAATGGTTTAGGAGCAAAAATCCAATTTAAAGTTTATGGGATTTAGGCTCCTAAGTAACTTTGTGTATTTGAAAATTCCACACTTAGCGTCTGTATTACATACTACACATAAATTCAGCATTCACCATTATTGAAACAAGGCATATTAAGCAAAAATACTTAGTTTAGCAATTGCAATAAAGTTACTTGGAGCAGCGATGAGGTAAAAGAGCTCAGCCCTGGGATTTCACACTGAACAAAATAGAAATCAAAAGTAAAACAAAGGGGTTTTCCCTAGCACAGTTTATAATTATTCTGAAATTTGGCACTGTAGGCATCAATTCAAAACTAATCAGAGTAATATCATTAATTTGAGTAGCTCATATTTACTATAGATATCAGGAGGCTATGATATCAGATACTATACAGATATCAGATGGAGAAAAGCTCTAATGTGAACAGTCATATATACTTCTTGCTGGCATGATTTGTAATTATACATATAGCAATATGACAGATAATGAAGTCAGAGTTAATCAAATTGTAGTACTAATCAGCTTGAGAGCACATCTTTAATAACAACCTCACCACTATCCCTACGGGCCAACTCTGCAGAAACAAAAGTTTTCAGCTCATCAAAATAATAAAATATCTGCCCCCCCCATTTTTCCTAACACAAAGACTATACGTCAATAAGACAGAAGCCTCAAACCTAAACTTCAACGTAACTATATCTCTCAAAGCAATAGCTTGTTTCTCCAGGCCTGTGTGGGCTTTGGTACATCTGGAGTATGTCAATCTTTCTATTTTGAAGCGAAATAGAAGATATAATAATGCTGCATTCTGCCCCTTCCTCCACCCAAAAATTCCCTCATTATGGTTACACAATAATTCAGATATCAGAAGGCAAGTATGCAAACACATTCATAGAATTTTAAATTGTTGAGATACATTTGTACAATGCCTAGCACAATGGGGTCCCGATTCATGGGTGAGGGCACCAGTCACTACTATAATGCAAACTAATAATAATTTACAGAGATCTTCTGTTCTAAAAAGGTTTCTGTGTATCCTTAGGAATACACAAAAACACTTCACAGATCTTGTTAAAATTTCCTAGGACTTAAACTTTTCTACTCTACAATATTTTTGGCTGGATTCTCTGCCATGCTGCTCAGTGTCTATTTGCAGCTCCCTGATTCTCAGGCATGCTCTGTGCTGGAGCCAACTCTTGGTTGTTGTATTGAACGCCACTTGGAAAGTGGCTGTCCAACAGTTGAAAGTAGCTGGAGCATAACAGTGCCACAGGCTATGCCTCTTTCAACTCCTGGTATACTCCTTCCTCTCTTACCCCCCCAAGCAAATGTTGTGTAATTTTGAAAAAAAAGCCAGGAGTTATAGGTGTAAGAAGCTGCCATGCAGCCCTACATTGCTTGGCCAGCTCTCCAATTCAGAAGTCGTCACTGTGGTTAGACATTCAGTGGTGGGTGTGTGTTCTCCCTGTGGGCTGTCCCAGCTCTGTGCAGATAACTGGCACAGCTCAAGCTGGCACAGCTCAAGCGAACTGCCCAATGACCACAAGCTCCGTTAAGGTACAAAGGCACCCAGCCAGGTTTATTGTCAAAGAAGCACAGTCCTAGCTCCCCGGATCAATGTCTACAGTTATACTAGCACATATATGCCAATGACAATGGATGAGGCTCAGTGAACAGCGGGACTTTCGGTTGGCCAAAGACACTCCCTCTGAGATACATCTTTATACACCAATACAAACAAGTTATGTATTTCCCCTGACGTATCAGGGTGACACCCATTGCTTTGTACCTGTAAGTTCGATCAAAACATCTCTATCCATCATGCTGTCATCCTGACCTTATCCTTAAGCTGAGTAAGCATGGTCCTGTTATCTTTGGGGAATGTGCTGGTATCAGGGTGTTCTGGTACCACCTTACTGTTTGTGTGTATATTCTTGTGCCTGGCACTACTTAGGAACGTGTTTCTGCGGTATCAACCCTGTTCTTGCCAGATTCTGTGAGCAGGGCCTGCCTCTTGCTCACAACTTAACTTGCCTACTTTAGCCCAGGCCTCTGATACAAGGGCTTATGTCTCAGGCTCTCGTCCTACTACAGTCACTGTTGTGGTACAGTCCACTCACAAACACATTACAAGAGAAAGGCTGGTGTTTGGGAGAGGGAGCAGAAAGGGTTTGGTGTTTGGGTCAGAGAGAGAAGAAGAGTTTGGGGGAGCATGAGGATGTCAAGCTGCACTTTGGGGTATGACAAACAGTAAGTATGAACATGTTTCCTGTGGGCACTTGAGGGAGAGAAGGCAGGAGAGGTAAATCCATTTAGTACACTTCTGGAACCAAGTAACAAGATGCATCAATGTTTTTTACCTGGAATTTTTGGCATTAGTGGGTTTGGGTATGCAACTTCATTTAGCATATGTTCATGTTTAATTAGCATATGACTAAGTGCAAGGGGGTAGCATGATCCTGCACATGGAGTCTGAATGGATATTTTTATTAAATGATCACCATATGGACACAAACTCATCAGTAGCAGAAGTAAATGCACTAATAGTATAGTAGTAGGTACACGTTTTGCTATGCTAAACTAAACTGAATGGTTTGTTTCAACAATTAGTTCTGTCCTGCCTGTAGGTTTGGACATAAATTCTGAGTAGCAATACATTCATAAAATGCCTGAGAACCGTAAAAGAAGGTACAAGGTCCCTGACTCTACATCCTTAACTACCCCTGGACCCAGTGGACACTGACTGTGATTTCATTTGGGATAAGTAAGAAGGTCAGCTAAAAATACTTACTACTAGCTTCGTCTTCTAACTGCTATGAATTTGACACTGGAGCGGGCTTTCAGGCCAAAGTTATGATTGCATGGGGGCTGCAGCCTTGGACTATCTATGGTTTGCTGACAGTTTTCTTTCCGGTCATATTTTCTTCTAGGATTGGAAAGTCGTATATTGCAGGCTAGGGTCTGGTTGCAGCAGATCCCTCCAGAGGGCTCCTTACCCCTCTTATCCTCCCTTGAGTCCCCAATCCCTCTCAACTTGTTTAAATAAACTGAAAATTCCCAAGTTACTAAAGTTCTATTAACTTATGTCCAAACATTGCTTTTGATGTACTCATGTTCCCAGACCAGTAAAGGGATCCTTTGGCTTCTCCTGTGACTGTAGGCAGAGGCGGATTAAGGTCTCCCTGGGTCCTGGGCCAGAGAAGGTCCTGCCCCTGTTCCACCCCTTCCATCTGAAGCCTCACCAACGGCTCTACCGTGTTCCACCCAAGGTCTCTGTTTCACCCACAGTCCTGCCCCATTCCCCTCCCCCACTGCAGCCCCTTGTGTGCTTTCTCCCCGCCCCCCACCGCCCAACACCACTGCGTCCCCAAGATTGGAAAAGCTCTGTCCACTGACCAGAGCCCTGGGATCACAGTGGGGAGTGATGAAGTGAGCTGTAGCTCACGAAAGCTTATGCTCTAATAAATTTGTTAGTCTCTAAGGTGCCACAAGTACTCCTTTTCTTTTTGCGAATACAGACTAACACGGCTGCTACTCTGAAACCAGTGAGGAGTGAGAGCTCCTCCAGCCCTGAGGCCATGGCAGGGAGTGAGAGCTTCTCCTGTCTCAGGGCTGCAGCTGGGATCCGGACACTAGGGCTCTGTCCTGCATCTGCCCTTCCCCCACCTGCTCAGTCCCTTTGCCAGGGACCAGGGTCAGGGCGCTGGAGCTTCCCCTGCCCACCCTGTGGCTTCTGACAGGTTTCCGGACTTCCGCTGCCCTTCAGCGGATTTCTGCTGGAGTGCCCATTTTTACAGGGCATCCCAATTGCACAGGACGGTTTAGGTTGGGCATTAGGAAAAACCTGTCAGGGTGGTTAAAGCACTGGAATAAATTGCATAAGGAGGTTGTTTAATCTCCATCATTGGAGATTTTTTAAGAGTAGGTTAGATAAACACCTGTCGGGGATGGTCTAGTTAATGGTTAGTCCTGCCATGACTGCAGGGCACTGGACTAGATGACCGCTTGAGGTCCCTTCCAGTCCTACGATTCTATGATTATATGAATGGTGTTTATTTTATTTCAGTCTAAAAATGTTTAAAACCTTTTCATCCATATTGTTAACATGAATTTCCCTGTTAATTATTATTTTCTGGGAGTTGTATATAAAAAAATTGATAACTATGTTCAATGAGCAATACAAAACCCATTCAGTACTAATATGCTAAAATTTCAGGGTTAATAAATCATAATCCTGTCACATTTCATATTCTAAACAACCCCGATATACTCAGTGGATAAATATATTGTACCCTGAGGACATAGATCATTACCTGAAGTGCATCCATTAATTTTATTACTTTGTGTACTGTGCATAACAAATTGTATTAGAATATTTTTAATTATATAGTACCTTATATGCAACTACTTTGGGACTGTCATTTAACATGAAGTCATCCTTGTCAAGTTTATTTATCATTAGCCATGGATCCAAGATAAAATAATGCAATATTACCTCTGGTTTTTTGTTTGTTTGTTTTTTTAGAGCTCACAACTCATAAGGATATTTGGAATGGCAACTTCAATGAGGCATATTAACAAACTTCCTCCTTATCATGGTAGCACTTTAAGTGTTGCATCATTTCAAATTAATTTTGCAATCATTTTAACCCATCAGGCCCTGGAGGTTTTTCGCCTTCCTCTGTAGCATGGGGCATGGTTGACTTGAGGGAGGCTTCTCTGCTCCTTGAAGTCTTTGAACCATGATTTAAGGACTTCAATAGCTCAGACATGGGTGAGGTTTTTCATAGGAGTGGGTGGGTGATATTCTGTGGCCTGCGCTGTGCAGGAGGTCGGACTAGATGATCAGAATGGTCCCTTCTGACCTTAGTATCTATGCATCTATGAAGTTCACTGAGTATTAATTTGGATACAGTAGGTGTTTTATCCTAAATCACCATAACAATCAAGAGTCTACTCACAAATCCCCACACCCTGCTTCACTCATAGATTCATAGATTCATAGATACTAAGGTCAGAAGGGACCATTCTGATCATCTAGTCTGACTTCCTGCACAGCGCAGGCCACAGAATGTCACCCACCCACTCCTATGAAAAACCTCACCCATGTCTGAGCTATTGAAGTCCTTAAATCATGGTTCAAAACTTCAAGGAGCAGAGAAGCCTCCCTCCAGTCAACCATGCCCCATGCTACAGAGGAAGGCAAAAAAACCTCCAGGGCCTCTCCAATCTGCCCTGGAGGAAAACTCCTTCCCGACCCCAAATATGGCAATCAGCTAAACCCTGAGCACGTGGGCAAGATTCACCAGCCAGATACCCAGGAAAGAATTTTCTATAGCAAATCAGATCCCATCCATCTAATATCCCATCTCAGGGGATTTGGCCTATTTACCCTGAATATTTAAAGATCAATTACTTACCAAAATCCCATTATCCCATCATACCATCTCCTCCATAAACTTATCGAGTAGAATCTTAAAACCAGATAGATGGTTAAAAACCTTCGTCTGATTTCAAGTCTAAACTTCCTGGTGGCCAGTTTATACCCATTTGTTCTTGTGTCCACAATGGTGCTGAGCTGAAATAATTCCTCTCCCTCTCCTATATTTATCCCTCTGATATATTTATAGAGAGCAATCATATCTCCCCTCAAACTTCTTTTAGTTAGGCTAAACAAGCCAAGCTCCTTAAGTCTCCTTTCATAAGACAAGTTTTCCATTCCTCGGATCATCCTAGTAGCCCTTCTCTGTACCTGCTCCAGTTTGAATTCAAACTCTTTCAGTTTGCCAGCAGACTTTTAAGTTGAGAACATTTTAAAGTAAGGGAATGCATGATCTTCTCTTTTTTGGGGGTTGGGACAGAGGGGGTAACAGGACCTAGCAGGTCCTTGCTGACATTTGGCCAAGGGGAAGCAGAAGACCACCTCCTGTGGGTTACAGCCAACACCCAAAAACAGCCAAGATTGCCCCAGAAACAGCCAGGAGCAGCGGCAGTAGTGAGAGGAGAGGTTCTGCCTGTAGCCCTAAGAATGGCTATTTTGGCAGGGTTAACCTCCCTTTTGGGGGCACTCCCAGCCAGAGGAATAACATTCCCATCACCCTCATAGGCATTTTCCTGCTGAAGAATTAGGTGGGAGTGAAGCACCTTGACATCTGTAGACACTAGGGATGACAACAGAATGTTTTTTCTCTGAACATTATTCTCTGTCTCCAGACTGGCTGTGTGCCCCAACCTATTCCTATCCCTTTATTGCTATACTCAAACTGCCTATACTCCATCCTTCCCTCCAGTTTTCCTCTTCCCATTCCTTCCTTTCCACCACTCTTTTGTTCCTACTTCCCCACCTGACCTCTGTTCCATAATAACAAAGTAGTAAAGTAAAGAAAAAAAATTAAGACATGTATTCATCATTACCCTGATCATTTCTCTCTTATGATGTCTTCCACCCTTTGATTTTTGTCTGGTTTATGTTTTAAATTCTTCACCTTCCTATCTGCCCATGAATTTCACCAGTGGTCTAAATTTTAAATAAATATAAATTAACTTGTTGGATGTCTAGTGCATGATCTTATAAGAATAGAAGATAAATTGTTGTAATCACATCATACTACTGAACAATTTCTGCAAGGAATATATTGTGTATTGGGTATGATAATAGTACTGGGTGTACCTCAAATGAGTTGAAGCTTCCATTTTGTTAAGCTTCTAAAAGTTAAATAAATTAAACATCTCTTCTTCCAAATCAACCAATTTCAATCAATCAATTTCTCTCTCCTTCCAATAGGCCCCAGTCTAACAGTCTCCGCCAAATCCAAAAAATGTTCTCTAAACACAACTTACTGCCACTGTGATGATATATCTAATGGGAAAGGAGGAAGGTATTTAATCATGGCACTCTGGCTACAGAGCTCTGGTCATCTGCTCTGTTGAAACTTTGGGCTCTCTGGAGCCTTCACCAGAATCTCCTCCAGACTGCATTGTGCTAATAAAATTTGCAACTGACACAATGTTGGGAGGTATAGCCAATATGGAGGAGGACCGGAATATCATACAAGAAGATCTGGATGACCTTGTAAACTGGAGTAATAGAAATGGGATGATATTTAATAGTTCAAAGTGCAACATCATGCATTTAGGGACTAACAACAACAATTTTTGCTGTAAGTGGGGATTTATCAGAGGTGCAGCAATACCTGGGCATATTGGTTGATCACAGGATGACTATGAGCCATCAATGTGATTCAGCCATGAAAAAAGGCTAACACAGTCCTAGGATGCATGAGGCGAGGTATTTCCAGTAGAGATAGGGAAGTATTAGTACCATGATGCAAGGCACTGGTGAGATCTCACCTGGAACACTGTGTGCAATTCTGGCCTCCCATGTTTCAGAAAGATGAATTCAAACTGCAACAGGTGCAGAGATGGGTGAGTAGGATGATCCAAGGAAGGGAAAACCTATCTTATGAGAGGAGACTCAAAGAGCATGGCTTGTTTAGCCTAACCAAAAGAAGGCTGAGGGGAGATATGATTGCTGTCTATAAATACATCCGAGGGATAAAAAAGGGGGAAGAGGAGTTATTTAAATTAAGCACCATTGTGGACACAGGAACAAATGGCTATAAACTAGCCATCAACAAGTTTAAGCTCGAAATTAGGCAAAGGTTTCTAACCGTCAGAGGAGTGAAGTTCTGGAATAACCTTCCAAGGGAAGCATGGGGGCAAAAAAAACTAACTGGCATCAGGACTGAGCTTGAAAAGTTTATGGAGGGGATTGTATGATGGGACTGCGTACGGTGACATGTGGCCCATCGGTGACTGCCATTTGCAAAAATCCCCAGCTACTGGAGATGGGACACTAGCTGGGCAGGCTCTGAACTACTACAGAAAATTCTTTCCCAGGTATCTGCCTGGCAGGTCTTATCCACATTCTCAGAGTCTAGATGATCACAATGGTTCCTTCTGACCTAAAAATCTATGTGTCCCGCCTTTGATTCGGAATGAACCCTAAGATTAACAAAATTTGAAGTAAACAATCTATAAGAAATTTTCAGATAGTTTAGGTGCTGATCCCAAAATGGATTTCAACAACAGGCACAGAGAGAGAGGGAAGTTATCTGAATTATTCTGAATCTTAAAAAGTTGACATGTTTAACACAATTTGAGATTTATGCTTAGAGTTGAGGTAAACTTCTGTTTTTTGTTCAATCCCAGTCTGGAGGTAATCCTATTTAATAGCAAATGTATTAACTCATAATGAATTGGAAGATTTAGACAGAAAATTCATAGTACTTACAATTCCAAAAGGTTGCATATGACAGTTAACTTCCTCCCTACTCAAGATATAATACTAAACAATTTTCCACATATTCCTGCTCAGAGCAAGTAAAAGAGCTTAGTTAAAATAATCTGTCTAATTCTCCTCTGCTGAGAATACTTATCTCATTTTACACTCTAACCTTGTGGTAATTATTGCACTTCTTAATTACTCTGTACTCTACTCATTTTGGAATTGCCTTTGCAGCTGTGGTGTATGTGGAAGTTCCATAAATATCAGATTGAACAGCTCCCTTTTCCAAAAGGGTACTTGTGCCTCTAAAATTGCCAGTAAGGGAGAGTTCCTCCTAACACAGACAACTAAGATGTTGTTCTAGCCAGGGTGCAGTCATATACTCCTGGGAACAAGACTGTCATGATGCACAACATGAGGTCAGGAGAACTGAAAGGGCCATGTTCAGTTACACTGATACACAGCTAGCATGCTCAGTGCCAAAGTCCTAGTGAGAAGACACGTTCCTTCCAATAGACTGATATTTGGGAAACCTCATCCTGTCTTTAAGGGGTCGCCTTCAACAATTATGCACAATCCTTGATGCTACTTTAAGCAACATTGGTAAGTGTCCTCCCTCCAAACAGCATATCATCATAAATAAACGTTACTTATTAATGAAAGAACCAATCCAGAAGTGAGTTTGGACCTCTTCCTCTCACTATGACCTCATGACCAGAGTTACTACATCATAATATCAGCCACATGCATGCACCATTTTGGGAGGCAAGGGGGGAACAGAGAATCACGAGTTACAAGAGGGAATTTCAGATGGAAGTGATCATCTGTTTGATACTAAGTATAATTGACACCTAGGCTTTGGAACAAAGAGGTGGTTGTGTCATGATACCAGTTCTTGAGGCTACTGGTTCTCCAACTGAAACCAAACGTAGACAGCAAAAAAATGCAAATGGAATTGTCATCAGGGCAGTCAAGTGCAGTGCTGTTCCTCCCAGCCATGAGGCAAAATAGAAGGAGGAGATTTTTTATATTTTCTTATCTGCACTACATGGACCTGACTCTTGACTCAATTAGCTCAATGTGCACATAGCAAATAGTGCCTTACAAGGCTTGCACAATCCAGGGAAAATATTCTTCCAGGCCAAATTGATTATTTTTAATACCAATTAAAAGAAAAATCTGCTATAGATATTTTGTACATGACCAACCATGGAAAAGGTCAGGATAAGGACTCTGTCCCAAGCGGGGTGGAAGTTTCTTGAGGTTCTGCCTCACAGACTTTCCTCTGCATTGCTCCTTGTGTTTAGGAATGAGACCATTAAAATCTGTCTATCCTTGAAATCTATGACAACTTGGCAGGCCAGGGCCATTGCTTGAGGTACTGTGCCTATACACTGATGCTGGGGTGACTCCACAACTACCTAGGCTCATTGACATTTGGCTAACATGGCAACTTAGTATTTTATTCACTTGCGAAGTTAAGTTCTCTGCTGTTTATCATAACAATTAAAGAAAGCCTGCAACTTCAAATAGCAACCCGTTCAATTTTACACTCCACTCTCTGGTAGTAGTTCCTTAGTAGTTAGTTCCTTAACTAATTTTGAATTTCTTGAAGGTCAGCTCTATTGCAATTGCACTGTGTAGGCCCAAAATTTTGGAAGAGCTATGGATCCACAAGAAAGTGGCAGATGTGGATACTCAGCACTTCTAAGGCTGCCAGTTTTGACTGTAAGCATTTGTCTAACAGCTTCCTCCACGATACTGCATGCTTGCTTGTACTGTTGAGAACCACAGTTAAGAAAGCCTTTTTATTGTCATTACTGTTTTCCAATATTTAATTTACCGTGTTCAACCACTACATAATAAAGTAACTAATGAACACTAAACTGAGATACTTGAGCAAACACTAAGTTGCAAGCTGTTTATATTTTGTTTGTATGAAAATGGTAGTAAAGGAGGAACATAACATTCAACCCACTTAGATCCAGAGTCTGCCCTCCTTATTTTCATTACTACAATCATATTTGACAAATAATTCCATTTCATCAGTGGGGCTATCCACAAATTAAGGTGGATCAACATAGCAGAATCTGCTATGAAGTTGCAAGTAGAATTGTTTGTAGATTTTATTGTAGTGCTGGGAATTATTTGCTGTAACAAAGATGACAATTTCTGGTTTTAATTTGTCAAGTTGCACTCAAAAACACATACCACTGCAATTTTTCTTCAGTGTATATTTCTCCTGTTTTACAATAAAACCTTTTTCTTTTCCTAGAAAATAAAATCTAAAAGCTCACAACATAACAGTCAAGTCTGAAAATTAACAGGAAATTTGACAAATTCAATCATCAGTATGTGATGGGGATTCTACCCCACATGGGACTCTAAGGGGTTAATAGAGCCCTAGGGAGGCAGCCAATCAGAGAAGGACTGAGGGGAGCAGCTAATCAGGGCCCAGTAGGCCCATATAAAAAGGAAATTGCAGAGGAGGATAATTGTCTGCTGGAAGCCTAGGGAGGAAGGAGTGTGTCTCAGGAGAGCTGAGAGAGTGTTGGAAGCAGGGACCGGGGGAGAGAGAGCTCCTGGCTGGCTGCTAGGGTTTGCAGGCTGAGGCCCTGAGGCAAGGGAAAAGAGGATGCTGGGGCCATGAGGAAGTGGCCAGACAATTTGCTGCAATAGCCACTAAAGGAAGTGGTTGAACAGCAGACTTCAGGTCCTCTGGAAGTGGGGAGCACAGTGTGAGGCACGGCCAGATAGCTGTGTCGCTGAAGAGGATGCTGCTGTTCTCGGAGAGACATGGGTCCTAGAGCAGGAGTGATGGTGGTGTGGCTCTACCTGAAGAGGGCACACTACCATGTAGAGCTAATTCCCAAGACAACCAGCAGGAGGTGCCAGAGTGGTGAGTGAACCCTGTTACAAAGTAAAATAAGTTTTGGGGTTTTTTTATCTGAAATTTGGATAAACCATTACATTTGAATTTTTAAATACCAGAAATCTCTTCCAAAATATAATTACAGGTTTCAGAGTAGCAGCCGTGTTAGTCTGTATTCGCAAAAAGAAAAGGAGTACTTGTGGAACCTTAGAGACTAACAAATTTATTAGAGCATAAGCTTTCGTGAGCTCACAGCTCACTTCATCGGATGCATTTGGTGGAAAAAACAGAGGAGAGATTTCACGAAAATATAATTAGAATCTCTATTCACTGGTACAATATAAAATATTGCAAAAGCCATATAATCAGATATGATTAATTTTCAAAATGTCTAAGAGAATTTTGACCATATTAAAAGATCCTGCTCTCTGAAATAATTTCAAATGAACTATAGTCTCTTCAAAAGTTTAATATAGTCAGAAAGTAAGATTTGAATCTTAGTTTCTGTGCAGAACTGACTAACAACACATAGTGCACTATTGTGAGCATTATTTTGCTACATTTCCTTTTATGGTGGTAAAGTTCTGTTTTTGTTTCCACCTCTTTCCAATGAATAGCTCTAACATTAAAAAATAATAAGAAAATTGTGATGCTAACAGCTCAGGCTAGAGCAATAGGGCAGTTCACTTATGTTTGAATATGAAAGAAATGCTAAAAGGTCATAGCATGTTCAAGCCAATTCATTTGTTGGATGAGATCAAAAGGAGATGTTAATTGTATTGTTTTCACCTATCTGTATTCTGTTGTCTTCTGTTAAATTATGTATACCCTGTAATTAGATAATCCTAGATCAAAGGTGTATTTGCTTGATGTTTAAACTTTATGAAAACTAATGAAAGATTCTTTGGATTCCTATAACAAAACGAATTATATATGCATCTGTAATTGGCCTGCCCATCAAACAGAATTGAAGCTTTGGAACAGAAAATGAAGAAGCATGCTAACTTCAAAACATGGGTCATAGTGTTCAATAATGGGAAATCTACAGTCTGCATTTAGTCAACAGACAAAAAGTCCATGCTGTGATGGAGATACTTGCCAGATTACTTTCCAGGGAAAACTGCTATAAGAATGGATCCAGGGAGCGATGTTGTATCTCTGAACCATTTTGGATTATAACAGAGTGGAATACTGAACAAATGGCCCGAGATCCCATCACTATATCTCTGCTATCATATTGGATTTACCAACGTTGACTCAACTGTTGATGTATTTTTCCTGCTTTAATCTCTCAATAACAGATTTCTTTTTCTTAGCTAATAAACATTTAATTAGTTTACTAGAAAAATTGGCCGTCAGCGTTGTCTTTGGTGTGAGATCCAGAGTATCCATTGACTGACCCTTTGAAGTTGGGAGTAACCTAATGTGAGGTGATTTTTTCTTTTAATAACCTTTCATCACATAGTCCATCTTGTCTGGGTGGTAAAGTGGGGCAGGAGAGCCTAAGGGGACTGTCTGTGGCTCCATGGTAAGACTAATACAGTAATCCAGGAGTGCACATTTGTTACTAGCTTGGTGAAATCTAATTATAGAATATAGTCAGTTTGGGTATCCGTACTGTTTTCTAACAAGGTGACCTGAAACTGGCTCTCTCAGTGGTGGGTCACTCCAGACAGAGTGACAAAAACATAAAGCAAAATTAACTTACCATTCCATTCAGAAAGTGCTTTGCTAACAGAATTTTTGTGTATTTATTCCATTCCTAAAATCATCATCTAATTCAACCCCCATATCATTACCATTCACCATCTGTTCCACCAAGGCCTCCGCTGATCTGCTGGTGTCTTGCAATTTCCTGTACTTCTCAGACTTTTCTCGCTCAATGGCCTGTAGCATGACAGGAAAAAGATGAGAATTTAGACAGATTTTGAAGACACCAAAAAATTAATCTGTACATCTTCTACCGCCATGAAATCTTTTTACCCTGTAAAATTGCCCGGCTAACCTCCTGACTTGGCAACAGAACAAATCACAGAGTTGGATATGCTTCTGGGCACATAACTTTAGGAAAGCAAAGTTGAATACATAAAACTCTACGTGCAAGCATGACAAGATTATTTGATAAACGACATATGTAGGTACTTTATAGACAAACACCACACAGGTATTTATATATAGAATCCGAATTGTTCAAAGCCCAGGATCAGAGAATGAAAAAAATGTCTGTTCAATAGGTTTCATATAGAGAAATATTAAACTTGATCCTTCACAGGGCTGTGTGACCTCAGTCCCCACAGATTTTGATATGAGTGGAGGGTGCACAGCCCATCACAGGATTGCTCTGAGCACTGCAGGATTCATCCCATGTGGCTTTGACTTATTTGCTTACTATGTATTAGCTAACCTTTTCAAACTTGCATGGCTAAAGTTGGGCATCCTAATCCGTATTTAGGTATATTTAAGGTATGACTTCACTGCTGAATTAACTAGAACTTCTATTCAAGTATTGTCCCTAGCGCGCCCCGCCCCCATCCACACACAAAACCTTCTTACCCAAATTTAGTAGTGTTTTCAATCTGGGCTAGTTGCCATAGATGGGGTATGGTTTACAATCTGTTTGTATTTAGGCTAGTAATCTGCCCATGTTGCAGAAGAATGCAGGCTAACCATTCAAGTGCTGATAGTTCTCCAATGCCTTCCCACAATTTCCCCATGTTCCCAGAAGGTCAGACAAGTTCTACCAAAATTCAGTGGGAAATAATCAGAGAGGCTCATCTTACTGCATCACAAAAGATCCTTGAGATATGCATCCAGAAGTCCTAATGCCTCACACAGGTGAATGCAGCACCAGTGAGAACACAGTAACTCAAGCTGGACTTTGCAGTGTGGCTGGTCCCACCCAGGAGCTGATCACTCACACTGAACGTGCAGTGAAGACATACTCTAAGGGGCCCGACTATAAAGAGCGTAGAGAGCCCTCACAACTTGCAATGAAGCCGAATAAATTAGACCACTGCTTTAGATACCTAAGTATAGATTTAGATGACTAACATTACACTCCTTATTTACAGATAAGTATATATAAACAAACTTTTTAAAGTGATACTGGACTTGAAGTACCTTTTTAAAACGCATTTATTTTAACAGATAATTAGTGCATTAAATAGTAATACCAATACTTTTCTGTTGAGAAAACATGTAATTTGTACATCACAACTACCAGTGGGTGAATTAACAGCAATGCTCAAAATGCCTCAAATTAATTCAAAATGGGTTCTCACTTCAAAATCATCATGCTAACACAGAATCATACACAGTAAAAATGGACTTTGAGTAAAATTCTTTTCACTGTACCTGAAAATTTGGGGATTTTGCATATTTTTGTATGAAAATGAATGGTTTGGGGGAAAAGGGAAATTGGGAAGTAAAAATTTATATTTTTAAAATGAATTTAAGCCCTGATTCTACAGTGGGATATACAAAGACAGAATCTGACCATGCAAAAGTCTTCAGTGATGCTAATGTAGCAGATAGAGCTTAACTGTGAACATCTCATACCAGGCCTGCGGCTTCAGAGAGCCACCTTCCACAGCCTCACACAGTCCTATTCACACATACCAAAGGCCTACCACTATCTCATTCTTTGTTTTATTGTGAATTGTATATACACACAGATGCTATCTATTATAATACCTTTCATCATACATTTTAATAATTTTAAATATCCACTGTAACAATACACAAATTTTATAGAAAATACTTATATCAATTTAATTTTGTGCAAATAATGTATCTTAAAAAAATGAAGATGAGAATTGATATTTAGTGAGGAATTAAGTTTGGGAATCCTTTGGTAAGCATATGTTATTATACATTTATTTGTACATTACACACACACACACAGAAGTTATGGAGTAATGCATGATAGTGTGATGTGGTATCTAGGTTTTATTAGAATGAATTTAAGATGACTGCATTACTCACTCTTGGCTTGCATGGGCTATTCCTAACAAGTACAAATAAAATCTTTATACCACACCACCGTGTGTGTGTGTGTGTGTGTGTGTGTGTGTGTGTGTGTGTGTGTGTATATATATGCCACATAAATTACAGAAACTTTTGTAGAAATGCACTTTAGAGAGCTTTAAAAATGGACATGGGATTTTTTTTTGGTCTCACTCTGCCTGTAAAGCCAGGTGATGTAGTTACCATTGGTCTAACTGTAAAGATCCCAGAAGGAACCATAAAAACTACTCTAATTTTTATGTATTTATATAAAGAATATTGATTTTTCTAAGCATAAAAATGACAAGGCATGAACCTTCCAAGGCCAGACACAAATACTGTGAGTCCCAGTGGAAAGTTCAGAAACTCCCCTTCCATATGGTAAAAGTTCCTGTTTCCAGAAGATAACAGACTTTTCATAGTTCTGACATTTTTTACATCTATAGAAAACATGTCACTAGCCCAAGACAAATTTCACCTTTTGAGGTCCTGAATCGAGGTAGTATTTTGGGGGCAGAAGGAGCAAACATTTACTGCTGCTTATCAATGCTGATTAGTATTGTCCCACAGTTAGCTTGTGCTCCCCCCAGTTCCTTGCTATATCCACCAGTTATCTATTTTATTCTGAGATTGTAAACTCCTAGGACTTTCTCTGCATTAGATATATTCACAGTACTTAGCACAACTGGGTGGGGGGATTCCTAGGTGACAATGCAATCCAAATAAATAATAATGATTGTCATCATCTTGGCAGGCTGATTTAAAAAGTCACTTTAAAAAAAAAAAAGCTGACTGGAGGGGTGTGTGTGGGGGGGGGGAATAAGTCCCATACTTGATGGATTAAGGAGCAGAGGGTAGATGAAATAGTCAAAGTTGCATGATGAACTGAGGAACCACATGTATTTATTTCTCACATGGACAGAATTGTCACGCGAGTGGGGTGTGTGTCACTGCCCCCTCTCCCCCATGTGCATGTGTATCCATACAAAAAGCTGATAAATATAATGTTAAGGTTGTATTCAAAAGTCTGGAAATGCCAAAGTAAAGGTGGCCTACACAACATGAATTCTGCTGCCTTGTGTGTATGCATTTTGAGATACTTCGAGATTATTTTTAAATACATGATCACATTTTTCCACAGGTCTCATCATTATTAATTCTGCAGGCTCAACAGTGCACAGTGACTGAAATAACTTTTAAATATTTTTGGTTAGCCTCATACGTTATTTCCCCATGCCTCATAAATGGTGCATCACCCATCCCTGCACTGAATAAGGCAGGGGGTCCTGTCAACACCCCTCTCATTTACCTCTTCAACCCTCCTTCATTCATTATGCATTTCTCATCTTCTGTACTGATTGAGGTAGTACTCTTCTGGACCCAAGGCTTATTCACTACACAAGTGGTTTGAGGTTAAGGTTGTGCAGAAAACCTTAATTTTGGCATTTCCAAACCTTTGAGTGCTACACATCAGAACCTTAACAACTGCAGTAGTCAAACATTTTCTAAGGGAAAGTTTTTTCCATTGGAAAATAGGGCTTTATTTTTTTAAAAAATCAATATTTTTCACACAAATATTGTCAATCAATTTTTCATCTTTCAATATTTTTCTGGAAAAATAAAACATTTTGGAAACAAAACATTTGTGGGAAAATATCCTTAAGAATTTTTCTATTTTAAAATGCAAATTTTGCCTCACCTTCTGACTACTCTTCAATTAGAAAAAGCTGTGAAAAAAGTCAAAGTGTGGAAAACCCTACTTTCCGATGCATTATTATTATTTTCCAACTTCTGACAGTTGGCAATCAGTAACAAAATACTGGAAGTGTGACTGAGAGAAACAGTAACACTTGCACATTTAAGCAGTGTGTTAAAATTTAAATGTGAACATGTTACTTCTAAAAGTGAAATGTGTGTGTGGTTTTTTTTCCCTTACCTTCCCACTTTTCATTCCTGTTTCCCAGCTGGTGCCATTGGAAAAAGTTGGGAAACAGTAAGTATTGGGAAGTGAGCAAAAAAAAACTTGCCCCACACTTCTGAAATTTCCTACAGGAAAAACTGGAGTTTCCAATGGAAAATTTCAAATGCAAGAAAAATTCTGATTTTTCCAGTCAACTTTACTTGACAGTCCTCTTTTTGTGTGGTTATTTTTGTAAGTACTTTATTGGCTTTTAAAAAAGATATGTGATAATATCAAAAACCATGGGCATCTATTTTCTAGTCAGCAGTAGAACACTTCAGTCCTACACAACATGCTATACCCACACAGTGAGACAATGGTTCATGCCCCTTCATACTAATCTGATCAAAGTAGAATATCTGACTACAGTATCTTATTTATATATAATAGTTTCATCACAACCAACATTTAAAATCCTTTATTCTTAATTATACAGTGGTATGTCAGGCACTGTTCACAAAAAACACTTTAAAAATTAAAAATCCTTAGATTCATAGATACTAAGGTCAGAAGGGACCATT
The DNA here is from genome assembly GCF_009764565.3 of Dermochelys coriacea. Classification (NCBI taxonomy): domain Eukaryota; kingdom Metazoa; phylum Chordata; order Testudines; family Dermochelyidae; genus Dermochelys; species Dermochelys coriacea. The sequence continues at coordinate 148,765,576 of NC_050068.2, forward strand.
TTGATCATCTAGTCCAACCTCCTGCACAGCGCAGGCCACAGAATCTCACCCACCCACTCCTACGAAAAACCTCACCTATGTCTGAGCTATTGAAGTCCTCAAATCATGGTTTAAAGACTTCAAGGAGCAGAGAAGCCTCCCTCAAGTCACCCATGCCCCATGCTACAGAGGAAGGCGAAAAACCTCCAGGGCCTCTCCAATCTGCCCTGGAGGAAAATTCCTTCCCGACCCCAAATATGGCGATCAGCTAAACCCTGAGCATATGGGCAAGATTCACCAACCAGATACTACAGAAAATTCTTTCCTAGGTAACTCAGATCCCATCCATCTAATATCCCATCTCAGGGGATTAGTCCTATTTACCCTGAATATTTAAAGATCAATTACTTAACAAAATCCCATTATCCCATCATACCATCTCCTCCATAAACTTATCGAGTAGAATCTTAAAACCAGATAGATCTTTTGCCCCCACTGCTTCCCTTGGAAGGCTATTCCAAAGCTTCACTCCTCTGATGGTTAGAAACCTTCGTCTAATTTCAAGTCTAAACTTCCTGGTGGCCAGTGTATACCCATTTGTTCTTGTGTCCACATTGGTGCTGAGCTGAAATAATTCCTCTCCCTCTCCTGTATTTATCCCTCTGATATATTTATAGAGAGCAATCATATCTCCCCTCAACCTTCTTTTAGTTAGGCTCAACAAGCCAAGCTCCTTAAGTCTCCTTTCATAAGACAAGTTTTCCATTCCTCGGATCATCCTAGTAGCCCTTCTTTGTACCTGCTCCTTGATTTGTTCAATAGCAATGTCATTCCCCACTCTCCACCAGGCAGGCCCAATCCTGCAAAACTAGGAGGCTACTATTGATTCATATGATTTTATTTGACAGGTTTCAGAGTAGCAGTCGTGTTAGTCTGTATTCACAAAAAGAAAAGGACTACTTGTGGCACCTTAGAGACAAACAAATTTATTTATTCAGTGCACTGAATGCATCCTATGAAGTGAGCTGTAGCTCACAAAAGCTTATGCTCCAATAAATTTGTTAGTCTTTAAGGTGCACAAGTATTCCTTTTCTTTTTATGATTTTATTTGGTAACCAGTTATCCAAGATCATTACATGCAGCATTACCATGTCTACAATGGAAACGTTAAACAAATTTTAAATCGCTGTGTCTGATTCCCAGTTTTGACACACCAGCAAAAAGCTGCACAATGAGAGTTTCTGTTCAAAATTCTAGGGCTTGTGTACAGTCAGTGCACGGCAAGCCAGGGTATGAATGTACAGTGTTGCGTACAAAGTCGTGAGGACAAGTCCTAAACTACAGAGTTCAACTTCTTTAAAAAAGGTTTTGATCCAAACACAATATATCTATAAAGTAGCTATAAAAGACAGCTATAAAAGGAAAGAATTTAGGAGCTTGAGATTATTAAGGGGCTAAATTTAAGTGGTTTGAGCATTGTACTTTGTGAACTTTCCCATACTTGCTAAAGTTTGGGTTTCTGGTAAGTTTAACTTTAAACTCTGAATTTTCAGGCTTCTAAATGTTATTTTCTTCACTAACTACATCATTGTAAAGATTTTTACTGTTAAATTACTGATATATATTCTCAACCTTGGACTTCTTTTTTCCAGACGTTTTTGTCTAGTTAATTTTCATTATTTTCTTCACCTAAGCCCTATACATTCGGATTCACAGTAACAAAGGAACCTGTCATTATGGCTGAACAAGGAACACTTTAAAGCATTGCTAAAATTGTTTTCTGTAATGTACATATCACATACAGAATTCATGAAGGTGTGGAATGGAGTAAAAGGTTTTATAGGCATCCATTTTAGATTGTGTACATTACTTATATGGTCATCCCATAATGAAACCTTCATACCACATAACCATGTATTCTTGATAAAGCGCCATATAGGGCCAAAATAAAAAGATACCCATTGACTTCAGTGGACTTTGGATCAGATCCATAATCTCTCTCGGTTCCTGTGTGTGAACAAACCAAGTGTGTATGTACATATACACATGTATAGGCATACCTATATATATTTACAGGTGTGTGTGTAACAGTATAATAAATATATATAGACAGCCTCATTGAATCATCATTGAATGTTTGTCTTTTTTGTCTTAACATTTGTAATTAAATAGTCCTAGTCAATAGCTGACTTTTGACTCTGGAGATGCAGATTTCAGCAGGCAGCCCATACCCCATCATCTTATTTTTTGCCTTGTTCTGACCCTTATTTCCACAGAAATAAAAGTGAGAACTGGCAGCCAGCAGCTGTGAAAGCTCTTGTTAATTTAAGGTGATGGCTACCACTTCCCACCTCTGCTTCCATTTCCAAGGAGAGAGAGATTGTGTCTGAAAAAAAACAAGTACAGGCAAGTTTTCAAATCTGGCTTTTTAAAAACTTGCCCTGACTTTACTTCTGACAGCAGCTGAGCAGTGTCCAGTACAGATTTCAGCTGCTAGCTGTCACCAATTATCTTTAAATGTTTCCCCTGTTGTCACAGCTGAATCCCCATTCTGTCACTCTGAGTGCAGAAAGTGGGGGCCCACAAGGATTCTTAAAATTAATACCTGGCACTCCAGGCTTGTATTAAAGCTTGTAAATTAAAGGTTACAGTTTTTCTCTGATGTTGGTTTGGTAAATGCTGCCACCACCCAAAGCAAATCAAAAACAAAACAAAACAAAAAAAAAACCCTTGGACCCAGGAAGGAGCACTTGGGAATTCCTCCCTGTGGCGTATGCTCAAGCCCTTTTCACTTCCCCCTCCTCGCTCTGGGGAAGAGCTGAGAAAGAAAACAAAGGAAATTAGCTGTTACCCCCAGCTAACCAAACAGCATATGCACAAACCTCTTAGGACACCAAAAATCCAATCCTGTTTTTTTGTTTGTTTGTTTTTTAAAGAAAAGTAAATTTAATTAAAAACAAAGAGAAAATACATTTGGAACTTAGGCTTTTGCTAGATTTTAAAAGAGTAATTCCAAAAAATTAATCACCCAAAATAGCTTCTTGGGGCTTCAGCTTTAAGGCTACAAGCAAACAAAAGCATCTGGGGTTAGCACAGAGGAGATCCACAAGCCAAAATAAAGAGAGAACCTGATAGCGTCTGTCTAAACATTCCCTATCCAAATTTTTCCTTCTAGGTATGGAAAATACTTTTTCATACCTGGTTCAAACCTTACACAGCATTTCTGCTTATGGCATTGCTGCTCCATGCTTCTGCAGCCCAGAGAACAACAGACAAAGGGAAAGTTTCTTTCCCCATTTTAAAATGTTCTAGCCTTCCCATTGGCTCTTTTGGTCAGGTGCCCAATTTTTTTTCTCTTTACCTGGGGGACTTCTTTACTTGCTTTTACTTGTAAAGGGTTAAAAACAGCTACCAAGAGGGATTTTACAGCTAACTGGCTGTCTGGGTGTCCATTGAAGGGAGCTATCCCCTACTTTATTTATCTCACCTATACTGATACTAACTAAAGGAGTTAGAGCCTGTTTGGCACCAGCAACTTGTAGACCTTAAATGTGCAGTTACTCATGGCAAAATGTAAACTTTTAAAAATAAAGATGTTCCTCCAACCCTAACTCAGCTGTGGTCTTTATAAAAAGATTTTCAGTGTTAACATGGGATAATAAAAAGAAAAGGAGGACTTGTGGCACCTTAGAGACTAACAAATTTATTTGAGCATACATAAGCTTTCGTGAGCTACAGCTCACTTCGGATGCATCCGATGAAGTGAGCTGTAGCTCACGAAAGCTTATGCTCTAATAAATTTGTTAGTCTCTAAGGTGCCACAAGTACTCCTTTTCTTTTTGCGAATACAGACTAACACGGCTGCTACTCTGAAACATGGGATAATAATGTTTGTTGTTTCTCCCATTTCTTTTTAGAAGAGGAAGTCCTTCATTTTTTTCTATCCTGCATCCTGATCTTTGATCTCCAGAAAAAGATTTTTCTGCACTGTTTTCCAGCACAGGTAATTGTAATTGGAAACAAGCTTCTCAATCATGCGACTACTCACTTTCTAAGGTCATCTATGGAAGATCTGAAAGATCCGGTTGTCTCCAACCCCTTGAACCCAACTTCCAATGTTACAGTATCTGGGGGGACCAAAATGGAGGGGAGGACCATGCCTGAGTCCAATCCAGCATACTCCCATGTAATCATATATATCTTTTGGCAAAGATCTGAAAAGATGGAGCTGCTACTGGCCTCCCACCCCCAAACTCTGCCTCACCATCAACAAAAGAGCAGCAAGTATAGGAGCCCAACTAGAGTCTGGGGCAAGAGCTGCTGGGAACCCCAGGTGGGAGCAGAAGCGGGTCTGGGGTTCACCTACCTCCATCTCTCACTTGCAGGGACACAGATCACTGCCTCCTTGGGAGCATGGGAAGGAAAGGAGGAGGGAAGTGAACGAACCATGGCTCCTGAATCCCTTAAGGCTATTATAAAGTATTAAAAAACTGATATTAGGAAGGGGAACATTTTATTGGCTAAGGGTGTCTGATTGTGCAAGTGTTCAGAATAATTATAAAAGCCTGGGCAAGAGCTAATTTGCCAACTTTGAGGTGGTTATGCTCCTAAAAATGGAAACAAAGGCAACCTTCAATTATTTAAAAAACCCAATAGTATAATGTGTGAAGCACTCCAAAAGTGTATATCTCTTTATGAATTAAATTGTCCCCATCACTCTAGTATCTGAATGCCTGCATCCATCATATCTTCTGCATGTATCATGCCAGTTTTGTTTTTAATATGTGCACATTTCATGGAGCAGATAGAAAATGGTCAGAGTAAAATCATTTACCATATAATTATTAGTATTACTTCCAAGTACACAGAGATGAACAGGTGGCATCAGAAAGCTGCACTCAGTATACCGCAAACTACTCAGTGCTTTCTTCCAGTATTGCTGTGGAGACTATTGATTAAACAAAAACCACTGCAAGGTAAGTGAGATAACAAGAAACTTTTGAACATATACTTCTTGAGGGTTGAAAGTCAATGTTCCTTCATCTTATCAGAGCTGATTTAAGATGGAGAGACAGACGGGAAGAAAAACATATAGCAGAAATGATTGTGTTGGTAATCTTGTTCCATTTGCAGTACATGGAGTAAGAATTTATATTTGTTAATTTTTAAATAAACACACTTGTAAAATATCATGGGCTTTGAGTGTAATAGCTAGCTAGACATGGACTTCTCCTTCTCATACTCAGAATAAAGCAGATAATTTTTGCAACTATTTTCAAAAATCAAATTATTTCTAAGTATTCAAATATTTTAGTGTTTAACAGACTACATTCAGAGTGTGTGAAAAACACACACACACTGTTATGGCTTACATACTGCAAAATCATCACTTAGGCCGTAGGAGATTAAAGAATAATTTTTCAAGTGTTCCATGCTACCATGGCCAGACTTGTTTAAATTCAACCGAGCATTATGATTGTTAATATTTGGGATCTTTACTAGAACACTATTACTAGAATGAAATACTGATTCTTCCTTTACATACAGTATAATATGACTTTGCTTTTTAATATGTGATACGTGTTACGAACATAAAAATACTAGAATGAAAAGAGTAGTAGTATGGTTGTATACATAATGTACTATATATAAAGCTTGATTCTGCTTTTGTTTAGACTTGTACAAATCTGCAGTACAAGTTAAAAGTGTGTGGATTTGGATGAATGGGTCAACACCACCTCAGGCACAACATATATCAAGCTGCCAGCCAAAATCTGGGACACACAAAATTAATGAGCAATTCTGAAAATTTGGCTGTGTATGGTCAATTAGTGTTTTCCAATCTACAGTTCAACTTTTTTAGATTTGGACTTTGAAAGTACTTTAATACAAATTGACAAACAAATATAAGAGTATATTTTCCTACATTGACTCTTTCTCTGAGGTCTGACAGGTTGCCTTCTTTTCTATATATTGCAAACTCGGGACTCTGAAGTACAGCTTCTGAGCGGGTCATCCAACTGTGTAGTTCTGTTGTATCGACGTCAAACCTAAGATATAGAGAAATAAAAGAAATTTTTTCTTTAGATATAAAACCTTTAAAATTAACAACCACAGCAAAGATGTTATACCAGGTGTTTCAACCAGAATTATGAATTAAATATGAAAAAAAGTGGTTGCCATTAGAAACTGAAGTTCTAGGTAGGCTGCATACCAGAAGATATCACATAAAACTGTCAACTGTAAAACTTAGGAGCCCTTCTGTAAACTGACAAATGCTTCCTAGTTTTTTTATACTAATCAGTCTACTGAACAGACAACTCCACTTTCGCATCCAGGTTTCCAGATTTATGAGCTGACTTTTTGTAAAATATATGCAAAGAATGACTTTCACAGCTAAGAAAAGCTTTGCAAAACCCCTCCTGTCTCAATTAGGGAGGAAACAATTTATAGATGCACTTGTAACATTCATACCATAAGGTTCTGATTCTACCCTCTACTGAGCTGATATGAAGGATACAGTCTGAAGGAGGGAGGAAGTCTTTCCCAACTGATTTATGTTAGCTCTAGTTACCAGTCAGCTGACCTTTAAAAAAAAACATTGTGCAAAGTTGGGCAATTAAAAATTTAGTACCATGTGGAATAATTTTCCCTATGTTCCCACCCCACAGACTTTTCAGTACTTTGTTTTATAGCTGTTTTTTAAAATGGATTTTATTTCTTCACTATCCCCTGCAACACTGATTCACCTTTTTGTCATTCAGAAAGAGAGGAGTTCAAAATGGAGGTGCATTTAGGACCAGTTTTATTATGTGTAGGGACCTAATTTTCTGTGAAGCGTGGAGGAGTCATGAAGCTGCAAGTTGATTTAGTCTCTACACAATAGGTTAAAGATTTGTCTCCCTCTCCAGCGCTGTTGCCAGCACAGGTGGAGAAAGAATGCGAAGAGGGTCTATGTAGATTTAAAAGCACTGGGACTGAAGCAGCTGCTCTATAGAACCCAAAATCAAATCACTTCAGACAATTTCTCTAAATAATTCCTTGGCTTTAAAATTGGCTTTTGCTTGGCATATATTTAAAAACTTGGTAATTTATTGTCTCTGAAATTCTTTCCCTTAAGTAGTGTGCATGCTTTGGTTTTCCAGCTGCAGAATGTGTGTCTGTCATCCTCCATGCCACCACCCTTAACCAAGGTGCTGTCTTTTGCTCTACCTTCTCTTTGTAGCCTAACACAACCTGGCTGTATTAAAATCTTGCTGATTCTTACTCCACAGTATGTCGAAGATCTGACCTTTACACTCTGTCTATACCATTTGAAATCTCATATCGGCTTTTACCATCCCTTATCTTCATTACTGCAACTCCTTTTTCTCAACCATCCTTACCACTCTCCCTTTTACCTTACCGCTTATCAGCTCTGTTCAAAACTCCGCTGCTGAGGCCACCTTCCCGGCCTTTTGTTCTAACCATGTCACCTGGTGTTAGTCCTTCCAGTGAATCAAATACAAACTTTACCTTTAAGGCAGTTCACAACTTAGTTCCTTTCTACTTACCTACTTCTGTATCTTATGACTCTCAGACACCAATTCAATTTCACCAACTCTGCCTTGATCCCATTTACCTACTCTCCCACAAGCATCTTCACACTTTCTTCTATGCTGTTTCTTATGCATAGCACACTTTTCTGAGCTAGTCAGATTTGGGGGAAAGGGGAGAGATTTTACTTTCTTCAAGACCCACATCTACTGTAATGCCTACAGGAAACTGCCAATTGATGATGACTAGGTAGATGACCAGAAGTGACCTTGGATATCTATCATTTGTTTACTGATATTTCAAAAGTCAAAAAAGTAATTGAATGAGTCAAAACTACCTGTGCACATAAATACATGAATTATATAATTTTTCATTTAGCCTCTCCTCCATGCCTATTCCTTCCAAGTGTCTGTTACACCCACATGTGTCATGTCTTAATCTAGATTTTAACCTCTTCAGAAAAGAGACTGCCTTTACTGTGTACTTGTAAAGCACTGAACAAATTGGGATCAGGGCTCCTCTGTGGGCTCCTGGATGCTATCATAATAAAAATAACAAGTCCAACAGTTATCTATCCAGACATTTTGAATGAATCATCACTGGAGTATCTGAGCCCATAAAGCACAATTATCTAAATCACTTGACAGTCAAATTTGAATGCCTTATCTCCAATAAAGCAAGGCAATTTTTAGTCTAAACTGAGATTGCCATTGGTTTATTTAAAGGAATATTATGGTCTTGATTTTCAAAGAACATTTTGTAGAAGCCAACCTTTTGTATTAAGCATTTATTTATTTATGTGCAGGAAATGAGGGCTATTTTGAAAGTTACACTGTATATATAGGCACATTAAAATTGCAAGATCATTTGGGAATTTATGAGCATGAGCTATTCAACCTTCCACACATATAGGCTCATAACTTGAATGCCATGGAAGTGCATATGCAACCATTTTGATCTGAGGCCCAGTGAAAATCTGTGGCTTGCAGTAGAGTTGTAGGTCCAAGTACATATGTAAATCAGCGGGTGTGACATTAATACAGTTTGCTAGCACTTCCATTTTGCTGTCAATGGCTGAAGATATAAAGCAGCATAATTTTAATCCATGATGACATCTGGCTGGTTGTCAGATTGAGATCTCCCTCATCCTACAATGGGTGACCTCAAGCACCAGTGTACAGGGAGAAACAACGGGTATTTTTAGTATATGTAATAATTCAGAGAGAAGTAGTGTAGGCAGAAAGGGCACTTCTATACAGCACCTCTGAATACTGTGTCTTGTTACCTCTGTCTCCCCCTTCTCAGCTTATGCTGGAACCAAAGACGTTCAGAGGAAAGACTTACAAAAAGCAATGAAAAGGTAGTGGAAGACGCACCTAAACCCCTTCGGACAAGGGTAACAGGATTAAGGAAACTCCCCTAGCCTTATTTACATCAAAGATAGGACAGGAAGGCATCCCCATTAGCATACAGAATGGAGAACAGAGATTCCAAAGCAAGAACCATACAGAACTCTGGGAGCAGGAAAGAACTGTATGATGGGGAATCTCTGCTCTAGATGTTAATGAACCCATGCCTGCACACACCCAGCTCAGTAGTTATCAGACCAATTCTAGTAATAAATCCTTTATTGGTATCCAAAATACTGAAGCTGCCTAATTGCATTGTGAGCTCCCTCGAAGGAACACTGCCAATAGCCAGGAATGATCAGTTCCTATTATCTAGTCTGAACAAAATAACTTTGGTATACTCCCAAGAGCCATCAGTTTACCCACAAACAAATCTAGTTTTCTCTCTACAAAACCCCATACCCATGCTCAAGTAAGTGCTCTGATGCCTGGATCCAAAAGCTGTATCAGTTCCATTGCGACTTCATCTTCTCCTGACTGATCGTGCTGGGGGCTCTGCCTGTCTCCAGCACTCTGGACCCTCAAGCTACCACCACCACCTGGAATCCCCCATCGATTCAAGCTTCACGGAGTGGTGAGAACCTAACATTCTCTCTCTTTTTAGGTATAGCCTTCTGACCCTGACTTGTGAGATCAGTTATAGTTTTCTAAACCTGAGTTTTGTAATCAAATTTAAGTTAGATTTAATATTATAACTGTTTTGTTTGTTTGGCTCCCCTTGTATGGTTACTACCTGACAATAAATACTTTTCATGGTTAAGCTGGTTGCTTCTCTGTCTCTCTCTGCACCAACGCTCCTCGTACCTAAGCTAAAGATCCCTGCAGTGTCCAAAAATCCTGTGGGGTTTGCTAATCAAGTGGGTCACTACCAGAACAACTGTAATGTGAAAATGGGGATAGGGAAATGATGAACTTGGGGCATGTGAGGGTGGCAGCTTGGAAGTGCTGCTCGACCCAGCCTGATGAGTCCAGGGGCATAAAAGGATGGCAGATTGAAAGTGCTGTTTGACCCAGACTGCTCAGACGTACTCTCTTCCAGTGTGGTGCCCATGGCACAGTGAGAGTAACAACTTGGACGTGCTGTTTGACCCAGCCTGCTGAGTCCAGGGACATATAAGGGGTTAGCTTGGGATTGGTGATTAACCCGGTCCTCTCAGATGTTGTCTGTTAGTGTGTGTGTGTGTGTGTGTGTGTGTGTGTGAGAGAGAGAGAGAGAGAGAGAGAGAGAGAGAGAGAGAGAGAGAGCCCAGCCCTGGAACCTAGGTTCTGCAGGATAGCTCCACTGGGAAGGAACTTGTAGAAGGGAGAAGTAGAGCTCCGTATGAGAACACAAGTGACACAAACAGTATATTGATAGAATTACGGAACCCCACAAGAAGAGTAACCCTAATAAATGAGCATACCCCAAAGTAACAGGCAAATCTGGTAACTGTCTGTGTAATCCAATGGCGAGTGAGTGCTATAGAACACCTTCTGGGACACTCCATAAAGGGGATGAGTTTTTATAGTCCCCAACTAGGCCTCTTTAGTTCAAACTATATAAGCTCTTGCTTTTAGCTTTGGAGGCCCTTGGTTGAATTCTCAATGTGTCAGCCAAGTTGCCATTTCTAATTTCCTGCTCCTCCACTACATTTGTATTCTTTACCCTATTTATCAGAGACCTACTCACAATAGTTCTCTCTGAATTGGCACATGTATTGAAAGGGCCTGTTCTTCATTCCTTTCCACTGATGCTTGAGGTCACCCATTTTACGATGAGGGAGATATCAATCTGACAACCAGCCAGAAGTCATCATAGATTAAAATTATGCTGCTTTATATCTTCAGCCATTGACAGCAAAAGTGAGGTGCTAGCAAGTTGCATTAATGTCGCATCCATTGATTTACATGTGTACTTGGACCTACTACTCTACAGCAAGCCACCTATCATAATTTTGCACCTGGAAAATCTTCAGAAATCGCACCCTATGTTTACAACAAAATGTGATTTTGTTAAGTCACCTGCTCCTCTTAATTAACGTTGCCCACACAAACACTACATAACCAAGGAACACCAGCAAAATTTCAGACACCTCCCATTTTAGACTAGCTAAGTATGGTTATATAATAGAGAACAGCAAGCACTAAATCATACACAAGTGCACAAGTGTCAAACAATCTACAGAGCTGGAGATAAAGTGCTTGTCAACCTGCACACAGCTAGGGTTCACACAATTTGCAGCTCAGTGAAGGCCTATTTGAAACAACATATGTTAACGAAATTAACCTCTGAAAACAGTTATTTCTAGTTTCTAAAACACAAAATTTAAAATTAGATACTGCTGAAAATACAAAGAGAATGAACTGAAAAGCAAAGTCTGGCATAACTCCTTTTAATATATCATGAAAACATTTATTTAAAATAAAAGCCTAGTTTATATGAAGAATAAATGTATATGATTTTGCTAACATTCCCTAAATATTAAACACTAGATGGAGCAACTATCCTTTTTTATCAGGCCTTTCCTTTCCTCAAAGGACAGACTGTCTGCTTCATATTCACAGTTTGTCATTACATCCATAATAACACTGTGACAAATAGACTTTGCATGGGCATATTACATAGAATGTACAAAGTAATTTACCAAGTGGCACAAGAAAGGCTTCTTTACACATTATTCAGGGACATTAATAATACAAATACATATAAATGAAAGGTTTAGCAGCTAAAACTGGTTTGCCTTTTAAAAGCCTTAAGGGAGTAAAATATTGTTTACTTTCTTTTTGGATCATGCACCTGACCTGCAGACTCCAGAATATGTCAATGACACCCCTCCCGCCACAATGCTGCAATGCATCATTCTATTTACTTTGGTTTTGTCTGACAATAGTCAATTATTTCTATTAACTGTTTTTAATGTATGTTTTTGACCCCAGTCTGTCTGTTTTGTTTTCCTAAGGACAGGTCATTTCTTTTTAAAGAATCTCCCTGTCAACCACAACAGAACATTTCACATCCCTGGATCCAAACCAAATCATTCTTGGGTTATAAATTAGTCAGTTAAAGGACACCCACACCTCTCTCCAAATGTGTCCTAGCAGCAGGTTTTTGGGGATAAAAGGGAGACACCACAGCCTGCTAACCAGAACACATTTCTTAGGGTAATGGATAGAGCACTGTACTGGGATTCAGGAGACCTGGATTCAGTTCCCAACTTTGCCAGTGTCCTGCTGCCATTCTGTCACTTTCTGTGTGCCTTAGTTGCTCCATATGGAGATAATGATACTGACCTCCTTTGTAAAGTGCTTTCAGAACAGTGCATATAAAAGCTAGGTATTATTATCACCACCACCGGCAGTATCTTCTATCAGAGGAACAGATGAGCAGCCAACTCCACCACAATTCACAAATGCAGTATTCATGGAGCAGCCAAGCTTCCCATTCTTCCTCCTTGAAACAGAGACACTCAATTCATCTGCAAGGAGACTCTGAGCTGCAGCTTCATGATTTTTTTTTTAAAAAAGAAACCTTCTACTCTTTTAAAAATAATATCAATTTAAAAATAAAAAAACAAAACAAAAATCGAAAGGAACTCTAGAGCACAATCATCTCTAATCTCCACTCTTTCACCAGTGTAGGTTGATTCTTCATTTTAAATATACTTTTTTATTTTTTTGAAACCAGCAATATTTTATAAAGCTTTAGAAGAGCAGAAGAGAGGCTGAGTCGGTTGGGAAGTACTATTCCCAAGAACATGCCACCGAAGGAAACGGGACACATTTGTATGGCAAATGGAGGAGAGTAACACAATATGGTTATGCACCTTCAGAAATTTCAGATAAGCACTCAATGTCTGGCTGCTTTTTTTCAGCCCAACACAAACCTCTAACTCTTGAAGACTCTTTTCTAGCTCTTTCTTTTAATAAATGACCCCCTGTGAAAACTTGGTGAACATATATAGAATAATACATGGTATAAAGGAGAGAGCCAGGGGAACAGACAGATGTTCTTGATCTCATGGCAAAAGAACAAGGGGACGGTCAATGAAATGAAAAGGTGGCAAATTCTAGATTGCAGAATTCATTGCCAGTGGAAGTCAAAGATGACAAGAATTTAGCAATAAGGGACTGGATATTTTAGCAAGATTAAATTTGAGATTGAACATTTATATGGATAAAGAATATCCAGTCATCATCCACTTGATTTTTCTGAAGAAATATTAAACTTAATGCTTCAGGGTTTAAGCCAGTCTAACTATTAGAGACCAAGATAAGATCAAATGGGGAGGGGCAGAATAGCCCACACCTGCCTACTACAGGGCTCTTATAACTTCTTCTGAAGCATCTGATATTGACCATAGGTGGGCTTGGGAACTGAAAAATGTCTGAGGCACCTAAGATGCCCCATCCTGTACTGCTGCTGGGGGGAGGGCCAAATTAAGGTGCCAAGATGTCAGAATCTGCAATTGGGGACACAGATAAGAGCTATTTCTCCCTGCTGCAGTGTGTGTGTGAGTGTGAGAGAGAGAGAGAGAGAGAGAGATGGCTACTCCTAAGAAAAATATACACAAAGAAATGAGATGTATTTCCTGATGTCACTGATCATCCTCTATCCTAAAGGTGAATCTAAGAGAATAGCTGATTGACCAAAGATACCAGGGAGTATGGAAACAGGTACCAGTTCTTCCTCACCAGTCCTTCCTCACCAGAAGACAATACAAGGTAGGTTTGGATGGAAATGGGGCCTGGTCCTCAACTGGTTCAGATATTTTGGATAAGTGTCCAGCCTTTTGAGACTTCTCTTCCCCATTATTAGATGTATATGGAGTTTCAGTTCGGTATGCTGAAGCCATATAACATCACACTTTCCCATTTACTATAGCTGGTCTGTGTAAGAGTGTACAGTGTGCTTTTACACTCTATTAGCAATTAAGTTTGCATGCTTTTTATTTTATTCCCTATATAGGCACAGGTTAGACTTCACTGCAACCAGGAATTCAACAGCAAAAGTCCTATTGACTTCAGTGGCCCAGGATTTAACCAAACAATCAGTAATGCTGATCAGGAGACACTGGGGGATTTTGGTGGGAAACAATCTTGCTTATCTTCTGAAACAACAAAGCAGTAACCATTATTCTTTCTGTCTGAAGCTCATGTCCCTGACTGTCTTCTCAACTTTTTTCCAAAGCTGCTTCCTGACTGGTTCTCCTCCTCTGGCACACTCTTGTGGAATATAAAGGAAGGAAGGGAAGAGGGTCTGTTAGTAGCAGTGCGAGTAGAAATGCCAGAGGACAACCTCCACCCACATAGTAACCCAATCACAGGTCATCAACCTCTTGCTGTACGTCAGTGGGCAAGTTCTAGGTCTCCTACTCATCAACCACAGGTCCGTGTCATACAGGTAGTCCACTTAAAGGCCACTAGTACACAGTTATGCTGAATGAGAGCCCACATAATATTTGTCCAGGGACTAGGTAGTAATAATTACCATTCATAAAAATATACCTAGAAACCAATGTAGAAAAAAAGTTTGAAAACAATGTAGATCACGTTAAAGATATTAAAATAATGAATACTAGATTTTCTGTTTTCTCTCCTCCATACCTCAATTATATTTTCTATCATTAATTATCAAGAAAGATAATACCAATGCATGGTTAATAAACATGGACTCTGTCTCAGCAGGAACAGAGTACTTAAGTTTGTGTCAACTCGAAACTAATCGGATCACAATTAAAAAATCATCTATTTGCTAATGGAAAAGACATTGGCCCCAGGTATGTATGAGAAACCACAGTACATTTATTCTGAAATGCACTCTCTCTATCTTATCTAAAATTATGTTAGGGAGTGATTTGAGATGAGAGCTACAGAATATCTCCAGGACTGTATATTAGACTCCTATATATTCCTTTTTAAAAAACAAAAGAAAAAACATACAGAACAGAATTTCTCAGATTTGTTTTTCAAAGGTTAAACTGTGGTGATATGGCTAAGAGAGCAACATACAGACAACTCCCCTCCTGCTCTCAACAAACAAACAAAAAAAAATCTAGTTTATTACTGTCAAAATACATTATAAACTATACTGTTTATTGTAGAACTGGCAACATGCCTGCAAGTTATCATAGTTTGTCAATTCATAATTTGATAACATTTCCTGTTTTCTTTATAAATATTAATGATTTAAATATGTATCCCTGTCAGCTTCAATACTTGAGCTAGTTTAAGACGCCATACTTGACAAGCAGTACTCCCCTTTATAATTTTCAATTAGTGTAATACTAGACGCTTCCACACATAAACAGTTGCTATAATCCAGCTAACATTTAAATTCCTGCTCTGGGATAATTTCCCTAAACTCTGACTTCAGCTACGTAGTCTGCATGTCCTAATCAATTCAACGCTCACTATTAGAAATCAAGAAAATGCTAATAGGAAAGAAAAATATGGACCAATACTGTGTACTTAATGGCTTGCAACCTGGGTTCATAGCTATAAGTTAGTAAAGAGGCTCATATAATCTTGAAGATCTGCAGTATTTATGATGGGAAATTCAGAGTAGCAGCCGTGTTAGTCTGTATTCGCAAAAAGAAAAGGAATACTTGTGGCACCTTCGAGACTAACAAATTTATTTGAGCATAAGCTTTCGTGAGCTACAGCTCACTTCATCGGATGCATCCGCTGAAGTGAGCTGTAGCTCACGAAAGCTTATGCTCAAATAAATTTGTTAGTCTCTAAGGTGCCACAAGTACTCCTTTTCTTTTTATGATGGGAAAGTGTCCTTTGGTTACTGGTGATCTGTTTAGCCCAACTGATGGTCTCTGTAAGAACAGAAGACTTCTTACTTCACATTGAGATTGAGAACTCCTTAACCATTCAGTCTGGGAAAAAAACAGGCAGACAGACAGAAAGTGAAAGGTACAAGGAATTTTTTTAAGTCTTTGTTTTCTCAATTTCAGAATTAAATAATTCAAGTATTTCCTGGGATTCTCATATGTTCATACAGTATCCAACACAATGAGGCTTCTGTGCTGATTAAAATGTTTGGTCACTACTAAATTATTAATAATAATGAGCACATGAAAATAAAGTCTTCAAACGTTTCAGAGAGCAGCTGCAAGAGCTTTGCGATTCAGTAAAGAGTGCCCTTTTCAGCACCGCTCATTTGACTTTAACAAGTTAGGATCCATTATTAAACTAAACCAGTGGTTCTCAAACTGTGGGTCGCAACCAGTGGTGAGCTGGAGCCGGTTCACACCGGTTCGTGCAAACCAGTTGTTAAATTTTGAAGTCGGTTTAGAACCGGTTGCTAAAGGGGTGGCTGTCCCGCCTGAGCTCACATCCTATCTGTCCTGCGTGAGCTCTCGGCTGGGGAGGCTCCCCTGAAGAATTTTTACTCACCTTGCAGCACGGTGGGCCTTCGGCGGCACTTCGGTGGCGGGTCCTTCAGTGCCGCCGAAGACCTGGAGCGAGTGAAGGACCCAAAGTCGAATTGCCGCTGAAGGCACGGAGCAACTAAAGGAACTGGTTCTTCAGCTTCTGGCAGCTCATCACTGGTCCCAACCCAATTTTGATGGGGTCGCCAGGGCTTGCTTAGACTTGCTGTGGCCCAGTGCCAAAGCCAAAGCTCAAGCCCGAGGGCTTCAGCCCTGGGTGGCAGGGCTCAGGTTGCAGGCCCCCTGCCTGGGGCTGAAGCCCTTGGGCTTCAGCTTTGGCCCCCTGGCCTGAGGAGGTGGAGCTTTGGCTCCCTCACCCCTCCCCGGGTGGAGAGACTTGGATGAGCTCAGGCTTCAGTCCCCACTCCTGGGGCCCTGTAGTATTTTTCGTTGTCACAAAAGAGGGTCACAGTGCAATGAAGTTTGAGAACCCCTGAACTAAACTAATGTATCTCATTTATCATCATGCCATTGTCATCTCCTGGATATCTAGGACCCATGAAAAGAACAATTTTCAAATATCTTCAGAAGATACTAGATGTCAGAGTAGAGGAAAGTTTTTCTCTAATTAACTTTGCTTTTGCACATATGTCTTAGGACACAATGGTTTCAATCTAACAAGACAGATCACAAATATTAGGTATATTTTATCTTCAAAAAATATATTTTAGTATTTCAGTGAAGGAATGCAATAGTACCGAAAAACATTTTACAAAAGAAGGAACAGCATAAACATTCTCTTCAAGAATGAACGCAATGTGACTGCAACAATGGTACCTTTTTATTCAATAGATAAATCTATCTTGAAGTTTTGTGTATCTGAGTACCTTTAGACAGGCTTGCAACCTAGTGGACTTAGAGTTTCTGGACCGTCTCTGAATTTCCTGCAGGATTCAGAATTATACTGCTTATCTTTGTGACAAAAATAAGTTTTAGATTTGCAGAGCACACACAGTATGAGAGTATTAAGTCTATTCCTTCACTTTCTTCATCTACACAATTGTTAACACAAAGACTGATCCAGTGCCTACTGAAGTAATGGGGAACTTTTCTACTGATTTTAATGAGTGTTGGATAAGACCCTTAGTTCCAACTGAAGTGCCCAAACCTGCCCTCAGTTACACCTGGGATACATAGGCAAACCCTAAAGAAAATGAGATTGCACAGGTGCGACTGAGGGCAACATTTTGCCTTGTAGACCTGTATTACTACAATGATGCAGAAAGAATAA
The DNA here is from genome assembly GCF_009764565.3 of Dermochelys coriacea. Taxonomy (NCBI): domain Eukaryota; kingdom Metazoa; phylum Chordata; order Testudines; family Dermochelyidae; genus Dermochelys; species Dermochelys coriacea. The sequence goes on from NC_050068.2 coordinate 148,783,149, forward strand.
AAGAATAAAACCTGATTTTTCAGACTCCAGCCTGAGTTTGCAGGACTAGAACGTGGAATTTTTTTTTTTAAACTAAAGGATTTTTTTCTCAAAGTTTTGAGCCACAATTGATGTGGAATGCCACAATGCCATTTCTAAGGACTCTTTTCAGAACAGAACCACACTAAGTATAGAAAATGTCATGCTTGTACTACAAATCATCATCTGTGATGGTTCTTTGACTTAACAAAATAATATTACTTTAATATTAGCATAATACCTATTAAATATTCAGTACAATATCATAGTAATTTGTTGGAACAACTTGTGCAAACTACTTCACAATCAGCCTGATAAAAACAAAGGTACTAATTAATTACAATAGTACAGGCATATTGAATGTTTTTTTCCACAGAAACCCCCTTCCCCAAATTATGCAAACCTTTAAATGACAATAGTTAATCTTTGTAGTCTTATCCAAACTTTATCACTGATCTTCCCCAACCCTTTAGTACTTCTCACCTCTTCCTAATTTCTGAATCCACTAGGATCTGCCTTTTCTTCTGTGGTGGAGGTGGTGGGAGTTCTTCTTTAGCATGCTTAACCAGGATTTGTTCTCTGGTGGTCACCATAGTTACAGTTTCCATTACAGTTGTCTGTGTTAGTGATGTCTGAGTGGCAGTGACAGCCTGTGAAATCTGTGAGACGTATTGAAACAGAGGTCACACAATGCTTGAAAGACTTCAATAAAGACTGTTTGGAGTGCCAACAGGAAATAATGAGAAACTGCTCCTGTCTGATCCCAGGTTGACCTTCGGAACAAAATAACACTGTATTGAACTCAAACCAAATTGTTTTATCTGACTCATGCTATGCGAATAAGACATCTAGGAAAGTCAATATCAAAATCAGAAGGAATCCTAAGTAGAATGTATTTATTGGTGCTTTATAAATCATGTCAAATGAACAAAGAAGAAAAAGCTAAAGCCTGTTTCATGAGAAAAAACTACAGAACAATATTATATACTTATATATTATATATATAATATTATATAATACTTCTGTAGTTTTTCTCATGAAACAGTAACATTTTATAATAAGCTAAAAAAGCCGGTTCCTTCATTTTAAATATTTATTTCTTGAGAACTGACCAGGGGTATATTTATTTGACTTTGATCAGATTTACTGCCTATCATTCTTTTTTTTTTTTACTGCTTATCATCATTTTCAAATTGATATTTAATTCATGACAAATAAAACATATTTGTGGCAAAGAGCCATTAACTAATTTACAAGAATTCTTAGCTTGGAAAATATTTACTGTGATGTGAGTAAATATATGACTGACTGTGTTTCCATAATTAGAATCTAAGATTAATGGGATCATAAGTCCCACTAATGTTTACAAATATAAAACTGCTTATTAGTTTATGGAATATGGTTGAATACCAGTATTGCACAGGTGTGAAATACAGCTACATGCAAACAGGTAAGTTTAGAAAATACATGCTGCCCACTTCAGCTAGAGAGGTAATACAGAGATACTTAAGGTCACGGATAGGTCTTCTTATCAGTGATTTCAACAGGAGTTTTGTGTGTGCTTATACAGCTTTTGGAATGATTAAGCTCTTGATATTTGGACCCACTGTTGTAATAATTGGGTTTACAAATTTACCCTAAGTGTAAGCTCAACTGTGAAAAATAAGTGTAAGTTCTAAAATGTCACAGTAACATATAATAACAAAAGTTGATGAGAAAAGGGACGGACGGACACACACACACACACACAAAGAGAAAGAGAGAGACTGAATTACTCCCAACAAAAAATACCTATTGATATAATTCAAGGACTGTGTTAAGATTATGCCTGGTAAGAACAGTGAGAGACCGGAAATCAATGAGCCAGAATTGGTGGGTCAGAAATTAGGCCTAAGTGGTCGATAAAATGAGGGGATCCTTAAAATAAGAGACTTTGGAGAGAAAAACTGGTGACTAGAGCAAGCCTCACAACTATGGTTGCATTCCCACTGTTTTCCTGTGACCCCTCACCTTCTCATCCTAATCCTAGGGAATGTCCTGACCAGACCAGAACTGATGAATCACCCCTCCTCCCACTGGCTGTGGCTGATTCCACCATTACCAGGGAAATCAGACTGTTACCCTACCCACTCATGTGTCCTTTTCCTTCCCCCACTTTACTTCTTTTCACTCCCTCATCCCTTTGCCTTCTGTCTAACCTAATCTGTCTTAGATGGCCAGAAGGATACATTTTGGCGACACTGCTGTAAGTCGGTGACCAGAAAAGTAGCGAAAGTGCTGTCCTAAACAACCCGATGCGGTACAAGTTTGCCAGGTCTCAGGCTGGCTGATAAGACTGTGCTGGGCCTGTGTTTCTCTAGCAGTGACTTTGCAAATGAAAGTCAATGCCAGAGACAGAAGCTGCATTTTTTGTTTTTGCTGTTCTTGTCTCTCCCCTGGTGTGTGCATTTGCCTTAGGCCAGGTCTACAATACAGACTTATATCGGTATGACTATGTTGCTCAAGGGAGTGAAAAATCCAACTCCCTGGGTGGCGTAGTTACACCGACCTAACCTCCATTGCCTGCCCCATGTAGACAGCGCTATGACGACGGGAAAGCTTGTCCTGCTCACACAGTTACCACCTCTTGGGGAGGTGGAGTAACTATGCCAGCAGGAGAAGCTCTCCTGTCACCCTAGCCACGTCTTCACTAAAGCACTATAACAATCTGACAGCTCCGGTACAGCCATGCCGCTGTAGTATTGTATATGAAGACAAGCCCTTATATTGTGTTCTAGAAAATGGGATCTGACTAACAGCAGTCGCAGCCGCTCCACCCCATCTCAACTAACAACTTCTCCTTTTCCCAAAAGGGTAGTTATTCCCCACCTAAGAGACTGTCAGACAGGTTTTTTCCCCTCTCTCTTTCTTCCTAAAGACTCTCTCCAGCTAAAAGGAAAGGGAACAGCAAGGGATGCTGTTAAAATGAAAGACTCTTAATACTTCACATTTCCAATGATTTAGCTGTTTTCTATATCTTTAATAAAAGGTGAAAAGAAATTTTAATGCTGTGATTGCCATGGTATTAAGCAGGCTGAGCTCTCTGTATACCAAACCCCAAGTACTGATTCATATTGGACAGTTTTGGGGTCACGTTGAAACCACTGACTCTTTGGGCCCATATATTCCATCTAAATTAATATCGCTTCATGCCATTATACAGGTTCTCATTGAAGCAGGGAAGTGTCCTGCCTAGTCTCTCAATCAAGCAGAGAAGGCACTTTTCTTCCTTGTTCCTGCTAGCTGATTTGTCAGGGAGTTGGAGTTCCAGCTTCAGTGACCAGCTGATGGTTCAAGGAGCTGAAGCAGAATATAAAAATAAGGTCTGGCAAGGTGGCCAAAGTAGCACTGGTGCATGAAGATCTAGGTTTTTAAGCCATATTCATCATCTTGTTATCTGTGTTCTCCTATTCCTAGGGGCAGGGATCTATGTCTCAATCTCCAAAAAGATACGATGCTATAAAAATGTATAGTAATTTGTTATGCATTGCACAAAACTCCCTGAAGATCCCAATTAAGGAAGAGTATGTTCCTATCCCAATTATTGGGATATTGGTGTTCCCATCAGTTATAAAGATATGGCATATCAGACTCTCTTTTTCTTTCCTTAGTCCCACTCCACTGTCTTTCCCCATGGAGGGAATAGAGTGATAAGGAAGGGGCCATACACTTGTTACCAGTCATCCTCTTTTTATAAAATACTATTAGTAAAAACAAGCAGTATTCCTGCCAAAACTGCCTAATTTCCCACCTCCATTGAGGAAGTGGGAAAATTCAACTGTTATTTGCCCAATCTACGGGGGAGCGGGGAGAGAAAGGGAAATTCCATTCCATTTATGAATCTGGTAATCTGTCTTATTTACTGTACATAATTTAGCACAGGTAGGACAACTGCAAGGGGGCTACATGCCTTTAACCTCCAGCAACCCCAAGCTATATATATATTTTTTCTGTTAACTAACAAACAGTTAACATATTTTTACATAAGAACATAAAGATGGCCATACTGAATCAGACCAATGGTCCATCTAACCTAGTATCTTTGGTTCCAACAGTGGCCGATGCCAGATGCTTCAAACAGAATGAACAGAACAGGGCAATCATCCAGTAATCCATCCACTCTCGTCCAGTCCCAGCATCTGGCAATCAGAGGCTTTTAGTTACAAGGGGAAAAATTCTGTGGTCTTTACTCATGCAAGCGCCAACAATTTGGCACAGATTGCAGCAGAGACCTTTTAGCTGTATTTGAGTGTGGTATATTTATTGGAATTGGTGGTATATTGGCACTATCACTTGGCAAATATCTGTGCTGAACAACTACTATAAAGTACATGTTTAAGACAAACCTTTTATTTTATTTCTTAAATTGCTTCCAAAGTATATAGTGTATATTTTTAAATTGCATCTCTCTTGGACTCCTAGGTTACATGCCATGGCTTTAGTATGCTCAGATGTGACATAATAGATCACAGCAATGATAAAGCAGCAAGTTAAAATGAAATACTGCTTTATAAAAACTAACATATTTTTTTAAAATGAACTTGCACAGCTCAGAAATAAATAAATTCAGATCAAACCTCTGCTATCTCGGGTTTTATAAAGTTTGCAGATGAAAAGATGAGGGGATCATATGTTATTTTAAGGCTGTCATTTAAAAGCATTCAAAATCATTGTTTCGTCCTCATGTTCATTTGGGACCATACCCTGCCATCACTCTACATGCAGCGCACCTACTAAACTCGGTGAAAGTTTTACCCCAAAATCAATATCAGGATGTTTCTGACAACTTAAGGCCATATCCTGTCATTGTTCCACTCACAGATCAATTGCAGGACAGAGCTTACAGTGAATAAAATGCAAGACAAAGAAGAAAGCATAACTATATTCTACTAAATATTTCCCCAGCCTGTAACCAATTGTACAGTAGTAACAGCTTCAGCTGCTGGTTGGAAACTGCTTTAAACAAAGCACGCTGTATAATTACTGTATGTTCACAAATGTCAGATCACAATGCATAAAATACTGTGGGGTCTGATGATTTACATCTTCAAACCAAGAAAAATATTTATATATGCTTAACCAACAAAAACAGAGGTGAAACATATGCTTTGAAAGAAAACTGAATTATTAATTTGGAGCTCATAATTGTCTAATTACTGAAATGGTGTAGGGGTCGGGGGTAAGGAAAGCTGGGACTTATATCTAGAGCCATTTTAATGCCATGTTGAAGTTCAGAAAGATTAGTTAGATACATTTTTATATTACTACTCTCAATCAGATAAGAACTTTCAGTAACTCTACTTACATACCAACAAAATGACTCTTATATTCTTCCCCAGAGAAATAACTTATCTCATCACTGAAGTGGTTTGCTCCATGACTAATTCAAGGGTGTCCCAAACAAATGCAGAACAGCTTCTTCATCTTTCTAAACCCCTGAAGTACAGATGTCAAACTGAGAAGAGAAACTATGGCTTGGACTTTTAACCCATTGTTACAGAGTCAGAGCTGTGTGGAAGAGTCAGATGACGCATTACAGAAAGAAGTGTTCAAAACCAAACCCACTCTACCAGAATAATATCTGTGGGCCTATCTTAAAAATGTATGCAAAGTAAAGGTGCACCTGCTTTTTGAGTAGGAAAATATCAAATCCCCACTTCATTGTTATGGAAGCATACACTGTGTGAGCGCACATGCCTGTACAAGTGTAATATGTTGGGAGTTTAGTACCATGTTTGTTTTTGTATTGTAGAACAACTTTAATGCTACTATTTATTAGTGTAGGCATCTGACAATGCCCTCAGCTGTGGTATACTTGTAACCTCCCTTCACTGTTGGAGCTGTAATTTGGTCTCTAACCAAAAGCATGAATATGTTTAAGGAATGGTTGGGAGGACATGGTTGGGTTCACCCTCCCATATTTAAAAAAAAAATGGCTGAGGGGATGTTGCTTAAGTAGCATCACTAATTAGGAAGAGCTGCAGCAAAAATAGCTGAAGTTTGAAACTTGGCATGATAATAGCCCTCAGCGAAGCTATTGTCCTTGATCAGTTTGAAAAACAGTTTTGAAAAATTTATAAACACTTGAAAATAGCTACTGAGCAAGTACAGTATATTTCTCATGAAGGCCCCAATCCTGTAGGCTAATCCATGGGGCAAGACCAATCAGAGTTAATAGGACTCTGTGCAGGTGCAAGGGTCTGTCCATATGAATACCTTGCTTTATCACAGCCTATAACTATAAAAGCATTTTAAAAGAAATACTGTGCACTTGCATGTATAATCTAGTTAAATACTCATTTTTCAGAACTTCTTTATTGACTTTATAACTTCTGAGCCAATCATCTTCAAATACGACTTGTTTTGTAGCTCTCACTGAGACTCAAAAAAATCAAGCAATGTCAAGACAACAGATCTGAAACTTTAAAATCAGCAAATTAAGTTTGTCTTAAAGCTAAGTTGAAGAACCTGAATATTTAGAATGACAACAGGCTTTAAGGTCTGAGTCTATCTAAAAGTGAAATTTGTCCCATGACTTGCTGATTTTAAATGCGCCAAACTTTGAAACACACAAACTGATTTTCTTGAAACGTGGCTTCATGTTTAACTACATTGTTATCTACCGTGTGGTATCTATAAGTGACGCTTACATTGAAGATATTAGTCACATTTATCCTGAATTGGGAAGATCTTCATCAAAATCTGATCCCCATCACTCCTTGTGTAACTTTCAGATCTTCACACGCAGCCTTCCTGCTCTATTCCAGCTTCCCTATTGTTCCTACAAATGTGTTTGCTTGTTGTTGTTGTTTTTTTTTCTTTTGGGGGGGAAGGAAGGGGTAGGACTTATTTATTTATTTATTTAGGTTGAAATTTAAATTGCTCCAAGGCCTTCAGTCAGGGTAGAAGAGAAAATGATTCTGAGGCTACTTTGTGCAAACACAACTTCTACCCTTGAATCCTCACCACTAACAAAATCTTGTTTTGGAAATGACAGGGAAATGAATTTTACTAAGACACACTACTTGAATTCTTCATACTCAGCACTAGATTTTTGTGCAGTGCAATGAGTGTGAACACACAATAATTATACCGGGGGTAAACGTTACAGAAGTATTTAAGTGACTCAGCAGTCCAAGTCCAATTTGAAAAAAGTGATTTAGGCATGTAGGTACTTTTGAAAATTTTATCCTGGGTGCCTTCTTTTAAGAACAATCAACAGCTACCAGTTGCAATTGTGGTAGTTGCTGAATGAAGATGACACAAAAATTAAGCATCTTTTGTTAATATTTGCTTCTGATCCTGCATGCCCTCAGTTCACAGAAATTCCACTAAAGTAAACTCAACTTCTGCATGTTATTGGCTTGCAAGATCAGGCCCAATGTTGGGGGGAAGGAGGGAGGGGGGAGTATTATCCATTCATGATCTTACAGAATAGATGACTAAATTAAGTCCATCATGTTTTTTATTCCTGTAAACATGAAAGTATCAATGTCTATAGGGGAGACAGGAGGGGTGGGGGAATTGGAGTGTTAAGAGCCGAGGAGACAACTGCCACCTTTTAAACTAACTTTAAGAACCAAAATTTCAAAATGATCACAGCACACCTTAAAGCCACGGGGAATTTGGCTGGCTGGACAAATGAAGGGAACAGTGCTTTATGGCTGTGGGAAGGAGGGGAGAGAGGTCAAACTGCTGCAAAAGGGGAGAAAGGGCCAGCATGGTGACACTAACTCATTCCTGGGAACCAGAGGGGTAGAAGGGTTTAAAAGGGCACTCCAGTGCAGTGAAGCCCCCTTTTACGTGGAGCAGGCTGAGGCGGCCCCCACCCTCCCTCCCCTTTAGGTGGTGAAATACCAGATTTAGTTAAGACCTGCTGTGGGCATTGCTCTAGCTCCTTTTTAGTGGGGCTGGGAAGGAATTTTTCCAGCAACACCAGATTGGCCTAGATCACCTTCCCCACAGTAGATCCAGGGAGGGCTTTGTTGACATGTGACATGAAGGGAGTTAGGCTGAATGTCGCAACTGATTATGTAAGTGTGGGGTAGATGTCTAGTGCAGGTACTCGGTAGGGAAGGGACACAATGACCAGATAAATGGCCTGGTAAAGGACTTTAAAAGGAGGTGTTGGTTAAAGGAGCAGAACAGGAGTGGGGGGTTGAATGGTATGGCATTATAGCCCACTTTAACCCTCCTACAAGAGTAGACGGCAAGATCCCAGAAATGGGTTGGCTAGGGGACCTGGATGGAAAAAAAAGGGGAGGAGGGACTGGCAGAAACCCCCCACGTAGTTACTGAATGATCATGGATTTACCTGCACTGTACACTTTTATCTGCTGGTAGTCCCAGACATCTAATAATAAAGTTGTGGCCTTATTAAAACCATATCAAATGTTTCCTGTCCTTCTTTTGGTATAGCCCTCCAAATTATGCCTACAAAAATGTGTGCCCAGCACTTGGTTGTATAAATATTGTGGATGAGATTTTGACAGTTTGGCCGGTGTGTCTTCAATGCATGTGTAAAGTAACAAATATTTTAGGGTTGTTTCAGTACTCATGTGTTTTGGGAGAAGAAAAAAAAAACGATTTAAGAAAAATGTATAATTTATTTATTGTAGTTTACCACTTCAGTTTTCAGTGGAGCAACTAGAATGCTGATTTTCATTTTAGTTTACAGGACTTGTAGTTTGTGATTACTAAAGGGTCAATCTAAGGATCTATTACTCTTAGAAGTATAGAGTTCAGTGCATGTAATTTTGATCAGTTTAATGCCTAGTTCCTCATATTTTAATAGGAATTGTATTTATCTAAACTAGATTTATAGTTCAGCACTCATTAACTGTGATACATAAGGGGTATTATGAAAGGTGAAAGAGCTGAGGAAAGTTATAACTGTGTGGATATGTTGTAAGATCTCAAAGATCAGGATATCAATTATTACTGAAAATTAACAATTGGCATTTGTGAAAGTAGAATGATTTTCAGAAGTTTGAGTACACTTACATATTGTGCTAGTGGATGGAGGCAGTGCACTTATGCATTTCTCTAGTGCATTGAGGGATCCCATTCAGGGACACACATAACTGTGGCCTTGAGATCCCCTGAGCATAAAGGCTACTCAGATCCTGGCTAGCACACCTAGCAGCCTTAGCCTCCCATTAAAGAGACAAGACCAGGCCCTCATGTCTTCTCGTCATGTACTGACCAGCAAAGCAGCCCAAGCTGAAGGAAAATGCTTGTTACACCCTAGAGGATGTGTTCCCTGGTAGCTTCAGGAAGCCTTGAGCCGGCGACTCACTACCTCCTGCAATTCCTTATTGAGGTCATGTACCCCAACACAGCTCCAAACTCAGGGCTGTCACTTTAATGCTAAACTGCCACAGGATTTTTGTCCCGATAAAGACTATAGGTTGGAGCCCAGTGTAAATACACAAGTAGTAAATCCAATCCTCAGCTTCTATAATTACATACTCTGTTGAGCACAAATGATTATTTTAACTCAAGTTGCCAAACTGAGAAATAGCAATTGCGTGGGATTGTAACTTCCACCCCCTCACCTTGCTCTTCTCGCTACTCCTCCCCCAAATGAATTCTGTCTACTTCAACTAATTTAGTAGGAACACAAGAGCTGGGCAAAATAAATGACTCAGGGATTTTAGATTGGAGGAAGGATGCTATTCATCACAGGTGTTCCAGATCATTGTAGGAAGTTTAACCAATCTGATTTTATTATTGTATGCTCTTTTTAATCATTAGGAGGCAGAGAATTTCCATCTGTAAACTATACTCACTGCAATCCTGGAAGGAACAAACCCGCAGTAGCTAACATTAGCTTTCTTCTTCCATAAATGTCAGTATTACTTTCTTATTTCCTTTGTTTTCTTAATTGTCTCAACTTTCAGATATCTACATGACCTCCCTACCTGCCATGTAATCCTTTTTATTATGTAATCAAATGTGTTAGCATGGAGTCATTTAGACCTGCTCAAAGGATGTTTACTGACAGTACTGAAAATGGCGTGAGAAACCAACTGGTCATCTACAGTGCAGTGATACCAATATTAGCAACATTGGTGGAACAGAAATGGTGCTAGCAACCATTGTGCAGGTTGAAGGGTACACAGGCTGAGCAGCGTAGATCACTGGGTTGGAAAAACTCCAGCAGCAGGTCTGCACTCCCATGGTTGTTAGTGGAGCTGCACACAGTGGGAGATTTTCAGAAAAGTTAATTACAGACAGAGTCTCTACGGCCAAGTTTCTCCACCTGTAAAATAGGGAAAAATAAGATTCCCATCTATACCCGGGGAAGCTTAATTCACTAATGTTTGTAAAGGCCTTTTTGAGAATTTCAGATGTAAGATGTTACAGAGGTGGAAAATGTTAAAACTAGAGCTAAGTGATTAAAAAAATTAATCATGATTAATCGCGTTGTTAAACAATAATAAAAACACATTTATTTAAATATTTTGGGATGTTTTTCAACATATTCAAATATTTTGATTTAAATTACAAGACAGAATACAAAGTGTACAATGCTCTCTTTATATTTATTTTTATTACAAATATTTGCATTGTAAAAAACAAAAGAAATAGTATTTTTCAATTCACCTAATGCAAGTACTGTAATGTAATCTCTTTATCATGAAACTTGAACTTACAAATGTAGAATTATGTACAAAAAACTGCATTCAAAAACAAAAAAATATAAATTTTAGAGCCTAGAAAGTCCACTCAATCCTATTTCTTGTATAGCCAATTGCTCAGACAAGCAAGTTTGTTTACATTTGCAATTGATAATGTTACCCACTTCTTTTTTACACTTGTAACATTGTAAATAAGAAACAGGCAGCATTATCTCCCATAAATATAAACAAGCATGCTTGTCTGAGCAATTGGCTATACAAGAAGTAGGACTGAGTGGCCTTGTAGGCTCTAAAGTTTTACATTATTTTGTTTTTAATGCAATTATGTAACAAAAAATCTGCATTTGTAAATTGCACTTTCATGATTAACAGACTGCACTACAGTACTTCAATGAGGTGATTTAAAAGAATACTATTTCTTTTATTTATCATATTTACAGTGCAAATATTTAGAATCAAAATAATAATATAAAGTAAGCACTTTCCACTTTGTATTCCATGTTGTAATATAAATCAATATGCTTGAAAATGTAGAAAAACATCCAAAAATATTTAATACATTTTGATTGGTATTCTATTGTTTAACAGTGTGATTAAAACTGAGATTAACAAGTTAAATTATAATTAATTTTTTAAATTGCTATTACTTTTTTTGAGTTAATTGCATGAGTTAACTTCAATTAATCAACAACCCTAGTTAAAACAAGTTATATCCTCCACTCAACTGAACTGAATTACGGTGGAGTCCTGGTTACAGAGAGCTGTATTTATTTTTATTAGTATTTCTAAATATATTCCAGTTCTATGCATTTATGGGTAAAATATGGTAATTTCAGTAAATGTAAGTTATATATCTGGTCAAAACAGTTTTGACAGAACAGTTTTCCATTGGAAAACAATTTTATCAAAATATTTTGTGGTAATATATCCATTTTTGATGACATTTTCAATGGGAAAAAAGTTTAAATGAATTATTGAAACATTTTGTTTTAATAAGGAAAAATGTTTCTTTTAACTGTATGGTTTTGATTCATTTTATTTCAATGTTTATATTATATTAAAACTTTTATTATTCTAAATTTGAGAGAGAGAGAGAGTATTTAATGCAATGTAAAATCAAAAATCAAAACAAAATAATTTGATTGTTCTAAATCAATTTTGGGGGAATTTTTGTTGCACAGGAAATTTTAAATTTCAACTCCCCTTCTCAATTGGAACAAAATAAAATTGTAATTTTGGACTTTCCCACAGAACAGAAATTCCAATTTCCATCTAGCTCTAGTGAATAGTAGTATTCATGTTAATTATTAAGTGGCTCTATGGATTGAATTAATTAGTTATATTTATTAAGGGCAACCAGAAATGGGTGCGTTGGTGGTAAGCAGCAGTATTATACAGCTATTGTGAGAGGGCATGTGGCAAAGGGAAGCTAGTCAGATGCAGTTAATATTGAGGATGCAGCAGAAATGTGGCCACAAAAGTATAGAAATGAGAGGAAATTAATATATGTATTTGGGCCATGGAATATTATTTGAAGGAGTCTGACTCCCAGTTCTAGATCTCCTTCCTGCCATCCTAGTTGCTGGTATAAAGCATCTTGCTCAGTGTTGGTATAAGACAAAGAGATGAATCAGAGGAAATTAGCTGAGGCTTAGTCCAGTCAAGACTGAGATGATGGTAGGTCAAAGAAAACAACTGAAAACTTGTGCAAAATTATGTCATCCCTGTCAATCAAAGGTGTTTGTCTGCCACTTGCCATTTGAGTTCACAATTTTGAAGTGTTAAATCCACACTTGTTTTTCAATGATCACAGAGGAGAAGGGAATAATGTGGCTCTTTTTTACATTTGTACTTGGACAGGAGGTTGCAGTTTCTCTGTCTGATATGGACCTTGCTACTGTGATTCATGGCATTGCTGATTTTTACAATGTGTTCTACATAGGGCTACCTTAAATCTGTTCATAAATCATGGTGTGGAATGCACAGTGATGCATCAAGATACTATGAGCATATGATACTAGTGTGCCATGATCTACATTGACTTTTTGGTTTCCAGGTGGATTTCCAGGTGTTGGCTTTAATTTATAAAGCTCTACGTGGTTTGAAACCTGCCTACATTAGGAAGCATATTTGTCTTGTGTGCTGCTGCCACAGATTGAAATCAGTGAGCCTTCTTAGATTAATAGAGAGAGGGCTGTTGCTGGCAGGATATTCTCTGTGAGGACCTCTCAAATTTGGAATAGTCTTCCTCCCCCCCACCCCTTAGTCTGAAATCATTTACATGTTCTGACCTTCAGAAAATACTGTAAATTATGGGGATATAACTTTGGCCTAAAAAATAAACCCTGACTAAGAAGCCATGGAGTGAAAAGATTTTCAAGAGTCTAACAAATAGCAGCAAATCTACTTCAGGCATTTGACTGACAAAGCATTTAACTGTCATCAGCTGACAGAATGATGGTTATGACAAACCTGCTTATAATTGCTCTCCAGCTTCTGCACAAGATTATCCCAACGCTGGGCAAAGTTTTCCAACCGACCTTCCAGCTTTTGAGCCACTGCTTTATTCTTTACTGCTGACAGGAAGTCCTGCATAAGTGAGCTCAGCTTACCCATTGTTTGTCTTTTCATTTCTAGATCTCCTTTTAGGATCTATTAAAAAACAGAAACCAGTCAGATGACATGCTGGAAACTCAGGAGAGATCCATATGGAATTGAATATGGATAAGAATCATTCATATAAATTCCTATTTTAAAGATTCTTGTTATAACAAAAGTTCCTGGTAAGATTGACACAGTGGAATGGACACGTTATAGTTTACAAGGCAATAAAACATGACAGATGGTGCAGGTCCAGACATGATAGCATGCCTCAGGTGGTGTTATAAGTCACAAAACCAAAGGCTGTGTGACTTTAACTACCCTAAAAGTGCATCAATGTTAACAAATATAAAAAATAGAAAATGGTATTTTTTAAGTTTTGCTATACTTTGCGTCATATTGGTTATTTGAGCTGTCCAGGAAATAATTTCATTTCTGGGGGGGAGGGGGGAAATGAGTTTTGGAAAACATTTCATACTGACCCAGGACTAAAAGCCAAAACCTTAACATTTTTCATGGAAGTGAAGTACTGCTTATTTTGTTTCAGACACTCTGAAACGTTCCCTTCTGCAAGAACGTTTAAACAATGTTGTAAACAATGTATACTCCTACTGGACTCTCAGGCTCCCATGGAAACTTACCTGAGCTCCATTAGAAATTTCAACAAAATGTGTCACATTCTCATGGAATCTTTCCATTTCTATGAACTAACATATTCCGATGGAAAAATGTTCAACTGGAAAATTTCTAGTCATCTTTACTAGTTATATTTCTACTGAACTTTACCCCTAACAGAGTTACTGCCCACACACTGTACTCACCAGCACCAAATTCTGAAATACTTACTCAGTTACACATTACCCTATTCCAGGAGTGTTCATACTGAGTTCAAAGGGACTAATCCTAGTGTAAGGTACAAGCACAAGTAGGAATTTCACAATCTGGCTTCACATATTTTCCTGAAACATATTACCACTCACTGACATAAGGCACAATATATAAACACACAGTGGAAAGGAATACTTACTAACTTTTATAAAAAGCATCCAATCTGTTATGCCATTCAGAACGCCACACATACTTATGTTAGACTCTAAATACCAGAGTCTGTCTTAACATCTTTCTCATAAAATCATGAAAGTAGGTGACATGGTACCAGGTCTGAAACAAAGCATAGCCTACACAGACAGCGACATACTGCCTTGAATTGTCTGGGGGGCTTTGCCTGACTCTACCCTACTGGTGCACATGAGTAGCAGAAGCTGGACTGTGAGCCACCAAAAAACATGGTTCCTGATCATTGCCATTGAAAGGAGAACCAGCACTCACATGTGATAACTGGGGCTAGGAAGCACCATGTTAATGTGGCTGTACCTGTGCAAAGGGAGTAAAAAATGCTATCACCAGTAAAAGCGAGGGGGAAATTCCGATTTGGTAGAGTTTTATACCCACTTCACATAGGTGTAAATGGCTACATAGGGCACAAGTAGTGAAGAATCAGGACCCAGGTCTCTATTGGGCACCAGCACAGAAGGAGACACTGGCAAGTAAAGGAAGCCCCACACACCTAAAATTACTCAACGTATGACTCAGGGTGACTCAACATTGTTTTGCAATATCCATGCATTGCTAAGGATTATTTACCACCTGGCCTTAACCGAACCTAATGAGGAATTTTTTTGTTTTCACTCCTGCTTATCTAAAAAAAAATATCAATGATTACAATAATGGAGGGCAATTTCAAAGGACGAATTTTGATTTTATCAAGATTTGACCTAAAACACTAAAACTCGTAGAGAATGCAGTTGAGTACATCGCAAGAATGTCAAGCTCTCAAAGATTAATCTTTCTGTAGAGTTAAATTTTATGTAATTCCATTAGACACACAAGGTGGGTGAGGTAATATCTTCTATTGGATCAACTTCTGTTGGTGAAAATGACAAGCTTTTGAACTCTTCTTCAGGTCAGAACATGTAGTTCAAAAGCACCTGTAAAATTGTATAGCACTTGTTTGCACAATAGTTTCCCCTAACTATCCAGCCATTTCAAAAATCTAGAAGCTGGCAGAATGTGTTTGACCACCTCTTTATGTGGAGTTCACAAGGCAGGAAATATTCCTGTCAACACAAATGCTGTATAGTTCCCTACCTCACACTATGAGATAGAGAAAACTTCAATATAAACAGATGCACAGTTTGTTCTAGGGTAAATATATTATGGCTAAGATGTGTCATTACATGCACTCAGCCATATTTTTTCAGTAGCTTATTTCGAATACACCTGTGTTTTGTTAAAAATAGATATACAGCATAAAGCACCTATATTCAAATCTGTCCTTTGTAAAATAGTTTCCTCACCCCCATTATTAATATACTTCCTCCAGCTAGTTATTTGGTTTAGATGTTTTTCTTTTTTAAAATCCAACTGCAACCCCCTTCTTTTTTGTTCAGATAAGCAGTGGCTGCTGTAAAACATATTTGTAATTATTTACCTATTGAAAGGATGACTCAGGCAAGAAATCCAGGACTGTGAGATGATTGAGTGTTTATGTATGTCTGATTATATAGTTGTCAATGCTTATTAGGTTGAACCCATTTTTAGGGATTCAAAGATATTTTAATGGAATACTTATTTTAAATACAAATTATCCATTATTATTAATCATAATACAACCTTCTTATATAGCACCGCAGTGAGGCGATGTGGTCCTGCGCTGCCCTGGAGAGGCATGAGCCCTTCTGGACACCAAAGTGGACGGAGCCAGCGAATCCTGCACCCTCCCCTCAGAGGTCAAGGGACAGGACAGGAAGTATAAAAGCCCAACCTCAGAGCTCACTAGAGGAGCAGACACAAGAGAGGCCAGATGCCGGCGGCCTAGCTCCCGGTTGGGAGACCCCGGCAACCGGCAGCAAACCCCAAGACTGGCCCGCCTGACCAATTCCTGACACTGACCAGAGCTCGGAGGAGGTGCCAAGCCTCCCCTCGCCAGTTACCCTGAGAAGCCCATGGTACTTGACCCCTGGAGGACACGGTCTGGACCCAGGTACCTCTAGAGGGGGAGGTAGGAAGTAGCCCGGGAGCAGCTGACCGTAGTCTGGCTGTAGCACTGCCAGAGCCCTTGTTAGCGTGTTGCGGCCAGGATCCCCACTGACACAGCAGCAGGTCTTCAGCCGCTGCTAGGGCCCCGGGCTGGGATGGAGTGGAGTGGGAGGGCCTGCGTCCCCCCTGCAACCCAACTAGTGGGTGTCAGTCTTCCCCTCGCCCAGGCTCCTCTGAGCCAAGGACCTGGGCTTGCTGTTTACCTGCCTTTGCTTAGCCCCTGCCTCAGGGCCTGAGCCATTGACTCTCTGCTGCCCCACCATGACCCAGGGCCTGGGCCTGCTAATTATAATTGTTTGCTCAGCCCCTGCCTGAGGGCCTGAGCCCTGGACTCACTATTGCCCACGGACCATAGGCCGGGTGTGAATAACTCTCTCTGTTTGCCTCTACTGCTGCTAATTCCCAGGGCTATTTCCCCGTCAACAACTGGAAGAAAGTACCGAGGCGGTGTGGTCTCCTGCTGCCCTGCAGAGAGATAAGCCCTGGCCAAACCCCTCTACAAGCACTTTTCATGAGTAGATCTCAAAGCACTTTACAAAAGAGGTCAGTGTAATTATCCACATTTTACAGATGGGGAAACTGAGGCAGGGGGTGGTGAGGTGACCCAGCAGGCCATGCTCAGAGCTGAAACTAGAACTTCTACATGGCTTCACAAGTCACAGGCCTGTGCTCTATCCATTAAGCAATCATGTACGTAACACAGCACACATCCAGCATAGGCTCATGTGCCTTCTGCATCACCTGCTAGCATATTAAGGAACGTGAAGCAACTTTGCCATTGCACTGGCGTGGCAGTGATGATCAGCAAGCTGTAGGAAAAACAATTGAAATACAAAGACGTTTGAGTTCTGAGCATAGAGAATAAGACAGCTATTTTAAAGATTTTAGTGTAAAAAGAAATGCTTTAGAGATGGGACAAATACCCAGCTATATTAGAAATTGTCTTAGGGAACACAAGCTAATTGGTAATCTATGTGCAAAGTGGCAATATCTAAGCAGCTTTACTTACATGACCTTTAAATTAATTAAGTCCCAAAAGAGATTTAATACTAAATGAAGCAAACTTGTATATGTTAATACAGAATGAATTATGTGAAACACACAATTTGCAGGTACTAAAAATAGGCTGCTACTTGCTATGATGGGTTTTATTTGAACAGGAATTCTACAATATATTGCATGTATAAATTATATGAAAACAAAAACAACTTAGCTGAATTGGCATAATTCTCAAATATAAAAGATTGCTTTCCTTGCCCACCTGGTACAGACAGAGGCGAGTCTGATAGAATCCCATCCCAGAACACACGTGCAAAAGAAAGATTACCTGCAGGTAATCATAGTTCTTTGGGTATAGTGTGAGAATAGATCTAATTCTTGGGATATACATATACCCTTGAGTCAGAACGCTTTAGAAAAATAGGGCTGCACATACACCCTCATATGGAATGCAAAGTTAGGACCTGTATATAGAAACACTACATATAAAAATCCCTTAATTCCTTTTATTTACTCAGAATCTTTATTTAAATCTCTGAACATATGGGGACAGGGAATTTTAGATCCACTGATGATCATGGTTGACTGGGCAACAAATTGGCAGATGAAATTCAATGTTGATAAATGCAAAGTAATGTGCATTGGAAAATATAATCCCAACTGTGCATATAAAATGATGGGGTCTAAATTAGCTGTTACCACTCAAGTAAGAGATCTTGGAGTCATTGTGGATAGTTGTCTGAAAACATCCACTCAGTGTGCAGTGGCAATCAAAAAAGCTAACAGAGTGTTGGGAATCATTAAGAAAGGAATAGATAGGACAGAAAATATCATAATGTCACCATATAAATCTATGGTATGCCTGCATTTTGAATACTACATGCAGATTTGGTCACCCCACCTCAAAAATATATATTGAAATAGGAAACGGTACAGAAAAGGGCAACAAAAATGATTAGGGGTATGGAACAGCTTCCATATAAGGAGAGATTAATAAAACTTGAACTTTTCAGTTTAGAAAGGAAAAGACTAAGGTGGAATATGATTGAGGTCTATAAAACCATCACTGATGCGGAGAAAGTAAATAAAGTGTTAGCAAGTTGAGATGAACCCTACGATTCTTCCTCCCACCCACGCCAATGTTTACCTCAATCTTCTTAATGTGCAAAAACTACAAATGGTCTTGTCTTCATCAGGATTGTACCTTGTGTTAGCTAACATGTAAGGATAACCCTTCTCCCCTCCCCCACCCCCAGCGTGGACTGCACCCCAAGAGACTCTCAAAGGAAAACCTCTTCGATTTAAGTCAGAGTTTTTTCTTACTAAAGGTTTAAGACTCTTCAGGAGAGTTCTCTGAATTTCTCTTAACTGTCAGAATCCAAATGAATTAACAAGAACTCTAAGCATCTCTAAGATGCTGGCAGGCATAAGGATCTGGCTAGAGAAAATGACCCTGACCTTTCAAAAGGAGATAAAGAAGGTTTAGCAGTTAGACTGCAGGTTCTGATGCTAGACCTGGAAATCTGGGAGCCAAAACTGAAGTGCCCAAGTAGGAACTACTAATGTAATATGTGGTTGGTCCTGTTTGGAATCCCCAATAACCCCTGGAAACCAGGAGGAAGAGAGATAGCAATTTTCTATTGGAAGAGGACTAAGAAGCAAGACCTTCACATTGGTAATAAAGTCAATTCTCCCTCCTTTAATACAAGTCTGAGGAATGCAGTGTAAATCCGAGTTGTGCGTCCTGCTCCACAGACTAATTTGTCCTCTCCCTGAATAAACTGGCTTCATCAGAAATGGAGAGCCTTCACATCCATTTGCACTCCTAAGCCATGCCATCCTGCAAAGTGAGGCCACTGAACAAGTGGCTGAATCTAATGGTACTTTTACATAGCCAGTGGCAGTCTACAGTAGTGAATTTCCAAGCTCAGGTCGACAGATTTGGACTCATGCTACCTGACTCCATAGGCTTCAGAGCCCAAGCTGCAACATACACACAGCTATTTGTAGTTTGGTAGCTCAAGCCCAAGTCTGTCAGCCCAGCTCACTGCCCCCGGCTGTGTAGATGTACCCTAAAATGTCATATATCAAATAAAGGGCACACTTTGCATCTCAATGACAGAATACGATAATCACTTCTTCACTTTCTCCAGAAGGTAGTCCAACTATAGGAGAAGTATACTCCAAGACAAGCAGTCAACTATGGTCAACATTACCAAACAGTTTGCAATCCTCATCTAGAGGGTAATGGAGAAATTCATTTTCATCTTCATGACATTTGTTAAACTGGGAGAAAGAGAAGGATGATCAACTATTCCTTAGGTTGTTGCAACTGCAGCAGCAATGAGAGAACCTGGTGTAGGATGAGTGAATAAAAATATTTATACACCTAAGACAACCTACCTGCCCATTTGGATTTCTGATAGGACAGGGACAGGTGCTAATTCTAAAAGACTATTGTCATTCAATGGAATGGTTACTCTGCCTGTCTGCTACCATAGTTCAAAGATATTAAAAAGGGAGTGTTACTTCCAATGTACAATTGATAATTCAATATTGAAAGCCTCATCCATCTTGTGAAAACTGGAAATTACCAGGTGACTATAGAAAAAAATGTCCGTACAGTCTCGTCTAATAAAGAATCAGCAACTGATTCTGGCTAACCAGCCAATAGTTGCAAAAACAGGAATGGGAGTAAGGTTGGTGGTGGGACCCTTTATCTACTAATGGGTCCCAACATGCATCTCCATGAGGGCAGGTGGGGGTCAATGGACACTGCTTTCAAGAGGACATGTACTTAATGACAAGTATGCATGTATATTCCATTAATTGGAGTTTATATAAAATTACTCAAAGGAAAATGTCTCCTTCTTGACATGACATCTTCAATCAACCAGGGAAGAACAACTTGGAAGCCCGACCCCAAACCTGCAGGAATCAATTATGACAAGTATACTTTTAATCACTCCTGCAAACTAGTGATATCCTCCCTTCTCAGAATGTGACAAACCATTCTATTCTCTGGCTGCTTGCCAAACCCCCAAAATGTGCTACATTGTTGAACAAAGCTGGACTTTGTCTTCACAATTTTCTCCTCACACAGGGACTCCAGAACACCTCAGGCTGGTCCTGGTTACATGAAAGCCCTTTACTAAACTCTCTGACAAGTCAATCACAGCTCACTTACTGGTTACAGGACTAGAATTCAGATTAAATGAATGAAAATGTAAATGAATTTAAGCAGAATCCTTTTGTGATAAAGTAAAAACATGTGCATAATCCTAAAATGAGTTTTAGTCAAAGTAAAAGCTCAATTCCAACGAATACCTTCTAGATTCTATACTGTCATTCACTTTAACACTATTGACTAAAAGCATATATTTCAGACCATGGACAATTATTTTTGGCAGTAGGAAAACAAAGAGTTAGCACAGTGTATCCACAGCTATGCATGCTTAAGGTTATGATAACAGATGGTCAGAGTTTTGCGTCTCAAATTTTATGGCATATTTTAAGGAGCATTAAATTCTTAGTCACTGCCTAAATCAGCAGGGATATTTACCATCAATTCTGGACCAGCTGCTAGATATCTGTTAATTAGTTTAAACAATCAAACAGTAATATTTTTAAAACAAATTATTTTAAAAATACCTTTAATTTGTTCACAGTGAGCCCAACCTATTTTGAATTCTAAGCACCTCAGAGAATTATTGAAACAACTTACAGTAATAATACCAGAAAACTTTAATATACCAAAGACCACAAAGATTTTTGTACACAATACAAGACAACAAAATATAGTCAATATTATTTCGTATAACTGAAATTGATTTAATTATTTTAACTGCATAGGTAGTTATAACCCAGCAATAACACATTGGCTGAAAATTTCACAGTTTGTAAACTGTTAAAACTCCTCTTTACATGGATGTGATGTTACCCATGAACCAGTGAACCTTCTACGTATCTAAATATATAGTATGTGCACAAGAACAGATTACTTGCACAATTCCTTTTAACAATGACAATTTTTCACCTTTGCTGCCATAAACATTGAGGTGAAATTGTACTCCTCCATCTTATTGTAGGCAGAGTCATGTTAATTTGTGAAATTATTTCACACTGAGAACCATAGAGTTTAACGCCAGAAGGTACCACTAGATCATCTCGTCTGACTTCCTGTATATCACAGGCCAACAACAACACAGGACACCCAGCATCTGCACACTAAACCCAAAATTAGACCAAAGTATTATAACCCACAGGAGACCAGACTATTATTTGCCTCAGGCAGAGAGCAGGAGGACCAAGGTGCCTTAGTGTCCAAAACCCCCACAATGGCAGGGAAACGATTAGCTGAGATATACATAGATAATCCTGGAAAGTGGTGTGTACCCACACACTACAGAGGAAAGTGGAAAAAATCCCCAAGATAACTGCCAATCCGATCTAGGGTAAAATTCCTTCCCATCTTCACATATGGTGATCACTTAGACCCTGAGCTTGTAAGTAAGAATCAGTTAACGAAGCATCTGAAAAAGAGAATGCTTGGTGGCACCTCAATGTTCCTGTCCAGTGTCACATCTCCAGCCATGGCCATCACTGGTGATTCTGAGGAAAAATATAAAAATACCCTCCCAGAATACACTGATGGTGTGTGTGTGGGGGGGAATTTCTTCCTGACCCCTGTAAGTGGCCAGCTGAAATCCTGAAACTTGAACTTTTAGGAATGTAAGACAAACGGGAAGCATCTCACAGGACTGTTGAGCCCTGCTGCCTGCCACCACAAGCAACCCCATCATACAATTGCACTCATACATTTGTCGAGCTTTCTCTGAAAACTAATTAGGTTGTTTGCCCCCACAACTCCTATTGGCTTAGGTGCTTCTTCTAACTTTCAGCTTGAATTTATTCATGGACCCTCTATATCTATTTGTTCTTGAGCCAACACTGTCCTTCAGCATAAGTAGCTCTTCACCCTTCCTAGTGTTTACCCTACTAAGTTATTTGTAGAGAAATCATATACACTTCTCAGCCTTCTTTTCACTAGACTATACAAGCCTATCTCTTCCAATCTCCTCTCATAAGATAGGCCTTCCATTCTCCTGATCATCCTAGCTGCTCTTCTCTGCCCCTGCCCAGTCTGAACTGTTTTTAAAGTACAGTGAATTGTCACTCTATCGTCTCATTTTTTTCTTATTAGAAAGCACCACCAAAATCAAAACATCAAGATCCAGATGCAGCAAGCATCTCAATTAGAATTGCCATGCATCCAGTTTTTGAGTGGAATGCCTGGTCGAAAAGGGATCCAGCAACTCTGGTCAACACTGCTGACTGGGCTGTTAAAAGTCCAGTCAGCAGTGCAGAGGGGCTAAGGGAGGCTCCCTGCCTGCTCTGGCTCCGTACAGCTCCTGGTAAAGGCCAGCATGTCTCTGCAGCCCCTAGGCGCAGGGGCAGCCAGGGAGGCTCCGCACGCCACCCCCTCCACGAATACCAGCTCTGCAGCTCCCACTGGCTAGGAACCACAGCCAATGGAAGCGGCGGGGGTGGCGCCTGCAGGCGAGGGCACCGTGTGGGCACCGAGGGCACCGGGCACCCCTGCGCCTAGGGGCCACAGGGACATACTGGCCACTTCTGGGAGCCACCTGAGGTAAGCGTTGCCCAGAGCCCACACCCTGACCCCTCCTCGCACACCTCTAGGTGGAGCCCACATCCTCCCACACCCCAGCCCCATACTCCAGCCCTAAGCCCCCTTCCTCTCCCAAACTCCCTCCCAGAGCCCATACCCGCTCCCATACTCTGAACCCCTTGGCCCCAGCCTGGAGCCCCCTTGTACACCCCAAACCCCTTTCCCTCCCACACCCCAACCTTCTGCCCCAGCTTGCTGAAAATGAATGAGTGAGCAAGTGTGGGGGAAAGTGAGTGATGGAGGGAGGGGGGATGGAGTGAGTGGGGGGGTGGGGCCTCAGAGAAAGGTCAGGGCAAGGGAGTTTGGTTTTCTACAATCAGAAAGTTAGCAACCCTAGTCTCAAACCTGGCCAGGATTGCAAGACTCTCACTTACAAAGTAATAGAATGCAAAGTAGTATGTTTCACTTAATAAAGACTATGAACTGCATGTTTTTAATTTCCAGGAAAGAGCACTGAGCTGGTAAAAGGACAAGAGGGTTGTGAAGAGAAATTGACTGATGTTTGAGAAGCACTCAGATACTATCGCGAGAGAACCATAAAAATGCTCAGCATTAAATTAATAATGTTGTAATCTTCTCTGGGTTTAGATGGTGTTCAATAAATATGATCATGGCCCATCCATTGAATGAGTAGGATACAAAGAAATATTCAAGAACTAACTACCCATTCACTAAATATGGCAAGAGTCCTCTGGGGAAAAATAGTATGTGATCATATCATATATACTCAGAAGAGGGCTGAATTATGGTGTACAGGCACCCTGAAATCTGCCATTTCCTAACTTCTGAGCCCTCGACCTTGCGACCTTAATGGTGTTTTTAACATATTTTTGTGTCTAATTTTATGTATATAAAATAAACTGTGCACATACAACATTCTGAACGGAAGTTTTGTATTTATTTTATGTATATGAATTAGATATGAATGTTGTAAATATATATATATATAATAGACAAAAATATGTTCAGAGAATACTATTTAGGTTGCAAAGTCAAGTGGCACAGATGAAGCTCATTCATAAGCAAAATCAGGCAACAGTTGAGGACTCCATGCTCTCCAGGTACCAGTGATCCCAAGAAACATGGAAGCTATTCAATTGGATGAACCCAGATGTGCTGTTAGACTCACAAATGAGGAAAGCAAAACAAAAAACTGAACAATGGAAAATACATACAGCCAACTTTCGCAGACTGGCAAGCATTTCATTCTGATCTTTAAAGCCAGTTGTATGAATCCTGCTCACTGCATCCTCTTTCTCTGTAAGCCATGAATCAAAAAGGCACTGAAAGAAATTCAGATAAGGAAAAAGCCTTTGGTAAGACCATTCAGAGTGCAATTTTTTGAACAATGTTCTGATTTATAACTGATAACTCCACTCACCTGCTCCTCTGCAAATTGCTGCCACTTCCGAAGAATATCCTGCAGAAGGACCCAGCGATCCTCTGTCCATCTACAAATGGCTGCCCACCGGTCTCCCAGATCCTAAAAAGAAAGCAGCACACACAACACTTAGTAAATATTTAGTATTATTGAGGCTCATAATATTTCCCCAAAGCATTGAAAATTTTGAGGAAAATACTTTGATAACCCCCCATTTTAAATCTCATTCTTAAAATCATAAAACATTGTGTGTCATCCTGAAGTGGATATCGTTATAGTTTGAAACAGAAGTACAATGTAAAGAATTTATGAAGCCGTAAAGCCAAGAAAAGGGAAGCAATTTAAATATCAAGATATGGATAGTATATATCCATTAAGTCTGATACTACTCTGGTTTCTGAACTTAATGGTGCCAAAAACACAACAATTTGAAATGTAATTAGGGTAAATCCAGAGTCTTGATTATAATGGTAAAGTCCCAGATGCACTCAGATTATTCCTATCTGCTATAGGATAGTACTGTCAGCATAGAAGATCAAAGTCCTTTATTTTTCTACAATGTTCCAGTGAGAATTATTGAAATAAAAATTCTACAAAGCACTAATTAAGCCATTTTCTGTTGCCTAATGGATATCCGTATACATGCACACTATTATCATTTGAGATTCTTGCATGATTCATGTTTTTTAAAAACGATCTCATTCTCTCTCAATTTTAAGCAAAAATTCAGCTCCGTCTCTTACTTGCTCACTTTAGAGACAAATGCCTAAAATAGGAAGCGAGGGGTAATATAGTTGTGCTTGTGCAAGGTACTGTAAAGTTCTTTTTTTGCCACAAGTGAGTTATTCAGGTCTTCCCAAACAAATAGCAGCAAAAATGTTATTGCAGCCCATGCCATCATATGCTTCCTTGCTGTTGATCTCACACACACATTTTGTAGCAAGGCGTCTCTTCAAATTTTCCCCATTTATTAGTGTATTAGTAATTAAAGAAAGAATTGTGTCCATGATAAGGATTGTGGTTTATGATAACTGTCACGGAGTCCCTGGGCGATGCTCTGGAACTGCTCCCTACGAAGCCCGTCAAGACTCTGAGGGTGCCTCCTCTCTGTGAGCAGACTGTCTTCAGGGCAAAAAGCTCACACAGCTTCCACCTTCCTGGGTCTGACCGCGGAGCATTGAGCATCCTCTGCCCCTCCATGCGCTTCCCACAGTGAGTCCGCCCAGGTGGGGTCCTGAGGAAGCCAAAGGGTCCTGCATCCCAACTTCGCAGTCAGATGTGACTCTTAGCCAGCCAGTAAAACAGAGGTTTATTAGATGACAGGAACACGGTCTAAAACAGAGCTTGTAGGTACAAAGAACAGGACCCCTCAGTGGGGTCCATTTTGGGGGACAGTGAGCCAGACAACCATGTCTGCACTTCACTCCAAGTCCCCAGCCAGCCCCAACTAACACCCTCCAGCCCCTCCTCCTCTGGGCTTTGTCCCTTTCCCAGGCCAGGAGGTCACCTGATTCCTTTGTTCTCCAACCCCTTTAGCTATCACCTTGCAGGGGGGAAGGGTCCAGACCATCAGTTGTCAGGAGACAAAGTGTCAGCCATTTATGTACGCTGGTCCTTTGCTCTGCAACAATTATACCCCCTTATCCCACCACCTAGAGACTTAAGAAATGCATAGGGGAAACTGAAGCACCCCTACAGTATTCAGAGGAAACATTAAGAACAGTCCCACTTTGTCACAATAACAAAAGTGCAGCATCTAAACAGTTGACTTTTAAAACAAAAACAAAAATTCCTAATCCCCCGCACACACACACACACACACACACACACACAAACGTCTCATACAGTGCAGCAATACTATGGATCTGAAGTATGAGTACAGGATCCAGCAACATTGTGTAGTAGGAATTGCAAGAATGTTATGTCACGCTCCTCAGTAAAGTAAAAGGCACATTGCAAATGTCATCTGACTGCGTGGCCAGGCATGATACTGACTGCATGCCACAGCTGACATGTGACATGCTTTCCACTTCATTAAGTAGCAAACCAGAACTGCTCTCATAGATTAAATGAACAATTTCCAATATGAAGAGCTGTCTCAGATCTTATACTGACATATATTAGAAACATGAAAAATATAATTGCTCTACCTTCAGAGAGAGGATGGTAGATTTAAAACAGTGCCATTTTTTCAAGCAGTTGATGCCATGCACTTGATACCATAAGACTGAGGAATTCCCCCTGAGAAATATTCCCAAACTGTCTGTGGATATTCTATGAGCAGGTAAATACAGGATAAATTCAATTAATAAATAAGTAATCTTTAATTATTCACTCAACTCTGTTCCTCGTACCTATAAGCCCTAATATGTTATGGATGGGCCATTATATGGATAGGTTTTGTAAAAGTGTGATCCTAAAGAAAAGATTAGTTGTTTCTCAGCTTCCATTTGTGGTCCAACCTGCTTCCAAACTCAGGACTGACCCTCAACTCATCTAGCCACCTCTTTCCCCAAGCCCAATATATTCCCAATCATTTCTGCACACTGACTGCTTATAAATCCCGTCCCCATGGCCACCCCAGACACCACAAGTTCTCTCCTGGTTGCTTTGCTTGCTTGCTGTAATGTAGATCATCTATTCTTTCTGATTGCTTGATTGACTCCTTACTATAATCCAGTCTCTGGCTCCTGAGGCTACATTCCTCCCGCATGTTGTGGTGTCCACCAACCAATTCCGACAGGGACTACTGTCGTTATTCATTAGATGCTAACACAGTGTGCAGGATTCAACACATCCAGAATAGGTGGTCTAATTATCTCCTCTAATGAATGTTATGTTGAAGTACTAACCTTGGAGTAACACTCAGTGTTCTGTATTGGTATTTATGGAAAATATGACAATCATGTTTAATCAACATTCTGTTTATTTACAGATAAGTATGAACACTTCTTTTGCTTGTTTTTGGAATATAATGGCCAGATTTTCACTGAAGTTAATGGGTGATGAGTATGTTCAACATTTTTGAAAAATCAAGCCACAAAAGTTTAACAGAAGAATTCAGAAATCAACATGATGACACTTAGTGTAAGATTTTGCTTCTCTGATTCAGTGTGTAAAAAACCTTCTGTGGCTAGTCTGCTCCCATTGGCTAGACATATGTAACTCAATAACAAATTAATCCTTGCAAACTCTCTTAATAATTTACACTTATTAAACTGGCTCATGTTCTTTTTTCAAATTGCAATGCAATACAAGTCTAACAAATTCTTTGTTAAGAAAAACATCCATTTTTGATCAAACAAGGCTCTGTGGAAATCTGCCATAATAAAGGAAGAAGATTCAGATTCTCCAAAAAGCTACATTTTCCTGAAGATAACTAACAACGTACTTTTTGACCTGAACTACTATAAAGAGTACTAGAGTTGCAATTCCTCAAACTCTCAACTCACCGCACATGGTAGAGAGGTATGTGTTATGTAGAGGCAGGATTTGGGCTTGGAATACACATACATTTACCCCAATAATCTTTTAATGGGGTGAAATCCTAACCTTACTGAAATCAATGGCAAAACTCTCTGACAACTGCACCCCGTATTCATCATAGTGGTATGATTATGATAGGATTATGATGCATTTTGTACAAGATGTGTCATGTGAGGTGTTATTGGAAAATGCTGAATATGATTATCCTATTTGTGAACATGTATCATTTTTGTATCTGAAGTTATGCATATTGACTATGTATCTGTATTGCAAATGGGCTTACTTTGGGTAATACCCACAACTAACCATTCAGGTACAACAGTGAAGCTAGACAGTGCTAATGGCTCATCAACAAATACAATGGATCATGGAAGAGCTCCTGTGAACGTTTCAGCCAGCCTATGAATAATGGCTGCTATGACTTGGCAAGGCATACAATGTCATGTGACCAGACCATATGACACTGAACTCCATTTTGGTACCTGTATTTTTCCACAAACTGGGCTGGGAACTTAGCTTGAAACAAAGTTTTAATGGAAAAACTATATAAGGCAGGGAGTGACATCATCTCGGGGACTCACTCCCCATACAAGAGAACTCCTGGAAACACCTGAGAAACAAAGACTGAACTGGGTAAGTGCTGGACCCAGACTAAAGGGATTTCTAACCTGTGTAAGGAAACTTGGTCAACTGCTTGTATCATTAGTCAGGATGAGAAATTTCTAATTCAAATCCTATCTATCTAGTATATTAGTCGTAGTTTGCGTTTTTATTTATTTGCTAGGTCATCTGCTTTTGATCAGTTTGCTATTACTTAAAACCTATCTTTCTGTAGTTAATAAAGTTGTTTTCTGTTTTATGTTAACCAGTGTGTTTTGAGTGAAGTGTCTGGGAAAATCTCAGCTCTGTAAACAAAGGCTGTTGAGGCGGAAGTGAATTAATGAGCTTGCATTGTACAGTTCCCTGTATAGCATAACATGGTATAACTCTTGGTTTATACTCCAGCAGGGCTGCAAGGCTGGGGAGCAGGGAAATCAGCTGTTGTCTCCTGTTTGTCCTTGAGTGGCTTAGGTAAAGCATTCAGGTAGCTCAGTAGGGTGTGTGGCACCATCTACTGTTATGTCAGGTGATATCAGGGCCTGGAGAGGCTGGCTGTGTCACCAGCAGAGCAGTGTGAGAGAGGCCAGCCCAGATGAATGGTTATGAGGCCTGCTCCCAGGCTGCACTCCAGGGCTGACAATCTTTCACACTCTTATTTCACCAATATTATTTTTTTTACTGGCTTCCACAAGTAGTGCCTCTGATGTGCAACTTATTGAGGAACTATATCAACATACTATGTAAAACTCCCACCCACCCCGGAAAGGATTGTAGTATGTATTTTGTGGGGCATTTTTTTTCATTGCAATTTAGGGGAGATCACAGTGAAAGGACAGACACAGAAACAGAAAAACACATCACCAAGGTCACAACCACTGTTTTGAACATACCCAGAATTACAGCTGGTCAGAAATTCTCTGATGGAAGACTCTACTTCCACCACAGAATGCTGATTTGTCTAACTAAAAATGTTTGGTGGGGACAGACTGATTTAGACAGAGTTGTAATTGGACACAGGCAACTTCAGAAAACTGACTAATTTCTTGACAGCTCACCCGGTGAGCTACTGGGAAACTTGAGCTTCCAGGCTCCCAGGTACCCTTCAGCCTGGTAGGCAGACTGCCTCAGAGCCAGGACTTCATTTCCCTTTCATGGAGAACTTTGAAATTTTTGCTTTTCCTTACAGTTAAAAAGAAATTGAAATATCAAAATCCTTTACAAAACAGAATTATCTTTCTCCACACAGCTGTATTCAAAATAATGCTTTACTGTTCCATTTGAATTTTCATTCCTTGACCTTCACTTGTGCAGGTATATATTTTTCTGCCTGCCAGCAAACACTTGTGTATGCTCTTTATGTAGTCTAATTTGCAAGCATTATTATTTATTTACACTAGCAGAACCCGATGGTTACAAATACTAATGCCTGGCACGTTTGTGTTTCTATGTTTCTGCAAAGTGAAGGCACAAGTATGTGTGTGCATACTGCATGTGCACAACTGACAAGTTCTCTTTTCAATCAGCAAGCTTAAACGTCATCTATTTTTTCAGATTAATTGCAAATTAATTTAGTTTAGAATGTTGTTGCTATCTCCATCCCTACTTGTAAGAGACTATAAATGCACATCTATTGTGAAGGACATAGGCCTATCTATAATTATTTATGAATACTGGATATGACCTGGTTATTTGGGATAGTTGCTGTATGCCTATCATTGGAATGCTAACTGTGTGCATATGTTGAATTAGTTTAATTGCAGGGTTATTAGGAAATTAGTAGAACGGCAGCAAATAACTCCAGATAATCAACCTCCCAGTAAACACAGCAGGTGTCATTAAGAGAGAGAGCCTGAGATAATAGCTGGGAAGATGCTACTTCCAGGCTCCAGCTAAAGTTACAAGACTTTCTCTGCCAAGACTTGGACTCAGAAAGACACTGCACAGTTAAACAGTCACTCTCTAGGTGAGGAGGCAGGGAGGCAATTGTCAGGAATCTGTCTGCAGTGAACAAACAGATTCCACTGGTGAATCTGAAGAAGCAAGCCCTGCATGGCCCACTCTGACAGGGTGGATGGTAAGGAGGATTGATGGTAAAACAGACGTGTGTATTGACCTTTTTGTTGTGTTAAAATCCCTTTACTCTTATGTTTTTTTTTTCCTCCTCTGTGTTTTAGATTAAACAATACTTTGGTTTGAGAAAGGTGTCTTGTCACTGGTATTAACCACCAGTCATAAGCTTCCAAAGAGAATACTTGCAAATGCTGAACTGAGTCAGGCCTGCTGGATAAGTATGGTTAGACCACAAGGTGCTGTAGCCTGGAACCTGGTTTAAGAGTGGGAGAAGCACAAGATTTCACCCTGAGAAAGGTGATGGCCCGAGACCTAAAAACTGAGGGACGCACTCAAAGAGACCAGATTGGAGCCAGAAGTGCAGCTAGCTTTCTAACTGTGCCATCTACATCACCCACATGCACAACCTAGTGTCATTATAAAGTCTGTGCAACACACCAAATCTGTATATTCTTGGTGCTTTAAGAAACCCAATTTAACAGAGCTGAAAACAATTATAAGACAAATCATCTAGGAGGAAGAATTTAATCAGAAAAACATGCATGTTAATTGGGAATCATTTAAGAACACCTTACTAGATGCCCCAAAAGCTGCAATCCCACAACTGAGGAAGAAGCCAGTGTTGGTTAAAAAATTGAACTGGTTTACAATGGAAGTGAAGAAAGCTGTATTAAGAAAGAGAAAGAAAGGAAGAAAGAGAAAGCTTTCGTGAGCTACAGCTCACTTCATCGGATGCATCAAATAAATGTGTTAGTCTCTAAGGTGCCACAAGTACTCCTTTTCTTTTTGCGAATACAGACTAACACGGCTGCTACTTTGAAACCTGTCATTAGGCTATGAATTGTGGAAAATGATAAGAGAAGCAAAGGGACACAAGAGAAATAGATGGCCAGCAGAGTTAAGGCCAATAAGTTAAGAACAATAAGGATTTTTTTTTTGTAAAAAAACCAAACCAAACAACTATATCAAACTTGCATCCAACAGTTTTAATATTCCAGCAAGCAGCTCAGCCAGCTCTATTAATGTTGATTTTCAATAAGCCGTGGAATTTGGGGGAAGTTCCAGAAGGCTAGAAGAAAACTAATTTTGTGCCAATTTTTAAAACAGGTAAGTGGGATGACATGGGTAAGTAAAGGCCTGTAAGCCTGACTTCCCTCCTGGGCAAGATAATGGAGTGACTGATACAGGACTTGATTAATCAAGAATTAAAAGAAGGTAATGTAATTAACGCAAATCAACATGAGTTTATGGAAAATAGATCCTGTCAAACTAACAAAAACAAACAAACAAACAAACAAACAAAAACCAGAGAGAGTAATTAACCACTGGAACAATTTACATTTTCATGATGGATTCTCCATCACTGACCATTTTTAAATTAATTTTGATGTTTTTTCAAGAAGATCTGCTCTAGGAATTATTTTGGGAAAGTTCTATGCTATACAGGAGGTCAGACTAGATGATCATAGTGGTACCTTCTGGCCTAAAATCTTGGAATCAATCAGGAGTACATAACTCTCCTTTCAACACACCTCCGCGGAGAAAGTATACGAACTGAGAAAATGGGAGAGGAGAAAGGAAAAAGGATATGGGATATTCTAAGTTAAGGAAGAACTCAAAGGAAAGGAAAGGAGAAATTATTCTACACAACTCTTAAACTACAAATATCTTCTCTAGCAAGAGACCTAGAAAAGGCCACTCAGGCAGTAAGGCTTGTTGTAGCTAAAGTACCTACTTCTGGCTCTAATGTGCTTTTGACTTTAATGGAGTGTTTCCAGAGAGAGGACAATGCCCCAAAATTAAATTGCATTGTCTTAAAAACAGAGCTGGAGGAAGCAGTTACTTCTTAACCTGAAATTATTGCTACATATATAGCACCAGTCACAGCAGATTTAGCAGCTGCATTAGTTGCATCCCAGCAATATGGTCTATAACCAAGATAAGAAAACAATGGCTCTTAGAAATAGGTAGACATGTTCACATGCAAAGCAAAATCAGGAAACGTTTTTAAGTGTGAATTTTGGCATTCCTCAATATTTTTTTTAACTTTATGCCACAGAATTATTACTCTTTGTCACTGAGCGACATTCACGTAGGGGGAACAATTAAGCTATGGTGAGGGTGAGCTTTGTAGGCCATGTTTCAATGTCTGTCATATAGATACCCGATTCCTCATGGGCTAATGCTTATGGAATCCTCATGCTGTATCCTTCAAGCTAATGTATGATTAGTGGTAGCCAGGATAGAGTTGTGTGTTACAATGCACTGCAGTTTCCAATGTACAATACAATACATTAAAACGGATAGCAAAAGTGGATTCGAAAGTCATGGAACTTGTATTAGATGCACACACATGCACAAGTGCTTATCATTTAGTACAACAAATGAGTACATTGTTCAGGTGACCAATCTACAACCCTTTGTAACTGTCACATTATAAACACTTCATAATAAAGGTAAGATGGAAATATTCTCAATATCTGTGTTGTCAAGTACCTTTCCAATTCCTTGAGCCATAAGAGTCATTGAGCCATTATCTTTCTTGCTTATATTTTAGCTACATGCAAATTTCCTACCTCCGCTTAAGCAAACCCCCAGCCCTTTGAAACTACTGCATGAGGAGTTGGTCTTTGTGTGCTGATTACCTGTTACCAGAGATTGGATTTCAAAGGCCCAAGCTGTATAAAGAAATGTTTGAACTGCCTAGCGGTGGTTCTGGTTCTGAATCTGAGACAGTTACAAACTTGTAACCAGTTACAAACTTGTAAATCTGGTTGTGGGTTTTGAAGGATTGACACCTACCAGACCCAGAGGTTGGAGTTGGGGGTGACTCCTGGTAAGCTTTATAGCATGCCAGGTTCTTTTATTGTTTTTGATGTTTTCTTTGTAATGATTTTACCGGAATAATAAATGTGCTTGCTTAGAAAGAGTTGTATGCTAACTTATAACTGCAGACAATTACACTGTTTGTGGCCTCAGGAGAGAAAGCAAACACACACATTTTAGGCAGTCTGGCTTGCTGGGAATACCACAGTATAGGCAGGGCACTATGGAACCTTAAAGAGCCCCCAGTCAGGAGGCAGTGTTCTTTGCCCATGAGGGGTGATGACTGAGGAGCTGCGAGCCTAAAGTGGGAACCCTAGGTGGACCATGGAGGGGAAATACTGGTGCAGTTACCATGAAGCTGCAATACTTACCTTTTACTTTACAGATTTGTATTGTGTACTATTCTTCTGATGTTTTATAAATAAAGCAACTTATCTTATACTTGAGCAGCTTTGTTTATACCTCCGCAGTTTAAAAAAAAAACAAAAAAGTCTTCGCTCTCAGCATCTACAGTAACAATTCTACACATGGCTGTATCCCAGTGATCTATATTTAGAAACATTCTTCCCTAATCTAGTGGCCTGCACCAGCTCAATGATGCAAGGTCACTCCAAATGCTTGATTTGCATACTTGAGAAGAGATGATGTTTCCAAGAAAACTAAAAAGACAACAAATTACAATCCTCAGCCCCTGAAAAGCTGTACAATTCCAAAGCAGCACAAGAATTACACTTCTTTCTTTTATTGTCTCTATAGTTAGGCCAGGCAAAGTATTTAAACAAAATGATAGGTAGCTGTATTGATATATGGTTTAAACTGTGACCCATACTAAACCAATCACGTCTAGTGACAGATCACAGCAAACATGACACGGAGGTTTTTGGGGTAAACCTATTTAAGAAACCAATTTGTAACAAATTTACAGGCACAAATATCATGTAAGAAGTCTTCATTTCTAGGATAAGCATTGATTATTTAATCATATGGGGCTCAGTTTTGCCACCTTTACTCACGCTGAATAGGATCTTACTCTGCTGGTAGCCCCATTGTAATAAATGACTGAAACTTCAGCTGAGGAATAGCTGTGAGGCACATCTTGGGGCTACCAATTCAATCCAGAGCATAAACCATGGCAGCATACCTTCTCTCTCCCCTGAAATTCCACCCCCTCTACTCCTAGAAAAGGAAGTTTCATAGATCCCTACCCTAAAATGAAAACTCTTTCATTTTTTTTTAAAATGAGTCCTTTGAGGAAAAGCTTTATTTATGGATATGAAAAGGTAAAATAGGAGAATAATAATAGCCTGATAAAGATTGAATGAAGCTAACATAGGAATCAGAAAAACAAACAAAATAACTGGCAGGAGCACTGAGAGTAAACATACAATAAATTATAATAAGCAGCCCTGAGTCTGCAACTAATGGAAGAATTTTGGTAAAAGATGCTTCTCTAATGAAGTCAGGCTAACTACTGCTAGACTGGATGGACCAGTGGTCTGTAGAAATGTTGTTTGCGTCTACATGTTTAACAACACACAAAAACAAAAGAGAAATTTAGTACATAGAAAATGTTTATGTTCTGCAAATAATAATTATGGTGTTACCCCTGATTTACCTTTTCTCAATCTATTCCAATATAAGAACTTTTTACATGAACTACAACAATGGATCATAGATCAAAAGATTATTTGTACTAATGTTTATAAAGTTCATAATAAGCTATGTAAATAAAACTACCTTGTCCAGGTGGTGACCCCCTATTGACTATTTAAGTCTTTGTGGTGAACAAAAGGAGGTTGATTGTGACTCAGAGATGTGGGGGTTTGGTGACTCAAAGAACTGAAATCTTGTCATTTCCTTATGGTATGGGGGCTGAAGGCAGTTAATCTGATTTCTCACTTCCAAAGGATGTTACTGGAGGAATTCTTAACTCCCAGTCCAGGTAACAAGCTTGTTTGATTCTCTAGTGCCACTGTACTCTAGTACTCATCGTCTCTAATACAGGCGGTACTAGAGAATCAAACAAGCTTGTTACAAGTACATCAGCACTCCATGGAGAACTGGCTGTACATGTGGTACTCACTCTCCTTGTTTTTATTGTTTCTTTTAATGTGACATAACATTTAAATACTTTCTTAATATTTATTTTCCATTTAAGCATATGCTGTAATTCTTGAAATGGAAGGGAAGGGGGATGCTCATAATTTCTCTATAAAATGTGGCCCAGGATATGTCAAAGTTTTAGAATACCTGCTCTAGTAGCTTTACCTCAAGTTTACCTAAGAGCAACTCACTCTGTCAGGCAGTATTCAAGCCTCTCTGGTGACATCATAAAGGATATTGGGAAAAGATTGCCTGGCTGGTTGGATATTGGATCAGAAGGCAATTTAGGATCTGCTTTGGTTGAAGGTTAGTAAGATGCTGCTGTAGTCTAATTTCTTTCTTTTCTATCCTCTTCTGGTATACTGGTCTAGGTATCCAAAACAGTTTAAGAGCCCCCACAGGGAAGCCACATAATGAAATGCAAATAGAAGAAGACAGATTATTTCATTTTGACAGAGATGGTCACAGACAAATATTGACCCCAAAAGAACACTGGTACCTTATATTTAAAAACGGAAGGGAGAAGAAATGCAAGGCAAGGTCTGGTTTCAGAGTAGCAGCCATGTTAGTCTGTATTCGCAAAAAGAAAAGGAGTACTTGTGGCACTTGTGGCACCTTAGAGACTAACAAATTTATTTGAGCATATGCTTATGCTACATGCTTATGTAGCTCACGAAAGCTTATGCTCAAATAAATTTGTTACTCTCTAAGGTGCCACAAGTACTCCTTTTCTTAAGGCAAGGTCTATCATACATGGATAGTTGAAGTAACTCTGAAATGTTAGAAATGGTGTTTAATGAGGGACAGTTACCTGTCTGCTCTCTAAATTTCAGGTAAAGAGTAAGCTATACTAGACACCATGTCCAGGTAAGTTTAAGAGCATATTTTCAAGCAGTATGTTCAGGCATATAGATTTGTGTGTGTGCCAAGAGAAGTATAAGTTGATTGTAAAAAGCTATCCCTGCAATCTTATAAAAGACAGAGTTGTGACCCGTTGATAAGGATAAAAATTGCAACTCTTAGGTAATAAAGTGAATACTATGTTGTGAAAGTGCTGGGATTGATTTAGTGGTGCATATGGTGCATTCTGGATTTCCAGGGGAGGAGTTGATGTCAGTACCTTCTTAGAAGCATTAGTTAGGCAAGTCAAAGAGGTTTTATAGGGTTTTTTGCAGGGTTGTAGGTAAGGCCAAATTTGAATGGGTAGCTGCAAATAGCATGTACTGTGACTGTTACACTCCACACATATATACATTAAAAAGTGAGATTCACTGGATACTGGATGGCAAAAGTAGATTTTTAATTTATGAACAGTTAATTTCATCATAAAAATAGTGAATCCACATTTTCCCCAGCACAGAGTATACTCAATTTTGCTGAAGCTAGTGGCTTTAGTTAATAATTTTGGTTTAACAAGAGATTTGTCTTCCAGTGAGATACTAGAAAAATTCAAGGGTCCTGTGGAAAAAACTACACAGACAACCTTAATTCTGGTATTTCCTATCTTCAGTGTTTGACTTTGCTATATTAATGTTTTTTAATGTAGTTTTTTGTATGTAATATTATTTGTGTGTCTTTACAACACATTTGTATATAAGCGTTCGATAACATTATCATGTCTTTTACAAAACCAAGTTTGACAGAGATGATAGCAGGTAAACTTTGATTGGGGCTATGTGAAACTGAGGGGAGGAAGTCATGAAATTTCCTCAAAATCTTATTTCACCATTTTCTCATCTCTGAAAATTCACAAAAGCAGTAATTCGGCTGTGAAAACATGAACACGCAAGATGTTTACCCTTTATTCCCCAAACAGCAGTTGTTGTATAATGGTTCCGTTTTCATTAGAAATGGCCTCAGTAACATATGATAACTTCACAGAGAATGAGTCATATTTTGAAGGTGTAAGACATGCCAAAATATTTATGCTTCTAGAAATCTGAATTTTAACGAGAATATTTTGAATATGGTGTTTGTATGTAGACTACCTTCTATGTCTCATTTTGCTATTGGAGCTACAAGTGAAGCACCCGTATGAACCATATATAAATAAAAAGTGCACTAGTATTTCTCAGGAGAAACAGAATGATTTGTTCCTAAGTACAGCTGCACTGTACACAGGACTGCTAATTTGTCAGACTTCATAGTACAGCATGCCACTAACACCCTAGAACAAAGAATCTCATTCAGCTTGGAGATTTCAATGCATATTTTGCAAGCTGGAGCTATACCATCAAGAAAGCTTCAGAGTGCCAATAAACATAACTGCTATTGCCACCACTAGCACAACGAGGAAGGGGAAAGCTGATTACTTGGCCTTGGTCCTGAAGATGGGCAAGGACAGAAGTGTTGAAGGTGTGGGGTGGACCCACAGGGAGAGAAGTGGATTTCAAACATTTCAAAGATTGCATTAAGTTTGAGTGCTTATTTGTTTTCAGCCACACCTCTGAATTTTTTGATGTGTGCATTCACTATTTTGTATCCTAAAAATAGCATAGGTTGCATATTCCCTATAACTACTAAATTAACTCTAAATTATTGCCTATGATTGCACTATTATCTTTTTTCAACTCTCCACCTACATGCTCTCTGAACAGCAAAACAGCAGCAGCAGAAGAGAGTCTTTAATGGGGGCAGGGGAAGCTTAAATTGTGCTGTGAACTTTCCCTAAGGGATCCTTTTCATGGCACAGCCTAAGTAAAAAGTCTCTTGTGCAGGGAACAGTAATGTAACTAATTAGATTTAGTACATTTTTTTAAACTAAACCCACATTTCATTTCCATGAAATGAAAGGAGGAATTACCCTCCAGATGATTCACAGAAAAAGCAGTCTACCAAATACTAATTTCATTTCAGAGGATGATGGGAACCAAAAAGACATGTGAGAAAAGAAGACTAAATCTCAGCTAAAGTGACAGATGACACTGAGGAAGATTTTCAGATTTATCTTTCAGATGTAAGGCATTACAAACTTGGTTGCAATAATCAGCATCCTTATGTCTGTGAAAATCTGGCAGTGAAGTGGCACTGAAGAGGCTGCAAATTATTCAGGGCTAATATGGCCACATTAGAGCTTTTAATTCCCAATGATGAAATTATATCTCCTCCATACTTTACCATGGAACTTGTATTCCACCAATACAGGGGCAGTTCAGTATGCCTCCAAAAGTCTAAATCTTTTCCATAGGAAACATAAGTTATCCTGTCTAACACCCAAAGATTTCATAAACATATACCTATAATTTTTTCATGCTATTGTATCAGTGTGGCTGTTAATAGTTCCCCCCCCTACCCCTCACATTAGTTTCTTCTACACTTTTGAATCTCCTAGAGAACACAATCAGCGTGGAAGTTGTACATCATATTCACAAGAAGACTAAACATCAGAAGACAATGAAAACACTGACTGCCCCCAATCTGATCCTTGAGACCAGTGTGACTGGTCCCGCCCAGATGTGCAAGACCCTTGTAACTAGAGCTGTCTGAGGTTTTTTCAACAATGTTTTTTTTTCCATTGAAAAATTTCTATGCCAACACACAATTTATGGGAAAAAATAATTTTCATTGAAAATTTTTGTTTTTCCAACAAAACTTGGAAATGAGTTTTCTTGTAATTTTTGCTGAGTCAGCTGTTCTTCTGGGGACTTCTGGAACTGTGCAGTCCCTTCACATACATTCCAATGAGGGTTACAGTTTAAAAGCCACATTTATAGTGCTAAAAGGCAATATAGCTGTACATATGTAATTAACAATAATATCTGCTTTTCTGACTTTGTGCTTGCCTATTTAAGAATTCCAGTAAGAACAATGGGCACATTTTTTAAACCCGAGTGCCTAAAGGTACGCTCCTAAATGTAGAAAATACCATGCTGGATCAGAGAAGACTAATTGTGTATTGTGTGAAAAAACATTTTCTTTTATCAGTTTTGAATTTGCCACTTTTCCATTTAATTGACTGCCCACTGATTATTATTATTTGCACTGCAGTAGCACCTAGTGTCCCCAGTCAGAGTACCACTGTGCTAGGCACTGTGCAAACATAAAAGATTGTAATCTCTCTTGGGGCAGAGACTGTCTAAAATAGATGAGGGGCAACTGATAGAAGTGAACGAGGGATGGGGGGAAACAAGCTAGTCATGAAACATCTATTTAGTATAATAAACAGTGGTCAAACTTTCTTCCAGTAGACTAGATGACATAACATTTATTCTGACTTTCCTTACCATCCCCCAGCCCCGCCCCCTTTTTTTACACTGTGAGTGGGACATTATTTCAGTGGAAAAGGTGTAATTTATCACTTACTGTTCCTGTATACAGCATGGAAAGTTTAGAAAAGATCTCTAGTTCGTGGACTTCCCCTTTTTTAAAAAAAAGATGTTAAGTATGAAGGGAAAGTAAGATTAGCTGCTGTGGTATGTTGTTCCATGTTTATGACAATTTTCCTTAGTTAATCAGCCACAATGGATACTGCATTTCTTTAAAAAGAAAAGGAGTACTTGTGGCACCTTAGAGACTAACAAATTTATTAGAGCATAAGCTTTCGTGAGCTACAGCTCACTTCATCGATGAAGTGAGCTGTAGCTCACGAAAGCTTATGCTCTAATAAATTTGTTAGTCTCTAAGGTGCCACAAGTCCTCCTTTTCTTTTTAAAGAAATGCAGACTAAAACGGCTGCTACTCTGAAACCTGCATTTCTTTAGGAATTGCTCTTCTTGTAATTTCAGTACCCCAGTGACATAGGACAATGCAGCATCAGGAACAGAGATGATTGCAAACACCTCAGTTTTGTGATTGAACCATATGAACATGATGAACCAGATGAACAGCTCTCCTGCTGGTAATAGCTCACCTTAAGTGATCACTCTGCTTACAGTGTGTATGGTAACACCCATTGTTTCATGTTCTCTATGTACATAAATCTCCCCACTGTATTTTCCACTGAATGCATCCGATGAAGTGAGCTGTAGCTCACGAAAGCTTATGCTCAAATAAATTTCTTAGTCTCTTAGGTGCCACAAGTACTCCTTTTCTTTTTGCAGATACAGACTAACAGGGCTGCTACTCTGAAACCAGATGAACATAAAATGCCTGTTTATGTCTGAGCCCTACAGCAGTTGTAGCCAACTTGTTTACCTCTTCCTCCCCTATTTGGAGATTGAGCATGAGACTAAATTGTGTCACAGATAAGTAGCCTGAAGCAGCTGGCTGGAGAGATGACATTTCACCAGGATACAAAACAAATGCACACAGAAA
The DNA here is from genome assembly GCF_009764565.3 of Dermochelys coriacea. Lineage (NCBI taxonomy): Eukaryota > Metazoa > Chordata > Testudines > Dermochelyidae > Dermochelys > Dermochelys coriacea. The sequence goes on from NC_050068.2 coordinate 148,823,956, forward strand.
AAAGTGAGAAAATAAGATAAGGTGGTCGAGATTGCACACTGGACAGGTATGCTTGTACAACTATGTCTGGAGACCGCTGAATTGGAATTAATTTGCAAACTGGATACAATTAACTTAGGCTTGAATAAAGATTGGGAGTGGATAGGTCATTACACAAAGTAAAACTATTTCCCCATGTTTATTCCCCATCCCCCACCGTTTCTCAGACATTCTTGTCAACTGCTGGAAATGGCCCACCTTGATTATCACTACAGAGGGTCCTCCGCCTCCTGGTGGTAATAGCTCACCTTAAGTGATCACTCTCCTTACAGTGTGTATGGTAACACCCAGTGTTTCATATTCTCTATGTATATAAATCTCCCCACTGTATTTTCCACTGAATGCATCTGATGAAGTGAGCTGTAGCTCACGAAAGCTTATGCTCAAATAAATTTGTTAGTCTCTAAGGTGCCACAAGTACTCCTTTTCTTTTTGTGTCTGGAGTATCTCAGAGCTTACCAAATCATTTGAAGCTCATTTTCATAAAATATTTCAGACATATTGTCAGAGTGAATGTTGTACCAGAAAACCTAAAAGAAGGGTTTTGTGTACATAGTGCAGGGAGGTTGGACAATTGTTTTTTATCCTGAGCTTACAGATGGCATGTAATCCCTTTTTCTGAATTCATACAAAAAACCTTCACATTTTTAAATATTTAAGGCACTTTCCCCCCAAATATTTACATTTAGCCATGCACATAAAAACAGGACTGACAAAAATATTTTTAAAACAATCAGAAATATTTCTTGAGGGATGCTTAAGATGGATGCTTTTTTTTAATATACAGCATAATTTAATATTTACCTGAAGCTGTTCTTCTAGTGCAGCAGTAGTTTTATCTCCACCACTTTCATCCACCACAACTACCATATGAGTAAGGGAATTCACCCTGACTTGTTCCTGTTCCAAGTCTTCTTGAAGAGCCTAAAAAGAAAAGGGGGGGGGGATCTATTATCACTCTTTAGACAGGAAGATTCCAGTCCTCATACGGAGTGTAGTGTCAGAGTAGAACCTCATTGACTAAAAAATGGGAATACATGAGCAGTAAGGTGGTACAATATGCAAGGATAGCTGTCCCTTTCTTGAAAACTATCTAGTACAATCTGTCTTTCCTCTCTAAGTATTTAGTCCTCTCATCAACATTCAGAATGAAACTTTGGATTGAAAAAAATTGTTGTTGAGCTTGTGTAGTTGACATTTTATAAATATCAATATCTTGTTCATTTGAAATGGGTATTAGATTACTTTATTAACAGTGTTTGCATATGTTATAGTATTACACACAAAAATATGTTAAAGAACATTATTAAAGTTGCAATGTCAAATACCAAAAACTTAGGAAATACTAGTATTAAGGTTGCCTGTGCAACCTTAACTTTGCCCCCTTGTGTGTGGGTGCATTATGATGCTGTCTTTAATTACATGATCACATACTATTTTTGCCACAGGACCCCTGCTTCAATCAGTACAAAGGATGATTGGTGCCTACTTAATGAGCAGCTATTCAATACGTTTTTTCTCCTCATTGTTCAATGTGTAGCTCCTGCTTTATTTACTGTACACTATTCAAACCTTGCTCTGAACATAGTTTACATTTTACCTTAATGGGCGTTGTTGTTTTTTCTTTTATTTACTCAGTATTAACTGCCTCATGGCCTTTTCTTTGGCACTCAACATTGTAGTCTGAACGCATTACAAACATTAATGAATTTATTTTCAGATGAGTGGTAGCATCCCCATTTTACAGGCATAGAGAGATTAAAGCCAAAATAAACTCTTAATTTTAGTTGCCCCGTCTCAGACTCCAAGGACCATAGTACTTAACATTGCATAACACTTTATATGTTGCAAGTATTGTTCCTACTGACTGCAGTTGTAACTGCGAATTCTTAGCACTTCTGGAAACCAGACCCTAGGGTCTCAAGTCAGGAACTCAGAAATGAACAAATAGAAATCACCTGTAAAAAAAGTTTTGTTTCAGTGACTTGCCCAATATCACAAAGGAATTCTGTAGAATTGAATTCCACAGGGCAGCATAAAACTGCCTTAGACGTGAGACTATCCTTTCTCTTCCTGTAACCCTCATTCATTACACTCCTTCCAACTTCTGCAACAAGTGAAAGAGGGGTCCTACGGACAACAATATCCTTTACTACACAACCTTGTTTCATCCCCAGAGCAGCTCTGTCCTGTACACTGCACCAAGTAAGGGTCCAGTGGAAAAAGCCAGTAAGTGATAATGTAATTAAAGACTATGTAAAAGAATAAATGGACACAAATAAGATGTCAAGAATTATAACATTCAAAAACCAGTCGGAGAACACTTCAATCTCCCTGGTCACTCGATTACAGATCTAAAAGTCACAATATTACAACAAAAAACCTTCAAAAACAGACACCAACGAGACACTGCTGAATTGGAATTAATTTGCAAACTGAACACCATTAAATTAGGCTTGAATAAAGACTAGGAGTGGATGAGTCATTACACAAAGTAAAACTATTTCCCCATGATTATTTCCCCCCTCCCTACTGTTACGCTCACCTTCTTGTCAACTGTTGGAAATGGGCCATCCTGATTATCACTACAAAAGGTTTTTCTCTCCTGCTGATAATAGCTCACCTTAATTGATCACTCTCATTATAGTGTGTATGGCAACACCTCTTTTTTCATATTCTCTGTGTGTGTAATATATATATTTATATCTTCCTACTGTATTTTCCACTGCATGCATCCAATGAAGTGGGTTTTAGCCCACGAAAGCTTATGATCAAATAAATTTGTTAATCTCTAAGGTGCCTCAAGTACTTTTCGTTCTTTTTGCTGATACAGACTAACACAGCTGCCACTCTGAAACCTCTCAGAGTGCAGGTTCCCTGTTATCAGTTCTGATGCCCAGACCCAGATCCAGTACAGTTAACACCAGCTCAGAGGTACAAATTGCAAAGAAAATCCTGCTCAGCTCCAGGCTGGAGCATGATCAGTGAAGACATGACCTTTGGGGATTTATGCTGCTAAAATCTAACAAATCTCTACTGAACATAAGCAAACTACAATATTTCAAATTTTTATAACTTAGGTAAATTTAGGCACCTTTTTTATGGAGATGGTAACAGCACATCCCTGTCACAAAGATGACCCATCCATCAAATTTTAAGTCCCTGCTCTAAAGCATGGGGACACTAGAGCATCTAAAACACAAGTTAACAGATTATATTTAACGTGGGGGGGAACACATTTTCCCGTACCCTCATTCTCAAGAATGAGTGAACTGTTATGGTTGAAATTTTCAAAGAAAAAAAATCAGCGGAAAACAGATCTAGCATGGAAAACGTCAGCCCAAATGGTTAAAGTCTGGCAAAGTTATAAGCAACTGAAAATGGTTTTGTATTGGGAAAAGTCAGGAAACCTTAATATGCAGAAGCCACCAGCCATGTGCACGTTTCATGTAACACATTTCATAGTCTACATCTGTTTTCTCTTGGTAATTATACTTACAAAGTAACACCCATGTACTGTCAATTAACATTTTGATAATGTAGAGACTCATATAAATGCAGTGCAGGAAGCCATCTCCAAGCAACATCTAGCCCAGCCCCTTGCGCAGAGGCAGGACCAAATCCCTGAAACGCATTTGACCACTCTCTTCTTAAAATCATCTAATGATGGGGATTCCACAATCTCCCTTGGAAGCCTATTCCAGAGCTTAACCATACTTATAATTAGTAATTTTTTTTTCTAATATGTAACCTAAATCTTCCTGGCTGCAGATTAAGCCCATAATATATTGCCCTACATTCAGTGGACAGGGAGAACAATTGATCACTGTCTTCTTTATAACAGCCCTTATCATATTGCAAGATTTATCAGGTCCTTGCTCCCCAGTCACCTTTTCCTCAAGACTAAACATGCCCAGTTTTTTTTTTATTTGTTTTTTAACCTCTCCTCATAGGTCAGGTTTTCTAACCCTTTTATCATTATCATTTTTGTTATATTCCTCAGAACTCTGTCCAATTTGTCCACATCTTCCTTAAAGTGTGGCACCCAGACCTGGACACAGTTACCTCCTGTGTCTTATATATGACACTCCGATTAATGCACCCCAGAATGAAATTCGCCTTTTTTTTTGCAACTCTATTGCATTGTTGACTCATATTCAGTTTGTGATCTACTATAACTCCAGATCCTTTTCAGCAGTTCTACAGCCTTTCTAGTTATTCCCCATTTTGTAGTTGTGCTTTGATTTTTCCTTTCTCAGCATAGTACTTTGCACTTGTATTAAATCTGGTTGATTTCAGCACAATTTCCTATTTGTCAAGGTCATTTTGAATTCTAATGCTGTACTCCAAAGTACTTGCAACCTCTTCCAGCTTGGTATCATCCACAGATAGTATAAGCACACACTCTACTTCATTATCCGAGTCATTAAGGAAAATATTGAATAATATCAGACCCAGGACAGACCCCCCCACAGAATACCTATTAGACAAGCACTCGCAGTTTGACAGCGATCCATTGATAAGTACATTCTGAGTATGGTCTTCCAATCATGTATGCACCTACCTTATAGTAATTCCATCTAGACCACATTTCCTTATTATTTCAAATGGCCACAATCAATATATTGGGGCAGATTTTTGGTTTTGTTCCATTCCCTTTGCAAATTCTTTGCAAGAGGCAAGGTCCTCTGCTTGGGATTCCCCTGGTAAAGGGGAGCCTCAGAAGGTGTAGAGAAGGCATAAGCAAACCCCTTTCCCTCTTTCTTCACAAACTGCAAGGAAGGGCAGTAATGTGTGTGAATTTCACTAGCTAGCCGCAGACTAGAAGTTACAAGAGAGAATGTTGTTCAATAATAAGAGCTTTGAATGGCACAAAATTATTAACATCAGTTACTGGAATTGTTGAGACCAGAACTCATGGTCTCTTGCTGATTCTCAGCCTGGTACACCTCACCCTAGGCCAAAATAGTAGTTGTTGTATTCTCCTTTTCCTTGTCCTCCAGATCTAGAGCTCTAGTTCCTTTCTGCTTACCATGAGGCTCACTGGAGCTAGCAGTGTGTATTAAGGAACTCCCTGCAATTGGAACACACTCAGTGCAATCAGTAGGCAGTGAGTTCTGTGATGCATTCTCAGTGCAGATTGGATGTTCAGAGATTTTAGAATCAAGCTCTTCTGAGCATGTAAAAATAGCAATTTTCAGAGACTTATAAATTGGATAAATGTTGGTGTATTTTCATGGGGACAGCAAAAAACACCTCTTTGATCCCAGAGCTAACCCACTGCCATGTTTGAAACAGCATAGTTGCCAGAGCTTTTCAGTGAAATTATTCGGTGGAATTACCACTGGCAAAACTACCTATTTTCCCCCTAAGGTTGCTCCCAGGAAAGATTAAATATTAAAAAACAACCACCACCAAAACAACCTGGAAAAGAGCAAGCTTGGAAAATTTCAGCTAGAATAGGTAAAGTCTAGAAGAGGTTTAAGCAACTGAAAACAGGTCACATAATGGAAAGTGTTAGGGAACCTTTACTATATAAATGTCATTACCTGTAGCAGCTCTGCATATCATATGTACTATATTATTACTCATTCTGGCCTGTGTACTGGGTGAAACCACATAATCACTATGTTCTCGAATGAACTCACGCTGAAAAATTATAGAAGACAAAAACACCACATCACCCAGGGGTGGACACTTTTCACTCCATACCCCTTCTGTGTAACAATCTAATCTTTTTTACCCACTCCATCTCAAGTATCAGGGGGTAGCCGTGTTAGTCTGGATCTGTAAAAGCGGCAAAGAGTCCTGTGGCACCTTATAGACTAACAGTTGTATTGGAGCATAAGCTTTCATGGGTGAATACCCGCTTCGTCAGATGCATCATGCATCTGACGAAGCGGGTATTCAACCACGAAAGCTTATGCTCCAATACGTCTGTTAGTCTATAAGGTGCCACAGGACTCTCCATCTCAAGTGACATCTGTTACTCCCTATGCTTAACTATCAATCCCAATTTGTATTTAGCTCAGTACTGATTTCTTTCCCCAGACCTGAAGAACTGTTTGGTTAAAAAATTTGAAGCTTCCAGCAACAGAAGTTGGTCCAATACAAGATGTTACCTTACCTACCTTGTCTCTCTCTCTCATGGCAATTCAGAGGAACAAACTATAATGCAAGAACAAAAATAGGATTCCTTCCCATTCTTAACAATAACTGCATTTTATAAAATCACTGGTGAAATAGAACTGGGCAACACTCACAGACAGTGACAAGAGTACAAATGAACAAATGATGGGATAACAAAAATAATAATCTAACAGCACCAAAAGCAGATTTAGACAGCTCCTATCCTGCTTCACAAATTACCTCCCCACTCTTGTCACTAGAAATGTGCTTAGCTGACTGATTCTCTGGCAATTAAATCAAGGAATAACAGGATAAAATAATAATAAATCAATATAGTCTCAAATAATAAACTCTGCCTGCAATGGACAAACTGCCCTTTTCCACAGCAGCATACAACAGATGTTTCAGAAAATACAGTGGTTTTCTCCGACGGATGATATATATAATTGTGCCATGTATCAAAGTAATGGGAATCAAAAAAGAAAAATGTGGCTATTCATACCCACCCACTCAAACATGATTTTTGTGGAAGCAGCGTGAGCAGCTGTGTACAATTTCTGTTCAGTGACATGAAAACCAGAGAAGGGCTCAGGTCTGAAAATTAGATCCAGATCCTCCAGTCAATGGGTGTTTGGGTTAAAATGGGTTAATTATAACTTCAGAAGGTTAAAAATCCAGTCAGCTCCCTGACTACATCATTAAGAGAGATTTGACAGGAGAGTACCCCAATTTTTGCAGTGTAAGCCTCAGACATACAGAATGAAATCCAATATGCTAGTTTCCTATGCCTAGAGGCAATGGGAATTAAACAAGGCAACAGCTCAAATTTATATTAGACTTATTTAAGAATGAGGCAGGTGTCAGTCATGTAACAAAGACAAAAGATCATCAGAGGATAGTCATCTTTCAACATGACAGAATACAGCAATGTTATAAAGAGAAAAATGTAACCAGCATCTGAGATACATAGCCCAGGGTGACACTGTAAGCAAGGGAAATAGCCTTAAAGAATACAAGACTCTAATCTGTGTGTGTTGCCTGTATTTTCCCCTCCCTCCCTTATTAAACTACATAAATCAAAATCAGTGGTAGGCTTACAGATTCTCAAAAAAAAAAACCAAAAAAAACAAAACAAAAACCAAACCACCTCTGTGAAGGCCATTAACGACAGATCTGTTCCCAGGCCTATTATCATAACTACCTCTAAAAAAATTGATTCCCAAAGTCTGTATTCGCAAAAAGAAAAGGAGTGCTAGTGGCACCTTAGAGACTTTCGTGAGCTACAGCTCACTTCATCAGATGCATCCGAAAGCTTATGCTCAAATAAATTTGTTAGTCTTTAAGGTGCCACAAGTACTCCTTTTCTTTCAGTAAAACTCTAAACTTCTGAACATTTTAGCCAGTTTAACTGTACAAAGTGAAATCTATACATAAATTTTAAAAGTGCATTTTTGTTTAAATCACAAAATTTTAAATATGTAGCCTTTCTAGGCAAATTAACAATCTTCAGTTTCTCTCAGGTATGCAGATTTCTTTCAGTTTTAAAAATGCATAGCCAAGACTACTTCAACAGTAGACAAAATACTTAAAATACAGGTCAAATGACAAATAACTTTTTTGCAGTTTCTTAGATAATTATGTTAAAGTAGTTTGGCAAACTTAATGTGAGATCTGTAAACATTTTTGTGGCCCTAAAACCCCCTAGAGTTTGTCTTTGGCACAATGCAGATAGAAACTGTCCTTTCTGTACTGTTCAGCTGAAAGTCTCATATAACACTAAGTTAAGAAGGGGAGCTTGCTGGTAAGAATTCCTCGGTCTTTTCCTAGCAACGAATAACAATTAATCCTAGATCTGTTTTATTGAATGGTTTATGTTCTCAGGATTGGAGTTCACTCTCTCTACGTGGGCCCACAAAGAGGAATCGGTGTATCAGTCTCAAAAACTTGAGCAGTATTTGATACAACATACAGAAAAGACAGATTAAAAGGAACCAAAGATACAGAGTTTGAGTCAAGAGGCAGAAAATAAAATGAACAAAATAGATATTCTAGATATGGAAGGAAACAAGGGGCCAGGAATTAATCAAAGGGAGATGAGGAGAAAGAATAAGTATGACAGAAACACAAGAGAAAGAGAGAGAGATTGCTGCATTCCAGCCAACAAACCAACCCATCATTCTGGCTGCAGCTACCCAATTAATCTGATGCCTTCTTCTCATTTCTGTCTTTCGAACTCTCCAGTTCCTCCCAATAAATGCCACAATACTAATACTATGCAGTAATTGGGAATGTATACATCCATGCTAAGGACATGAAACTTTCAAAACCAGAGATTACTTATACCCTTTCCTGAAATGAAGTACCAACTGTGTTGTTCTTGTTCATATCTAGTGCAGTAAAACTTGGTTTCAACTGTTTTCCCCACACATTATATACAGCCATGAATTTTTATCTTTGCTGTAGTATGCAGCTTTGTTATACTGCAGGAATCAGGAGGCACTGGTGCAGAATATAATACCAAATAAATTCTATGTGAATGTTGCAGATAGCTTTGAAATGTCTGCAAACATCTTGTCCTCCAGTTACTACCTACCAGCAGGTTCTGCCTGAGAAGAATTTTAATCCATGCCCAATGAGGAGGGGAAAAACTTCTTTTTTATCACTTTACTGTCTGAATGATCCCTTGGTAGAGAAGACAGAGTTGAAACCTTGTTTTTTAAGTATGCATCCGTAGTGTTAACTGACTCATCACATTCAGAAACGTGGAATCAGTATATAGGAGAGGGAAATTTCTGAATACCTTGGAGACCCAGGGTGGAAGTCCTGGCCCCACTGAAGTCAGTGATGGAACACTCCATTGACGTCACTGTGGCCAGAATTTTACTCTCCAAACAAAGGAATGCACCCATTATAGTCATTAAGATCAAAGTTCTTAAAGGGAATGTAGTGTTTCACTGGCACAATAAATTATTAGCTTTAATGCCATTAGCATTCAAATACCATATATGTCAAAAGAAAAACAAGAACCCAGTTACCAATTTCTGAGTGAATTTGTAATATATATTTTCAGTTACAAATTATGTTTCCACCTTTACTTGCCATTTTTTTAAAAAAGTTTCATTTAGTGCTCAGAAAACGGGCTGGACTGGAAAGCTTGGAAACTGAAATCTTCTATTTACCCACAGACCAGTTACAGCATAGGCAGCAGCAGCACCACTAGCTTTTCCAGACTTCCTCACTAGAATGAGAGCTCTTCTGTGTCATGGTTAAGTGAAGAGTTCAGTCTCTATGTTGTTCTTGGCCTCAGCTGCTGCCTCAGGGCTGTATATTGGTTTAAATTTCTGATGGTAGGTTTTGGGATGTAACGACCTGCCCTTTACAAATTAGACTAAAACCATGAACTCATTCCACGTAAGCCACCAAGATAATAAAAAGGATCGGATAAAAACTTGTGGGAACTATAACGGAAATGGATTTGAACCACTAACGTACAGTTGAAGGACACCTTAATCTCTTCACACTTTCTGAAATCACATCTCCTAGGCCTTACATTTTTCTGATATTTATCTTCCTATCTTTTATCATGATGCATACATGTTTCTGTGTGTGTGTGTGTGTGTGTGTGTGTGTACAGAACGAATTACAATTAGCACAATTTTTAAAATCTGCTTTATGTAATTATTTTTACCTCTATTTATTTTATCCTTTTAAAAGTGATAATCATAGCCTTACCAGAATTCTATCTTATTTGCCATATTGAATTTATTTGCCTATGTTCGTATTAGTTTAGTTTGATTTATGCATTTTTAACTCAATCAATTCCAATTTAAGAAACACTTTTCTACATCACAGTGCAAATAAGCTTGGTCAAATATCTTTCTTTCCCCAATTGCTGGCTTGTTATTTTTCATAATTAAATACATTTTTCAAAATAATCTCTTCCATTACAAAGCTAGAGACTACACTTGGATTACTTTACAATGCTCAGGGCCTACATACTCAGTGTGCCAGTACTGCTATTGAGCTTTGGAATTCCAATTATAACAACTAATAGTGTCTCATTGCTACTAGAGCACCCAAGGAAGAAAGCACAAGATGACAAGAGGAAAAAAACATGGGAGTAATAAAATCTGAAATGTTATGCTTTGTAATAAAAAGGATATTACAATTGCCTATTTTCTTGGTATCTAACCAGATTTTCTAGTCTAGTAAATTATGAATATGAGAAAGAATGAAGAAAATCCCAGTCTTATTAAAAAATTCTGAATTGCAATGCAGTCTATACAAAGACTTGGTTATTCTGAAAAACTTAAAGTTCAATCAATGAAATATTCTTCACTACTCTTCACTAATACTAGTTTTAGAGCTTTAAAAATGTGAAAAGATCATTGATATACGTTCCTTCTTTAAACAATATTTTGACTCCAACAGTAATGTACTTATGTAAAATAGCTTACCTTGTGTTCCTCTACTTGATGTTTTAAGTCTTCTAGATCAGGGCCCAGTGGCTCCGACTCAATTTTCTTTGTCCTTTCTTCTGTTTTTGCTAGCCAGTCAGATAACTGTGTTAGTTGCTGATTCTGAAGGTCCATGAGAATTTTATGTAAGCTAGAAACAAGGAAAATCATCACTTACATTTGTACATGTAAGAAACTAGTAAGCAGAAATGTTTGCTTACACTTGCATTCTTTTTTTTTTTAAAGTTAGTTTAATACTTGTATCAGAAAATGCTCAGAAACCAGCTCTGGTACAGCACTGCAGGTTTACCCACCTTGTCCTACTAATGGGTTTAAACCACTATATAGAAAGGGAATATATTCATCTGAAGTGGTAGTTTGGTTTCCAAGCCCATTCCATTTGCTGAGACTGCCAACAAAGGTGCCATTTTCTGTTTTCAAATGGATGGAAACAGAGACCACAACTCATTTCTGTAGCAATGTACTAATAGACATCTGGTAGTACTGAAATTGGCCCATCCTGATCAGCCTGATTTGAACCAGTCAATGTGAAACATCTCACTTTACTAGCTGGGCACAGTCTATTTATTGCTGGCACTTCAACCCAGTACATCTTACTATTAAGAGCTGGTCAAAAACTGGAAATTTTCACCCTATGGGAAATGCTAATATTTTGATTTGGGGGTAGGCAAGGGGGGAATCCTCATTTGGGACAAAGTCAAAACACACCCACCCTTTTGTTTTGTTTTAAGACCATAAATGTATAGAAAATTTCTATGCAAAAAATGTTGAAATATTTTGTTTCAGCTTGGTTTAATATTCAGCTATGTCTGCATAAGCTGCCAGCTGCATGGGTACTCCGGGGGTCAGCACCCACGGAAAAAAAAATTGGGGGTGCTCAGCACCCACCAGCCACAGCTGTTCGGTGGCAGTGGGGTGTCAGGGAAGGGGGTGGTAAGAGGCGGAGCGAGGGCGGGGCCTCAGGGGAGGCATAGGATTGGAGCACCCACAGGGAAAAATAAAAGTCAGCGCCTTTGGGAGCTGTAGTTTGGTTGCTTCATGCCCCTATTCTACTCTATTGGCCATACTGAACAAGGACAGCCAAGGTGGGTGCAGCTCAGGGTTAAAAGAAACAATCTTTCATTTAGACAACCTGGCAGGTTTCACTTCAGGTCCATCTGACCCCAAATATTTCATTTCTTTTTATATGGAAAATTTTGATTTTACTGAAACTGCATTTTCCATTCCAAAAACATTTTGATGGAGAAGTCCTGTAAGCTCTACTTACTAACCCCCACAACGTAATAGCTGTTAAATTTGATGGGGGGAGATGATTAAGCCTATATTGACTCACTGGAGAATGTTCCACAGGTGGGACAGTTGCTCATAATGTAAGCTATATTTACAGAATTTCAAATCATATAAAAGTAAGTTTTAATTGCTAAGATGGTTAAAAAAGTTCCAAATGGAACCATTTTCTATCTATAGTTCTGTCTAAATTGAAAACAAATCAGAAAAATCACATTTATTTCACTGAAATTTAATTTGAGAGGAAAGCCAGAAAAAAATGTTCCTCCAACACTCTGTTCAACTTTTTTGGAATTAAACGTTTCAATTTTTTTTAAAATGTAGTATTATATTATGCAGAATAATATATAGTTTAAAATATCAACTCAAAGCGAAACAAAATGTTTTAAGCAATCAGACTGTGGTATAAAGCCCCATATTTTTCATAGTAATATTATGGTGATGATTATAACATAACTATGATGTATTTTATGAAAGATAGGTTTTGTAAGATATCACTGAAAAGCTTATGACTCACAGAATATGATTATCCTATTTGTATGCATGTATCATTTTGGTATCTGAAGTTAGGAAAATTATCTATGTTTCTATTACAAATGTGTTTACACCTGGGGAACACCTACTAGTTAGAATGCAATCAATCTAAATGGCTGGCTGGGCAGGGCTATTAGGGAGAACAATAGGTCTTAGAAGATGCTACTCTTCCACTGGGGGGGCCTTCCTGAGTGGTCTACAAACAGCCTCCAAGTCATAGCTGCTCTGTCCCTACTGAGAGACATGTGACCAAGTCACCTGATACTGGACTCCATCTTGGAATACCAGCGTTTTTCCACTGACTGGGTATGGGAGACAAAGGGTTCCCACCATATGCAAAAGCTATTTAAGGCAGGGGAGTGAGATCATTGTGTTTTTTCACTGACTCCCTGCTGGAAACACCTGAGGAACTGGACTAGGGGAGGAGGGTTGAACCCAGGCTAGAAGGATTTCTAGCCTGTGAAAAGACTACCTGGGGTTTTAAGCTGGAGAGTAGAGATAGGGTCCAGAGTGACCTAGACCAATTGGAGGACTGGGCCAAAAGAAATCTGATGAGGTTCAGCAAGTACAAGGGCAGAGCCCTGCACTTAGGAAGGAAGAATCCCATGCACTGGTAAAGGCTGGGAACCGACTAGCTAAGCAACAGTTCTGCAGAAAAGGACCTGGGGATTACAGGGAATGAGAAGCAGGATATGAGTCAGGAGTGTGCCCTTGTTGACAAGAAGGCCAACAGCACATTGAGCTGTATTAGTAGGAGCATTGCCAGCAGATTGAGGGAAGTGACTATTCCCCTCTATTTGGCACTGGTGAGGCCACACCTGAAGTACTGTGTCCAATTTTGCCCCCCCCTCCCACTACAGAAGGGATGTGTAAAATTGGAGAGAGTCCAGAGGAGGGCCATGAAAATGATTAGGGGCTGGGACACATGACTTATGAGGAGAGGCTGAGGGAACTGGGGTTATTTAGTCTACAGAAGAGAAGAATGATGGGGGATTTAATAGCAGCCTTCAACTATCTGAAGGGGGGGTTCCAAATCTAGGCTGTTCTCAGTGGTAGCTGATGATAGAACAAGAAGCAATGGTCTCAAGTTGCAGTGGGGAGCGTGTCTAGGTTAGATATTAGGAAACACTATTTCATTGGGAGGGTGGTAAAGCACTGGAAAGGGTTACCTAGGGAGATTGTGAAATCTCCATCCTTAGAGGTTTTTAGGGCCCAGCTTGACAAAGCCCTGGGTGGGATGATTTAGTTGGTGTTGGTCCTGCTTTGAGCCGGGGATTGGACTAGATGACCTCCTGAGGTCTCTTCCAACCCTAATATTCTATGATTAAGCGCAAGCAAGTGCAGAGATTCTTAAGGGCAAGCTGCAAAATATGTAAAACAACAGTTAGGGTGAGAATTTGCTACTCATATCCAATCTCTTGAGTATATTAAGCTTATATTGCAGTTTTATTTATTTGCTAGGTAATCTGCTTTGTTTGCTATCCCTTATCACTTAAAATCTATATTTTATAGGTAATACGCTTGATTTTGTTTGGTCTAGTGTGTGGAAACTATAACTGGAGGCAGAAAGCTGTTACAGATCTTCCCCCACATTGAGGGAGGGGATGAATTTCATGAGCTTACGCTGTACAGTTCCCTGTACAGCACAAGATGGTATAATTTTGGGTTTACACTCCAAAGTTGGGGGGTGTCTTAGGAACGGGGCAGTGCATTAGGTAAGCCTTCCCATGCAGAGATGATCTCAGCATCTGTGTGTAGCTGCAGCTGGGTGTGTCCCCCACCTGTATGTGTGCTGGAGGGGGCTTGTCAAAGCAGTACAGTGTTAAGGGAGCCCAGGCTGGTGGGTCATGGGGACTAAGTGATACCCCAGTTACAGGTGTCACCACAGGTGAAACCCATCACACAGACATTTATTTGAATTTTTCTTTGCAGAGAATTTCAAATTTTTAAATTTTGTTCTGATTTAGAATGAAGACAAATTTTGAAATTTGTGATAAAAATGTCTATCCTCCGCACAGCTCTAGTTACTTGTTTGGGTAATATAATCATAATTTTTTCCAAAAAATCAAGCACATATTTTATCTAATTTTGGTAGACTGGGTATAGCTTCTGAATTTCACAATAAGCTTAATTTTCTCATTGCTTGAACATTTTTAAAAATAGTCTTTGTGAAATATTTATAGAAGAACTTATAAGCTTCTTAACATTTACCAAACAGCACAAATTCTATTTTAAATGTAAGGAATAATCAAAGATTCTACTGTACATGGTGAAAAATGAATGTATATGTTTTTTAACATAAATACCCAGTATGTAGTTAAACAGATGACATGGCAAGTCTCAAAAGCCAGAAGATTGTTTAAATATGGGCTGAGTACAACTGGTGTTGAATATGTCAAGCAGAAACTGATACTGGACAGATCTTCTGGATCTGCTCATGTATATAGCCTAGAATATTTGAAATCAATGCTATAAAACTTCAATAGTAGGAACAACTATTCAACCTGATACATCAGGGGTGGCCAACCTGTGGCTCTGGAGCCCTTAAGAAGTTAATATGTGGCTCCTTGTATAGGCATCAACTCCGGGGCTGGAGCTACAGGTGCCAACTTTCCAATGTGCCAGGTGGTGCTCACGGCTCAGTGCTCAACCCCTGGCTCTGCCACAGGCCCTGCCCCCACTCCACCCCTTCCCGCACCCTCTCCTTAGCCTGCAGTGCCCTTGCTCCTCCTCCCCCGAAGCCACAGAGCCTCCTGCACACCACGAAACAGCTGATCGAGAGGAGCTGTGCAGGGAGGGGGGAGGAGATGCTGATCGGCAGGGCTGCTGGTGGGTGGGAGGTGCTGGGAGTGGGGTGATCAACTGATGGGGGGCTGCTGACATATTACTGTGGCTCTTTGGCAATGTACATTGATAAATTCTGGCTCCTTCTCAGGCTCAGGTTGGCCACCCCTGTGATACATGATATCGATGAGGTGAAGCTTTCATAGATCAAGCAATTAATTGAATTTGCAAAAATGTGTGTAAAAATGTTACTACTGTGTAAGTAGAAGATTCAAAATCACCCATGTTAAAAGATTGCTTTCTGTGCACAGGAGAAACAGGTTCTTATGAAGAGTTAATACCCCACTTAAATTGATGTCTGGCAAAATTTCAGGTGAGTGTATTTTTGGAAATTTAAAATATTTACATAAATATATAAATATAAATGTAAATCAATGCACAAAATTGTATTAGAATGTTTTAGATTTTAGAAAGCTAGTTCTTTTCTTTTTACTTTATTTTTCTTTTCTTCATTTTTTCAGGTAGTCATTCCCTTTTTAACAATTTGACTTGGATGGGTATTTCCTCCCCCCCCCCATGTTTTGCAGGTTTATTATCCTTTTACACACACACCTTGGAGAAACAGGAGGGTCAGCAGCAAAAATCTCATCATTTTTGACCAGCTATTTTTAACAAAGCCATAGATAGGCAAGTTCTTCTGTAGTAGTCAATTTTTGTTTTAAAGTTTCTCAGCTCATCACTTAATCCTATACTTTGTCTATTGACTCTAGGTGCTGTAAATGAAAGAACCTTTCTGAAAGGATAACCACTAAAGCAGGTAAGTGCACAATAAACAGACCTTTTTCTGTAATTGCTTAATTTTAAACAGATAGTACTTCACTAGAGCTGAAAGGGACAGAACAAAAGTCCATGGAAAAAACTCCCATTGAATTCAATGGGCATTATCTCTACCTCTCTACTCCAAACTTGTGTCCTCCTGTTAAACTAAAATCCTGACTTGTGTCTCTGACATCATCTTGTGGATGTGTTGTTGTCAGCTCAAGCTCAGCATGGCTAAATGAGAGCTCTGAATCTAACTCTCCCGGCTACCTCTTTTATTGATCCCTGTGGACACCACCACCAATACTCAGGCCCATAAAGTGGGTATCATCTTTGACTCAGACCTCTCTTTAGGTCTTCACATCCAGGCTACATCAAAGTATTGCAGATTATCGCTGAACAGCATCACTAAGATTTAGCCTACCCATCCACACAGCTAATCATCTCATACAGGCTCTACGATTGCTATACAAAGTGAATACTGTATATATTAAAATGTAAGTTGTAATCTACAAAGTAGGAGTGTAGCCACAGTGGCACGTGTGGCAGCATGGGCTAGAGTGACACTCAAGTACAATCCTGGCCAGACCCCTGGGTATATACTTGGGTAGCCACCACAGTTATTTGTTAGTCTCTAAGGTGCCACGGGTACTCCTTTTCTTTTTACCACTATTTTTAGTGAGCTAGTTTGAGAATGCTCCCATGTGCTACAATTGCACCTCTCAATTGCAGTGCAGACATACCAAAATGTTGCTTAGTAAGCTATAGCTGATTTAGCAGCTAGAAGGGCAAATGCAGCTGTAAATGAAACAAAGTTATTTTGGCATATCAAAGTGGTCTGGAGGTTTATTGAGAAATTACTGTATGAATCTGATTAACTTTAGAATAAGGTTTTCTTGAACTCTGAACCACTCTGCCACAATTATAGATAGGCTATCATACCATTTCATTTTAGTCTTACTGGACATTTCTGTTTTGATAGAGTTAAGTAACTCAACAGTCACCTTTATCTATCCTGAAAGTTTTATCAGTTCTCAAGGGAGGAATTAAATTGTATCACAAAATATTAATCAACCATTGTTCATTTCCACACATTCCTCAATACCCAGAATATTTTGACACCATGGGCATTAAAACTTTCCAATTTATGGGAAAGGTAACTATTATCTTTAGTTTTAGCACCATTAATGCTTTTTATATTGTCAGGTGTAATGCTGAGCATAGTTCATTCTCTCAGCATGAACCTTCTCTGAAGTGCAGCGATGTTATTAAAATCTTGACATTTATTACATACAGTAGTAAAATTCATGAAATACCAGAATGAAGGCAAACACACGATGCATTAAAGGGAACAATTTTAATGGCACTCAGTGTACTAATAACAATTTTAATATTTGTGAATCTTGAATAGAGCTGGTTATAATGTTGGTGGTCAGGAGCTGAGAAGAGTCCTTGACTCACAAAATAGTAGTGCCAGAACTCCTTGGACCTAGTTCCCCACCCTCAAATGAGAGAGGGTGGCTTGGTAACCTGCACAGACTGCAGAAGAGCCCCGTAGATCCAGCTTCCCATTTGGGAAGAAGATGGGTCTGGACTTAAAGGGGTCAGGGGCAACTTCCAGACCTGACACCTGAAGCTACAATCTTTCCTTCCAGAGCTGGCCTGGAAGTGCCAAAAGAAATAACTTCTCTATTTTGTCATGAAATTATTTTTCTATATTTTGATCAGCTCTGGCTTGGGATTCAATCTGGGATTGTCTTTGAGGCCCATCTTTACTATATGTAGTCTGAGAAATTTATTGGCTTTAGTAGTCTTGTTCTTTGGCTTTTGTTTTCTCTTTGTATTTATTAAAATGTATTGATTCTAAGTCTGTGTAAAGGTTTTTTCTGTTTTATAAAATGTGTTACAAAAAGCAAAATTATGTTATTAAAATTAGCAGTAGAGAGAAAATTTAAAAAAAGTTCATCTTGCAAGTAAAAATACATGTAACCATGATGATATTTTCCTTGCAAAACAAGACAATCAGATGTGTTTTATAAGTGACACACAATGGAGTTAAATTCTTCATTAAGGGCTCAGTTTAGCACCCACTGAAGTCAATGGAAAACTCCATTGACTTCACTGATGGAAAAAAGTATATTTTGACACTGTACTGCTGATGAAAAATGATGTAATAAACTCAAATCAAATCCAGAGTTAAATGGTGGATATAAACTACTTAGGAAATAATGCAAATTTGTCAGATAATATGACATTTATAAAGATGATTTTTAAAATAATCCTGTTGAACACCAAGCCTAGCTGAAACATGTCCACACTACACTATAGTATATTACTTACACTAATGCTGGATATAGAGATCCTAGTACAAAGGCAAGTTTTGATCAAGTACGTATGTTCTACTTTTAGAACTCAGCCCTCAACTAGGAATTTTGAGTACTTAAAGTAAAACTTTCATAGTGGATGAAACTCTCATTTGTATGACATTTTAATCCACATTTTTATTATAAATTCCACTTGTATTTCATATATTTTCTTCTCATATTTAATAGTTATTGAAGAATCTGTACCCATACAAAGATTCTATTCCTTCTCAATGTATCTTCTCATCCTATTTGATACTGCACTAAGGTGGTAATGCTAAGTTTATGAAATCACAGTTGTTTCCATGGCAGTAACTTGTGATGTTAAAAACATGCAATAATGATTTCATTACTGTATCACACAGGAAAAGATGTTGGGCATACAAATTCTTATCGAAGCACAAATATCAAACAATAGGAGAGAAAATAACTGAAGAAGCATGGTGCTTTTTGTATTAATGTTCCCTTTCATCAAGTATATGCCAGTTTTAAAGTCCCTTAATCTAGAATAAGAGGAAAGAAGTCATTTTAAAAACCTGAGAGTGGAGTCTGCATGCATTAAAATCTCATTTTACCTACCATTTATCCATGTTAAATCCATTATTAAAACACCAAAATCAATTTTCTAATTTTTTTATTTAGATTCAAAATTGAATGCAAGAGCCTATTCTAAAACGATGGTTAATAGAAGAGTAATTAAAGCTTTAGTCGTGCTTATCAGAGAGGAGAAGGGAGATATCTGACTGTCCTGAGCTTAAGAGATGCTATTACGAAGAAAAGAGAAAGAGATTTAATACAATGCTAACCAAAGTGAATAATGTATATATTAAAATGTAAGTTATACAATATTTGATACACTGTATTCAGTATTTCAGTTTAATTTTGATTCCAAAACATTTGATATTGCTCTAGCTACACTATTTTAATAGAATAAACTATTTAAATTGAAATGCATTTTTCCTTGATAACTGTAATGGAAATGCTGTGTTAATTATAATATTTACTGGTGTAAAGAAGGAATTATGCTCTCTTGGGACCGCATTGCAGAATTGGGTACTTTTTTGAGACATTTTCTTGCGAAGCCCCAGGATTTGGCCACTGTCACTGCAAGATACTGGACTTAATTGACAAAGAGTCTGATTTAGCATAGCAAATCTAATATTCTTACTTAAAGTACTCTTAATTTAAGGCTCTGAAATTATACTGGTAAAATATTCAGCTTTTTCATTTTTAACTATTTGTTCATTTTCCCTCCCTATATTCCTATTTTAATTCTTCACAAAGCATACCAAACCATGCAGTACCTGGTAAATTATTATTTATTCCTAATTTTATTCAAAGGTAAATAGCTATAGTACATACAGCTCTTTATATTATAAATTAAGATTTTATCTGGCTCTTAATATAAATGCCACTAAGTGCCTGACAAAGAATACTGAACAAAAGAGAATGGCACAGATTCTCAAACAGGCACCCAAAAAGCACCATTCCAGATCCCTGAAGTCATGGCTATATTAAGCAGGTTCATGAGGCCTCAGATATTTTGAAGGAGCTATTTGTTGTTGTTGTTGTTTTTAAAAACAATCAACAGTAATCATTTCTCATCTCCTCCTGCCCAGAGTTGGAACTGGGATGTGGGGAAGGATAAACGATTTGTGGCTGTGGGGGGACTTCTTGAAAGAGGAGAATTCACATGGGTTGTGGCAGCAGTGAAAGGACAAGCAAGGAAAGAGGTAACAGGTGCTCTGGGCAGCAGGACTATGAGGAGTAGTTGGCTATCAAGCACATATTGAACAGCACAGTAGTAGAGGCCAGCTGCACTCAGCAAAGATGAGGGATGGGTAGCTAAGAGAGAGGGTCTGAGGAAGATTGGGATGGTAGGAGAATGAGTTAGGAATGGTCAAGGAGAGCCAGATTTATGAAAACATAGGGTTGCAGCAAAGTTGGAGTAGTACAAATCTAATTGAGCTTTTTCTGAGGGAATACTTTAGACATGGCTTAGTTTGGGTTGGTTCATGGCTATACAGCATACAGGTAACTCTCAGATGCTGCTGGGTTGTTCTCTGGAATCTCAATTTTCATTAAAAAGCCTCTGGTTGTTGGTGTTATAAAAAGCTCTCAAAAACATGAGCCAAGTGTAACCAATGCAGAGGCTTCTACATGAGTCTGCAGAGAACCTGGAACAGAGACCCAGAACTGCCCATTCATTTAATTTAACTCAAATGCCCAGTCATGACAACTGTCTTGTCTGGACAAGACAATTGTGGACTATTTTATTCCTCATGTAAGAAAGCAGAGGAAGGATCACAAATATGCACAATGTATTAAGAAAAGGAGTGGATCCACTGAATGCATCCAATGAAGTGAGCTGTAGCTCACAAAAGCCTATGCTCAAAGAAAATTTGTTAGTCTCTAAGGTGCCACAAGTCCTCCTTTTCTTTTTGTGGATATAGACTAAACACGGCTTGTCAAGGTTCCTTCCCCACTCTAAACTCTAGGATACAGATGTGGGGACCTGCACGAAAACGCCCCTAAGCTTATTTTTACCAGCTTAGGTTAAAACTTCCCCAAGGTACAAACTATTTTACCTTTTGTCCTTGGACTTTATTGCTGTCACCACCAAGCGTCTAACAAATATATAACAGGGAAAGAGCCTGCTTGGAAACTTCTTTCCCCCCCAAAATCCTCCCAAACCCTACACCCCCTTTCCTGGGGAAGGCTTGATAAAAACCCTCACCAATTTACATAGGTGAACACAGACCCAAACCCTTGGATCTTAAGAACAATGAAAAAGCAATCAGGTTCTTAAAAGAAGAATTTTAATTGAAGAAAAAGTAAAAGAATCACCTCTGTAAAATCAGGATGGTAAATACCTTACTGGGTAATCAGATTCAAAACATAGAAAATCCCTCTAGGCAAAACCTTACAAAGTTACAAAAAGACACAAAAACAGGATTATACATTCCATTCAGCACAACTTATTTTATCAGGCATTTAAACAAAACTGAATCTAACGCATATCTAACTAGATTGCTTATTAACCCTTTACAGGAGTTCTGACCTGCATTCCTGCTCTGGCCCCAGCAAAGGCCACACAGAGGGAGAGAACCCTTTGTTCCCCGCCCCCCCCCAGCTTTGAAAGTATCTTGTCTTCTCATTGGTCATTTTGTTGAGGTGCCAGCGAGGTTATCTTTAGCTTCTTAACTCTTTACAGGTGAAAGGGTTTTTCCTCTGGTCAGGAGGGATTTAAAGGTGGTTAGCCTTCCCTTTATATTTATGACACGGCTGCTACTCTGAAATAATGTATTAAGAATGATTTCTCTTTTAGTGCCACCAATTATTCCCCCACACACAACAAGAAGCCAAGCTCAAAGAACCTAGTGTCAGTGACTGCGACATGGGCTGTCACGCACAGTGGTTAAAGCAGGAGTCAGAGGCCAGAACCAGGGGTCAGAGCCAAAGACAGAAATTGGAAAAAGAGGATCACAAGTGAGTTACCTGGAATGAGGCAAAGCAGGAGCAGGGCTAGGTCCATGGCTGGGAATAAGCATGCATAAACACTATCACAGCTATGGATGAATGCTTTGAGCAGCTGCTGAACTGCTTCTGGGATTAAGAGTCAGTATGCTGACTCTTCCGACCCCTCAGTACACTAGCTGCACTCATTAGGTTGCCTGGAGACTGTGTCTGCTGCAGGCACTGCTTCCTCACACCTAGAGAAGCCCAAGGGCATATTAGAGTCCTGCCAAGGGAAAGCCAAAATCAAGGAACCCAGTGGAGCCCTATATTTTGAATATATGCACAATATTGTGAGCAGTGTCATTTTTGCAACTCACTTATGGATGGAACTTGGAAAAATGCCACCAATCTTCCCTCCCCCGAAAATTTGACCACTGAATTAAAAGAGGGTCAGGACCAACGAGTTAAGAATTCTGGGGGTGAGCAACATTTTTAGGACCTGTGGAGAAACCTGGAAGCAAAGCCGAGGGAATATCAAGCCATCACTAGAAGAAATGGCTGCAACTTGAATCACTAGCATGTCTACCCATCTAGTACTGGTGTGGGTCCCCAACGCAGTAGAATGAGTGCCAGTCAGCAATTCTGTTCAAGAATGGCCTCATTGTCCCATTAAAGGGTTAATGAATCAATCCTCACATCTCCTCTTTGAGGTAGGTGAAGGAGATACAGGGATCACTTCAGCAACTCTTCAAATGCAGCAGCTGTTAAAAAAATACACAGCAATACCACACAATTGTCCAAAACAGAAGACAGAGAATACGGTCCTAAAATTATATTACTTAGTTAGGCATTGACACCACATTCATCATAATAGTACCTGTGAAACTACCAAAGCAATTTTACAGAGGAAAAATTCAGTTCAAAGTCTCCAGGAATAATATCTCTTTATTAAACGAGACTTGAGAGCTTTAAGCCACACAAGAGACCAGGATTTTGGTTTTACCTATTTGACGTAAAACTGTATTTTCCAACACTCAGTTGAAACATTCATTTTATATACCTCTCATGGTCTTAATCAAAACTTGAGTTGTGCAAATAATGAATTTTTCAGTTCAATGGATGTTTCAAAAACAAAAGTAATTTGAGATCAAAATGAATCTGATTTTTGAATTTTTTGGCAAATGAAATAGTTATAAAAATAATTTCAGGTTGTACACTGTTTCATTTATACAATCTAAATGTTTCAGTTTGATTTTTACCATTTTTCAAATTGTTGATTTTTTAAATCGAAATTCAAGAACTTTTTAAACAAATGTTTTGAACGGAAAAAATTGCTTTTTTTTTCCTTTTTGGAAAACATTTCAGTTTTTCTTCTTTAAGTCCAAAGCAATTTGGCAAATCCAACATGATTTGTGAAACGTCTTTGTTGCCAAATCTGCATTTTTCACAAACAATTCACCAAACAAACAAAAAACAAACCAACCTCTCCACTCCTGCCCCCAGAGTTTTGGCCAAAAATTGTCAGCCAACCGTCACACAACTGTGTGTCTTTATAATGTGGAATGACCAGAAGAAGCATAAAGTGACAGATCCATAAACCCCTCCACAATTTGAGACTGTTCCCCCTGCCAGAGCACCCAGTACACTGGGGGGCATGGATTTCATGTCAAAACCCCCATCAGTACCTGGTCCAGCCCAGGAATGCTAATGATCCAACCAGCAGACCAAATTCAGTGATGAATCCTGGTCACGTGTCATCTGAGGTACATTGCGCATATGCTAAGACGACCAGAGTACAGGGAGCCCCTTCAAAATTCTACTGTATGATGTGCAGGGGAGTAATTACCTTCAGTCTAACTAAACTCCCCTGCAGTGTCAGGTGTGCATTATATTCTCTTTCACTTTGTTTTATACTCTATTGTGCAGCGTTGCTACGCACTGTTAGTTAGTTGTGATGTTTCATCCTAGAGGTGAAGTAATTTCCACATATTATACAGAAAACTTGTACATGATAAAAATTAAGAATATTGATAATTATTATACAGAATATCAATATCATTCTATGACAAGGAACATTAAGTCTGAGAATGAAATCATCCCTGAAAATAATTTTATCATTTCTTTTTCATAGCGTTTTTCCTCCTTCCCCTTGTATTTTCCAAACATCAGCTTACTTGTTCTAAGCATATGTAGAGGTTTTAATACTCATGTATCTCTCTTCAGAGAGATGATTGTAACCTTTGTTTATTGTTTGACTCTTATGAATTTCCACTACAAAATACTTTTTCATTGACTGAATGCTTTTTAATAGTTGTGAAATCCTCCATAAAGTAAACCTGATTACATTAGGTTTTCCTCTCCAGTAGTACATTTATCACACTGAGATGCTTCACTGTTGAGAATCCTATTTTAAAAAGCCTGCTGTTTTTCTTCGAGTCATTAATGCAGTTCTACAAGAGCCAAATATTTTCAATACATATGATGAACATATACCAGATTTCCTTTGGCCTCCTTTTACTGTAGGATAGCAACAACAGCATTGCACTGCTTCAGAAAACTCCAATGCTCTGACCTGCTAACCCTCTTTTTGAACTACTGGGTCACTTCTACTGTTATATCACATCAGAAAATCTCTCCTCTTTACTGATTGCTTGCTTTTGTTTCCGCCATATTGAAGAATGTGCAGTTTTTCCTTACGTTTTCTATGGCTGCTTTCCTAGAACATGGGTAGCCTCATTGAGCTCATCTTTAAGTAATATTTTTCTTCCCTGGAGGATGTATTTGTCAACCAAATTAATTATAATTAATTATACTGTTAGTTCAGGGAGAATAAAATCATATGTTGCTACAATGCCAGGTTGTCATCTCTCATTCTTCCATTGCTTTTAATGCTTTCAAGGACAATCCTAATAATGAAGAAGTCATATTTTGATGATTTATCTTTTAAATTATAACATATGCACATATAAAAATGACATATTTAGACCTATTTTTCAGAAATCTCTTTTTTCCAGCAGCAGCTCCCATCTCCTAATTTTACGGATGGAAATCTAAGTGTGGATCTCATAATTGTCCATGGATCCATGGAATAAGTGGCAGGATAAAATCAGTCAATCTGGCACTGGAACATTCCATATCAATGTAAGGAAAATTCTTTTTGCACTTCCCCATCCCACAAAACGAAAATAAATTACTCATTGCAACATAATGTCACCAATACAAAAAAACTTAGCAATGTTCAAAAAGTGATTGGGCATCTATATGGAGGACAATAATATCTAAAGTTGTAACAGACACTGCTAACAAATTTTGGAAGATATATTAAATTTCATGCTCAAGCCAATCTCCAGTTATGAGGGACTCCTGTTCCGTATGTGCTATGGTAATACAAATAACAGTTCTGCTCTTGGATCAGGAACCCATTGCACTGTACAGAAAGAGAGATGGCCCCTGCCCACAAAAGCTTACAATCCAAGTATAAAACGAGATAACAGAGAGAGAAAGACCAGAAAACAAGGAGAAAATTGGTTAGCAGGATAGGCATTGGGTCTTGGCACAAGAGCAGCCTACTCACGGCTGGGCTGCATGTAGGCATCATAGCAAAAGTGTGTCGTATAGAGAGATTTTAATTAGATAATAAAGCAGTTTTATAGATGTTTATAGGGAGCTTCTCCCAAGCATGAGTGCAGCATGGGAGAAAGCATGAATATGCTTGTTTAAAAATTTAACAAGTGAGCAGTGGAGGCTGGCAACATGGGCTGATCAGAGTTGGGAGTCAAAGCCCCCCTCCCCCTTTTAGTTTCCCCACAGAACCTAGATTCAGACATGGGATGAATAATCTTGTCGGTCTGGTTGGAGCCAGAAGGTGTGTCATAAATATAAAGGGAAGGTTAAACACCTTTAAAATACCTCTTGGCCAGAGGAAAAGCCCTTTCACCTGTAAAGGGTTAAGAAGCTAGGTTAACCTTGCTGGCACCTGACCACAATGACCAATGAGGAGACAAGATACTTTCAAAGCTGGAGGGGGGAGAAACAAAGGGTCTGTGTCTGTCTGGGTGATACTTTTGCCGGGGACAGAACAGGAATAGAGTCTTAGAACTCAGTAAGTAATATAGCTAGATATGCGTTAGATTATGATTTCTTTAAATGGCTGAGAAAATAAGCTGTGCTGAATAGAATGGATAGTCCTGTTTTTGTGTCTTTTTGTAACTTAAGGTTTTGCCTAGAGGGATTCTCTATGTTTTGAATCTAATTACCCTGTAAGGTATTTACCATCCTGATTTTACAGAGGTGATTCTTTTTACCTTTTCTTCTATTACAATTCTTCTTTTAAGAAACTGAATGCTTTTTCATTGTTCTTAAGATCCAAGGGTTTGGGTCTGTGGTCACCTACGCAAATTGCTGAGGTTTTTACCAAACCTTCCCCAGGAAGGGGGGTGCAAGGATTTGGTGAGGATTTTGGGGGGAAAGACGTTTCCAAACGGCTCTTTCCTAATAAAAAAACCCAGTTAGACATTTGGTGGTGGCAGCGGAAGTCCAAGGGCAAAAGGTAAAATAGTTTGTACCTTGGGGAAGTTTTAACCTAGGCTGGTAAAAGTAAGCTTAGGAGGTTTTCATGCAGGTCCCCGCATCTGTACCCTAAAGTTCAGAGTGGGAAGGAATCTTGACATGGGGGCATTTCTTAATAGCTCCCCCCCTCATCGCACTGTTCCCTAAAGGACCCTTCGGGTATTCTCTGAATTTTACCTTATTTTTGCTTTTGTTTCTTTTCCTGTTTGTCTGTCGCATCCCATCCACTCTCCCCCCGCCAATTGCCTGCCTCCAAGAGCCTCCTCTGATTTAACTCCTTGCAGTCAGGTTGGATAATATCAAAATTCTCCATGTATGGTCAAAGCAACGAGCTATGATGATGTTTTTTGCAGTAGCATTCTGAATGGATAAGAGCAGGACAAGATTACATTTGTTTAGGTGAAAGAAAAGGATATTGAAGTAATCGAGATAGGATATGAAGAGGACTAGACCAGAGTTTGAACTGTGTGGATGGATAGGAAAGACTATATCAGAGATGTTATACAGAATCTTCCAGAAGTAGATGCAAGTCTAGATGTGAGGACCAGAGAAGTCTGAGTTAGTTTACGAGTGACAGGCAGGATGGTCTTGAAATCTTATCCTTCCCTTTGGCTTCTGTTACTCTGTCCTCTCCTAGTTCTCCTCCTACCTCTACAATTTCTCCTTCAAGCATGTTCTTTGGAGAATCATCCTCCTCCAACTTTCTATGGGGGGTGTGCACTGGGCTCTGTCCTAGATCCCCTTCTCTTCTCCTTCCACACCTTATCCACAAGCACTGACTTTTGTTTTTGACAGTGGGTGCTCCTCTCCACACCCCCTCTCCCCATGCAAGCGTAATCTCACCCTCAAACACAAAAATTCAACTACCATCTCCATGCTGGAGTAGAGAGGTACTACCAGTAGTACCTCTCTACTCCACATCTGTCTTCTCCTGTTCAAACTAAAATCTCATTGCTTCCCTCTGACATCTTCTTGTGGATGGCCACACTCAGAGACATGATGTACTGAACTAGATGAACCATGGGTCTGATCCATTATGGCAATTACTACATTCCTGTGTTCCAAATTCTGTCCGACCATGGAGAAAACTTGTATCTAAATCCAGACTTGGTAGCTCAGATGTGACAGTGATGGGCACTGCATAAAAACCTAAATAAAACACAGCTGAATAGTCTGTGCCTGTCTCTAGTTGGAAAATATAATCATTTTAGGACACAATGCAATTGTAAACTTCTGCTTCTATTTGATTTGGTGTTATCACATATTTTCTTGTATAAAATAGATGGTATTCTGGGTTGTGGTGAAAATCATACCATTTTTGACTAGCTCCCTAAGGCAGGTTAGCTGGATTTATTCCCCAAATAAGAAGTGGCTTATAGCAGCATGACAAAATGCTGCTCCACCACTGAAGAAACCCATCTCTTTAAAAACCTATTTCATGAAAAAAATGACAGGAAATAGCCTTCTTAGTGTGCAAAAGGAAGAGAATTCCTCAGTACCTGAAGGTTCCTTAAGCAATGTTTCCCGCAGTGTATTCAGATTTGTAATGTTTATTTTTTCCTAAAGGATGGCTTTATTAATTTAATAAATAGCAAAATCTGTATTCTAGTTAATTCTGGAAGATACAGTAAATGACAATATTGGCATCAGTGTACTGTAATGAAAGAAACATCATCCCTAACAATTTCTACAGTTAACATGAATGCAGCGCACCAGCCTATCGTAGATCAAAGATCAACCTTCATTTCTCACCCTCCAGAATAGAGACTCTCTTATCACAAGTCCATAACATTACAGAACATTGCCTCTTACCGTTCATATTTAAATTCAGAAACAATCATCCCTTCTGATATGGACAGGATTATCCAATATACTTGCTATGTTTACCTCCCCAGGGTAAATCAAAGATACAGACTGCATATTCACCCTTTAATGAAACTGCTTTACGCATGTATGTCACACACTTCAGATTAATCCACTCTTCAAGACTGTCTAGGATTATCACTTATTAAACACGAACAACAGGGGGAAATTAAGACCACACACACACACACACATTATTTAAAAAAATAATAAAGTGTATATCTCTATTTCAACCATGGTGTTTTTTATTTCAACTACAATTTCAGGAATTTTGAAATCATTGACAAATTAATCCTAATACATTATATATAGAGTATTAATTTGCTGTCAATTTGCTGATTTCAAAATTTCTGAAATTATAGTTCATATAAAAACACCACATTTGGATGGCTGGAATGGAGATATACATTTTTTTTTAAGTTAGCACTGTGTTGAGAGGTACTGGTCACTGGATGGATCACAAACCTCATTGAGATTGGTGGGTATGAATATATCCTTAAATTAACAGAACAGTAAGGATAAATTAACCACAAGCCCACACTTAAGACAAAAGTGGTATGTGACCCTATCCAGGAGTTTTGGACTTAAGGGGCATTGAGTATTGTTTGGGTAAGGGTGTGGGTGTGCATGTGCACGCATACGTGTGTGGACAAGAAAAACACAAAATCAGAAAGTAATACAGAGCAGCTGAAAGCACAGTGTATGACCCTGGAAGAAGTCTAGGGAGAGGTTTTTTGGGATCGGGGTGCAGGTTGAATAATCTGTTTCCTGGTATTTGAGTCCTTCTGTGTTCAGAGGCAGAGGATGTTTGTACATTATTCATAAACAAACAACTACATCGAATAAATAGCTGACCACCACCAATTTCTCTTCCTAACTGGAACAACCTACTAGATCCCAGATTTTTACCTAGCCATGTAGATCAAAAGAGAGATAACATTATAATGCAATATTTAATATTAGCATATTTGTGTAAGTTCTTGTATAACCTGTGTTGACAGTAAGTATATTATTTGTACATATTTGTTTTAGTGAGTGGGTATTTTAAATGAAAGATAATTCCCACCCCACCCTCCCCCCAGTGCTTCACATTACCGTGGCATTTTGGGCAAGACAAGTGTAGGACATCGAATTCAGAAAGGACCTCTTGGGTCACTGAGTGCAGTACTTCTTCGTGTGGGATGTCTTTCTTTGGCTGTTGCTAAAGAAATACAAAGTACAGTAATAGTACTCTATATTTGTACCCTATTTTAAATGTGTAAAAGCCTTTTCATTTTGAAATTACAAGAGAAACGAAAAACATGAAATAATTTGTCAAATGGGCAAAGTGGCTAGTTTTTACCTTGTAAACTGAAAATAAATATCATGAAATGACCTCAACTTGAGGAAAAATTCAATTACATTCTAACAGTAATTACAAAAACAAAAAACAAAAAAAAACTAAAACCCCACCACAACACTGATGAAAAGCTCTATATGAACTTCAGCTTATAGAACAGCATCAAAAAAGGGCTTTTAACGGAAGTGTGTTTACAATTCTATCTCAATAATATAGTAATCTTATCAGACTTAATTTCCATTTATTGAAAATGGATGCCAAGGAAAAGTTTAAATACTTCTTGTCAATAGCAAGTCAAAATAATGTTGCAATTATTTTTTTTAAAATTGTTAAACATTTCTTAACTATTGCCAAATTCCCTGAAAACCACACTTTTATTAGGTCTGAAATAATGCTCTGTTTACATGTGACAACTTCTCAGTGTCATCATGGGAGCTGAATTCATAACAGCAGAGGCTTGTCCAATAGTGTAGGTCTGAGAGGATAATTTTGTCATACATGTGTTCAAGGCCTGTAAAGTAGTGTGACAGTTGTTCACTCTAGATCAATTGCAGTCTTATTTGCTTATAACATATTGTGATGAGGTGGATAAACCTCACACAAGACCAGAAGAGGAAAGCAAATACAATTTTCCCTGGAGACAGGGGCTGAAGCCAGTCCTGCTCTACTGCCTAGCTAGCAGTATCAAAACGGGAGGAAGTGCCTTCTGGCTGGGGATGGGGGGGGCGGAAATGAAGGATAGTGCTTCTAAAATGGGCTACAGTGACGCTTTTTGGCCTGAAGCAAAGCAAATCTGGGGGCTCAGCTGAGCATCCAAACCTTGGTAGATGGCTTGGACCAAACTTTTTGTCATCTTCTTGTTCCTTTTTAAAGAAAGGCAAGCTCCAGGAAGGGGCTTTATTTTAGTCCATGTTCATACAGAGAATGTGGATTAAAAGCCACATTTCATTCAAACACTTAGGGTTTCCTAATACATCTTAAGTAAAATCAAGAACATTTGTCAGGTGATTTAGTATAAGATGTTAACTTTAGGGTATTTTCTTCTTGTTATTTAGTAATGAAAAGTGTAACAATCAAGTTATGTATGCAGGAATATCTACCCTAAACATTAACCTACTCACTCTTGTCTTCACCATAACATTCTGCCTTTTGCTGCTCCTGCAATTAGCAGAATTGGGCCTAAGCGAGTCCTAGACAAAAAAAAAAAAATTCTGAAAATGTGTAGCTACTGCTCAAAGCACTGAGTGACTGAATTCTGGGAAACTCTGTATGCTGCAGTATAACATATACATTTTAAACAATAATTTGTACACAAACGCAATATTTGAAAATAAACATGACAATCTGGACAACACAGAGGGGGTGATGATTGTGGGAAGCAACCAGATTATTCATCTGCAATTTGTCCATCTTTGTAATGTTTGCAGTTTGAGGGTTTTGTTAGTCTCTGAGTAAGAAAGTACCTCTGTCCACACCCTGCACACTATTGTAATAATCTTTGTACAAAATATGGCTTTTGAAGTATCATTTGAAAACCTCATAATCTGTCGGTCAATATTGTCCTGATAAAACGTACATGGCAACATTGCATTTGAAGTTTATAAGATACCACTGCATGGTCTTCTTAACACATGTTCTAAACTCAGGTTGGTGAATAGGTCTGTCTCAAACAAAGGAATGGTTTCAGAGTAGCAGCCGTGTTAGTCTGTATTCACAAAAAGAAAAGGAGTACTTGTGGCACCTTAGAGACTAACAAATTTATTAGAGATTAGATGCATCCGATGAAGTGAGCTGTAGCTCACGAAAGCTTATGCTCTAATAAATTTGTTAGTCTCTAAGGTGCCACAAGTACTCCTTTTCTTTTTGTAAACAAAGGAATGTGTGTTCTGCTTAATTTGCATTTAAGCAGTAAACAGAATCATCAAGCAGGAAGAGAAACAAAAGAAGCTCCAATTGGTGGAAAAAGCAGCAGGGAACATCCTTTCCTATAGACATTCTGACTCCTGAATCTCAGCTGGGAATGTTTCCCAAGTGGCCGACTAACAGTATCAAAAGGAGGGATAAAAACCCCAATGCATCCCTCCCTCTTTCTATTGCTGTCCTTCAATTCATGCACCAGAAGGGACAAAGGAAGCTGCCACTGAACTGGAGAAGGGATTCTGACCTAACAAATTTGATGAGTAAGATTGCTGAGAGCATGTGGTGAGAAAAACTTTGCTTTGAATTTAACATAGATTGTTAAATTAGGCACTGGATCGGTTTTAACTTTATTTTTCTTATAATCATTTCTGATTTAAAAGTACTCACTTAAAATCTTGTTCTTGATGATTAATAAACTTCTTTTATTAAAACAAGATTAAACATCTTTTACCTAATCCAGTGTTTAAACCGAAGTGTCTGTGAAACTCCATTTGGGGTAACAAGGTGTGTACATATTATTTCCATGAAAGAAATATGGACTTAATATGAATTTGTATTGTCCAGGAGAGGGCTGGGCAATACAAGACATACTTTTCTGGGGGGACTAGCAGTATGTTGGGGTCACCCTGCAGTATAATCTTGGTTTAAGAGCCAAGGTGTAGCTGGTTGGCTGCAGCACACACACACACACACACACACACACACACACACAGCTGGGAGTGACTTGCACAGCAACTTGAGGCTGTTTGTGAGCAGTCTAGGCCGGAGGCTACAGAAGTAAAGCATTGTAACTCGAACTCCAGGTTAGATGGCTAGGGTGACACAGCTACTCACGAGTCTGAATTGTACCCTGGGTATGTTAGTTAGATACGCTGATCAAATAGAAACAACTACCAAGATAGATATTCATCTGAACCTGGTCCTGGAATTTGAATGTCTCTTTGTTACCTCCAAATTGGATTACAGCAATGTGCTCTGCAGAGCCCTATACTTGAAAACAGAGGTGGTGCCGAATACAACTACGAAGATTTTTTAAGTGCAGTATCGTAGCATAAACACATAGCATCAGTGCACACTGGCTGCAAACAGCCTTCCAGATGGAGCTTAAACTATCGGTTTTGACTTATAACGTCTTGAATGTTCTTAGTGCCCATCCATATTGAGGGCTTGCCTCCCCTCTCTGAGTTGGTATTAGCAGAAACACTAAAATTGGGTTTCAGAGTAGCAGCCGTATTAGTCTGTATCCGCAAAAAGAAAAGGAGTACTTATGGCACCTTAGAGACTAATAAATTTATTTGAGCATAAGCTTTCATGAGCTACAGCGGGACTCTTTGGTGAAGGCGCTGGTAGCAGAGCATTCTCTCCAAAGGCCCCTTGACTTTGCAAGTCACACCATCCCACTGTGCTGAAATAAACCAAATGTATGGTCCCTTCAGGACATGCAGCTACATCCAACCTTTTGATCAGGCAACTGCAGATATGGCTGTGAGCTGGATATCTTTGGAAATTTGATTTGGCTAATAACATTTTTGTTGCCTAGTAGTTGTATGCATTTCTGTGGGATTTTATTTTAATTTATTTTTAATTTTTGCAATTTGCCTGTAAATCATTGCAATGGCACATAGTGCCTCATGAATCTCTCTATGAAGAAGTGCAGTGGCATAAGGACATGGACTAGAGAAACATGAAGACCATACAAAGTTTACAGATCCTCTGAGTAAGATACAGAATGGGGTCCCATCTGTTATGTTGTTGCAACAGTTAAATAAAAGTATTTCACTGAAATCTGTGACCTCTAGCTGCAGTACTAGTAGCAGAAAACAAAAGTTCTTCATTTTAGCATTAAATCCCTGCTACAGTAAAAGAGCTGAATAAATGATATATTTTGCACTGCATTTCAAATGTCACAAAAGCCAGGCTTTGGCAGATTGCGGTGAGTCAAGGAGAACAGGACCATGAGCCAATAACACTGTGTCCCCATAACTGGAGTTTAACTTTTGGATAGAAGCTGGTTTCAGTTTTTTGTCAAAATTTCACTTGGACCAACATTTTCCAGCTAGCTCTACTCTTAGTATAGACAGAAGCAGCTTGCCACTTAAAGCACAACTGCTGTGACTGTCTCAGAGACATCTAGATACCAATGCAGGGTCCTTCTACTTCATATTTAATTACCAACACCTTGGAGCAATCAATAAGCAAATACAGACCTCCAATCCCAGGTCTTATGTATTTACGTCCAGTTGATTTTACTGATGAGAGCAGCTATATTCTACAGTAATTAATGCTGTATTTCTATAAACACGCTGGTAATGGTTAGTTGATTTTTTTTTAAATTCTCCCCTTGATTCATTTTGGTAAAATAATAAATAAATTAAAACAGTAAAATATCTTACACAGTTCCTTTTATTTTGTATAGAATCAATATGAAAAAGGATAAGTTAAGTAAACAGAGCTCCATAAGACACAATATGACAAAAGTAAACTGTTCTGAAGTTGAGTTATTTTATGGAGAAAAGATTTAAGAATCTCAGGAAATCAAAAGATAGGGAACAAATGTTGAAAACCTGGACAATACGCAATCGCTCTGAACAATCTGAAAGGCAACTGGATTCCTTTGTAAAGGTTGAGGGAAGGAACATGAAGGGATATTTCCTGCTCACATTTTTGCAATCATATTTCTGCTCCAATCCCCTCTGCATCCACAACATCAGCCTTCTCCACTATACCATGCCTGACCTATAGAACATTTTCTTCTACTGGATTGTGTATGGAAATCAAAATACAGAAAGTCAGAGTCCTGCAGCTAACATGTAACTCATTTTTCGGCTCTTAATCCATTCTTCCTTCCTAAAGACTTCAATTCCCTGTCCTTTCACTCCAGGGGTGAAAGTAACTTAAAGGAAATACCGGTATGCTGGAGTCCTGAGAAGGGGGTGTGACCTCAACCGGAAGAGGCAGGGCCTTTAATACCCAGGCAGAGAGCACCTGGATCTTTAAATCACCCCTGGAGCCACCAGCTGCAGAGGCGCCTGGGAGCCCCAAGGCTCAGGGGAGATTTAAAGGGCCTGGGGCTCTGGCTGCTGCTACCGCAGAGGAACTCCGGGCCCTATATATTGCCGACTGAGTCCCAGGGGCTCCTGGCTGCCGCCATTACCGTGGAGTTCGGGCAGAGATTTAAAAAGCCTGGGGCTCCGCTGCAGTAGCAATGGCTGGGAGCCCCTGATCCTGTAAATCACCCCCGGAGCCCTGCCGCTGCAATCCCGGGGCTCCGGCAGCCGGGCTCGGGAGGCAATTTAAAGGGCCCAGGGCTCCGGCCACTGCAGGGAGCCCCGGACCCTTTAAATCGCCAGCCTAGGAAACCAGCCCAGTCCGGCATGCCGCACTGGCTCTTGCCAGTACAGCGGACAGGACCGGACCAGCTTACTTTCAACCTCAAACCCTTCATCTTCTTCCTTCTCCTCCCACTTAATATCTACTGATCACCTTACTTCTCCAACCTTTCAATTTCCTTGTGAATGAAATGGTCCGTAGCTTTTCTGCTTTTAAGAAAATTATCATCATCTTCATCCTTTTGATTTCAAGGTTTACATCCTGGCTGCATACTGTGCAAAGGTGTACATTTCTGCCAAGCTAGCAAGTCTGGTAGTTAATTTAACTGCAGCGTAAAAGCATTTTGTATGTTATCTTTTCTTTAATATGAATATGAATTAAGTTACCAATATCATATCAGAACATTCGCTGTTTACTTTGCCCTTATGTGTGTTAATAGATAGAAGAATAAAGTATCCCATTTTTAAATAACATATCCATTCTTATATTAAGTATTACATGTGAACAAATAATAGTTATTCTATTATTTTATTATTGGGCACTTCACCTCTCATTTTAACTTAACCCCCATCTGTGCAAGTTCCATTTTCAAATCAACATGAAAGTTTAGAGTCTGATGCACTCGAAATTGCAGATAAACTAAAATCTAGAATCAAGTATACATTTGCAATGAAGTATCACCCTCCCACCCCTGTATTATTGCAATCTAAAAATATAAACATTGTGTGTGTGGGCAGGGAGAGGTGGGGTGTGAGAGGGTGGAGGGGAACACACATATTACTTACTTGCTTTGTTTTTCCATGCTGGCTACCCTGAGACTTTCCCAACGAGAATTAAGCAGATTCATTTGTTCTTGGATTTCATTTTCTTCATCATCTGAAAGCTTACCAACTGTTATAAGTTGACTCCCCACTTGCAAAACATTACCAACACGTCCCTGGTGAGCTGTTAATTCCATCATAAAGCCCTGAAAAAAAAAAAGAAAAGTAAATCTTAACTAAGATTACAAGGAGGAGCTATACTTTGTAGAAATATCTTCAATTCCACATATTTTTTTTAAAAGTATTAAGTTGGTTTAAACACTATTTTAACTTTGGGACTCAATGTAAAAATAAATACATTCATCTTTTGTGTAAGAAGCAAGGTCTCCAGTGCTAAATTTAAAGCCTCTAAAACCAAATGGAAAAGGAAAGAACAGGGACTGACAATAGCACCAGTGAAAATTTTATTATTTTGATCTTAATGTACCATTCAAATAGATGAAAAATAATTAATAAATGAAGTGTTTGCACTGGTTTCTCAGTCTCTGTGGTTCTCATATACCTCGTGGGTGTGAAACTGCTCTTTGACTTCTTCTACATCACTGGATATATCTCCTTGTGCTTGTAATGCATCTTCAGTAGAGAGAAGCCATGTGAGTACTTCTTCTAAAGCCTTTTGGTAGCTGTCCAGGTCCACTTCTACCTCCATCAGTGAGCTGCCAAATGACCTGTCTTCAGGATTGTCCAAATACTGATCAAAAATAAAAAAATAATTTTGGCATTGAGCA
The DNA here is from genome assembly GCF_009764565.3 of Dermochelys coriacea. Classification (NCBI taxonomy): domain Eukaryota; kingdom Metazoa; phylum Chordata; order Testudines; family Dermochelyidae; genus Dermochelys; species Dermochelys coriacea. The sequence continues at coordinate 148,860,418 of NC_050068.2, forward strand.
GATGCTAATTGCACAAACAGCTACATTAAATGAATAATAGAATGCCATCCTCTTAATTCTATAGAGCAATCCTCTTTTTTATAGAAGAACTTTGATAAATGGAGGATCTGGTCCAATGTAAAGGCAACTATTTGAATTCAGTAAAGTAATGACTATGAAAAAAAATAGGCTAAATTCAGAAACAAAGAAAATTAATGTTTTGTCCTAGAGCTCATGTTTTTCTACACTTAGAATAGTTATTATGCATGATATCAAAAGTTAAAGTTACACAAATGGTGTATCCTTCAGTAAGTATTTAGAATAGTTTTCTTCATTTTGACTTCTACCACCTGTCATTCAGGCACTTTTCTTTTTAGAATGACAGAAATATATTTAATTTCTAAAGCATCTTGCATAACTACACCGTCCTAAATGTTTTACATAGCAGTGAACTACATGTTGGTACTGTATCACCAGCATGCAGACAAACTGAGGCAAATGCAATATTAAACACTTTAAAATATTTTTAAATATATGCAATGGTGGATTACACTAATCTGCAGAGTATCATTTATCCAAGATCACATTATAAAGTTCACGCAAGGTTGCAAATCACCAGAAAAAAAAATCCAGGAGAAAGTATCCACAGTTATTATTATCCACTCTCCCCCACCCCGAGGGCCACCAACACATCTGCTCCCAGTCAAGTGCCATTTACAAGCAAATACTTCATGCCACCGTGCTGCAGGTTAGAGAGAGAGCAAACAGTAACAAGCAACATTAAGTAGCCATTGTCCCTTTCACCCACTCCATCGGAGAAACTGTTATGAGACCGAGATAAGAAATAAGGGGCTTGCTGAAGATGGTTTCACCCTGCTAATTAGTGAACAAGTTGTAGAGAAGGAAAAAGTAAATCTGATTGCAAGTTAGGAGAATGATTTGTTTTCATCTTGCTTTTACCATGAAGGATCCCAAGGATGTTTTAAAAACGGATGGAGTACTATATAGTAATCACTTCTACTGACATGCAGACAGCTATGGCAGCAATAAGAGATAGGAACTGTTTAAACTGTCCACAGTGGTTTAGGATTGAAAGTGAGGGCTTTCTTATCCAATTGAAATTAAAGGGGGAATATAAAGTAGGCAGAATGTAATTATTCAGACTGAAATTTGGCAGCTCCACCCTCATAAAAAGGATCTTCACAGAAAACAAGTGGTTAATGTAACTTTGGCATTACATCCCAGCCAGAAAAGACAGCACCAGTAATAAGCTGCCAATATTTTATGAAGAGGACCCACAAATATTTTCCTCATTAATGTGTGAAAACCCTATGTTTCAGAGGCATATGCACAGCAAGAAAGCAGAGGCAAACAATTGATTTGTTATGAGACAGTATTTTGTTGAAGCTGGGAAAGAAACTAAAGAGGAAAAAGGTAACAAGTAAGTATCCAAACAATTCCAGCTACCAACTATCCCTGATAGTGCTTAGCTTATACATATCAAGATATCACATCCCAAGCTGAAATGGTGCAGGAAGGTAAGAATACTAATCTTGGTTTGCAGTAATAAATTATCTCTTTTCATAGCGATTCATCATCATCATTATATCAGCAGTTACTCTCCTCCTCTTTCTGTGAAACTGTGGTATATTCCCATCTCACCTGTGAAGCATTAGAGAAATATATCAAATGCTAGCAAAATGGAGGCGAGAGACTAAGTTTATCATATTTGTACCACCAGAGATCTGCAGTCAAAGGGTTAGTTACAACATACTGGACAAGTTTCCTATCTGACAACTCTTCCCTCAATAGATCCAAAATGAATTATTTTACTGATATCCGTTAAAAGGGCAGAATTTAAAAACACATTGTCAACTCCTACTCCATTGAAAGCATATTTTTGAAAGCAAAGTGCTCCTAGTCATTTTGATCAAACTTCCTCATTCTCTCAGTTTCTCATGAAACAGTAAATGTTGACTTTGATTTCAGAGTCAATAGGTGATCTGCATATAGTACAGTCAAAGCAAAATGACAGCTCCATCCACACACACAACCCAAAAGATAACTGGCCACACTTGAACCACACTCAAAACTCAACATAAAGAGGAGAAAGAAGTTGAGCAGGTAATTGGCATGTGGGGGACCACAGCAGTCACCCTGACCCCAGGGAGCTGGAAAGTGTTGTGTAGGGCAGACTGTATTGGAATTGTGAGCTATCACTGTAAGAATTGGGACGGGTGGGAAGAGGAAAGCAATTCTGGTCCTGCTTGCAGGCTAGGAGAAGCTTTGCAGAGAACCGTGCAAGCATCAGTCATTTAACACAGAGACGGCCTACAGTAAGGCAAGGCAAAGTGTGCCTCTTTTAGGGAGTAGCCTCTTTGTGTCTCTGTTTTTGGGTTCTTGCACACAATCATTCTGAATTCTTAGAAACAAAGTAGTGTTACATTGGAAACGTCCAGCAAGAACATTCAATATTTTTATTTAACTTCTGTGTGTATGCTGTGTAACATAACACAAACCAGCTAGTCGTTCAATCAGGGCCACAAAGGGGACAAGACAGTCTCACTTCCTGCACTGGTAGACCACGAAAGGAGGAAGATTTCTCATGCACAGTGGAAAAAACCTAGATGCCCTCTTCCCTGCTGGCCCAAGCAGATGTCCTACCCTAGCAAGTAAGGTGGACATGTGTCATTTTTGTGCACATAATTTTCCTTCAGAATTTAGCCAGAAACAGATTGGGAAGGGCTGAAATGCTGCATATATGTCTATTTTACCCCTGACTAGCTGGTCCCAAAAGTAGCAGGAAGTTCTAAAGATCTCATAGAAAAGTCTGCTTTCATGAGACTTCCAACCCATTTTTTCCAGACTCAGGAAGAGTTTAACATTTTGAAAAGCATCCCAATTTTTCAGTTTTTCTCCAAAGGGAACCCAGATTATAAACCTTTTGAGTTTCACTCATCCCTATTAGATATGTTTAAAAAAAAATTCCCAAAAGTAATGCTGTAAAAAGAACTCTCATTTAAGGACTTGGAATATGAAGAGAGGAAGAAAAAAAAAAAAGAGGAGAGAAAAAAAAAGAAGGCCTTTACATTCTGTCAAGATTAGAAGACCCCAAGGACTATGAATGTTTAAATTAAAGTTTTAGGAGAAAGAATGTAAGACCTGTGACCTTCAGACACTTAGAAAATCAGGCAGGCTTGGTAGCGGTTTCAATTGATTCGCAGAGCTTAAAGATGGAAAGGATAGTCGCACCTGCTTTGAGCTTCTGCTATCCACTATTGTAGGATACATGATCCCAAAGTAAAAAAAGAACAGACTCATGTCAGTAAGCACTGCACAGTATTTTACAGAGTTCATAAGCAGAATTTCTTACTTTCAAAAATAATTTTATCCCTAAACACTTAGGGCCCAATTCCACCCCCCTCACTCACATTGCATCGGTTCTTCCTCTCTACAAGCAGTCTCTTTGGAGACTGTGCTACTCATCATAAGGGTGACAGAACTGGACTCCGCTAAAATTCAGAGAAATCTACTTGTAGTGACCTTATCTTTATAATGAAATAAAATAGAAGCCTCCTTATTTTTGCCCCAATACATTGCAATGAAAAATTGCAATTCCATCCAATAAAGTTAGATGTAGAACAAAAAAAGAAAATGGACTTCACTATACTCTACAATGGCAGAATTAAATATTTTAATGCATTTTAATGCATAGGCCCAAATCCCAGAAAGGAATCTATAGTTGGAAGGACTCCCATCGAAACCAGTGTGAGACTGAAATCATGAGGGTCGGCTTGTTCAAATCCCTTTGCAGGATTAAATATGAACATACACATTATACAAACACACATATATACACACCTACACTCAAATTAGGTTGTAGCATGGCATATTGTTCAAGTTGCCTCACTCTTTTCAGTATAAAACCCTATTTTCCATGGCTTATAACTTTGCCCAGCTTTAACTGGGTTGACATTTTTTATGCCTGATGTCTTCCCCAAGCTCAGTGTTTCTGAAAAGTTTCAGACACAGTGGATTTGTAGTTTATAAGAACAAGGCTAGTGAAAAGCAGGTTGTTTTGCCTGAGTTAAAATTTTTTGTCAGCTTTTCTTTGAAAAGCCCTAGTACCCTCATGCTACGTAGCAAGGACTTTAAATATGGCAGGAGGTGCCTTTGGTTGCTCTGTGAAAACATGACCAAATTTGGCCAAGTTATAAATGTTGGGCCGGGGGAGGGGAGGCTCACAGTTCACATATGTTGAGCAGAGATTTTTATTTAATTACTTTATTTATATTTTAGCATCTTAAACCCCCAGAATATTCCATCCACATTGAAAATGCTCCAGCCTGGGGCTAAACAGGACTTTCCCTGCCATTGTAGCCTTTGGGCTTCTTCAGACTATGCCAGGTCACAGCACCTGCCTGGAGAGCAAAGAAGCCTGCATGAATGGAGAAGGGACAAGAGCTGTACCTATTAAGAAGAAGATTGCAACAAGGAGCCTGGGCAGAAGAGACTGGGCCTGGAAGCTCATAGTGGGAGAGGGAAATTAGGATTGGCAGTGTAGTAGTTTCAAACAGGCTGGAAAAGGACATCGGGATTGGGGGCAAAAGAGGGAAATTGAAAGGTTGGCGATTTTGAGTGCTGGACTTTGCAACCTGAATAATGTTCTTTTGATGTAGTATGTGTGTGGTTTTATATATTCCACACACACAAATATTTTATATAGAAATAGTCTCAGCATTGAGGTTTGGTTTTATAAGAAACAGTTGTCTGGCCTTCTGTTTATCATCAAGTCTACCCAACCATGAATTTCTTTAGTTAGGTATCAGAGTAGCAGCCGTGTTAGTCTGTATTCGCAAAAAGAAAAGGAGTACTTGTGGCACCTTAGAGACTAACAAATTTATTTGAGCATAAGCTTTCGTGAGCTACAGCTCACGATGCATCCGATGAAGTGAGTTGTAGCTCACGAAAGCTTATGCTCAAATAAATTTATTAGTCTCTAAGGTGCCACAAGTACTCTTTTTCTTTTTAGTTAGGTACTGGTTTTATTCACTCTCTAGAAATATTGTTTTGCTTATATTTGTGTATCAGTGTTGACATTTTTAGTCCACTAAATCGTTTTTGCTGAATGTAAAACCATTGATATTCAAAATATTCCTGAAGACAGGAATTTTTATATTTTCTTCTGTAAATAAAATAATTTTCCACTCAGTAATTTAAAGCCAGGGCTCCAAAAGGTAATCACTAACATGACCTTGAGCATACAAGAATTAAACCAGCTTTTCTGATTGAACAGAATCCTTTTAATCATAAAACCATTGTAAAATTTATGATTTTGGTATGGTTAAAAATGTCTAATCTAACCAATGTTATATGTAGTGTTGTTCTAGTCATGTCAGTCCAGGATATTAGACACACAAGGTGAGTAAAGTAATATGTTTTTTTCTGCATCAACTTCTGATGGTGAAAGCGACAAGCTTTCCAACTACACAGAGCTATTCTTCAGGTCTGGGAAAGATACTCAGAGTGTCACATCTGTGTACAAGATGGAACAGATAGTTTAGCATAAGCAGTTTGCACATATTCTAAGATTTCAGAGTAATAGCTGTGTTAGTCTGTAACTGCAAAAAGAACAGGAGTACTTGTGACACCTTAGCGACTAACAAATATGTGTTGAGCATAAGATTTCATGGGCTATATTCCATTCTATGCATCCAATGAAGTGGGCTGTAGCCCACGAAGCTTAAGCTCAAATAAATTTGTTAGTCTCTAAGGCCTGGTCTACACTAGGAGCTTATGTCGAATTTAGCAGCATTAAATCAAATTAACCCTACATCCGTCCACACAACAAAGCCATTTTTGTAGACATAAAGGACTCTTAAAATCAATTTCTGTACTCCTCCACGATGAAGGGACTAGTGCTGAAATCGACATCGCCTTTTCGAATTAGGGTTAGTGTGGACACAATTAGACCGTATTGGCCTCCAGGAGCTATGCCACAGTGCGCCATTGTGACCGCTCTGGACAGCACTCTGAACTCAGATGCACTGGCCAAGTGTACAGGAAAAGCCATGGGAACTTTTGAATCTCATTTCCTGTTTGACCAGGCGAGCTCATCAGCACAGATGACCATCAGAGCTCAACAGCACAGGTAACCAGGCAGTCCCAGAATCGAAAAAAAGTTCCAGCATGGACCGAACGGGAGGTACTGGATCTGATTGGTAAATGGGGAGACAAATTCATGCTATCAGAACTACGTTCCAAAAGATGAAATGCCAAAACATTTCAAAAAAATCTCTGAGGCCATGATGGACAGAGGCTACAGCAGGGATGCAACATAGTGACGCGTGAAACTTAAGGAGCTCAGACAAGCGTACCAGAAAACCAAAGAATCAAATGGAGGCTCTGGGACAGAGCCCCAGACATGCCACTTCAACGCTGAGCTGTATGCAATTCTGGGGGGAGCACCACCACTACCCCAATCCCTGTCCGTGGACTATGACGATGGGGTACTCTCTGCCATGCCTGAGGATTTTGCGGATAGGGAAGATGAGGAGGACAACGACGAGCTTGAGGAGAGCACATAGCACAACATTCTCCCCGACAGCCAGGATCTTTTTATCACCCTGACTGAAATACCCTCTCAACCCAACCAAGCCGGAGAAGGGACCTCTGGTGAGTGTACCTTTTTAAATATAATACATGTTTTAAAAGCAAGCGTTTTTTAATGATTAATTTGTCTCGAGGACTTGGAATGCATTCGTGGCCAGTACAGCTATTGGAAAAGTCTGTTAATGTGTTTGGGGATGGAGCGGAAATCCTCCAGGGATATCTCCATGAAGCTCTCCTGAAGGTACTCTAAAAGCCTTTGCGGAAGGTTTCTGGGGAGACCAGCCTTATTCTGTCCTCCATGGTAGGACACTTTACCACGCCATGCTAGTAGCAAGTAATCTGATATCGTTGCATGACAAAGCCTGGCAGCGTATGGTCCTGGTGTTTGCTGGCATTCAAGCAACATCGGTTCTTTATCTCTCTGTGTTATCCTCAGGAGAGTGATATTGTTCATGATAACCTGGATGAAATAGGGGAATTTAATTAAAGGGACATTCAGAGGTGCCCGTTCCTACTGGGCTGTTTGCCTACGGCTGAAAAGAAATCTTCCCTGTAGTTAGCCAAGTGGTGGAGGCGGGGGGCATTGGCACTGAGCTGTTCACTTTTGGCTAGCAGGGCTCTTCCCTGATACCAGCCACGCGGTGGGGGGAGGGGTAAAGGGATCATCCCAGAGAATTGGATTGGGGGGAGGCATTAGTTTGGTTTCTGCTGCTGCACGTTAACAGGAAAACCGCAGCACTAAATGGCCAACTCAACGGGCTTTGCTTGGTATGGGAAAGGAGGGCGCTGCTGTTATGAAGGTTGCAGAAGCTGAAAGACTACGGCTTGCCATGGCTGCCTGCAAGCCAAATTCTGTTGCCCGGCACTGCGTGTGTGATCTCTAACACCAAAGCCGCAGGCACTCAATAGAAGATGCAAAATGCGACCTTGTACCGAAATCACATGTGCTTTGTAATGTGAATAGTGTTGCTCACCGTGAAAGAGGATAGCCGTTGTTCTGTAAAATGTACTTTTTTAAAATACTTCACTCCCTTTTTTCCTCCTGCAGCTGCAAATGTTTCAAGCCTCCCTCCTCTGTCCCAAAGGCTATCTCAGATAAGGCCGCAAAAAAAACGTACACATGATAAAATGTTCTTTGAGCTCATGCAGTCGTCTGGCACCGACAGAGCTCAGCAGAATGTGTGGAGGGACACAGTAGCACAGTACAGGAAAGCGGCCAATAAATGTGAGGACAGGAGGGAGGATCTAGATGAGAGGTGGCGGCAGGAAGATTAGAGGAGGCAAGATGCAATGCTGGGGCTACTGCGGGATCAAACGGACATGCTCCGGTGTGTGGTGGAGGTCAGGAACAGCAGCAGGATCACAGACTGCCGCTGCAGCCCCCGCTTAACCGCCCTCCCTCCTCCTCATTTCCATAGCCTCCTCACCCAGACGCCCAAGAACACGAGGGGGGGAAGGCTCCTGGCACCCAACCACTCTACCCCAGTGGACAGGCCAAGCAACAGAAGGCTGGCATTCAACAAGTTTTGAAGTGGCCTTTTCCTTCCCTCCTACTCTCCTCCCTCACCTCACCCGGGCTACCTTGTGAGTTATCTCCCTATTTTTAAAATCAATTAATAAAGAATTCATGGTTTTTAAACGATAGTGACTTTATTTCCTTTGCAAGTAAGCTGTGATCGAAGCAGGGAGGGTGGGTGGCTTACAGGGAATTAGAGTCAACCAAGGGGGTGGTTTTTCATCATGGAGAAACAAACGGAAATGTCACACAGTACCCTGGCCAGTCATGAAACTGGTTTTCAAAGCTTCTCTGATGCGCAGCGCTTCCTGCTGTGCTCTTCTAACTGCCCTGGTGTCTGGCTGTGTGTATTCAGCAGCCAGGTGATTTGCCTCAACCGCCAACCCCGCCATAAACGTCTCCCCCTTACTCTCACAGAGATTGTGGAGCACACAGCAAGAAGCAATATCAATGGGAATACTGGTTTCACTAAGGTCTGAGCGAGTCAGTAAACTGTGCCAGCGACCCTTTAAACATCTAAATGCATACTCTACCACCATTCTGCCCTTGCTCAGCCTATAGTTGAACAGCTCATAGCGAGCAGATCGAGGGACGTGATCGTTCCCCTCTATTCGACACTGGTGAGGCCTCATCTGGAGTACTGTGTCCAGTTTTGGGCCCCACACTACAAGAAGGATGTGGATAAATTGGAAAGAGTACAGCGAAGGGCAACAAAAATGATTAGGGGTCTAGAGCACATGACTTACGAGGAGAGGCTGAGGGAGCTGGGATTGTTTAGTCTGCAGAAGAGAAGAATGAGGGGGGATTTGATAGCTGCTTTCAACTACCTGAAAGGGGGTTTCAAAGAGGATGGCTCTAGACTGTTCTCAATGGTAGCAGATGACAGAACGAGGAGTAATGGTCTCAAGTTGCAATGGGGGAGGTTTAGATTGGATATTAGGAAAAACTTTTCACTAAGAGGGTGGTGAAACACTGGAATGCGTTACCTAGGGAGGTGGTAGAATCTCCTTCCTTAGAGGTTTTTAAGGTCAGGCTTGACAAAGCCCTGGCTAGGATGATTTAACTGGGACTTGGTCCTGCTTTGAGCAGGGGGTTGGACTAGATGACCTTCTGGGGTCCCTTCCAACCCTGATATTCTATGATTCTATGATTCTATGAGCTCCCTATTACTGTCCAGGGTGCCTGTGTACAGTTTCATGAGCCAGGGCATTAAGGGGTAGGCTGGGTCCCCAAGGATAACTATAGGCATTTCAACATCCCCAACAGTTATTTTCTGGTCTGGGAAGTAAATTCCTTCCTGCAGCCATTTAAACAGACCAGAGTTCCTGAAGACGCGAGCATCATGAACCTTTCCCAGCCATCCCACATTGATGTTGATGAAACGTCCCTTGTGATCCACCAGTGCTTGCAGCACCATTGAAAAGTACCCCTTGTGGTTTATGTACTGGCTGCCCTGGTGGGGATATATCCCAAGATAAGGATATGCGTTCCGTCTATAGCCCCACCACAGTTAGGGAATCCCATTGCAGCACAGCCATCTAGTATGACCTGCACATTTTCCAGAGTCACTACCTTTGATAGCAGCAGCTCAATGACTGGGTTGGCTACTTGCATCATAGCAGCCCCCACAGTAGATTTTCCCACTCCAAATTGATTGCCAACTGACCAGTACCTGTCTGGTATTGCACGCTTCCACAGGGCTATTGCCACTCGCTTCTAAACTGTGAGGGCTGCTCTCATCTTGGTATTCTTGTGCTTCAGGGCAGGGGAAAGCAAGTCACAAAGTTCCATGAAAGTGCCCTTATGCATGGGAAAGTTTCAGAGCCAGTGGGAATCATCCCAGAACTGCAACACTATGTGGTCCCACCAGTCTGTGCTTGTTTCCCAGGCCCAGAATCGGCATTCCACAGCATGAGTCTGCCCCATTAACACCATGATCTCCAAATTGCCGGGGACCACGGTTTTAGAGAAATCTGTTTCCATGTCCTCATCACTCTTGTCACCACGCTGCCGTCGCCTCCTCGCCTGGTTTTTCAGGTTCTGGTTCTGCATAAACTGCACGATAATGCACAAGGTGTTTACAAATGTCATAACTGCTGTGGTGAGCTGAACGGGCTCCATGCTTGCCATGCTATGGTGTCTGCTCGGGCAATCCAGGGAAAAGGGCACAAAATGATTGTGTGCCGTTGCTTTCATGGAGGGAGGGTTGGCTGACAACATTTACCCATAACCACCTATGACAAATTTTTGGCCCCATCAGGCATTGGGAGCTCAGCCCAGAATTCCAAAGAGCAGAGGGGACTGAGGGATAGCTACTCACAGTGCACCACTCGGAATGTCAATGTTTGCCACGGTACTGTGGACGCACACCGCCGAATTAATGTGCTTAGTGTGGATGCATGCACTCGACTTTATACAATCTGTTCCCAAAAATCGACTTCTATAAAGTCAGCTAACACGGCTGCTACTCTGAACTCTGTAAAGTCAGAGTAATTTCGTAGTGTAGACAAGGCCTAAGGTGCCACAAGTACTCCTGTTCTTTTTGCCCACATTCTAAGGGCCAGGATGGAGTGGCCCATTAGCACCCTCAGAGATTTCCACAACAACAACTTCAACCACCACCAGCTGTCCATTCAATTCTCTCTGCAACATTCCTACAATAGCATAAACTTCCTGGACGCCAGGATCAGCTTCAACAATGGAAGGAATCCTACAGACAACTATATACAAAAAAACAATGCATCACCACACCTACCTTCATAAATCCAGTAACCATTCCAACATACAAAGAAATTTGCTATCTATAGCCAGGCACTCATACCACAGAATAGGCTCCAAAGAGAAAGTCCAGAAGATATACCTTAACACACTCAAAGCTGCCTTCATCAAACAAGGACACTCCAACGGAGAAGTAGCTTACCGCAAGGAACAAGTCACTCAAATACCCCGAGAGAACCTGCTCAATACAGAAAGAAAACCCCCTCCCCTACCACATACCTCTAGTTGTCACCTACCACCCCACACTGGAACTCATATGGGGTATCAAACAACTAAAACGCATACTCAATGGGGAACTCAACCTGAAAAATCTTTCCTGAACCCCTACTTCCGGCTTTCAAACAAACGCCAACCTCATCATCAGAAGCAAGCTCTTCACAGACCAGGACATGCAAACTCAAAGGAGCACCAGACCAACAGATGCAAAACCTGCAGATATATTGCTACTGCTATGATGATCAGTAACCCCCCCCAACTTACTTTTCTAGATCCATGGGTCCTACGCACACGTATCACAATATATGATGTACCTCATTCAGTGCACTAAATGCCCCAACAACTATGTGAGTGAAATCAATCACTATGCTCACATAGGAAAATGTTAAAAGACAAACATACCCTGTCGCCTGTGGGTGAACACTTTTCACAAAGCGATCACTCCATATCTGACCTATCAGTCCTTATCCTCAAAGGAAACCTGCAAAACACTTTCAAAAGACGAGCTTGGGAGGTTAAATTCATAATTTTGCTAGACTCGAAAAAACATGGTCTTAACAAACACACTGGATTTATGGCTTATTAGGACAATCTGTTACCCACTAATTCTCCCCTCCACATACACACTCCCCCCCCCCCTTATAACTACAGGGGTGTTAATGGGCCACTTTACCTTAAATGGTCTTTTAGAATATGTGCTAACTACTTATGCTAAAGTCTCTATTTAACCTTCTATTTAGCTGAGACACTAAGAACCTTTCCCAGACCTGAATTTAAATTTATAAAGATCTCTGTGTGGTCAAAAGCTTGTCTCTCTCACCAACAGAAGTAGGCGGAATAAAATATATTACCTCACCATCTTGTCTCTCTAATTACCTAACAATTGTCATTCATTTCCCCAGTGTACTGGAGCTAAAAATCAGAGTCATTCTAATGGTTAGTTTTCAGGAGTAGTCACTGCATGCAGTGTACTGTATGATCAATTGGCCTCTAAAAATAAATAAATAAAATACTGTTAATTTAAAAGGAATTGTACTTTTCATCTTAAAAACACTCCTCCAATATTAACTAACTAATCCTCACAGAAGACATTGTAAAATTGACATTATCATCACATATTTAATTGAGAGGCAACATGGTCCCATAGGTAGAGCACAAGCCTGGGATTCAGGAGACCCTGATTCTGTTCCTAGTTTCAGAGTAGCAGCCGTGTTAGTCTGTATTCGCAAAAAGAAAAGGAGTACTTCTGGCACCTTAGAGACTAACAAATTTATTAGAGCATAAGCTTTCGTGAGCTACAGCTCACTTCATCGGATCCGATGAAGTGAGCTGTAGCTCACGAAAGCTTATGCTCTAATAAATTTGTTAGTCTCTAAGGTGCCACAAGTACTCCTTTTCTTTTTGTTCCTAGTTTGACACCAATCACTGTGTGATCTTGGGGAAGTCACTTCACCTATCTGTTTCTCATTCATTTATCTGTTGTGTTAATTTAGACTGTAAGCTTTTTGCAACATGGACTGACTCTTGCTGTGCGTTTGTACAGTCTGGGACAAGAGGTCATGATCTTGGTTTAGTCATGTAGTTACTACCTTAATAAGACAAATAAATGTGATGGGAATAAATAAAGGAGATGGAACTTGAAACAAAATACTAACACATTACACATTAAAATGTTAATAATAATCAGGGCCAGGAAGGTGGGCAACTGTGAAAGAACGAGGCCCTCTTTTAATGTTTTTCTTTTGGAATCCTATTTAAATAGAAAGCTTGTGTCAAAACCCACCATACTATCATTTTTATTTTGTTAGAAAAAATAGCTGAAGTAAATAAGCAAGATTTTCTTTACAGGACAGGACATGCCCTCGCCATTTCAACTGACTGATTCTGTTTTTTGGATGCACACCCTTTATAGAGCTGTCACACGGCAAGCACAAAATACAGTCCAATAAAATCATGCTAAATGGAGCAGAAATGTTGCACGAATTAGAGTCTTTAACATTTGCAATTCATCAGGACTCAGACCCACCACAAGAGATTCAAACTCACATAAAGACTCTCCGGTGAATACAAACTTACTGGGTGCCTATTTCTAAATACTTAATTTTGAACAGTCTCCTCAGATTCAAAGGATCTTAAATTACATAGTATGCTAATGTACTATCCCTGCTCTCCCCATTTTTGTGTTTAAGAAGGAAGGACAAAAATAATATTACTTGCCAGTTTCATTCTATGCTCAATAGGAAAGAAAAGGGTAACAATGTTGGTAATAAGAAAAGGAGTACTTGTGGCACCTTAGAGACTAACAAATTTATTAGAGCATAAGCTTTCGTGAGCTACAGCTCACTAGCTCACGAAAGCTTATGCTCTAATAAATTTGTTAGTCTCTAAGGTGCCACAAGTACTCCTTTTCTTTTTGCGAATACAGACTAACACGGCTGCTACTCTGAAATGTTGGTAATAGGAATGGAGAGGTGTCACAAAACTCTGATTTCTATGGCTACCCACAGCTGACGGATCTAGTATGGAAATGATTAAATCCTAAAAATAAAGCTTTATGTTTAGTGACTGAATTTCTTCAGTCAAAAATCAACACTTTCATATTCTGAGAGCAGTTTCTATACTTCATCTGTGCATCTTTAAGCTCCCCCAATGTGACTGCAAGAGTCTCTGAATATACAGTTAAGTTTTTATGAGGACTGAATAACACATCAATCTGAATTTGAAAGCTGACTTAGGAACATGTTAATTTTTATTTCAAATAAACACAGCTTTTCTAGTACAATCAAAAGTTATGAATTATAATGAAAAGTTGTCAATCCTCACTGGGTAAAATTATTTTTCCACATTTTTATAGAAGCATAAAAAAGTCAAAGATAGGAAATTATACAGCTAATTATTTATATTTAATTGAACTGTACCATGCTCCAAGGTCAACTTTCAAATACATTACAAGTATTTACTTTTATGCCTTTGTGAATATATTATAGCAACTGTAAAACATTTTGCAAGATATATTATATTTCATCTTTTGTCACTTGTACAAAAATGAAAAACATTTACTTTTATCCATTGATCCCCATTATTATTATTCTTCACTGATCAAAATCTAACTCTGATGATCAGTATCTCTCATATCTCATACTGGAGGAAGTGCAAGATGGTGGGAGCTGATATAAGAACATCACAAAGAGTTTACAAATATTGACTGTAGTAAATTTGAATTCCTCCAACATGATTCATTTAAAAACAACAGTTTGGGTTGACCCCAAGTTACTTGCAGACTAACCAGCCAAACATCCATAGTTGGGCTTGCTCAGACAAAGTAGAGCAACCATCTCTTTTCTAGAGCTGCTCAGAAAGACCTCAAAAGAACCATCTTCCATTAGAAAACACGATTCTAATGAAATCAAAATGGCTTGATGAAGTTGTGTTGTTTGGCTATACTGAAAGGAGGACAGGATACATTTGACATGGGTTTAATCAGGCTGCAGCTTTATTATTAGATGTCTGGGACTACCCGACAGATAAGCCTGCTCTGTGTAAAAGGGGGCTTCAGGGACAGGGCTGCCCCTTTTAAACCGTCTATTCCCATGGGATGAGTCAGAGACCACACTGAGCCCTCCTTCATTTTTGCAACAGTTTTCCTCTCCCCTCCTCCCTGCCCAACCATAAAACACTGCTCTCTTCATTTAGCCAGCCATCCAAATCCCCGCCTGCTTAAAGAAGTGCTGCGGTCATTAGGAGAAAAAGAGAGGGGAAGGTCCCAACAACGTCAAAATGTCAAAGCATTTTGGAACAAAGCATTTCTTTAAAATGTTTACATTACATAAAATATTTTAAAAGTAAAAAAAAAAAAACTGTTGATGGATCCTGATTTTTTGAGGGGGAAGAGGAGGGCACAGGGGATGGGAGGTAGATTTTCTTTCAGAGAGAATTTTGAAGTTATGGGGTTTCATTTGTTAGTCAAAATTAAACCAAATGTCAAGATCTCAATCTTTTGCACAAAGGATTTTCCCATCTCTCTTCAGCTCTATTCCTCTGCGCAGAAAGCCCTGTAGTACCTCCCAAACTGACTGGTGGATTCATGATACAGTGGAATGAAATCTGATATATTTAGAGGCTGATCCTGCCTCTGTTGCAGGAAATTAACTTCAGTGGGTCTCTGCATAGGCAAAGGGGTACACCCACCTGGAGTTCATTGCAGCAAATGGGTTTATAAGCATGTTGAGAGTTCACCTGTTTCAACACTATCTGTGCAGGATTCCTGTCTGTTTCAGGGGAACTTAAGTTATGGAACAAAACAAAAGGGCAAGAAAACCAAATAAAATAAATAAGACCAGATAATGTTTATGGGAATGTGCGAAAGGGACATTTATCTCAATAGTTTTCCCTAGTTTAGGAATTTATTGAAACCAGGTATTATTTTTTATTACATTATATTATATCCTCACATATTCTACTCCTCCCTTCCCTTGAATGCACCAGCTGCTGCTGTTTCTTTCCTGTAATCCCTTCGGACACATTCCATTGTGATGCCTGAGAGGCAAGAGGGTTTCCAAAGCTTGGGCTGCAGCCTGAGCCCTTAAGTCTACATTGCAATTAGACAGCCCCACTGCCCGAGCACTGTGAGCTAAAGTCAGCTGGCACAGACCAGCCTCAAGTTTTTAATGACAATATAGACATCCCTTTGAGGTTTCATTCACCAAAGTGACACCCACACATCATGCTAAGTATGGAACAGAGACTAGTCAAGCACCACCAGTACTCTCACTAGATATAGCAGGGACTGGGAGTGGACTGCAAGGTAGTTATAAAAATAATTGTTTGAAAAGCACAAGAGCAAGAGGGAGTGATAAAGGGAGTGAGGAAGTTCAAGATGAAAAAAAAAGGTAAAATAAATTAAAAAAACAGAACAAGAAATAAAGAAGCTCAAAAGATACTTGATGTAATATAAAAAAATAAAAAAAATAAATATTACAAAAAATTACACAGGGTTAAAAAAACACAATAAAAGGAAACAAAGTTATTGAATCTGATGATATGGGACAGATGAACCATAGGTTAGAATTTATGACCCAGAGCTCAATACACAAGGGAATATTAAAAAGAGCGTGAAAGAGTATTTCTCTAGTTTCATTTTTTAAAAAATCATCTTTAATTAACTCATCCCAGAGGAACCAAGACTTTCATTGTCAAAAGAAGCTAGCATTTTTGGTTTCCTCTGAAGTAGGCGTTACTGGAGCTGAAGTTGCTGTCAGAGAATGCATCTGACGAAGTGGGTTTTAGCCCATGAAAGCTTATGCCCAAATAAATTTGTTCATCTCTAAAGTGCCACAAGGACTCCTCGTTGTTTTTGCTGATACAGACTAACGCAGCTACCATTATGAAACCTGTCAGAGAATTGTTTGTTTTAATTTTAAACAAACCTGGAAAGAACAGTTTCAACCCAGCTGTGAGTACTTCAAAAGGTAGAGAAACAGGGTCTGGGACTGAGTCAGGAATCAAAAATACTGGTTTCAGCTGACAGTGGAGGCTTTTTGTTCTTTATTCATTTAAATAAACTAAATTCTAAATACATAAATAGCTTTAAGAAATTGATATTTTAGAACGGATTATTCTCCAAATAGCTCTGAATCATAACCAGGTTATTAATTTTAAACAAAATTAAAATTTGTAAGTAGAATATCTATTAAAAGTAATAAATGGGCTAATGCACAATCAGCTCTATAGGCAGGTTATATGCCTACCATCAGTTACCCAGGTAAGTATTGCATTCTTACTGACAGAAATGTCATATGAGGGATAGCAGACTGAAAGATCATATTCATTCCTCTTTCTCTACAGACACACAGACAAAACAGGGACACTTCTACTGAAATTGTAGGTATTTTTGCTAAACAAGCCCTACAGGATTCAGGATCAAATCCACAGAAGGGAAGATAGAACAGTAAAAGAGGAGAAAAGTTACATAGTAAGCCACAGTTTTATTTTGTAGGAGGTTAGTGCTACTCTTTATGTTATAAGGATGCAATGTGTTATGAATTCCATCTTACCATTATAAAATACATATCTCATCTTGATTTCTCCATCTCTCCCAGTCACCCAGGGCAGCAACTCTGATATCACAATGAAGACTATTCTCTCTTTTCTACACAAATTGTATCTGGTCCTTTCTTTATACTACCTTCCTCCCCATCTCTACTGCCAAATTCCTGGTACTTGCCCACAGCATCTCTTGCCTTTGACTACTGCAACCATCATGCTGACTCTAGCATTGTGTGTGTCCCTTACGTCTCTTCGCCAATAAACTGCTGATGCCTATCAATTCTCCCCTCCCCCCCACACACACGAGTCCCTCTAACAGCTTCTCAGTTTCAGCTGGAAGACATTCAGGCATGTTATTCAACTTTAAGGATTTCCTAGCCAGGGGTGAAATTAAGTCGAGTGGCTTACCGGTACTTTGGGGCCAGCTCTAGGCCCCCGGAAGGGGCGGGGCCTAGTGCGGAAGGGGCAGGGTTGAAGGGGTCAGAATCAGCCACAGCCCCCTGTGTAAGGTAAGTGCCCTCCACCACCAGGGTAGCAGCAGCAGCCTGGGGCTCCAGGGGCTATTTAAAGGGCCCGGGGCTCCCCTCTTCTCCCGCCCTGGCCCTTTAAATAGCTGCTGGAGCCCTGGGGAAGTGGTGGGGCTCCAGTGGCTATTTAAAGGACCAGGGCGGCAGAGGCAGCTGGAGCCCCGCTACCCCAGGGCTCCAGCAGTGGGGCTCTGGAGACAATTTAAAGGACCTGGGGCTCCAGCCACTGCTGGGAGCCCAAGCCCTTTAAATTGCCCCCTGGGAAAGCCGGGCTGCCCCAATACGGTGCACTGGCTCTTGCCGGTACACCGTACCGGGGCGTACCGGCTTACTTTCACCTCTGGTCATACCTCTACTCCTGCCTACGTATAACTTCTTTTCTGACCACCGCCTTTCTAGAGGCTATGTGCTGCCGAAGTAGAAGGCTTTGTTTCCTTCTGCAAGCAGCTCTGTGCCTGGAAATTTTTTCTTGAATCTGCTGCCCTGCTACCTCAATCTCCTGCTCAAAATTCCTTCTTAAGATTTAATTATTTCAGTCCACCTTTCACTGATGACCCCTTAACCTAGTCTTCATGCTGCATACTACCCACTTATCCTGATAGAGGGAAGAAAAATGTTGGCATCCATATAGTTCGCTATAGTGCTCATCATTCCTGTACCCAAATTTGGTCTGGAAGTCCATAATGGATTAGAGGGACTTTCCAGTCTCTCTCCCTTTCTTGAATGTTCTGCCTGGTGTAGTGTGTGAATATTATTTATCATTCTGGTGACAGTGGAAACATTTATCAAAGAGAAAGACCTTGCAGAATGTCCTAAAGATCATCAGACTTTGAATTAATCTAATCTGCTCTGGAAGTTTAACAATGAAGTCTTGTCACTCAAGAATGCCAATGGAGCTCAGATTTGTTTCCCTCCTGGATAAAGCTGTGTCTTTTTTTTCCTGAGAGACTGGTGTGGAGGATGTGTTCTGTAGCACATAGGGATGGGCTGTTTAGATATGGAGATATAATATTTTATGATGGTGGGTAAATATAAATGTCACAGTTGGGAAAGAAAATTTATTTAATTTATAATGTTTATTTTTTGTTTTAAATTTGATAAATGTATGCATACATTATACTAAACACATCTTATTGTAACATTCATCCTCACATTATTTGTCATACTCAGTGATCAGTGACCTGATCCTGAAGGCTGTCTCCACAAAACTCCCATGGATGGGAATGGGTGTTCTGCATTGAGAGACATTATAACATTGTAAGACTCTTCCATCAGGGACATGGCACTTGACAGACAAGTCTGTAAGCAGCAACTACATGTACAAAAATGTTTTCCGACAGAATAAATTTTACTAGTGACACATTCAGCATAGAAAAAGAACCATATGACAGCTAACAATAGGCATTTCTACGAGATCTAGTTCCTATAACTTCTGATAAACAGAACTAGCAAAATTATCTTCTATAGTTCCATCTGTTGACGCCTATTAACATGACATGAACTATTAAAAAAATTCTTAAAAAGCTTAAATTTAAGAACTTGATTCACCCTCTAAGTATGCAAACAAGGCACTCAAACCTCTTAAAATTTGCCTTTTATATTAACCAAAGAATCAGGAAAAATAGATAAATAAAATAGAATACAATGAAAAAACTAAATTATGATTTTTCAAACAGGGGAGGATAGAACAAACTTAAAGAAATAAATATTTTTTCTGTTTTTCCCTGAAGGGCTGGTGTTACTTTCCATTACTGCCTTACTAAAGCCCAGCTATCACAATATATTTTCAAAAAAAAAACAGGAGTACTTGTGGCACCTTAGAGACTAACAAATTTATTTGAGCATAAGCTTTCGTGGGCTACAGCCCACTTCATCAGATGCATGCAGTGGAAAATACAGTAGGACGATTTTATATACACAGAAAACATGAAACAATGGGTGTTACCATACACACTATAATGAGAGTGATCAGTTAATGTGAGCTATTACCAGTAGGAGAGGAAAAAAAACAACCTTTTGTATTGATAATCAAGGTGGGCCATTTCCAGCAGTTGACAAGAACATGTGAGGAGGGAGGAAAAATAAACATGGGGTAATAGTTTTACTTTATGTAATGACACATCCACTCCCAGTCTTTATTCAAGCCTAATTTAACAGTGTCCAGTTTGCAAATTAATTCCAATTCAGCAGTCTCCCATTGTGTCCTCTATTTCCAGATCCAATTTAAGCTTTCAGTTTTAATCTTTTGCGTCCTAAATGATTTGAAGTTGGGATATCTCTCTTCTTGGGAGATTAGATGAAAATCAAAGTCAGCAGATGTGTCCAAGATAACGGGGCAGAGCAGGAGAAAGGGCATTTTCAGTGCGGGGTCTTAACTTTTAAATTTTCTTCCCTTGTTGGATCACCAGAGACTTAATTTATTGACCACTCTGTAGAGCTTATCTGTTTTCCAGGCTTTTTCTGGGAGAGAAGACTGAATGGATGGGCAGGAATGGTAGGGAGGGTTTTGGGGTTTTTTTGGTAGCAATTGAATAATATATTCACACAGACATTTTTAAGTACATGAATTTATTAATAATTTTGTAGATGTTTCTAAAGCTGTGGATAGGCACATTTAAAGTAAGAATTTAAAATTCTCTCTCAGGCCCATATATCCTTCATGCAGGATATTATTATTATTTTGACAGAAGAGAGGGGGGAGGTCTAAGGTCTTTAGCCCCATGCTCCAGCAGGCGCCACCTAGTGGGGCAGGTTGTACGTGTCTTGTGGCTCTAGAACTTCTGAAGACTATTGTATGTGGCTTGGAGGGTCAATAAGTTTGGCCACTCTTAGCATACTGTTCAAGACAAATAACCTATGGAAAGTACTGAAATGTCTCTGGTTTACCCACATAGAGGCTCTACATCCCCTAATATGGCTCCTCCCGAAGCTGTGCTGCCAAAGGCTATATCAACTTTCCTTATCTATCACATTACTGAAGGGGAATCCAAATAAACTGAGTTTGACATAGCCAACATGAATTTACTCAGGAATTACCTGAAGGCTTGTGAAATGACAGTGCTGAAGACAGCAACCATCTCCAATCCCATACACCAATCCTGAACCCTGCAGAATTAATTTAGAAGAGTTGGGGAAAAAGAGAATGCTACCATCCTTCTAGACCCATGTGATTTCATCCCCAGCTGCAGAACCAAATGATTACAGGAGTGACAGTTCAGTGGTTAATGTGCTAGCCCTGGTTATGGATTCAATTCCCTGCTGCATCATCAACTTCTTGAGGGACCCTTGGCAATTAATCTCTCTGTGCTTCAGTTCCCAGTCTTACAGATGGGATAATGTTTTCCTACCTCTCAGAGCTGTTGCAAGGATAAATGCATGAAAGATTGTAAGGTATTGAGATATTACAGTATGAGAGGCCATACATCTAAACTGGATCTGTTCTCTACTGACTACATCGCTGCATAGCACACAAAAATGATTTTAAAAGGATACCGTTACAGTTGCAAAGTGCAGCTAGGAAATGCCAGAATTAAATTTGCATGTGGAAATTATTTGATTCCCATGTGCGTCATGATACAGTCTTCAATGACATGATCACACTTTTTCCACAGGACCTCTGCCATATTCAGCATACAGAGCGCTCACTTAATGTGCACATTTAATGAGCAACTATTCAGCATTTTGTTTTCTGTTCATTGTTCAATATGTGGCCCTAAACTTTATTTACTATTCACTATTTAGACACTGCTCAAGGACAGAATTATTCATTACTTTTTGGCCTTTTCTATGATGCTCATCATTATTGTATCTGAGTACTTCAGATTAATGAATTTTTACAACATCTCTGTGAGAGGAGTGAGTATTATTATACAGATAAGGAAATAAGGCACAGAGATATTAAGGTCAAAACTATCCATTAATTTTGTGTGCCCAGTTTGAGACTCCTAAAACTTGATTTTTTGGAGTGCTTAGATAGAATTATATAGCACTTCATATGTTCAAAGCACAGCTCACACCGATTTCAATTCCAGCTGAGACTTCTCAGTGCTTCTGAGAATCAGACCTAGTGTCTCAGGTCAGGCACCCTGAAAAGTTTGGCTTAAGTGATTTGCCCAGCATCATACAGAAACTCTGTTGTACAGAAAAAGAGAGAGAATCCAGTTCTCCAGGGCTGCATTCAACTGCACTGGAAATCATTTTCCCCCACCCCCCTTCCTGCAATCCCTTGCTTCATTCAGAAAAGTTTCTAGCTTTTGCAACAAATGAGATGAGGGTCCTACAGATAACACCCTCCTTTCATTATATAACCCTTATTCATCCTCAGAGTAGGTTCATCCTGTTCATTGAATAAGGCAAGGATCCTGGGGGAAATATAGTATGCAATTAGCTACTATATCATAATCCATGTGCAGAAGATGACCAAATTAAGGTTGCACTTTCTTCTCCAGACTGTGTTGACCCAGCAAGGGGATTACACAGAATATAGAAGAGAAATTCTTTCGGCTCTCTCTCTCGGTGCCCAGATCCGAACCTGGCATAGCTGCAGCAGCCCAGAGCTGCAAATGAAGGAAAAGTCCTGCTTATCACTGAATGAAACATACCCAGCATGGACAGAATCTTTGGGGAATTTAGCTGCTAAAATCTAATCAGTCTCTACTGAGCATGTAGAAATTCATCCCCCCCAGCTTATAAATTGGCCAAATTTGTAGAGACTGGTACAAGGATTTGAACAAACACCACATTCCTGACTGAAATGGCTTCCTGCCCCTTGCCAAATATCAAATCCTTGTTACAAAGAATGGAGGTACTGGGAAAAAAAGGTCACAAGAATTTTTTAATTTGTGCAAAAACAAAACAAAACAAAAAACAAACAGGCAAACATCAGGCATGGAAAATTTCAGCCCAAACAGGAAAAGTTTGGCAAAGTTAAAAACACCAGAAAATATGGTGATATAATTGATAGTATTGCACATCTTTAACAATAGGCAATGATACCAAGCCCACCTATAATAATGGACTGTTTTCCCAAGGACATCTTCAGAGTAGGGGGCTTTTCACATTGGCAGAATTTCTTCCATTATCTCTGAAGAGTCGATACATCCCACAATACCTTATCAAATATAGCTATTGATTTTTCTTAATAATCGTTCATTGGCCACTGCGAAAGGCAGGGTGCAGTACCTATCTTAATGAACTAATGGCCCTATTTGCTAAGGCAAACTGTATGTTCCAGTGTACAATAAAGCAGACATGAGGATGAAAAGGCAGGATGCTAAGGTGGAATGACTACTTAACTGTAATTGCATTGGAGAAAAACAAACAAAGAGAAACCGTAACGGCCTGAGCAAAGAAAAGCTATAAATTTCAGTGTAAAGGAATATTTGTAGGATGAGGCAATGAGTAACCAAGTATTAAAAGGTTATATAAAATCCCCAATGCCAAAAAGGGTACATATATATTTTGATAGTTGGTTAAGATTTTATTTTTGTCTTGTGATATGGTTGAGGTAAGGGATGACTGACTCGAGAGAAAGAGTACGAGTGGGAGAGATGCATATATAGAGCTTCATTTTTTATTTAGATTCACCACAGTGTACTCTGGAGGATTTTCTGCTTCAAAGGAATTGATTTGAAGATGAAAGAACCAACATTCTAGCTTCTTCTGCTGCTACTGCAGCAGTGAGCACTGTATTAATTTGAACTGAATCTGTCAAGGCCAGAGGAATTTGTAATGCATGTTAGATAAATGTATTCTTCTCATATTATAAATTTACTAGGTCTACGCTTTAAGCATCTTTTCTTTACTTCATAAATAAAGAGCCACTAAATAAGGACTGGTGGGGGGTGGAAATCCAATGAAGCCACCTAAGCTGAAAACCATAAGTGCAAAGTGAGCTGAAATGTGAAAGGTAAGAAGATTAAAAACTCTATTAAATTTTCAGAGTCAAAGATTTTTTTCAATGTTTTACTCATATGTACACTGGGATTTTTTTGTATTAAAGATGGACTTTAAAACAGATTAAAAGTTCATTATTTTCTCATGCGATTATATCGTAGAGCTTGGCTGTAGACAATGGATCGAGTGGTATGATCTGGATGAAAGCAGCGGCACTGCGATGGGTACCCGCATGGCCCCACAGTATGCCAACATTTTTATGGCTGACTTAGAACAACGCTTCCTCAGCTCTCGTCCCCTAATGCCCCTACTCTACTTGCGCTACATTGATGACATCTTCATCATCTGGACCCATGGAAAAGAAGCCCTTGAGGAATTCCACCAGGATTTCAACAATTTCCATCCCACCATCAACCTCAGCCTGGACCAGTCCACACAAGAGATCCACTTCCTGGACACTACGGTGCTAATAAGCGATGGTCACATAAACACCACCCTATATCGGAAACCTACTGACCGCTATTCCTACCTACATGCCTCTAGCTTTCATCCAGATCATACCACTCGATCCATTGTCTACAGCCAAGCTCTGCGATATAATCGCATTTGCTCCAACCCCTCAGACAGAGACAAACACCTACAAGATCTCTATCATGCATTTCTACAACTACAATACCCACCTGCTGAAGTGAAGAAACAGATTGACAGAGCCAGAAGAGTACCCAGAAGTCACCTACTACAGGACAGGCCCAACAAAGAAAATAACAGAACGCCACTAGCCATCACCTTCAGCCCCCAACTAAAACCTCTCCAACGCATCATCAAGGATCTACAACCTATCCTGAAGGACGACCCATCACTCTCACAGATCTTGGGAGACAGGCCAGTCCTTGCTTACAGACAGCCCCCCAATCTGAAGCAAATCCTCACCAGCAACCACACACCACACAACAGAACCACTAACCCAGGAACCTATCCTTGCAACAAAGCCCGTTGCCAACTCTGTCCACATATCTATTCAGGGGATACCATCATAGGGCCTAATCACGTCAGCCACACTATCAGAGGCTCGTTCACCTGCACATCTACCAATGTGATATATGCCATCATGTGCCAGCAATGCCACTCTGCCATGTACATTGGCCAAACTGGACAGTCTCTACGTAAAAGAATGAATGGACACAAATCAGACGTCAAGAATTATAACATTCAAAAACCAGTTGGAGAACACTTCAATCTCTCTGGTCACTCGATTACAGACCTAAGAGTGGCTATCCTTCAACAAAAAAGCTTCAAAAACAGACTCCAACGAGAGACTGTGAATTGGAATTAATTTGCAAACTGGATACAGTTAATTTAGGCTTGAATAGAGACTGGGAATGCATGAGTCATTACACAAAGTAAAACTATTTCCCCATGTTATTTCTCCCCCCACCCCCACCCCCCACTGTTCCTCAGATATTCTTGTTAACCGCTGGAATTAGCCTACCTTGCTTGTCACCATGAAAGGTTTTTCTCCTCCCCCCCCCCCGCTGCTGGTGATGGCTTATCTTAAGTGATCACTCTCCTTACAGTGTGTATGATAAACCCATTGTTTCATGTTCTCTGTGTGTGTATATAAATCTCCCCTCTGTTTTTTTCCACCAAATGCATCCGATGAAGTGAGCTGTAGCTCACGAAAGCTTATGCTCTAATAAATTTGTTAGTCTCTAAGGTGCCACAAGTTCTCCTTTTCTTTCTACAGTAACAGTGTCTTGGTGAAGGAGAGTTGCTGATGGAGGAAGGAAATATCAATGTTAAACATTTAGCAAAAATATCCAGGAGTCAAATGTAATTAGTTAAGTTATTTAGTTACTGACTATGCATCATGCTCCTCATTTATGGTAGTAAGTCCCTATTAAAGCCCAATGATACACTTTACTCCCCCCTTGAATATCAAAAGGAGATTTCGGCCTTTTCACAAAGGTTGATAGGAACATAGGACAAAAACAATTGCAGAATGTTAATACAGCAATCAGTCAGAGGAGAAATGGAAAAAACCTGTCTATAGTGGGTCTATTCCTCCCTGATGATCACAACCTTCAAAAATATGTGTAGATTTTCATGTTAATGCATCACTGAGCACCAACAATAAAAACTGTTCCCACAGGTCAGGATCCAAAACAGGATTCAAAAAAGCTTAAGGGGCTACAAGTGCCATAGAACAAGAGGCACACAATACCAACCTGGCCCAAAAGATAAAACAGTCTTGTAGTGTAAATTTTTGCCAATGAGAGACTCCATTCATGAATTAATAATTGAGTCAAACTGCAAGCTCAAAGTCTTGACTAAATTGTCCTGTGTATTCAATGCTGTTTTTAATTGTGGATTTGTTTTTCATGAGCAAGACATACTAATTAAGAACCATGATTTATAAAATAATTTCAAATTCATGAACTCTAGTAGTATTTATTTTCTGGGGAATGGGATGGGTTGAACTCTCATAGGACAAAATATCAACCTACAACTTATTATTGTGATACCTATTTCAAACAAAACATATCAATCTTATTATCATATTGAACTACAAAAACAGGATGGTTCTGTTAAACGTCTCAACTTTTCAATACATATCATGGTAGGAGCCACTTCAGGATAACCCCTCTGTAGGCTAAATCCAAGATTTGATAATCAAATAAACCAATTTAGATACTGAGTCTAAAATGCAGAAGTGGTTTTAAGGTGTGATGTAAAGAGATACAAAGGCACAGCCTACATTTATTTATATATTTTTTCTGTTTATTCATTTTTGAAACCATTTTAATGTGAACATCTAGAGAATCAAATGCAATACAAGAACAAGCATGTACATTGCTAATTGTAGTTTTGGGGTATTAGTTTAGGCTGCTCAAACAGCTTCAGTTAAATAAATTTCATCTTATCTAAGGGTTTTATACTACTGCTCATGACCATAGTATCCAGGTAAAATTGCGTGGAACAGATTTGAGGGGGGCATGTTTTTGTTTTGGGATTGACTGAGGTGTTAGTTTCTGGGTTTTCATGGGGGGAGAGTTGGGGACTTCTTGTGGGTAAGAGGGTAGGATGTCAACACTGTGAGTCTCTCTCCTGTTATGCTCGAAATGCTTTGTCGAAGAGGAAAGTTTTTCATTGTTTCCTAAAGATGACCAGACTCCAAATTCACTTAAGCTCTTGTGGAATTTGTGCTGTAGCCAAATCCCCTCAAAGAAGAATGTTTTGTCCTTAGTTTTCACACATCATCCTGGGCTTTATAAAGCCATCCCTAAAACTGAATTGAAGCAAAAATATATATAGGAAAGTTTTCCATTGCTCCAAAACAATAAATTCACAGCCAAAAAACCAAAGCAGCTAGGTTTTTTTTGGTTATATACACATGTGCAATATGGTGTAAAGTAACAGATAAGTCAAATATTCTTGTTACTTGTCTCAACATGTGGCTGAAAATGGCAAATTAAAAACAACAAAACTTCAATTTAAGGAACTTCCCCCCCCCTTTTTTTTAATTTACAGACTGGGATTTATAAATCCAGATAGTGCCATATGGTGTCATTTAGTCTACTTATATAAGCATGGGAAGATATTAACAAAGATACTCTGTCAATATAACCCTGAAAGTCATGTTTAGAAACTATGCAGTCTTCCTGAAGTGGTTCTTTGAATCTTCTATATCCACAAACTAATTGGGAGAATGTAAGTGTCAGAGCACAGATAAGGGGTTTTTTTGTGCTCCAACATTGTGTCTTAAAACTTTAAGTATCCCTTTAATGCTGCTGCCATCATGTTTGTCCCATTGAAAACTGCTTAAAAAAATAAAAGCCTGGAAAAAAAACAACTACTTTCCTTTCCACTGTGATACAAACCGATGGCATCTGGATTATCTAGGGGGTCCTAATTAAAGTAACTACTGGTACCAAAAGCCAGTGCTTTCTGCATCCTCAAAGAAGAAATGAGCATAGATGCCAAGTTAGTTATGGGCACTGCAGCTGTTTCTTAGCAGATACAGGCCCCCACATCCCACAAATACTCTGAAATCTGTCCCTCCCTTTCATTTCAGTACACATTGAAATTTAAAACTATAAAAGGGAAAGTGATTTTGCTTACATACATATGCAAATAAAAAATTACCATCAACAAGAAGAGGAGGAGTTGTTTTTTTAATGGGGGGAAACAGTATTGCATGAGTGCACATAATGCCATTTGACTTAGTCAGTGTGATATACACTGTGCAGCGATTTTGCATGTGGAAAATGAAATATTTATTAGAATGATGAAAGCACTCTGGTCATTTTAAAACAACTTTATATTGTAGGGATCAACTTTACTGTAGTCAGTTATCGCCCCTCCTCCCAACATATTTGGTTGTGTACCATGAAGTTCACATACAGCACATACTATTTGTTTAGCCATTTGTAGCACAAGGAAGATTTCCACTAAATGATGTTCACACTACAGGCGAATATGCTAAACCCACATATTTAGGAGCCATGTTTATACTCTTTCTGAGGCAGTCTAAACCTTCCGTGTTATCTGGTGATGGTAAAAAAAGAAAAGGCAGTATAAAACAGCACATGCGATTACCCTCAACACCACACTTACTACTGTTCTGTCACACTAATTACCTTTGTAGTTCATGCTAAATTATTTCTCAAATACAATAGTTAATATATATTTACAGCATACTAGATAAGCACAAAACATTTTATAGTAAGGTGAGTTCTGTTGCTAAAAGAAAATTCACTTAACCCAATACTCACTGCTCATAGATAATATGTAACCAAAGGGTAGGAAGTGGGTACATAAAAAGAGTAAGTATAAATACTTAGATAACAACAGTGAATTAAATTAATGTGTTTTGCTGACACAAACTACAGGAAGGAAGTTTGCTTGGCTTGTGTAATTACCGGAACCCTTCAACAGGTTTATATGCCAAAAATTCAAAGTTTGCTTGTTTTAAAAATATACTATATATAATAAGGTGGATTGTCTTTCAGGAACATTTCCTTCATCTTCCCTCTTTCTGACAATCCCTCTTTTAAATATTTCACTTCCTCCTTTCTCATCTACCACTGGCGTCTACAGCATCTCCCTACTGAGATCTGCCAAGAAGCCCTGTCTGGATTACTGCTGGATTTTTCTTTTAAGATTTGTGTTTTACCCTGCATAAATAACTGTTTTAATTCTTCCATAAGTAACAGTGTGTTTAACATAGCAATCCACAGAATATTACATAATACTTTTTTGTGTGGCATCCTTTGTGCAAAAGTAAAAAATTCCATAAGGATTCACATATTATTACAGCCTATGATTAAGAGTAATACATATTTTGTCCTTACTGTATAAAACACTTTACTTCTTTAAAATACCATACCAGCATTAAGGATTGCGCCAATACAGATGACTATAAATCACAGTATCACTTACAGGTGCCATAGCATCTATACATGTGGTAGGAATGAAGACAGATACAAAACCAAATAAAAGGGAGAATGAGTGAACTTGGGAAAATTAGAAGCTGAGGACATAAGATCTGATTGATAAAGCCCAGGCTCAAGATCACAGACAAGGCCAAGGGATTTGTCTTTGGATTGGCTTTAAAGAGATTCATGGAGTCAACATAGAGAGGGAAAAAGGGAAGACGTGGTGGGACATCATAGGGAAAACATTTTCTGCAACACTGCAGAGAGAAAGGGAAATGACACATGGAAATGTTGAAGGAGGGAATGAGCTAACAAGTAGGAATAGATGAGATCAGAGACGTGGGATGGGGGAAATTTCATGAAGAATCTTGACCACTAAGAGGGAGGGAGAGGTTGGAATGGATCCTGAAATGGAATGGAAGACAGGTAAATCAGGATTACTGTGAAGAGGTAGTGCTGCTGAACACTGAACAATGTTGGAGTGAAAATACCAAATATTTAAGTCATTTTTTTCCCCATGAGTAAGGATTTTTAATGAGAGAGAGAAAAAAGTTTGGGTTATAGAAGGAGATTATTTTGGCTTCCTCCCAGTATTTGCACTAGTGTTTGAGGGAAAAATTCCAGAATACCCCTCCCTTATACAAACTTACAACCATTTTGGGGGTTCTCTCTAATTTCAACATCTCCGTAAATAAATATAAAACTCCAGAATCACGTTTCCTCAGTTCCATTGGCAAGTTTGGAAATATCTCAGCAATGGAACTCCAGCGGTGTATCCTGAGTATCAGAAGCACTACCTTTGTACTCATGCTTTCCTACAAACAGTTATTGCAATTCATTATGTTCTACAGGGCTCATATTTTTCTAAGCATATGATAAAAAGTGTTATTTTCTGATGAGAAGGTTGTAGCACAAATACATTGAACAATCAGGAACACATTTTCTGTAACTGCTCTATCAAAATGGAGTATGGACATCATTTCATATAAGCTAGGTATACCTGTTCAAACTAATTCTATTCCATCGCCCATCAATCAGCTGAAAGTATTCAAGTGAGATACAAGAGGAACTACAAATCATTGGTTATGTGCACTTGGCATTTTCAGAGTCATACACATACTTTTCTAGCTTTTTCTGAATTTGAATTTTTCATGAATTTCATGCTGTGTTATCCATGAAAAGTAACATTCCATTTTGGTTTCAGAATAGCAGCCGTGTTAGTCTGTATTCACAAAAAGAAAAGGAGTACTTGTGGCACCTTAGAGACTAACAAATTTATTTGAGCATAAGCTTTCGTGAGCTACAGCTCACTTCATCTGAATGTATCCGAATGCATCCGATGACATGAGCTGTAGCTCACGAAAGCTTATGCTCAAATACATTTGTTAGACTCTAAGGTGCCACAAGTACTCCTTTTCTTATTCCATTTTGGGTCCACTTTGTTACAAAATAAAATGAGAGACACATATCATCACTTCAATTTTAACTAAGTGAAAAAACAACAACATATGCTTCCTTTCCTTCAGTTTTTGAAAAACTTCTGCATGCATTTACCTAAAATTCTTGATTTGACACAACTGCTTTTTACTTCATACATTTTAACTTGTAAAATTGAACTTCCACATCCCCCCAGTTGGAAAACAACAACATGATCTAAATATTCACAGTTTCACAAAATCAGTGAAGAGGATTATCTTTTGGCTTCATATTACATCCATACAACATTCCTAGGTGATCTTAACATGTGGCCATTTAAACTTGAGGCATCACAAATATTAGGAAATTTTATCTCAGTAGCAAAACTATGTACACTGTTTACAGAGTTTGGTCAAAAGTATAAATTTAATGTAATGTTTTTTATACTCATTAGTCTTGATCCTTCAAGCTGATCTGTGCAGATGGACTCTTATGAGCACCCTCAACCCTAATGAAGCAGATGGGCTCTGACTGCATGGATCAGCTTGCATGATCAGAGCCTAACTATTTCACTTAACTCCTAAAGACTTATTCTCACGACGTTAGCAACCCTATGATTATTAAATATGACAAACATGAAAAACTAACAAAAACACTTATGTAGTAGTGTAGTGCTTATGTACAAGTACTGTATAGTAATTATAACTCAGTAGTTCCATTGAACTCAATTGTATTTTCATGCAGAAATCATAACAAGTAATTAAATGGGTTGCAAGCACAATCAGGCCAAGAATTACGAATTCTTTATCCTTGGAATATCATGGTTCCACAGGTGTTATGAGAAGTGCAGGACAGGAAGCCTTGTAAACTTAAGTCCTTATTTAGCCACAGAATAGGTCCAATATAAGAAACAGCAATGCACACTCTTCAAGATTGCCACCAAAACATGCCTCTTTTGTGTGAGAAGATAGATCATGCATCAAATGGGCATGGAAACGGAGACTGACAAAAAGCATTTTTATGTATGTGTAATGTACACACAAGCTCTCTGAGTAATGGAGTCAGACCACCAACTAATTTAATAAAGGCCACAAAACAACCACCAGATGACAACTTCCTATCACTACTGACCCATCAGTAATAGGTTCCATTTCACATTCCCACGCCCCTGAGCCATTCAATAAATCAGTTTAAATTCCTGAGACACTGTTAGGTGTTATAAATCTATTTTATTTTCCCTGAAAGCCACTCTGAACTAGCTGAATGCAATGGGCTTTATCAATTTGACCTATCCCAGAGAAAATTCCTAATTAATTTTTTATAACACTAATATTTCAGCATAAACCTTTCTTGGGTCATGTTATAATGAAGGTAAAGTATAATTGCATTTTAAATTAGCAATAGCTCTTAAACAAACAACGGAAATATTCACTTGCAAGTTCTCTGTATGGAAATTCCATTGTGTGAAAATGTCACTGTTCACTCTTTGGGCATCATTAGAAATCCCAACTGACTGGACCAATAAACGTTAATTTTGAAAATGTTCATCTCCCCCAAGCTTTGGATGTATAAACCCAATGCTAGAATAATTCAATAATGCAATTAAATGCATATAACTTTATGGATACGAAAAAATTCATCACTACGGGCAGTATTGAATGGGATGATATGCAAGCAGAAACTCTACATACAAAAATAATTTTTACACAATAAGTATGCCAACCGTAGTTCTACAGCTGAAGACCATTTCTGCTGATAATCACAAAAGAAGTCAGTTTCTTGTTCCATGTTAGAGAAACTTGCATCCCCCATCTACTCAACTCTCTAAAGGACCCGAAACAAAAATTTTGATAAATGCATACTCTAATTCTATACAGTAGCATTTTCAAATCTCAACAGCTTTTACATCCAAAATCATTACACAAACTCTTTAAAAAAAAAGTGAATAGTATCTAAGACTCTAGATCAAACCCTATGAAGACAGAAAATTGAACTACTGAAAAGAGCAGTTCCAAAACTATAAAAAAATCTAGTTTGCGAACATCCTTTTACTTCTGCAGATGGACTACACTGACAGATTACCTTACTACAGTCAAACGGGCTGAAGACAGAAAGAGACTCACTATATACAGCATTAGTGATTTATAACAGCAATGTGCTAGAGGGGACACTTGGCAGCTTGAGAGAACCACTTCTTAAAATTCTGCACCAAAGTGAATGGAGCATCAGGGTGATTGTACTGGATTTAGTTCACTCACTCTCTGGATACTACTAAATCATCCCTGCCATTAGAGACTTATCCCTGGGATAATAAAATACATTTCTGAGAAGAGAGATTTTTTTTAAAAACTTTTGGAGCAGAGAGCCAGAGTGCACCAAGTGTCAGGTGTTAAACATTGCTGGGAAAGGATTCGCCCAGGCCACATATAAGTTATCTCAATCCCCTCCAACCTGTTCCTTCTCCCCCAACACACACACATTTCAAATGTGTGTCAAATGATACAACCTGTCCATCGTGTTAGATCACTGTAGCTCTGTATATTTCCTATAAATACAAACATTCTCAGCATATATAATTTCATTTATCCAGTAGTCCTGCCTCCTTCCTTAGATTTATATTTTGTTTTAAATTGGGAGAACAAATTAATAGCTTCCCCAGTACCTCACCTCTGCTGTCTGCAAACATCCCCCTATTCCACTTCTATTGTACTTATGGTTTATGACAGACAAGGGAATATTTTTTTGTGGGATCCCCTCATCAAAGTATTGGCAGCATATCATCAGAATACAAACTGGAAACACAAAACATACTGGAAACCAAAGGTAGACTGGATTCCTGATCATTGTCACAGAATAAGGATAATGAAATAGAATATGAGAGATGCTTTCTACTTCACTGAATAAAATACATAGTACAAGAACAATACTTGGTATCAGACATAGCAATAGACTTTCCGTTAAAAAAAATGAAGAAAACTCTAAAATTTAGGATGAAAAATGTGAGACACAAAGACTGCAGAAATAACAACACAATATGTAGATAGCTGTCACTGAATCAGAAATGAACACCAATACAAAATGGATTAACAGTATAAAAGTACATTTCTACGGTGTGAACTGTCCTAGACATAGATCATGTATCAACTTCTGCAAAACTTGCATACCTTGCCACGTCAACTAAGTTATGAAACAGAGAAAGAGAGAAAACAAGTCAGAGACCTAGATATGACTCTAAAGACTAAAATAAAACACCAAGATTCACACTATAAAAATATTCACTAAACAAGAAATTCACACAGCAAGTACTTAGCTATTTTCAGTTTTTTGTTCTAACAATATGCCTAGACTCCACTCTGTCTACATATGTAAATTCCATTTATATTCATGCAAGATCTGCATATCATCCCTAAGTTAAGAAATTCATTTAATTCTTTTAAAAAGTGAGAACTGAACAATGTGGAAGATTTTCATTTGTGCATGGGAAGCAATACAAGCTTATTATGGTAATTTTTGCAAGTGATTTGCAAAACATCATATTCCAAAAGCTAGTTTATAAGAAAGTTTTACAGTCTTTTGTCCCCATTCATCCAATGTTGCTAAAAGTGCTAAAAATGTAAGTTTACAAACAGTTAAAACCTAAACTATGAAGTAATATTCACCATTTAAAATAATTTCTGATTAGAGATGCATTCATCAGCATAGTTGGAACTGGATGACTCATCACACCACCCAAAGTTCATTTAATTTGCTATAAAACAAGCTGAGGCAACACAAATCAAAGTGCTAAGCACCCATCCTCTAAAAAATCAGGCCACTTAGCAGTGTCTCAAGTCGAGCACCAAAAAGAGAAAGCATCCAAAATTTCAAGTCACTTGAATACAGTGGCCACAATGTCTATTGCTATTCTAAAATATTCTATCAAAAGATACATGTAAGAATATGTAATAAGGCCATCACAGTGTGATAATGTTCTGTAGAATTATTTTTTCCTATGTTCTATAAGATCTTCATTTCCTAAAGAGGAATATAATGGGTATATTCTGTATTTTTTTGGGTCATTTCCCAATTTTCATTGCATTTGCATTATTTTTTAGGTATAATTTCAGGAAAATCTCGCTTGATCCTTCTGATTGCCTCACTTAGCTAATCCCTACATTCTATACATTTTAATGGCCCTCTTTTGAAGCAAGTCATGGTTGCCCAAACTTTGAAGTGGAGAGGAGTCACTTGCGCATGACGCAAAGTATTTCCCTCCATACTGCTGGTCTGAAAATGTGAGACCCAGACTCTGATCTCCCACATGGCAGCATGTGCATCCTTCTGCTTGACCATCAGGCAAACCCATTTCATTTTACATTTTAAGAAATTATTTTATGAAGAAAATATATTTTATAGATTTTCCTGAGACATTTAGGCTGATTCCTAGCAAACAAGCACTTACTATACTATGTGATCATTATCAAACACCACAGAGTTTTGTACATTTTACTATATTATCCTTTGTACAAAGTGTACACATATACATACTTTCACAAACTTACCTGAAGTTCTTGATTAGGGATTATGTAATAAGGCGTTGCCTTAGCTACCTGGTGTGCCATGTTGCCTGGCCCATTTGGATGGTCTCTTACTCACAATATACACACAGGCCATTCCTTCTCTGAATGTGGATTTTTAATCTTTAGATTCCCAGCATCACAGAACATAGTGCAGGCATGTGTCAGGAGGAGCTTTTCACCCAACTTTCTCTACAACATCCAGCTCAGTCTCTGAGCTATTCCCTTACTTCCTATTCCTGCCAATTATATTTTCCCTTATTAAGTTAATTATCTCATAGCCTAGTCAACACTCTCACCTTAACAGGTTAATTGTCTCCAATAAAGCCTATAATCTTCTCTGCTATCCAATTAGCCAAGTGACCAGGGTGCTACAGCTAGTACTCTGTCACAGATGGTCAAACTGGTTGGAAAAAAAAGCCATCCAGAGGCTTTACACATAATTCAAACTCAACCCAAATCTTGTTTTAGCTTCAAATAAGTCTGATTAACTTCCTTCCCACTCACACCGACATACTTTTACAGCCCTGTGTATTTCCAGAACAAGAAGAGAAAAGAATGTTCTCGTGGTCTTTCCACATAGCTGAAAACCTGAACTACTTCATATCTCACCTGCTTTTGTGACATTTCAAGCCAAGAGGTTCAGATGGGTTTTTGATATGTCCATTTTGATAGATATTGCATTATTGCATTTAACTCAGATAAGATCTTAACATGATTGAGAGTAAAGTATAATTTCTCAATATACTTACACCCACACACATAATCCCATACCTCAGATACAAATGCCTCCAAAGTTTGGATTGAGGGAGTATTCGATATTCACCACCAGATATGAATTTTGCAGCTGAGATTCATCTCTAGTCAAGATGTATTCACCGATAACAAGGATACCATGAAAAAATATCCCAAAACGTCTGCTGAATGAGAGATAGTACAGTATATGGTCTGCATTTCATCAAATCCACTGACAAAACCCTGGCACTTTGACAATCAGTACAGTTAAGCAATCTGACCTTTCAAAGGTCAGTACTGTCAGTAAATATCCAGAGCTGACTGACTGTCACAAACCCTAATTACTTACTGAGTGAGCAGATACCCCAGAACTCTCACACATTTCTTACAAACTACAGTCAGACATAACTCAATGGACTCTGATTCAGTTGTTTTACAAGTTTAAACGCAGAAGAAAACTTGGTAGCTTCCTTTCACACTGTAATGATTTATGCTGAGATTTTCAAAGCGGCCCATTGTAATTAGGCACCCAACCCTTACTGACATTCAATGAAAGTTCAGCACCTAACTTTATGAGCCTCATTTGAACATCCCAGCATTACAACCCAACTTCAGATGCATTTGCATTGCACTTACAAGTAATTTTAAAATAGTTTAGATTTACCTACAAAAAGTGATGGAGGAGTTGTACAGCTGCTGGTGTGAAAGGCATAGCATGGCATTCTCACAACTAGTTCAGGAAAAAAAGTGAAATTCCTCTCAATTATGGCTCTACCTGTGGTGCGGGTGATTGAAATGCTGCACAGTATGCACTAATTTTTCAGAGCCAACAACTAATAAAAAACCCAAACTGCTTAAATTTTATGTAATTATAACACTATTGTATCTTCTTAACTATATCAGTGTCAGATATAAGGGCACAACATATACATGTTTGAAAAGTGAGAGGGGCATGTGACAGATATTGTAAGCACATGTAGTATCTTTGGGGACCCGTGACAAAACCACTGGTGCTAACTGGCAAAAAGTTCGGCATTCTTTACAAGCAACTCCTGTCTCAGACCTGCCAAACTCACTGCACCTAGCTCGCCACTTTTATAGTATTCATGTATGAAGGCTAGCAAGTTATTGGTCCTTGTGAGATGTATATATGGGTAATAGTTAAGGAATAATGTAACTATGCTGAAATGTATGCCCTTGGAGTGAAAGTGAGTCACCAGGGAATAACATATCTCAGTGATGGCCCATTCAAATGGGAAGGAATTGTCCCCCTCCCTGGTTATGTAATGTTTTGCAGCATTGTCCCCCATTTGCACCAACCCAGGAAAGTCAATGGAAAACCAAAGACAATCTATACACACCATAAACAGCTGGAAGTGAAAAGTGGATGATAGGACAGCAAGGGGATCGCCTGGCTGTGAATAAAGACAAAAGACTGATTCGTATATTACAGATTGGAGATCCATTCACTGAGGAGGTACCTTAATGAGAGTAGGTGCTTCATGAACACAGAATCTGGGACTTCAGTAGATATCCATTGATCAGGAGCTGGACACCACAGCAGGGGCACATTGAAGAGACTGCGAGTGAGTGCCTCTATTGTCAACCTACAGGGCAAAGGCGGGCTGGTATAGCCCAGACGGGTGTTTGAGTGGCTGACAGGCTGGTGGTGGTGTTAGGGAGCCAACACCCAGCTGGCACAGACAAGACTCCCTAGAGCTGCAGGCAGGTGGCAAAAAGGTGGCAACTCAGCCCTGGATTTCCCAAGAAGAATCACAGGATCATGTTCTATTAAGTTTGTGTGGGGCTGTCGGACAGTGATTGTATGTGGCTTCAGGGGAGATCATTATCATAGCTCCCCCAGGAATCAAGAAGAGTGGGTGGTGATAAAGGACAATCACATGTAAACAGACTCTAGAGAAGTACCACTCCCTAGGGTGGTTTGCATGTATTGGTTCCATCTGGGTTTTCCAGAGACCGACAGACAAAAAAAAAAGGGGGGGGGAGAGGGGAGATCTAGCAAATGGATAGGGCCTCAACCTTGCAAAAGTTTGAAAAGACTTTGGCCTATCAGGGCCCCATAAGACTACTGGTGACCTCTGGTAAGCTTTTAGCATGTGTATGGGAATGTTTATTATTTTTACAGGTTTTTGCTATACTACTTATAAGAATAAATGTTCTTGCTTAGAAGGAGCTGTGTGGTATCTTGTAACTGCTGGCACTACACTGTTCATAGCCCTTGGAGAGAAAGCAAAGTGTAGGTGCTGGCCTTTAGGCAGACAGCCTGCTGGGAATATCACAGAGTAAGGCAGGGAGCTGTGCAACCTTAAAACTGCCCACTCAGAAACGAATGCGATGACTGGAGACCAAAGATGTTACTGGACACTCCTGGAGTGACCTCAAGAGAGTGGGGAAGAAGAGATACAGACGCAGTTACCCTGAATCTGTGACAAGGAGTAGAACCCAGGTCTCCTGACTCCCAACCCAGTACTCTATCCACCAGCCAACAATGCTGCCCCACACAAGATACTTTCTCCCTAGGATACTGAGATTTGAATTATGGAGAGGAACAGAGAGGTAGACTTATGAACAACAGCAAGTGACTGCATTCTTCACTGTATCCAACTCACAAACTGAAAATATGTAGCATTGGTATTGCTCCCAGCACTCCATTTGCTTACACCTCATCTAAGTGAAAAGTGCAATTAATTCACTCAGCTACAAGTTGGCACTATACAGAATATAGTGCCAAGTTAAATTTACTTCACTGAACAAGATAATGCAATATAAAATTTTACAGCAAGTAATGTGTCCAGTAAGCCAAATTTTTATGTGTTTAGCAGCCAAATGGACCTTCTCAACATTACTAGTTTTTGTTTTGTTTTTGTAGCTAAAGTCTGTATAAATTAATTGATAACACTGCAGATAAAGCAATTGCTTTTTCATCCTGCCTTTGGGAATGAATGAATGAATGAATAAATAAATAAATAAATAAAGAGAGTGGACAAGCGTTGAGGAAATTCGACATTTACTTGTACTAGC
The DNA here is from genome assembly GCF_009764565.3 of Dermochelys coriacea. NCBI lineage: Eukaryota > Metazoa > Chordata > Testudines > Dermochelyidae > Dermochelys > Dermochelys coriacea. The sequence goes on from NC_050068.2 coordinate 148,899,170, forward strand.
TCAGATAAATGTCCAGAGATGAGCCTAGTGTGCAAGAATTATTCAACTTTTAATAAAGATCCTTTCCCCCAAAAAATCATGAAACAAAATGAGCACAAATCTATCATCATACAGTAAAATAGTTATGGAAGATATGAAGAACCCACATGACACACAGTGCGATTTCAAATTCTGCAATATTTAAATCACAGAAACCACTCAGACTAATTCATTGGTTCAACACGCCTCTTAGATGAAACCATTTGGGAAAATTCTAATGTTTTAATCTGTGGAAACATAGAAAGTAGACAAGAATATTATGTTACAAGCACCTTATAAGTGAAAATGTTCTGCTTTATTGTTAGTTTGTCTATTGGGGTAGGAGAGTCAACTGAAAATAACAGAAAAAAATATCAGGTTTTAGAAGTAGCTGAAAAGTTTACCACAAAGGGCTATGAGACAAAATAAATGATAGCGACTATGCACAGGGTATTATCATCTGCAGATGACACCAAGGTGGGAGTGGCTGTAACCACTTTGGACGACAGGATTAGAATTCAAGATGACCCTGACAAATTGAAATCAACAGGATTATATTCAATAAAGAGAAGGGCAAAGTACTATACTTACGCAGGAAAAAAATCAAATACACAGCTACAAAATGGGGAATAACGGGTAAATGGTAGTACTGCTAAAATGGTCTAGGGATGACAGTGAACCACAAACTGAATGAGAGTCAACCATGAGATGTGCTTGCAAAAAAAGCTAATATTCTAGGGTGTATTAACAGGAGTGTCTTATGTAAGATGGGAGGTAGTTGTCCTTCACTACTCAGCACTGGTGAGGCCTTAGCTAGACTATGGTGTCCAGTTTCAGGTATCATATTTTAAGAAAGATATGGAAAAAAATGGAGAAAGTCCAAAGGATAGCAACAAAACTGATAAAAGGTTTAGAAAACCTGATCTATGAGGAAAAATTAAGAAAAGGTTAAAATAACTAAATGTGTTTAGTCTTGAGAAAAGACAACTGAGTGGGTACCTAATAACAGCCTTTAAATATGTTAAGGGCCATTATAAAGAGGACAGTGAAATTGTTCTTCATGTCTACTGTAGGTAGGACAAGAACTAATGTGCTTAAATGTGCAGCAAGGGAGATTCAGATTAGATATTAGGAAAAACTTTCTAACCCAAAGGTAGTTAAACTCTGGAATAGGCTTCCAAGGGAGGTATGGAATCCCCATCCATTGGAGGTTTTTAAGGACAGGTTAGGCAAATACCTGTCAGGGATGGTCTAGGTTTACTTGGTTCTGTCTCTGTACAAGGGTCTGAACTAGATGACCTCTTGTGGTCCCTTGCAACCCTACATTTCTATGATTCTATCAATGCAGAAAGTCTAGATTTAGGTACTGTTTTGGGTCTCCTAGTTTATAAGGGATGGAGAAAAGTATAAGATCTACTGCCCAAGTTGGGTTGAACATGAAATACTATGGCTGTTGGACAACTCTTGCACGTGAATTGCTTGCTTAAGTCCTGTTTTTGTTTTTACAGTCGCATAAAAGTGAAAAGGAGGGATACTTGATGGTAATGGATTCAAGCTAATCTTTAAGTCCCTTATGACATGTTCAGCGAAGGCAGATGTATCAAAGGAGCACCCATCTTCATGTCAGGGAACATTATCATAAGGAAGAATAAAAGGCTCGACTCACTAGTATATTTTTGAATTAGCATTCATAGATTCATAGATTCATAGATACTAAGGTCAGAAGGGACCATTCTGATCATCTAGTCCGACCTCCTGCACAGCGCAGGCCACAGAATCTCACCCAACCACTCCTATGAAAAACCTCACCCATGTCTGAGCTATTGAAGTCCTTAAATCATGGTTCAAAGACTTCAGGCATTTCTGTCTAGTAAATTAATGCAACTCCCGCACCCAACCCACATACTGCCATAAGCCATTTCTCTTTATAGTTTCAATTCTGAAGGTCTAAAAAAGGGGTCAAGTACTTAATTTGATTTATTTGACTGGACATTTGAATACAGGAATAATCAAGTAATTCTGCTATTATTGTTAGTCTGTAAAATGCTTCCTTGTACAACAAAATAAAGTGTGTATCTTCCTCATTTGGTTTCCATGTGTCAGCTTCTGGCATACCACACCCATTTACAATAGGACACCAAGCCTACCTTTGGAAGAGACATCTGTATATAAGTAGATTTAATAGTGTATTTTATTTATTTATTTTTACTCTTATATGCATTTTTTTTGCTATTAATTTACATCTGGAATCTATAGTATTTCAAATCCATGAACAGTGAGATATAGGCTTGCAGTTCCCACTGTCAGTATAACACAAGAGAGAGAAAACAAACAGAAGCAAGAAATGTTTGAGGTATCAAAATTTTCTTTCTCCCTGGAACCTCTCTCATGTTTAGTGTTGAATATGTTTGCTCACACTCACCAGGGCGACACTTTAAAATGGGCCATTTTTACTCTCAGCAAAGGAAGAATTTGTGGCTCACCAATTACAGAATGTATTTTATTAATTTTTATTATTGTTTAACTTTTAAATTATAGTTAATTTTGTTTATTTATTTTTAAATATATTTTAAAAGACTAAACTTAAAATCATCATATATGCATACACGTCTCATGTTAATTAACTCTACGAGAAATCAAAGACAAAAATTGACTATCGATAGCATGTATGGGAAAAATATTTGATTCATAGCAGGGGAAATGAACTACACATTTTTCCATCTCCAAGGTTCAAATAGATAAATGTTAAGACATCAATCAATATCAAGTTAAGAAAGTACAAATCATTTTATGATACAGCCAACCATCTATTAGTATAATACTACAATAATTTCCTAATTAGATTATGGGTTGATGTACGATAGAAGAAAACAGAATATTTGATCCAGAGCTTTTCTACAATTTATGAATGATACGCATTATTCTCATTATGAAGCAGTATAATAATTTAGTATGGTCCTGGACAAGAGCCATATCATATTCCTCATTCCAGCATCGTTTTTAACTAAGTCACTTGAAAATCTTCAGCTGTATTTTAAATAATAAATTATATGCAGACAACTCTAATATGATGCACCAGAGTATACTATAGCACTTTACCAGAATCTCAAGAAAAACCGTCAAAAATATTGCCAAAGACGTATAAGAAAGTTGAACAATGTCAGCAGGAATTTGATCCTCAGAACAGAACATCCAGAACCATGCCTCTGTTTTAAAGCTTTGCATTGCAACAGTGTTTGATAATTGCCTACAATTTGGCAAAACAAATCTAGCAAAAAATAAAGAGTATCTAGTTTCTTTCACACAAAAAATCATAGAAGCAGAACAAGAAGAAAATGTGAACAGCACTGTGACAAGGTATGACTTTTATAATTTTTTTTTTAAATAATTGTATTTCTTATGGGAACGGACATTTCATTTGACACTAGGAGAAATATTGTCAAGCTTTAAATATCCCAAAGAACAACAACAAGGAATCAAGTTAGTCTCTAAGGTGCCACAAGGAGTCCTCGTTGTTTTTGCTGATGCAGACTAACCCAGCTACCACTCTGAAACCTATCTCAAAGAACAGTTCAGCATGTGGGCCATTTGCACTCAAGTGGGGTGTTTAAACATCACTTAGTCTCATCTGATTTATTTGATCCCTTGTTCTATGCAAAGTTGTTGTAGCCATGCAGGTACCAAGATATTACAGAGACAAGGTGGGGGAGCTCACATCTTTCACTGGACCAATAAAAGATATTACCTCATCCATATTGTCTCTCTTATTTGATCCCTGGCAGTTAGCTTTATGCCTTATCTTGACAGTTGCGGATTTCCTCCTGGTGATGGACAAAGATAGGTTGTCCATTATCATTCATTTAGAATGGTCAAGCAGACATTTAGAGGGTTTGTTGATCCCATTGTGGATCCGATAGAGTGGCTGAGTTAATGCTGAGTGACTGTATTTGAGCTGGGTGAATAATGGATTTTTTAGTTTGCTGGCAATTCTATACAAAAACTTAGAGGAGATAAAAAGGAAGGACGCAGTAAGGGACCCTGAGAGAAAGAAATTAGAGGAGTAATTGAGGAGTGCAATGTGAAGGGTTGCCAGGGGAAAGCGGAGGGGAAGCTTTTGAAATGACACAAAGCTTTATAGATTTAGGCCCCAGTCCCAGAAAGGGATCCGCATTGATGTTAAATGCCCATCCATGAAGATCCATTTGTAAGATCAAGGCCTTTACTGTGTATTCCTTGACAGTATTTCATTTCTATATTTTTTACATACTAGATGTTCTGGTAGTCTGGATATGATTAAATTGAAAAAAAGCCACAACAGTATCTCAGAATTCAGTAAGGTCAAGTGCAAAGCTGTATGAGGTTAGTATATGGAATTAAACTCCTGCATCCAGGAATGGTACTAAAGTTCATTGGAAATGCCTTAGCCACTAAAACACACATACACACCTGAAGAGAAAGCTAAACTACATTGTTTTGTTTAATCCAATTTCTTGTAAAATCCCAAAGATTCTGGTCCATTACAGCTTGTTTTAAGGAATCACTCTACTTTTTCCTGCACAGCTAAGCTTTTGGCTATCAATAACTAAACACTCTAGTTAGCTTTTTGCTATGCAGTTTTCCATATAAGTCACTTTTATTTCATGGTTCATCTATTGTATGCTTGGCCTTGGAAATATAAAAAATTAATGTTATAACTCTAGTTCTGCTTGCCTTACTGTAATTTAAGAGGGCATTTCTGAGGGATACATTGCCACAGAGTAACAGAAGGGTATTTGGATCACAGCCTCAAAGCAAGGAAAACTCTTCTTTAAATTCACTGAAAAGCCAGTGAGTTTGCACTACTGCTCGGTACCCTGGTGTCTCTTGTGTATGTGAGTGCTAAAGGGGCATGGAGTGGAGGTCTGTGAGAAATAATCTCTGACAAGTAAGATCAAATAAATTTGGTGGCAGAGGGTAGAGTACTGTGGAAATTCCTGCTACGACAAGATTCCAAAACACTTGAGGGCTTCTAGCCATCATTCTCTTAATAATAATAATGTGTCTTAGCTAAGTAAATTCAGTTTAAGTATTATAAATCTTGAACAACATTCAAAATGAAGTTTTGCTTTCTGAGCTAGTTATTGTACTTACTACCTGCTAGGAAAAGTCCAATACTGTATACAAGAAAATTCATGTCAGTGGGAGCACAAAGAACTTGAGAAGAAATATTTTATCTCATTTGTAAAATAGCACTAATGACCTGAAGATCAGAAATTTCCTCACAGTTAATGAATGGTGAGGTTGAAGGCCCGAGGTAAAGCTACAGTTCTCAATTCCCCTTGCAAGTCATCAAATACCAGGAAATGCCCTTCTCATGGGCTATTATTGTTTAATTATACAGCTCCAATTATTTTAATTCAAACCTACTGAAAATATTTTGTTTCAGAAAGATCATGCGTCAATGTTTCCCTGAGACAAACGTTTTTACAGAGCTTCTGGTTCATAGAAAATTTTAAAATTTTCTATGAACCAGAAATTCAAAAGTTTTGGCAGATCTATTTTCAAATAAGACTGCCAAAGGCATATTTATATATACAAATACTAATTTAAAAACAAAATGTAGATGTTGGATATCCTATTTAAAGTTATGTTTGCAAATTGTGCTCCCATATCATCTTTTAATAAATATAAAGCCACATTTTTCCCCCTAAATGAAGCTTTTCCAAATAAAAATGATTGCCCCTCATGAAGGATCTTCTGAGTTTTAAAAACTGAAATCTCTCTACAGTGCAGTCCTGTAAAGACAATATCTTTAGGCCCTACAGGTTTACATAGGGTGTTTTTGGCAAAATTAAGCCAGTATTATTCTGAATCAGGTGAAAAGTAAAGTAGAGTTATGCTGGTGTACATAATTAGAACTGGTCTGAGAACAAGTATGCTTGGAAAAAATGAAGGGGAAGTTATATGATGGAAAATGCTCCTTGTTCAGATATTCAAGGAGCTAAAGTGATACAATAAGAAGGCAGACTTTGACAGAGATTAAACAAAGAAACTTGAGAGGGAATCAAAAAGTGTTTTTGACAAAGCTTCAAGAACTAGGTTGAAGGTCCCTTTTTTCTAAGGGAAGCCACATAGACAGCTTCACTAATGAGACTGCCTTCAGGGAACAGAAAATGTGCAGTTGCAGAGCAAGTGATCTGTCTGAGAGATAACGGAGATGTAAAATTTGCACATATAAATAATTTGCACTTAGACCTTTCTTAATCCTGCTATAAGGAATTCAACAATAAAGGATTTGGAAGCGGATAGTGAATTTATACCCTGAGATTTGCAGCAGTTTATAAAAGCTCTCCATATTCATTGGTAGGTAAGGGAGAGAGACTTTTTTTTCCCTAGGTTTCAACAGAACGTCCACCATTTATGTGAGTAACAACATTTTAAGAGGCCTGAATTTTCAAACAGGATGCAGTTCAGCTCAGTCTAAAGAATAGATGTAAAAGAGGGTTCTGCTTAAATAGGGTGAGGAAAATTATGATTGTGTGTGTGTGTGACAGATGCATTATAATCAGGGCAATGAGGATTGACTGGCCTAGCCATTGTGCATCTTCTTGACATCTCAAGCAAGAAGTCAGAAAGGAATGAAGACATTAAAGAGGATGGGGTGGGGTTAACAGGGGAAGTAGTCTGGAGGATAAATGGTCAGAGGACCAAGCCAGTTGGGTGGAAAGGACTGGTAAAAGTGAAGAGAGGTTGGAAAGTGCCAAAAGGGAAGACACAAAGAGAAGAGTTGTGATAGATGATGGGTGGGGAGGTAAGGTATCTAGGGGACAGTGCCATAGTGACAGAAGTGGGCACGACTCCAAAAAGCAGGAAGTCCAGTATTGCTGTCTGTGGCCAATATGAGAAGGCTGGTTGCTGCTGTGGTGGGGCCACTCAAGTTTAGGGGCTTCCAAAGACCAATGGTCACAGAAACTTCTTGGCTATTCCTGGAACACATGGTTGGAGGAGAGGAAGGTGGGAAAACCACTGAGGCTGGGTGCCATAAGATGATTGTTGTCCAGTCTGTTGGGGCTGAAGGGAAAGACAAATAGATTCCGCACTCACCAGTGTTTGTTGCCAGTAATTGACTTCTGTGATGGTAGCTTGTGGAGTGGAGGGGCTTCTGAGGAAGGTAACTGATAATGGGAATGCGGTGCAGGTCTTGCATAGTCTGCTCATCAAGCAGGAGAGTGACATTCAATATTGTGAGGGAAAGTGCTTTGGGTGCAAACTTTCTTCTTTCTGACCAATACAGAAGTTTATTATTTCTGATTATATTTTTCCCCCTTTGACAGTTGACATAAGCAACAGTCATCCTGTAGTGGCTTTACAACAGAATTAGAGAAAGATGTTTCAAAATATTTGGGGAAAAAAGTCTTCTTATTGCATTTGCAGCTGTTCTGAGTTCCAAGTAGTTCACATTCATGCTTAGACTAGATATCTTACTGGACCATTTCCCCTAAATGAGAACTCCACCAAACACCACAAATGAAGACACTAGCACCTGAGGTAATTTAGATCACATGCAGTTTCAGCAGAGTGCTGTGGAAGATTCTTCTTGGATAGTCATTATCTTAATGAAAGATATTTCTTCTTTGAGTCTCTTAGTGAAAAACAGACCCAGGAGCTTGTAATTATAGTTCTATAAAGATGAAAGGCTGCAGAAGTCTGAGAGGAATGATTGCCTACGTATCTGCACAGAAAACCATCATCTCTAGGAGATGAAGACCTTGTCAGCCAGTCACCTGGGAAGGTCTTTGAAATTGGTAGGATCAAGCGAAAGAGACTCTTGAGTTTTCCTTGGGGTAAACTACAAAGTGAGAGATCTTATTCTGAAATTAATCAGATGGGAATTTAAGAAAGTAGTATGGAAAAAGAGAAATTGGATTAGCATTGATGTGTCTACCACAGACTTTTCAACAGAACTGGCTTTGATCAGAAGCTCATCATGGAAGCAATAAATCTAGAGACTTTATCTTCTTCATTCTGAAAATCGTGATCACAATCAGTTTGGAAAAGACTTGGAGAGCCAGTGAGAGTCCAGAAGTAACCTTTATTGCTTACAAGAAAGAAAAAAATTGAACTGGCTCAGACAGGTGGGATTATGAAAGTATCTCACCGTCCTATATATATAGCATCAATTATCACTTTGGACAGTTTCCTGAATTAAGAAAGTAAAGTTCTTCATCTTAAACCTTGACATGCTGATTCAAAGATGAGAGGTTAACAGCTAACTGCAACCTTGGTTGTTTTCTTAATCAATAATAGTACCTGCCAAAGGAGCGTTGTTCTCTAATAATAAACAGGTGGCAAGTTGTAATCATTACTACTGACTGGCTAAGAATTGTACTGATCAGCCTAGTGGCTGCATCTTGTTTGTCTCATCCGTCGGTTATGTCTTAACTATTAGACAGTAAGCTCTTTGGTAGAGGGACAATCAATTAGAAATGTTTGTACAGTCACTATCACAAGAGGATCCAAATAAAGTAATTATCATCATGCTCAACACACAGACGATATAAATCCCAGATTTATATCTTTTGATCTTTTCTGAGCACTGGAACATAGGAACAAGGATTGAATGATGCAAATAGGTTCTTCTGTTACTCTGTGAGATATCTTTTTTGAATTACTTTGTGTACATTAGACTTCCATTGTATTGTTCTAAAAGTTAACAAATATCTCATGGTGGCTATCATTATGAAAAGTCAAGCTAAATCATCAGTTTCTATCCTGCTATAGTATTAGTTTAATATTGCAGTAGAAGAAATTAACCATGTCAATATTAAACACTAACTGTTGCATTAATCATTACAGTAGTGATTGATGTTACGTCTTCCTATGTAAAGGATTTTCTTCATGGGCTCCATAAATGACGTCATAATTCAGCAAATTATCTGACACCATAACAGAAGACTCGAACAGAGTTGAATAAAAAAAATGTTATTTTCAAATATATTTTTACAATTTAGACAGAAGAAATGGCTCCCCGACTACAGAACTCAAATTGTTATGCTGGGCCAAATAGATGCAATTTTCTTTTCCAAAAGAAATTCAAGGCAATCATACCATATTATACAATGTATTACAACCTACATGACACTGCAGTTCTTACACTTTTTGAACTATGTAATAATGAGAATTCTGAAAATACCTAGTAAGAGGATTCCTAACCTCTTTTTCTCACTGCACTGAGTTGCACTGAATGCATTTGATGAGGTGCGTAGACTCTGATCTTGACTTTGGAGGGAATCTGTTTGTGGGATATTTAAGACTATGGTATAGCTATAGTATTTTATTATCGAAGTTAAATTAGGTCATATAAAGAACATTCATAGTGCATATATTTTCCCTGCCCTCTCCCCGCAACTACCTGAGCTCATTGAAAATCATTATGCAACATTTTCTTTAATGAACACAGAAAAAAAATCTGTAATATCTGCTTTTCTATAAACAAACCACTTCAAAAATGTTGACTGTCAAGTGTGGCTATTACCTCTTACATTTAAATTGGAGTTGGCTTTTAAAATCAATTCTTTTTAACATTTATAAAACCAAGTACAACAGAAAAAAAGAAGACAATTTCTAACAGCATGTCAGTATTTGAATGTTACTTAACATTTAAAAAATAGCATGCCACATTTTTGCCAGCCAGCTTGAAGTGTTCAGCAAAAAGGCACTACTTGACTGACCCTACCAAAATTGAAGAAGGTAGATCACTGAGATAGGAAAAAGCAAAGTACACACACAATTTCACAGCAAGCACAGACATATTAGAATAATTTTCAGAACAAAGACTAATGTTGACAGACCTGTGGAGGGAACTGCCTCCCTTTTTGGTCAGGGGACATGACATAAGCAGCTTGTGTGTATGCATAGCTTCTGAAGCGAGGTTTAGGTGGTGAAGGGGTGTGCACGTGACCCTGTGCTACACTGACTGTGATCTAAGAAGAAGAAATTAAGGGGAAAAAAGCAGACATACATTGATAAACATGTAGAGCACAGAAGTAGAGTATTGTTTTCAAGAACAAAAGAAGGGAAACAAGAGAGAGGGCACCAGCAGTTGAATTTAATCTTAGAGATAGCGCTAGCATGCAGCAGTCAAAATTAGGCAGAAAATAGGGAGGTGTTTTCATTTAGTCTGACATCCCATCACGAAAGGCAGAAAGATTCGTGCTTGAGCTGCCAGGCATAATGCCAGTACTAAGTGAAAGATAATCCAGCTAAAGCTGAAAACAAGTAACCTGGTAGTAAGTCCTGAATAAATGAAGCCAGCATTCATCAGGTCAACTACCATGAATGGGACTGATTCTCCCATAAGCAAGACACAGAGTTAACTCAATAGAGTGAGTAAATTAGGTCTAAGATTCTCCAACCACTTCAGCAGAGATTGGCTGAAGGCAGATTCAGAAGCATAACTGAGGCAGCAAGCACAAGGGAAAGTGCCTGTGTGACTTTTGTGATCTAAAAGGGCAAACTGTAGATGAGCACAGCTGAGCTCAAATACTAGTGAGTTTAAATTAAACATCAACCAATAAAAACACATTTAATCAACAGAATAGACAACAATTATTCCATGTCTTATGTCTGTTACTTCAAATAAACAACATTTTTATTTTATTTTTAAATTAAATTTAAATATTTATTTTTAAATTTAAATATTTAAAAAATTATTATTATTTTTATTACTATCGTCTAGATTATTGATGTGTTAGAATGGCACAGCACTTTTTTAAAAAAAGAGAAGCAACCATACTTGTTATTTAATAACATTTGCAACACCCTTACCTTTTATTCTGTTCCTTCTCAAAACTCAAAATATTTATGGCAGGGATAGGCAACTTTTGGCACACGGCCCATCAGGGAAAGCCACTGGCAGGCCAGGATGATTTGTTTACCTGCAGCATCCGCAGATTCGGCTGATCGCAGCTTCCACTGGCTGCAGTTCACCGTTCTAGGCCAATGGGGACTACGGGAAGTGGCAGCCAGCACATGCCTCAGCCCGTGCCGCTTCCCGCAGCCCCCATTGGCCTGGAATGGTGAACCGTGGCCAGTGGGAGCTGCAATTGGCTGAACCTGCGGACGCTGCAGGTAAATAAACCGTCCCGGCCCGCCAGCAGATTTCCCTAACAGGCTGCATGCCAAAGGTTGCCGATCCCTGATTAATGACATGCTTTTGAAGAGAATATATCTGAGGTGATAAAGTAGAAATACAAAGCAAAAATCCACTGAATTTTTACTTTAAAACAGCCCAATACTGCATGCAAAGCAATACAAAATAAAGTCTATGCAGATATTTATATTTGATAAATTTGTTCACTGTAGTTACAGATATGCCTGCAGATTTTTTTCCCTCTCTCTCTTTCTGTCTCTGGCCCTCTTGAAACTGTCATGTTTCTTAAAACTGTCATGTTGTGAACAGAAACGTGAAAGAACTCACTATGAGAGACAATATCCTGTAAGATCCTGGACAAACCTTACTGAATTAAGGGTAGCATTTTTGCAGTTCTAGTTTTACAAACTGAAATGTGTGTACACTATCGTGAGATTGTATGGAACTTCTTTAGCAGGAAGACAAGATAAATGCAATCTCTGGAAGATACAAGGAAATACAAAGGCCTTTTTGGAATGATGTGAGTCAAATGTATTTCCTCAGGAAATACTTTGAGGTGAGGGGAATTCAAATTCTTCCCCTTCAAACTCAGCCTTTTGAAAATACATCCTGGAGAGAGAGACTGTTTGGACATTAACAAACTGCTTCTGGAAACTTCAGATGAAAGGGTAGACTAAACTTGTCATGGGGGTGCTTGTTCTGAACTAAAGCTGTGATGAACTTCTAAGTTCACAAGGACTCTCCTGTGGTGAAGAGTTGAAGGACTTATACTGCCAGATCCCATGTTAGAGTTTGGGTGATCTCTGGTAAGCTTTATTAGCATGTATATAGGTTCTTTTATTGTTTTTGATATAATTTTCTCTGTAATGCTTTTTACCTTAAAAATAAAGTGGACTTGCTTAGAAAACTGTGTAGTAACTTATACATGTAGCAATCATGCTGTTATCAGTCTCAGAAGAGAAAGCAAGCAGGTGTGTTTAGTCAGACTGTCTTTGCTGGGAAACATACAGTGAAGGCACAAACAGTACAGCCTGGAAATACTGTGGTCAGAAGGGAGAGAGATGCAGGTCTTCACCTAAGAGAAGCAACAGCTGGATGTCTGAGCATGGGTGCCTTGGTGGACCACTAACTGGAAAAACAAGTGCAGTTGCCCTGAAGTGTGACACTCACCTGTTCAGAGAAGCGTTGTTGATGAAGTAAGTGTAGGTGCTCTTCTCTAGTGACTTTTGATTGCCGTGGCAATGTTTCCACTTCCTGGATGGCTTCAATGGTGACTTGCTGGGGTAGAACTTGGAAAAGTGATGTCACATACATTAAGATTGACTTCTTATCTGGATAGGCAGTTGCAATATCTGGAAAATATATTAACATAGATAATTTCTGTTTCCATACTAGAGAGTTTGCAATTAAAAAAAAAACAATCAATTTCAAAGGAAGTTGACAGACTAATGAGCAGTCGATTGTTCATGTGAGTTCTCTAGAGACTAATTAGAGCATTATATTCAGCTCCAAACTTTCCTATCAAACTTGCATATCAATGAGAAAGTGACAAGGTTTCAAATGGCAATTGTTTTTTTCATTCACACAAATTTCTCTTAGGTAATTCTTCTTCAGTGTAACTGCAAGTACTGTACAGTCTAACTGAGTGACCTTCATTAAGTAGGACAAGGAACAGAAAATCAAGTAAGCTACATTTTCTTTTGGAACATGTAAATGTTGCAGTGAACATGGGCAACTTTAGTAGTTTAATAGTTATAGAACACACAACATTTTAATGCTCTTTAATTCTGTGGAAAAAAAACACTGGTTTTTCTGCTGATTAGGTAAATGAAAAAGGTGAATGCACATTGTCTGAATTCCCTGACTCCTCAGAAACACTGTTCTACATAGCCTAAGCTTTTTGATGTCCATGAAAGATATTTCATGAAAACAAAGTTTATGGATGTTAGATGTGATAGGATAAGTCTAGTTATCACATTCCATCTCTTTACTTGGACACTACCAGCAAGCATAGATGCTTTTGCAGGAAGACAAAGTGGATCTGATTTTCTGTGCATAGCCATAATACGCCAGCAGGAAAAAAAAGGTTGGTTGATCTAACCCAACATTCAAGTCAATAACAATTTGTACAAATGTAAGTAATGTGGTAGCTCTTTCAAGTAACTACTTTGTTATTTGGCATTAAAATTTACTTCCTGCACTCAGTTCAGTAAATGAAGATATAAAAAGACTGTTGTATAAGAAATTTATCATTAATCCCAAAAATGCTTAAACATAAGCATTGGCAGAAGGCCAAGAGATATCCAGAGCAATGAGGTTTTACTGTCAAATCTCACCTAGGTTAGCTAAGAGCTCTAAGATGCAGAGAAAGTTCAGTTCACATATTCATTTATTCTTATCACGGGTGCAATAGCACTACCAGGTGGTATCTGATTCTCCTCCTTGGAATTTGAAAAGCACTAGAGCAGACACTATACATTAATTCTCCATACATTTTTGATGAGAAGGCAAAGGGCATCTGGCCCAACATGGCCAACTTTAGCTTTGGTTTATCTTGATTCCACCTTTCTGATTTTTCTCCAGCCTTCAATCACTTGTTTCCCCAAGATTTAAGCATTTGAACTCATTTGTTGTATACTTTTTCTTTTAATTAGCATTGCCCACTAAATTATTCCATTGACTCATTACCATTTGTTTTACATTGTCCAATTTCTCTGACAAACTCATATTTGACAAAATATTATGTAGAATCTATTTTTATTGTTTTATTATATTGGAACTTTGAAGTTCAGCTCTACTCTTAAAAAGTGACTGCAGAAAATGGCATTTGAGTTCCATGTTTACAGTATCAGTGATTGAAAGATCAAATATACTCATTTTAAAATATAAATGATTTTTTTCTCTAACTCCAAGTCACAGCTGGTTGAATTCTACAAGACAAACAAAAAACCCCACCAAAACCAATCTTTGTGAATATTTTTGAGTTCTGAACAGCATTTTGGTTCCATCTTGTTCATATCTTTTTATTCACTATTTGCAAATATTTACACAGGATTTTGTTTGCCTCAACGTCTGGCAAAATTGATTTTCACAGGAATATCCATATTCCCCCAAGAACAAATATAAGTACATGAGAAAGATGTGTTATTCTCCATTTGCTATTCATGATGTTCCTGTTTAAAAAGGTTTGTCACCTAATCAGAATGGCAGATACAATACCACATGACTAAACACACATCACAAGCAACAAATGGTCAAAATGAAGAGTTTGCAAATACCCCATTGTAAGGGGCCAGGGCGTACACAGTCTGGCCTAACAGTCACAGCTGAGCTGAAGTCCAAATGTCAGGGATGGTAGTCGGTGAGCAGGATTCAGAGGAATCACCAGAGCTGAGATCAATATGCAAGAGTCAGGGTCAAAGACTGGAGATCAGAGGTAGTATCAGGATGGATGGCCTCTGCCTTCTGGGAGGTCCACCTTTTATGCCCTCAGGGGAAAGGATGTAACCCAAGAATTCTGTGGAGAACCGGTCATTTTTCCAATGTTTGCTTCAGCAATCTTTCAAGGATGGAATGAATGTAGTAACAATGCTGCTCAGGATTGTCTGAAAATACAAGTATGTCATTGAGATAATTGACTACATACTGGTCCCGGATGTCTCTAAATACGTCGTTCACAAACCACTGAAAGGTCATGGGTGCACTGGTCAAACTCAATGACATTACTACATATTCAAATTGCCCAGAGTGGGTTTGAAAGTCAGTCTTCCATCTGTCTTCAGCCCGGAGGACCACTAGGTTGTAAGCATCCTGGAGGTCCAGTTTGGTGAAAATTCTGGCAGATCACACATGATCTAATAACTCCAAGATTAAGGATTGGGGATACCAGTTTCGGACCATCACCTGGTTTAAGGCCAACTAGTCTACACAAGGCCACCTAGTCTAGTCATAACAAAAAGGACCAGAGCCTAGGAAGCACCAGATAAAGCCCATGGCCAGGTTGCCCTGGATGTATGCATGAAGGGCATTGACATTGCATAAATCCCTCCACATGGGACCTTCTCCCCAGATTGCAGGTCTACGTGCCGGTCATAATTCCAGTGCAGAGGTAGCATGTCTGTATTTTTTTTTAAAAAAAATCTGCATAATCCCAATATTTTTCAGAGAGATGGGGACTCAGGGTTGGGTGTGATGCCTTCTGGCTAGGTGCCATGATCTAGATTTCCCCCACAAGTGCTGTCAGTTCTGACTGTCTGCAGGAGTCTAGGACCAGAAGGTTGGAGCTGGCTGCATGCTGGCAGACCCCTAGGTAGTATTCAGAGTGAAAGCTGATCCTCTTCTCTCACCAGGAGATGCAAGACACATGCTGCTTCAAACAGGCAATGCCAAGAAGGACAGGGAAGTGTGGAGAATGGATCACATTGAACTGTAGCATTTACCAAGTAGGCTGGGATTACAGCCTCTGGGGTTACTGTTTCCTGTGTTATGGACCCCAATGACAGAAGGGAACCATCTATCACAGGGGTCAGCAACCTTTTAGAAATGGTGTGCCGAGTCTTCATTTATTCACTTTAATTTAAGGTTTCGCATGCCAGTAATACATTTTAACATTTTTAGAAGGTTTTTAGAAGGTCTCTCTCTATAACTAAACTATTGTTGTATGTAAACAAGGTTTTCAAAATGTTTTCAAAATGTTTAAGAAGCTTCATTTAAAATTAAATTTAAATGCTTATCTTACACCGCCAGCCTCCTCAGCCCGCTGCCGGCCTGGAGTTCCATTCACATAGGCCAGCAGTGGGCTGAGTGGCCACAACTCCAGACTGTCAGTGGGCTAAGCGGGGCCGGCAGCCGGGATCCCAGACCAGCAGTGGGCTGAGCGGCTCAGCCCACTGCCGCTCAGACCGCTGACGGTCTGGAGTTCCGTCCACCGGCTCCTGCCAGCCAGGGTACTGGCTGCCAGCCCTGCTCAGCCCGCTGCCAGTCTGGGGTCCCAGCCCTATCCACCTAGAGTAAGTACCTATCTTCTCCCTAGTTCTAGCCATTCTCTTCCTCTCTCTGCACTGAGATAAGGGTGGGAGTGTGCTGAGAACAGGGCTGGGAGTGAAGGAGAAGGCTGGGGGTTGGAGTGCAGGGTCTGGCCAGGAGCTAGAATGAGGGAGGGGCTCAGGGTTGGGGCAGGAGGTTTGGGTGTGGAGTGCTTAACTGGGCAGCTCCCATTTGGTGCGAGGGGTGCAGGTGGAACGTGTGTGGGGGTGTGTGTGCAGGAGCTCCCGTTTGGTGCTCAGGTTGGGGGTGAGGATGTGGGGGTGTAAGAGTCAGGGCATGGGGTGTGGGGGGGCTAGGGATGTGTGAGGAGGGTGCAGGAGTCAGGGCAGGGGGCTAGGGGTGTGTGAGGAGGGTGCAGGAGTCAGGGTGGGGGGCTGGTTATGTGTGAGGGGTGCCGTGTCAGGGCTGGGGTTGTCAAGGGTTGCAGGGGTGAGGGCAGAGGGCTGGAGGTGTGGGCTGGGGCCATGGGGGTACTCCCAGCCCCCTGCCCTGAGCAGCTCACGGCAGGGGGCTGGAGGGGATATGCCAATTCCACCCCCTTCCCCAAGGTCTCAGGAGCAGAGAGCATGCTGCGGCTCCGCTTTTCCCTCTCTCCCTTCGTAACAAGGGCCGTCAGCTGATCAGTGGCAGGGAGGGAGAGATGGAGGGGCAGAAACCCAGCATGCTGGGGGAAGAGGCATGGGGAGGGGGAAACTTGCCTGCCCTGCAAGGAGAGAGCAGTGGGCGGGGGGTGGGTGGAGAGGAGCAGGCCGGGACGGACAGGATTTTTAATGGAACGCAGCTATCTGCCGGGGTCAGCAGTGTGCCATTGAAATTGGTTCACATGCCGTCTTTGGCATGCGTGCCATAGGTTGCTGACCCCTGATCTATCATCTTTACAAGGACTGATGTAAGCTTTAAATTGAGTGGGAATTGTAGCACTCAAGTGGCTTTACCATTTATGAAGTTACTGGTAGACCTGGAATTAATCAGGGCCCACTGAGGGGGAAATCAATTTGGCTCCATCTGTGGTATTTAACTGTATTTGTACTCATAAGTGTGGGGAGGACCCAGGTATCCTGGATCAGGTTTCTCTTGAGGGCTAGGGATAGTGTCAGAATATAGTGCTTTGGTGGTGCCCAGGCTGGCCCCATATAGCCTGGGCTCACTCATTTCCCAATTCCTTTTGGGTCAACATCCAAAATGGGCAAGAGGCAATGACATATGTTGGTGTTTCACAATAAAAGCATATGTTGTTATGACATCACCATTCCTTTTCTTCCAGGGTCAACCATCAGTGACCCAGATCAACCTGCACTAGTGCGTAGTTGGAACCTGGGGTTTTTGGCACGAATAAAGTAGTGGCAGGTTTCCCCTCCTCTTCTCCTTTCACTCACGAAGCCAGTTGTCGATGCAAAGAGAGAGATCAATGAAAGCATTCAAGAAGGTTGGAATCTCAAC
Source organism: Dermochelys coriacea (assembly GCF_009764565.3). NCBI lineage: Eukaryota > Metazoa > Chordata > Testudines > Dermochelyidae > Dermochelys > Dermochelys coriacea. The sequence goes on from NC_050068.2 coordinate 148,916,805, forward strand.
ATGGGTTGGCTCATTTTTTACTTCCTCACTAAGTCTATACCGAAAGTGATTCAGTTGGGCTGCCTCAATTCCACTCTATGTTAGCTGAAAATCGATGGAACTGGACATGAGGCACCTAGCCGTTCCCCTTGTTGAAGCCTTCATAGTGTGGCTTCCGCTGAGCGACCACAATGAGGATTGTGGAAAATTGCAGGAAATGCTTGCAGGAAGGCATTCTAGTCCACTGTCCTGCTCCAGCAGGCAGAGGCCCAATCCAGCTAGCCAACTTCTCCAGCTAGCCAACTCATTACTAAGTCCCACCCTGGCCTGGTATATTCAAGGGCAGAGCAGGAAAATTCAACAGCACTGACTCAGGAACCCCCTGAACTTCTGGTGGTTTCCAAAACCTTTGGGTAATGGGACAGCCCGAGCAGAGAATTCTCTTCCAGGTACCATTGCAAGCTGCTCACAGAGTGATTTTCCTCTAGAAGCTGCGCCACTTAGGACCGTAGTAGATGATTCTCAGTTTGGAGTTAAGTGACCCACTCCTGCAGACCTGGTTCCCTGTGGAGTCCTGTGGATAATGGTAGACTCCACCCATTCCATATCCCTGTTAAGGGCTTCTATAGAGGGGTTGGAAGTGGATCTGGGCAAACTGTAATGTACCAGGACGTAAGCGCTCTGGCCTAGCTGTCACAGCTGAGCTTGAGTCCATATGTCAGGGATGGTAGTCAGTGAGCCGGAGTCAGAAGAATTACCAGAGCCAGGTTCATTGAACAAGAGTGGGGGTCAAAGTTAGGCTGGGGTTGGAAATTGGAGAGGAGAGGAATTACCAGGCTAGAGTCTGAAAACAAGCATCATGGTCAGAGTCAGACTATGATTGGAAGCCAGAGGTCAGGAGTTGCAGGAGGCCTGAAGTTTAAATTGTTGTCCAGACAACTTCCAGGGGAACCCTCTAAGGTTAAATAGGGCAGTTGGACAACAGAGGGCCAAAAGTTCCTGTCACTCTAGCTCACTTGGGTGGTACTTCCCATGGCACCTATTATCCACAGTACTTCCTGGATGTGGCTCTGCATGGCACTATGAGATTGTCAGTGGTCCCAGGCTCTGCAATCCTAGGTCCTAGTCCCCGCATCCTTATACCCATATGCTGAAAATGGTTTGTCCATTCTATTCGGCAAATACACAAATAATTACAATATGCAGATATCAGGACAGATTGGCAATCAGGAGGAAAGAGGCTACAATCTGTGGATTATTTAGTCACAAGAAATAGTTGATCATCTATTGCCAGACATGAAAAATTAACTCGGGATCTGAAAGGCAATCTGGCTGTATTTGTTCTTTTCTTTCTTCTAAACTCTATGCCCAACTCTTGAATCATCACAGCGAGAGTGTTTTCCTACAGAAAACATTCCATTAACCTTCCATTAACCTGTGCTACCCTATTGCATTCAGATTTTGCCCTGACACATGAGTAAAACTATTCTCTTAATCAGCTATTTGCCTAGCGGAGCTTTAAAGTACCACCAGATATGTAGACAATTTTAAGATCCTTAAGACAAGGAAAACAAAAACAAAAAAATTAACAACTCATCTTATGTTCAGAAATGGCCCTTTCTGAATAGCCTCAAACTATCCCCAAAATTTTCAGGCTAGAGACAAAAAGACTAAAAAGAATGTATTGAAAAAGTTAGACTAGCAGTCAAAACAGAATTAAAAATGGAAACAGTTACAACCTTAAATAACACAAACCAAATACTATGGCTCAAGAAGACTTCACTCAGTTTTCAAAACCTGTTCTCAGACTCTGGGAAGTTCACCCGTTATAACTTCAATGTACCTTTTCAAGTCACTGCTGAAAAGCTACTACTGCTGGATACATATACATTTTCAAAAGCGACTAGTGATTTTGGGAGGGCAACTTGAAATGTGTTACATAGTGTGATGGGGCCAGGTGGCTACAGTAAAGTAGTGGGAGACAGATATATTAGCCCCAGGCTAAACAAATCCCTGTTACCAGGATAAGCAAATTGCAGCTGCTCCAGGTCAATTAAGACACCTGGGGCCAATTAAGATCTTTCCAGAAGGCAGGGAGAATGCTAGGTTGTTTGGGACACCTGAAGCCAATCAGGGGTGGGCTGAAACTAGTTAAAAGCCTCCCAGTTAGTCAGGTGGGTGTTCATGTCAGGAGCTGTAGGAGGAAGCAGTGCTGTTGGAGAAACTGAGCAGTAGAAACCATATCAGGCACAAGGAAGGAGGCCCTGAGGTAAGGGTGAAATAGATATTGAGGAAGTGGCCCAGGGAATTGTACACGTCCTGTTTCCAAAAAGTCAGCTACCATAGCTATAACGATTAGGGTCCCTGGGATGGAGCCTGGAGTAGAGGGCAGGCCTGGGTTCTTCCTCCCCTCCCCGATTAATCACTGAGAATGGGAGACAACAGAGACTGTGCGAGGGAAGGTAGCTTCCCCTCACCTCCCTGCTGGCTTATGATGAAAATGGATCAGTAGGCTGTGACTCTTGCCTCTAGAGAGAGAAGGGCTAACAAAATCCACCAGAAAGTGTGGGACCTACTGAGACAAGGTCAAAGCTTTGTCATAACTGGTGTTAGGGGTAGGATCATCGTTCACAGCATGGTGGAAGAAAGAGGTTAAAAGAAAAAAAGTACACTGGGGTTTTGGGGTTTTGTTTGTTTCTTTGTTTTGTACCACAATGGAGGAGGTGGTAAGAGCTCTGTTACAAGCCCCAACAGCCCAGCAGGAGGCCACCCGGGTTCAGGCAATGGTGCAACAGGAGTCTATGTGGCTTCAGGAGGAAACCAATCAATTACTAGTGGGCCAGGCAACACAAGATCATGCCCTCTTGCGAGAGGTAGTGGACCAGCTGAGGATCCTCACCACCTAGCCCCGGGGGGCTAAGGAGACTTGAACCATGAGAGCCACTGGTTGTCTGACAAAGACTATGTTGGAAGATGATGTAGAGGTATATCTCCACTCATTTGAAAGGACTGCTCAGCATGAGGCGTGGCTCCAGGAGCAGTGGGCCATCATTTTTGCCCCCTTTTTGGGTGGAGAGGCCCAGAAGGCCTATTTTGACTGCCTGCCATGGATGCCATTGACTATACCTAGCTGAAAGCAGAGATCCTAGCACGATCAAGGCAGCAGTATGGGCCCAGAAGTTCCATGAGTGGAAATACCAGGAAAACAAGCCCCCGAGGTCCCAGCTATTTGACCTCATTTACCTCGTGCAGAAGCAGTTACAGCCCGGAGGAGATTTTGGAGACCCTGGTCATGGATCATTACATGCGGGGACTGCCACCAAATCTCCGCAAATGGGTAGGCCAGAACAATCTGTCCACCTACGATGAGATGATCACGCTGGTAGAAAGATGCATGACAGCCAGGAAATTGACCTGACTACCCAAGGAAGACCCCTTTCGAAGCAAGCACCCCTGGAAGGTTGGATAGCCAAACCCCTGGGGAGTTCTAGGTGGAAGAAGGGGGGTGGGCAGAAAACCAGTGGGGACTCCAGAAGAAAGGGATTGGCCTGAGTGGGGGAAACACTGGGACTAAGCCCCCTACCCCCTGTGATAGGGGAGTGATTAGAAGCAATTATAGATGTTATGCATGTGGGGAGTGGGGACACATAGCAGCACAGTATCCCAGCACTGAGGACCTATGCAATGCAACTTGGGGGACTGGGAGATCCCGTGCTCCCTTAACCACCTTGCGGGGGTCGCATTAGCCCCGCATAACTACATCAGGCCAATGAGGATAAACTGAGGATAAACAGAGACTATAGCGCTTGTGGACTCTGCAAGTGCTATCACCCTCGTATCAGGTAAGCTGGTAAAAAGTAGCCAGCCGCTAGAAGCCAAACGCATAGCAGTGATGTGCATGCATGGGGCCATGAGCCATTACCCCACCATCCTGATGGAGATAGAGATTCAGGGGAATTCCATTAAGGTGCTAGTAAGCGTAATTCCTAAACTACCATATCCTGTAGTCATTGGGAGGGACTTTCCAGGGTTTGATAATTTACTCCCCACAGATAGGCTGGAGGGAGTTGGGGACCCTGAAGACAGCGACTCATTGCTGGGGGAATGTCAACCCCCACTGTTCACTGAGATTTCTCAGGATCTGTTCTCAGCCCCCCAAAAGACCCAGAAGACAAAAAAAAAAAAAAAAAAGAGAGGAAGGCCACAAAGGCCTTGGGAACCCGGATCCTGACCCAGGGCCAGAAGACTGCCCTAGCAGGCAGATGGACACAAGCAGCTATCAGAGAAACTACCACCATGGAAAGTAAGCTGGAGGCTGGCCCCAGCCTTGACAGCAGCGAGCTGTTGGAAGAAGCAGAAGCCGGCCCCTGGGAGCTTGGGCAGGTTAGTCCCGGGAGAGAGACTTTCGGGCGGGACCAGGCTGAGGACCCCAGATATGATAATGCCAGGAAAGAAATGGCTGAGATAGATGGGATACCCGTGAATGGGGAAGTCCGGGGTCCAGGACCTTACTTTATAGTGAAGAAAGATCTCCTGTGCCATGTGGTGCAAATGCAGGAGCAAGAAAAACAACATCTGGTGCCACGAAAACAACAAAAAGCCATATTGAGCCTCACCCACAGTCACCTTTTTGGAGGACACCTTGGGGTAGAGAAAACCCAGGCACAAATCCTGCGGTGGTTCTTCTGGCCAAGAGTACATGAAGATGTCCGGCGTCAGTGCACCTCTTGTCCGGAGCATCAGCTACATAGCCCTCGCCTACACTTGCGGGCCCCTTTGATATCTCTTCAAATAATAGAGGTACCATTTGAATGCATAGCCATGGATCTGATAGGGCCCCTAGAGAGGACAGCTCAAGGCAACCAACATATGCTTGTTCTTCTGGACTATGCAATCCAGTACCTGGAAGCCGTCCTCCTGTACAACATGGCTTCCAAGACAATAGCTAAGGAGCTAGTACAGATCTTTGCCCATGTTGGGCTACCAAGGAGATATTGATTGATCAAGGGACACCTTTCATGTCCAAGCTGATGAAAGACCTCTGTTCGTTGTTCCACATACAAGCCCTATGGACCTCTTTATACCACCTGAAAACAGATGGCCTTGTGGAAAGGTTCATTCGGACCCTCAAGGCCATGATCAGGAAAGTGGTGAGCCAGGATGGGAAATATTGGGATACCCTATTGCCTTACCTCACGTTCGCCATCCGTGAGGTTCCGCAAGCCTACGCAGAGGGCGACAGTGAGCCTCTGAGGTTAGCGAAATCCATCAGGAAGCATGGGACCCACTGAAACAAGGTTACAGCTTTGTCACAATAGGAAATAATCTTCGGAGACCTGCATTCTATATACCAGAGCCTTTTAAGGTGAAAAAGTTGAACACTCAAATTGTGGCATCCAAAAATCATGAGTGGCTTTTGGAAACGTAGCCTGCAAAACAGATGTGTGCTAGTTCTAAAGCCTTGATCTGCCACTGAGATGTACTAGTAAGTGGAAACTCATAATGCTAATTTCATCACTCATTTTAATATACTGTGTAATGTTGTACCTCTTGAACACTCAGTTATTTGGTTAACATGGTTCATCAGGTGCAGAAATAATCTGGGATTCAGCAACAGAACTTAAAAAAAGAACAGATGAAAACCCTAAATAATAAATGATCCCCTCCTTCTGCCTTCCCAGCTGATCTTTGTAATTTATGTGAAATTTATTAAGAAAATAATTAGCATTGCTAAGATTTTAGAGGGATCTGAGAGTTTTGATTTTCTGTGGCAAGTCGCTTTAAGTTAAGTTAACCCATGTATTTGTTCTTATTGAGGACTATTGAATGAAATGAAACTGGGAGCTTCTAAGCCAGTCTATTTTGGTGGTATCCAATGTCAAAAAGAAGTCAGGCTTTTCATAGAGTGATATACCAGCCAATTTTATAAGCCTCATGTTTCATAAGTGGCTTGTCATAGGCAGTTCATATTTTGTCAACAAGTTATCCTCTGTCAACAGACAACATATTTCTGGTTGAAAGGAACATTTTGTAGAAATCAGTGGAGGTGGGAGCAGAGTGCTTAAAAGCTAAATAACCTTTGAGTTAGAAAATGGTATACAATCCTACTCAAACGCTATCCAGAATTTTATAACATTAGAGTTCTATAGAAGTGTGTATAAATTACAAATATTTATAGAAATGATTAACATTTCCAATTCTTAAAATGAGCTTTGGCTATAGTGAATCATAGGCTTTTCAAGGCATGGCATCTTAAATGGAAGAATTTTTTAGTTCAGTGATTCTCAAACTTTTGCATTGGTAACCCCTTTCACACAGCAAACCTCTGAGTGTGAACCCCTTATAAATTAAAAACTTTTTTATATTTAAACACTATTATAACTGTTGGAGGTGAAGCGTGGCTTGGGGGTTGAGGCTGACAGCTCACGATCCTCCACATAATAACCTAGCAACCCCCTGAAGGGTCATAACCTCCAGTTTGAGAAACCCTGTTTTAGTTACATCTGTCCCTGTCTTCGCACATCCTCCTTTCTCAAAATTAAGATTTTCCTCTCCATCCCCTGAACAAATATATGCCTAGATTCATTTGGGGGTTGATTCTATTCACTTTTGGTATCAACCTGCTGGCAGAGTAACTTTCAAGAAGTAGAAAGATTTGATACATTACAGGTAACTCTTTGCTATTGTATGTTAACTACTAAAGCACATTCTGTACTTTTTAATGACATTTTGAGAACCTCATTTTGAAACATTTTGCATTATACAGGTGGCAGAAGCAAAGCTGAATTCTGAGTTCTGTAAATGTGAAAATCCCCCTGATCTCCAACTACAGAAGTCAGATAGCCACTAAGAAGGAAATAAAGAAAACTAAAACTGAAAAATTCCTACACAATACATAAAATTCTGGGTTACCAAAGTTGCTTTAACACGCAATTGTTCAAAGTAGTGTTCCATGAATTCTACCTCTCATGTAATTTTTTAGGGCATATTATACCATACAAATAGATTGCTCCCATTTAAAAATACTAATACATACATAGCACTGAAGTGGAGTAAATTAATAGCTCTGATGATAATTACCAAATGTTTATGACTTCCAGTGAATACCAATGGGACTTAAAGAAAAGGAGTACTTGTGGCACCTTAGAGACTAACAAATTTATTTGAGCATAAGCTTTCGTGAGCTACAGCTCACTTCATTGGATGCATGCTCAAATAAATTTGTTAGTCTCTAAGGTGCCACAAGTACGCCTTTTCTTTTTGCGGACACAGACTAACACAGCTGCTACTTTGAAACCTGTCAATGAGACTTAGGCCTCTAAGTGCATAAGTCAAGTTTGAAAATGGGATTTAGGCACTTTTGAAAACAATACAGCTGTTTAGAAGGAACTTTCAAAATATGCAATAATTAAATCAATTTACATTACATTGGAGATAAGGTCAATCTTATTTAAGTATGTGAAACATTAATTTCTATAATGTAAACTCTTCCTAGCAGGCACTATGTCTTCACATATGTTTGTTCAGCGCTGAACACATTGGGGCACCTGTCCTGATTGGAGAGCCTTAGGTATTATTATAGTATAAATATTTAAAATGATGATAATGCAAAGCAGGACACAATGACATTGGTTGTCATAAGCAATTTTTACTTAATAGTCTCGAAAGAAATCTTTGGAGTCATCTCTCAATGTGAAGGCTGAGGACAAATAAGCAGGTGCTGTGTTCCATTATGGAGGAAGTTATTTGATTCAGAAAGGTCTTTCTGAGACAGACAGCACAGCAACTTTAAAAATAAATATATACACATTAAGTTATATAGATGAATTTCTGAGAGCTTTCCGTTTATTATAAATGGTGCAACAGCATTTACACATCCTAATCCTTGAATAGCACAGTGAAGATTGCTTTCAAGAGTCCCCAAATTGTTAATAATTTCGGAAAAACATTAGTGTTTCAGAAAAAAAAACAGATTGATTTCCCTATCTCTGAAAAGTTGGAGTTCGTACTTCCTCCTCAACCCTCCCCCCAGAACATTACTAACAATTGTAGAATATTCTTTATTTTCACAGAATTTCATTTTCAGGCTTCTTGTCAATGAAGGCAGAGAATAAAAAGTCCTTTTTAAAAAATACAGACAAAAATAATGGCATTTACAGGAATTTTTTTCCAATATGCCTTAATCTTGAGATGGAGGAGATGAGTACAGTTTTATTATGAAACTATGTCTTTAAAAAAATACTCTTATCTTGGTTAATCAGGCTGAGCAAAGTCTGATTAGCCAGCTGCCAGGGACAGCCTTGAAACACCTCCGAGACAGGTAAGCATAAAAATTCATTACCTAAATCCCAGGACACTGTTTTCAAGTTTACTGCCAATCACAGGAGAGTAACATGAATTGCTGGACAGGATTAAAATATAAATGACTTATACCAGGCAAGGTGTATGAATTCAAGGATAATGGAGATTGGTAAGGCTGTCCTGAAGCTTGAGTGATGCTTCACCCTCACCCCAAAATATCATCTCTTCAGAAGCAGATCAAGATTCATTTACAGATCTTCCAATGAATTTCAGTTATTGGGGCAAGAGACTCCTGCCCCGGGAACAATGAATTTAGACTGGGATTTTCTAAAGATACACCAAATGCCTCACACCCCAGGGCAGATCTGCCTGATGATTTATTTATGTGATTACCCATTTAGGAGACTCTGAGACTACCAACAGATTTCAGATATGCTACCAAAACCCATTTGGTGGTAATAGTTTTGATCACTACTAAGTTGGACCAGAAATGAGCCAGAATCCCAGAATAAAGTAATCCCCAAATAAAGTAAATAGTTATGTGGCAACAGAAGGACAGTTAGCAAAAATCCTTATTCCAGTTTATCAACATAGATTGTATGCCAACCAGAATGACAAGTAAGAATTCATTCCTACGTTTGTATGTAAGAGATGGGTTGAAATCAAAACACCATATCCAATACCTCAAACCTGTGAAAATTTAGATCCAAGCTTTGTAGCTCCTACCCACCCCTTGTGTATACTTATGATTCTCTCTTTAGTAGATCCCTCTGCATTCAATATAGTTGTGCCTGTATGAAACAAACATGATTCAGCCTAGAATTCCGCACATAACTCTGAACTCTTCTGTCACAGATTTAATAGGAGCTGAATTGATTAACACAAATTTTTGTCATTTAATTGTTTGAGTAGCAGTGCACAAGTAACAGCAGCAGACAGGAAGCTGGTGTTTTGTTTAATATTAGTACTAGTGCAATTAGCAATGAGTTCTGACACTATATTGTTCTGTTTTGATGGAGAGTGGATTAGAAATGCTAGACACAGGAACAGCAGCAGGTACAGCAAAGGTGGCTGTGGTGGGTTGGTCTATTGGCATTTGGTTGGTGAACCGTAAGAATCTATAAAGCCTTTGGGAGAAAGGTTCACAAGTGCAATTTTAACCTATCCTTTAGTAATAACCTTTTAAATGTATGTTTGGATTTTTTCCTCTTTATTCTGAATTCATAGAAGACCAGGGCAGATTATTTTTCTTTTCTAGATTTTGTCCAATAGGTAGCCTATATAGTTAGCATTTATCTGCTTTTGAATTTTAAATAAAACTTCTAGTAATAGTGTCAGATGGTGAATATCTATTGGTAAGTGATATTTAAAAAAACAGTATTTAGGAAATACTGGTTTTCTAAGCAAACATTGGACATAACTACAATATTATTCATTTTTAAAATTCAAGGGTGTTCTGAAAATATTATATATATATATATATTCAGAACACAATTTGATCTAATCCCTTCCCTTTCCCTGCATATTAGTTTCCCTTTTTTAAAAAATTGTTCTTAAGCATGGTTAGGAGATGACAGTGATAGCAGGTGACAGAACAAGGAGTAATGGTCTCAAGTTGCAGTGGGGGAGGTTTAGGCTGGATATTAGGAAAAACTTTTTCACTAGGAGGGTGGTGAAGCACTGGAATGCGTTACCTAGGGAGGTGGTGGAATCTCCTTCCTTTGAGGTTTTGAAGGTCCGGCTTGACAAAGCCCCGGCTGGGATGATTTAGTTGGGGATTGGTCCTGCTTTGAGCAGGGGGTTGGACTCTATGACCTCCTGAGGTCCCTTCCAGCCCTGATATTCTATGGTTACAGACTATGGAAATGGACTGAGGAGAGAAGAAACCACCTTCCTTCTGTGTTCAAAGATGAAGAGTGGGGCAGGGTGGCTCCAGGGCATTGGTAGAGGAGACAGAGAGGCTGCCAGTTAAAATCAAGTCCAGAACAGGAGTGATTATGGTATTCTAAGAGTTGCTCTTAGTAACATGTATGAATGAACACACTGATTACAGACCAGTACCCAAAGCATAGTTTTCTGCATAATATACATTACTGCAGCTGACACCGTTAACACCAAGTACAAGCAAGCTAAAGAATGAACCAAAGTACAGTACACTCTAAATTTCTGGAGAGTGGTCACGCAGGGCGGTGAGCCTTGCAGCGACTCTTCAGGCTACGCCTTTTTGCAGGGTCTGGATAATCCATTCACCCAAGTTAAGTAGGGAGGTATCTGAGGAGAGTGCCACCACCTTCTGCAGAATCAAAGTTTTCTTTAAACAAACAAACAAAAAGATTCTAGCTTTTATGGTTTCAAATATCCCCTTCCACCTGAAAGGAGGGCAAACAGAATCAGTATTGTCTCCCTACGTCCAGAGAGAGTAAGTTCCAGTGCCTCTGTTCCTGTTCAGAGCTTTCTATCTGTGGCTGAATTGACACTGACAAAAATCAGCAAAGCTCTCTGCCCCCGAAGCAGCCAAAAAATGGAGAGAGGAGCAATAGGACAAGAGTACCCTCAACCTCTCATAGCAACCAGGAAACTGGGCTAGGCAAAGATTTGAAGGAGGACAACTGCAGAACAGAAGGAGAGAATATGGAAGTCACAGAGGACTCAGGAAGTGCATACCAGTTTTATTTTAATCATGTAAACCTTGATGTGCAGTGGAGTCGAGGCAGAAGTACCAAGAGGGATGTTAGAAGCACTGATACCCAAGAGTTTCAAAACAGAATGCCTGAAGTTAGGCTTAAATTGATGGTTAGGCAGAAATATAAGTAATTAGGAGGCTAAATATAGGCCACTGTTAAAATCCTGGCCAAAATAAGTAGAAGATATGGAAGCTCAGTTCCACTGAAAACTGGGACACTTATTTAGGTACCCAGTTATGAACTTAGGGAAAAGGTTTTTCTAAGGCACAAATGTTCGGCACACATGTCCCACTGACTTACAGTGAAAGGTAGGCACCTAACACCCTTGGATGCCTTTGCAAATCCCAGGCTCAGTACCTAACTTTAGGCACCAAGTTTGAAAATATTGGCATAAGCAATGCTTTGTAATCACTGCTTCGCTGTAGGAGCTACACTATTATTTTATACTCTCCTAGGAATGCCCACAAATGCCAGAATTAAATATCTTTTTATATTATTCCGTTCCCTCCTTGCACGGTTCTTCACACTTTCCAGATTGAAAATATTTTACAGAATTTCTTCAGACTCAGTCATCAATTCAGCACATACATTCACAATAATTAAAACTCTTGGTGTTGGTAAGAAAAGCATGTTTTTAACTTTTTGTCATTTGGGAATTTAGATTAAATCATTGTTTTCATATCTGACGCCAAAACCAGAACATTGCGTCTGTCAGTCACAAATTGAAGTTGTTCTCTGCAACACCATAATTTTAAAAGGAGCTGATAACGAGCTTCAGAGACAATAGGAACTCTTTAAAAAATCCTTTGTTTTATTTGTACATTCATTTTAATTCAACCAATCAGGAAACTGTGTAATGGTGTGCCAGTACAATATTCATCCTAACTGCGCATTAGTTGGTTAGTCCTGTGTCAGGTGGCACCTGAGGTCTGAATCACTTCAACAAAAGTAGAGACGACAAGAGGAGAATTGCCATCTTTAACTTTGAATTGTATGTCATTAATTGTCATTAATTCTGTTCCAAGTGTATCTAATGAAAGATATGAGGAAGATTCTTCGGACTGCCTATTTGGGCCATAGTTTGGGGAGCAGGTGGTGAGAACAGGAAGCAGAAGTGCTATAAATGCTGCACGTAGCACAAGCGTGTTTACAGCAGTCAGGGGTCACTAGAGCACAAGTGAGTTCCAGCCTTTCCGAGCCATGCATCCCTTACACCTGGACTATCTTGAGCTCTATGCCACCTGGGGATTCAGAGCAGCACAATGTAGCCTTAGTGAGGCCAGGATCTGGACTGAAATCTTTTCAAACATGTAAATGTAAAAGCAAGAGACCAATTAGAAAAATTAAGAAAGTTGCCCGAAACAACTCAAAAAACATTAAAGTGGAAATATTCATCTTAGTCATCCGCCCCATTCCCACCCCATGTTGGTGCTGCCATGAAGCTACAAGCCTATAAAGTCTTGCAGCCCAACTTCTAACAAGGACTTGGCTCCTGGATCTGCAATTGGGAGTGTGGAAGTCCTAAGAACTCCTGTTGGAGCCAGGGATTTCAATGCTTCCAAGCTCCCTGCCATGAAGCCAGGAGTTTGGAAAATCTGAGCGCTCTTAGGGCTTGCAAACTCTGTCATAAAGCTGAGAGCCTGGAAGTCCAGGGCCAACAGCTGCAGGGCAGCACTGCCAAACAAACTGCATTGAGCTGGGGACCCCGTGCTGGGGACTCCGTGCTTCAAGACTCACAGGCCATCTGGCTTTCTGTGCTGCCCTGGGAACCAGCTGGCCTGGGAGTCTTGAAGCCTTGGAGTCCTCAGTCCCAGTGCATTCTACACAGAGGAATTGCCCCAGAACCAGGAAGCTCCAGCAGCTACTGACTGAACTTGACAGTCTTGGAGGTTTCATTGCTGCTTTTGAAGACCAGCAGTGAAAATGACAAGAATGTGAATTTCAGTCAGTAGCTGCTAGGATCTCAGGAACTGTAGTTCATTTCAGAAACACCATGTAACACTGTTTTATAAAATTATTGCTTTTCTGATTTTTAGTTCATGAGAAATTTTGAAAAATCTGTTATCGTTCTGAATCAGAACAAAGAAAACTGAGATATTTAGAAATTTGGTTATGAGGTAGAAATCTCGAGTTCCTGCTAGCTCTTATCTCTGGGTGAGTAGCCATTTTGAGTTTGGGGTCTGCCAAATCAGAGCAGTGACTTCTGCTCAGGCTGAGCAGCTACAGCCACCCTCTGCTGAAAAGATTAAATTCATTTCCCTCCATTTGTTTATAATGGTATACGTTTGTTCAGTAAATTGTAGGCTTTATGCTGTAAACGATACCCAGATTGTGAAATGTCTGTGGACAAAAGAATGGATGACCATTAAAATGAAAAGAAAGCAAAATAGGCAGTGCAAAGAAATGTCAGGTGTTGAAAAGCAAACCAACAAACCACATCAGAAACAAAAAAGAAAAGGAGTACTTGTGGCACCTTAGAGACTAACAAATTTATTTGAGCATAAGCTTTCGTGAGCTACAGCTCACTTCATCGGATGAGTGAGCTGTAGCACACAAAAGCTTATGCTCAATTAATTTGTTAGTCTCTAAGGTGCCACAAGTATGCCTTTTCTTTTTTGCGAATACAGACTAACACGGCTGCTACTCTGAAACACACCAGAAACAAGACTGGAGAAATGCATGTAAATATGTAACAACTGTAATATAATATGAATGGCACAACTGACACTTTGGCATTTGTATTTCCTAGAGAGCTTCCCGATTTGTCAGTCTAAAGAAAGGCAAGACTTAACAGGGCAGGAAAGGAGTGGAAAATGGATTAGGGAGCACAATATTGCTTGAGATAAGAAATGTCATATGCAGCATAGCATACAACACAGACATTTTTCATGTAGTTTAAAAAAAAAGATGGAGAAAGTGATCACAGGAAATAATCACAGATCTGCAGAGCTTTATAAAGATGCATATCTGGAAATATTTTATGCAGATAAGCAAAGTGTGTACAATGAAGTGCAAAACATACATAGATTTCAATTACAGAGACAATGAGTGAATGACGCACTAGAATGATTAAAGTTGCATCTCTCTCATAGTATACTTCAAACAGCCATAAAAATAAGGTAATTTATTTTATCAAGCATCTAGATAAGATTTAAAATTTAACAGAAGTCATACTCACTTTATGGCACTAAAAATAATAAAATCAGTGAAATTAACATTTAAAGTTCCTTGCAGTTTTAGAAATATAACTGGTTCGAGTGCTATTCCTCATGTTACGTATAGCAGATATGTTTGCAACCAGCAATACCTCTAAAATTGCAAGGAACTTTTAACTGAGCCCGCTGTACCTTCATTCTCATGATCACAGTACTGCAAAGCTGGAAGATGTTACCAGCTACCTCCAAGGGTGTCTTATCTATAGATCAATCACAGTCCTGATTAAAGTTAATGGATGTATTATTAATTCAGGCTAAACAGAAGGAGCAACTAAATTCCCTTTTGTTTAGTGATAGCTGAAGTAACAGAAGCCTGGGAGAGCATAGCAAGGCCCGAGAAGCTGCTAAACCATATGGGCTGAAGGGCTTCCCTAAAGACTGATTGCAAATGCAGGGTTGTGGGGGAGTGACTGGTTGGAGCTCTGTGTGTGAGCGACAGAAAGGAACCATAATGCCAGCACACAGGACGTTTACACAGCCGACGCGCTTTAATGTGGCTGTTTAGTCGCGGCTCCAGCACTGGGAGAGAGCTCGTCCAGTGCTGTAATAAAACCACTTCTGTGAGGGAAATAGCTCCCAGCGTTGTAGCACTATCTACACTGCCACTTTACAGCGCTGAAACTTGCATCGCTTGGCGGGGGAGGTGTTCACACCCCTGAGCGAAGAACGTTGCGGTGCTGTAAGTAGCAGCATAGAGAAGGCCAGCAGGCAGTGGTGAGCTGGGCCCTAACAAGAAGCAGAGACAGGGCTCCATAGAGCATAGGACTCACAGGAAAGGCAGGCTTGGAAATTGAGGGCAAGAAAACTGCTTCCCATTTGTTCTTACTGTGTTCATGAACCAGAACTGTGTGTACCTTCTTTGTTAAATAGGATTGCACTAAAGAAATACCTGATTCAGATAATTAGTTTCTTCTCCAAATGGAAACAACCTAGCAAAGTCCCAAATATTGGGCTAATTGCTCGAGCCAGAAATGGGCTACCATATCAAAAGGATAAAAGGTACTGAAGTGGGGTAAAAGCAAACTGCTTAAAATTCAGAATTTTGCCATTGATTTTAAAAGGAAAAAGAATAGGTCCCTAAAGGCGCATCACACATTATTTATTTTGAATATGTAGCAACTATCTGCAATTCCAGGCATGAAATCCTGTTGATTTTGTCAGTGACAAAACTCCTATTGACTAAAATGTGATCACGATTTCACTCCAGATATTTTACAAAATTAAAATAATTTTCATAGTAACATTTAGTTATTTACTTACAAAGCTGCCGATACATCTCTGAAACAAGCCAAAGGGAATAATAATCATAAGGGTAATTGCTGCATATCAAACATGTTGTTTTCCTATCCATCAATTCCAAAAGCTTTGAGAAAAAAGGTGGGCTTTGGAACGTGCCCAAGCATGACAAATACAGGTTCTGCAAAGTATAGATTATATAGACAAATTATGTCAAATCCCCACCCCGGAAGCAGTGAGGCTTTCAAACAACGAGAGGCTGCAAAGAATCTCAGGTGCCAGGTCACCAAAAGGAAATCAGACAACTCTCTCAGTGTGTACTTATAATTTCAGAACACTGATGAGGGAGGAATCAATAATCCATCTAATGGAGGCAAAAAGGCAAACACAACCTGTGATATGCTGGGTGTTTGCAAAACATGACGAAAGGAGGAGATGCAGGTCATCTGGAGGGATGGAAGCACGGTCATTCTAGGAAAAGGAGAAGGCACGAGAACAATCGGAGGAGTTGGATTCATCATAAACAAAGAATGGTCTTCAAAAATTGTCTCAGGCCATTTGAAGTCATCACGTATCAGGGTGCTTTACCTTCAATTGAACTGAAAATAGTACACTCAAAATCATCCAGATCTATGCTCCCACAAGTGGATGTGAAGATGATGATGTAGAAGGATTCTATTAGGAACTGAGGAAACCCTGACTCAGAGTTCCACATATACGATTGTGATGGGAGATTTTAACGCCAAGGTTGGAAGAGGGAGAGAGGACAAAAACTTCATTGGAAGGTACGGTATCAGAGAACAACTAGCTATTTTGGCAGAGATGAGGAGAATGTTCATTGGTAACACTTGGTTCCGAAAGAAGGCCAACAGAAGATGGACATGGATCGCACCAAACGTGAAGACAAAAAATGAAATTGATTACTTTCTGATTGATAGACAATGCATCATGCAGGATATTTCAGTAGTGCCATCATTGAATATCGGTAGCGACCATCGCCTACTAAGAGCCAGACTCATGTTCACTGTGAAGGTGGAGAAAAAGGCGCTGTGTATGGTGAACAGAAGGCACCAACCAGTAGCTTTCGATGAGGCAATCCAAAGGAAAATATTTCTAGAGAAGCTTGGAGCCTCCTGGATGACTGCGACAATGTTTATGAGAACTTTAATAAGAGATTGAAATGGTGTGTGAAATCAGCAGAGCGTGAAAGACCAAGAAGAGCTAGTGGAAGAATCTCAGAGAATACAAAGACTTTATTGGAGAAGAGGAGGAAAATGAAAAGAAATGGCAGCAACAAGCTTGAGTACTCCCTTCTCTGCAAGCTCATACAAATGAAGTTGAAGGAAGACTGAGAAATTTAGAACCAAAAAGCTGTTATAGGGTGCTGAAGATTGTACAAATCTCAAAAAATGCAAACAGGAACTGGCGTTGTACAGGTCATCATCATCGGCTTTGAAGAACAGGGATAGAGAATCAGTAACCGATCGAATAGAGATGGAAGCAATCTGCAGGGATTTCTATACCCAGCTGTTTGCATCCCGTATAGATGTCCCAATGCCATCATTTCAACAAATCGATGAGCACATACTCCCAGATCCATGACAAATCCATGACAAGTCCATCAAATGAAAGAGGGGAAGGCTTCAGGCAAGGATGGTCTGACAGCAGAAGTGCTTAAGGCGGGAGGTCAGGAACTTTGGAAAGCTCTTGCCCAAAAGTTCAGCTGCTAGCTGGAAATCCAGAAGATACCGTCCAGTTGGAAAGAGTCCAATACCATCTTGCTGCATAACAAAGGCGACTGAGAAAATCTAAAGAACTATTGCTCAATCTGCCTGCTTTCACATATCTATAAGTTGTTCACTAATATAATAACAAATCGACTGTAGCGAAACCTGGATGAATAACAATCTAGAGAGCAGGCTGGCTTTTGAAGGAATTACAGCACGATAGACCACATCTTCACTCTTAAACCAACTACCGGAGCGTTCAAGGGAATACAAGTTCCCTTTGGCATTGCCTTCGTAGACTACGAGAAGGCATTCGACAGCGTAGAGACTAATGGCATTCTTGAAGCTTTTTCAGAATAGGGCATCAGGGCAAAATATATCATATTACTAAAGGAAGCGAACTCTGGCTGCAACATTGATATATTGTTGTTCGATACTCCCCTCTGAATCCCCATCGAAAAAGGTGTGAAACAAGGAGATACAGTTTCACCAAAATTATTCACAGCTGGACTTGAATTGGTTTTTCGATGAGCAGACTTGAAAGGCGGGATTAATATCAACGGCAAGTGGCTAAACCATCTCAGGTTCGCAGATGATATATGCTGATAGCCAAAAATACATCCAGCTTGAGAGAATGATTAATAAACTGAATGCAAAAAGTAGTCAAGTCAGATGAAAAATGAACCGGTCAAAAATAAAATGCATGCGATCAGATATTCTGCCAAGAACCCAAATAATTCTTGGAGGAGAGCAGATCCAAGAGGTTGATAAATACGTTTATTTGGGCCAGGAAGTCAACATGTGCCATGATCAGAAAGGCAAACTGTCGCGCAGAAAAAAGCTGGATGGTGCACATTCAATGACAGCTTCCAAGGAAAGATCAGCAAAACAACTCATGCAAATCTTTTTAACTCGACTGTGTGTCCAGCAATGTTATATGGCAGCAAAACATGGTCGCTGACAAAGGTTGAAGAACATCAATTGTCTGTCACACAAAAGGTGATGGAACGAACATTTTTGGGCATTTCGCTCCACGATCACATCCCCTACGAAATAATTAGGCAGCAGTTGGAGTGCGAGACATTGTTGAAAGCAAGCTCAGCAAAATGCGGTGAGAAGGACATGTGGCCCGGCTCAGTGACAAGAGATGGACCAGAGCTATATCCGAGTGGTATCCACAAGAACAAAAACCGCCACACAGTCGGCCTCCAAAGAAGTGGGATGATTTCCTAACCAGGAGATATGGACAAGCCTAGTGAAGGATGGCCAGACCGAGAGAAGATTGGAAGATGTGTTGTGATCGACTCAATTTCAACTGATGAAGGACCAACAGTCTACTAAAAACCTGATCTAAATACATAAAAATATATGTGGAAGAGTGAAGCACTAGGAAAATGTAAAGAGAAGTCAATCTACTCTGTTTACTAAAACTGCAAACAACGTTCCATCAGCATCCACGCTGAAGCGAACAAGCCCCTCAAACCTTATTGGTATGTGCCTGGTTGATATACTCATCATAGTAGAACATGAAGGCTCATTAGGCTCATCATTTTGAGTTATATAATAACTAGGCACTTCTATAGTGTTTTCAGACTGATGACCACAAAGTACTTTACAGATGAGGGCTGGTCAAAACTTTTCTAATGGAAGAGTTTTCTGTAGGAAAATGCTGATTCCACAGAATCAAAACCCTTTGCAGGAATGTATTGATTCTGTCAAAAACGTTTGACGGAAATCAGGCAGACAATCAGGCAGGCTGGTTTCCCACCAGCTAGATTGGTTGGGCTGCCTGGTTCCCCAGATGTCAGAGAAGTGCATTGCAAGGATTCCCAGGCTGCCCGGTCATCAGACTATATTTCCCACAAGTGAAATCTGTGACAAAGTTCATACAAATTGCCAGAATTTACAGAGTGATCTACAAAGAATTTCTTTAGAAACCCCACAATGTTTTACAAAAGATCCTGCAGGTTTTCTCCACAAATTAGACTGCAGGAATTCCAGGTGACATCTATGTTTAACACTCAATATAATATCAGAAAATTAATTTTATCTATTGCTTTGGCCCTGCAGAACAACATGGTAACAATGTTCATTGTTGACCTGAGAAGTTTACTTATACTATGGAACATCACTACCAACCATTCGTGTTGATAGGATTGCTTGCTTAACTTATACACCTGCTTAAATGGGGCTTTGCTGAATCGGCTTGAAAGAATTGTGACATACTATTAGAGAACTTGTATTGATAACTTAGGCAGTTATCTATAAAATAAAGCATTATCAATTAGCTAAAACATGAAAGTCCATTTCAATTCCAATTGCTTTAAGTGGTTAATCAAGTGGACAACACAAATTTTTTAAAAAATGCATTAAGTGCGGTTAATTACATCTACTAGAGTCAGCGGGGTGGTGGAGTGGATAATAGCATAATGGCTTTCTGATTTAATTGGTTAAGTGACTATCTGTTGTATAAAATGTTTCACAGATAATTCTGGAAGGTCACAGTGATAAAAATACAAGAGTATCTGTTGTGAGGGAAAGAACTGCGGAAATTCTAAAGGACTGAGTAGTTTTTGTGGAAAAACCTGTGACATTATGTTCAGTGTGAAATCTGTCATGAAGAACAGGATACAAGTTGGAGAAATATACAAGTTTAAAAATCTATAAAGCATGTTGTATAGACTTCACTTAAGAGCATTATGCACAACATTAGGTAATGGATATCCCACTTTATAAAATATAATGATTCTTTAAAAGTGCAGTGCAAAGCAACTAAAAGATATAAAAGTTTCAAAGGCATAAGTTCAGGAAAAAATGGGGAAGTTAGAAACAAACAGTCAGTTTTTCGTTTAGAAGAAAGTTTTCCCAAAATGAAATAGTGCACCAGAATTGCACTCAATCAGCAAATTTCAGGTCCAGGTTCAGATTCTGGAGGAGGATTTTAAAATACAGACACACATACACACACTTCCGTAGATATAAATGCAACAGGACAATAACAAATTCTGTTGTGTTTGTGAAACGGGGGAACCTACAACTAGGAATCTGTGCTCGAGGTTGAAGAAGTTGAAGGATTCTGCCTCTGACCTGCACCTCTCTTTCACTAGATCCCACCACTCTATGGAATTTTGCCTTCACAGACTGGGATGGTGGGGTAGATTACTAACCACATGATGGCAGATTCTCCACCAAAACTCATGGAGAAAAGTGGCACTTGTTACTACAGACAGATTATCCAATAATTTGTGCAACTTCTCTATAGAACCGCCCAACGAGGATTCATGGCCAACTGGATGCTTTCAGTGGGGAAGGGAGAGAAGATGACAAAGGGAAGGAAAAGGGAGAGATAGGGAAAGACTCTGATTCCATTAAGTCTAAAAGTAAACTAACTGTTTTATGTTTTGTTTTGCTGATGCAAAGAAGAAGAAAATTGCAGGGAAAGACTTCTCAATTTTTGACCAGCTCGAGGCATGATACTATTTCTAGCGGCTTCTGAAAGTTGCCTTTCTAAATGAACATTTTCATTGGTTTCACACACTACTATTTCAAAGATTTCTTCTGTGTTTTCATTAGTTTGCAACCTAGTGTGATTCACAAATCATAACACCCCTTCCTCCTTTGCATGTTCAGAACAGTATGTTGATTATCCAACTTTCATGGAGCAAATACATTTGGTTAATTACAGTTTCACATAACCCAAGGAATTTTTCAATGTAATTAATAGTGATTGAGGATCATGATTCTGTTTTCTGTAATAAGGAATTCTGAATTATTGAGGTTTTATTGTGTATCATAGTTCTGACTACAAAACATTCACTGAGAATATCAATCGATCCAGACCAGACCAAGTGGCAAATTAGGGTGGGCATAAATGTGAGCTATGGAGAAGTACATGAAAAGTTATTTCTTTTTTTAAAAAAGTATTTTTATGAACATGAACACATTTTACTTTTGAAAATAGAATTTAAGTTAAAATAATTACAGTCACATACAACAGTCATAGGTTTGTATTTAAAATGCCTAAAGGTTAAAATTATGTTTGAATCCTTCTAACTAAACATGCAAAATAATCCTCTCCAGTGCTGGAGGAGGAGACACAATATTTAAGAGATCAATATTGGTGGAATGTAGCAAATGAATTAATATGCTTATCTCCTTTCTATTAGAGTGATTCATGAGGAAATGTGCAGAATATTTCATGAAGATAATTTCTCAACATGCTTTTCTAAACAAATCATTATTGACTATGTGCATTTTGTATATGCACCTTTCCCCCCAAAAGAGTTGTTTAAACATTAAATAAAATTATCCTGTAAAATAATAAATCAAACTGCCCCCCAAATATATATATTGTAGTTTATAAGATAAACAACTCATCGAACTGTACAGTCAAATCCCTTAGGTACGTATTCCAGAACATTTAACTCATTTTCAGCAGGAATCCTCCATTTATATATGCATTTCTGGGGTACTAACATTTGGGCATACAGGAAATGCATTTTAGACCTGAAATTCTATTACCTGCATGGCCCCTATAAGAAACCCCAAGATAGATTCTCTTTTCCCTAACCCCTCTATACTTGTCTGTCTCTTCTTAGATTGTGATTTCTTTGGAGCAAGTAGCAGATAGTGGTAGATACCATAAATAACTACATTTAAAATAATTACAGATACTTGATTTCAATAGGAGTTGAGAATGCCTGACACCTTTGGAAAACCAAGCCACTTATTTATGTAATTCACTATGTATTTAGCTAGCTAACTTCATGAATAAATATTTGAATTTTTTTAGTCAAAATGACTTCCTCAGTCAGACACTGAGCTGGAGTGAGGATTTAGGAGTTCTTCACTCCAGTTACCAAGCTTCAAGCACTGGACCACGGCACTGTATTCTGCACAAACAGAGAATAGTCTTTTCTATTATTTTCTCTTAATCAAATTGTTAAGTATATTCAAGGAGGATACTCGAGAACTGAGCTCCTAACTGTGTAATGTGGATGAAGAACTGTTAGCCCTTTTACTCTCTATTACACAGACACAAGCACCTCTCTCTCTCTCTCTCTCTCTCTCTCTCTTGCACCTTCCAGTTCCTGTGTTCTTTTTTCATTCCCATTTTACTATCCACTTTTAATTCTCTTGATGAGAGACACCATTCTTATATTTGTCTTCTGTTCTTAATGATATATATTGTACTCTCTGATCACGTTGTTTCTGCCTTTTAATTGTGTCTGAATTGCATGTGTTTGTTATGTTAAATCCTAATCAAGTTTGCAGGGTCATAAAGTTACTGGTAAACCGGTGACTATATGTAACAGCTGTCATCTTCAGCCACGACAGAAGGTTAATTCCCTCATCCTACCTTGCTAAGGTTCAGAATGGAGCACTCTCTTTGTCCCTCTACCCATGTACCATATGTGAACTGTCAAGAGCAGTTCAGAATCTGAATGAGCACTGGATGGATGGTATGAATAAAAATTGCAACGTTTTTGAATGGCCAATTAAATCCCAACTCTCACTTATAGTTGTCATTGCAGAAATCCTAAAGTTGTCAGGGGAAAACAAAATCGTACAATAGTCAGTCAAGAAACTGAGTCAGAAAACACACATTTGTATCCTCTATTTAACCAGAGAGCAGCATGGAGCCTGAAGGATTATAGGATACTGCCAACTTGAAATCTAGCCAATCACACACAATGAAAGCAGTTTCAGATATTAAATCTGCCCCTGAATCCCCTGCACATGTTTTTGGTTATACAAATCACATTTTGCCATTTTAAAAGCAGTGTCATCTCCCCTGTTGCTGGATGAAAGGCCTCACACAAACAACTGGGTAAAATGATTCAACCATAAAGAAACTGTGAAATTGACTGTACAGAAAGGCAATGAACAATCGTAGGTGTTACTTATAACAGTAGATTAAAAAGTAATCAGAAAGAAGTGAGACATTTTCGGGGACAATTCCTTTAAATATTCAAGCAACAGCAAGGGAGACCAAGTGAAAGCGCCTGTCCTTCTAACCTCAGTCAGCCTGGAGCAGAGAGTTTCCATCCTCATGCTGGAGGGAAGGAGCAACAGGAGTGAAATGAACCAAGAGAAACAACAAGTCTGTTATTAAAACAAACATTAAAAAAAATAAATGTCACAATTTCAGTAAAGAATAGGGTCAGATGAGTGGGTAGGGAGAACTGCAGGGGGATCACTGAACTAGGGAGCAGGACACAGAGGGGCAGGGGCTGTGGACAGGCACCCAGAGGAATCAAGAAGTCACAGTGGAAAGCCAATAGTCCAGCTCAGCTCAGACTGTATCTCCCGATCAACTGCCCACACAAGGTTCACAGTCAATTTTGTTCAAGATACGGACAAAAGCTCAGTATAGATTTTATTTTATTCTATTTTGATTTGGTTCACATATTTCAGTTTCTGATATAGCTATGCAGAATAGCCAGAACAACATCCAACCACAGTGCTGTATTAACTTCCAATGTCTCCTCAACCTCCATTTCACCCTGTGGAACATTTTTTTGGGAATCTAAAACCTGTTCTCCCTATGTGGCTCCTGTCTTTGCCTTCCTAAAATGGTTTTTATTTCCAGGTAATACCTTGTCCATGCCCTCTTCCACTGTCTCTCTTAGCTAACTTTTATATCTCCTCTTTTACAATGCCTTCTGTAGTCAACACTAGCTACATTTCAGTTATACATTTTAATGCACATTAATCCTCCAGAGTACCTTCTTGACCTTGTATAATTTACCCAAACTTAATGTAACGCTTTTTAATTATTCAATTACTATCATACCCATGTTTCAGAGTAGCAGTCGTGTTAGTCTGTATTCGTAAAAAGAAAAGGAGTACTTGTGGCACCTTAGAGACTAACAAATTTATTTGAGCATAAGCTTTCGTGAGCTACAGCTCACTTCATCGGATGCATTCAGTGGAAAATACAGTGGGGAGATTTATATACATAGAGAACATGAAACAATGGGTGTTACCATACAAACTGTAATGAGAGTGATCAGGTAAGGTGAGCTATTACCAGCAGGAGAGCCGGGGGGGGGGACCCTTTGTAGTGATAATCAAGGTGGGCCATTTCCAGCAGTTGACAAGAACATCTGAGGAACAGTGGGGGGAGGGGGGCAGGAGATGGGGGAACAAACATGGGGAAATAGTTTTACTTTGTGTAATGACCCATCCACTCTCAGTCTTTATTCAAGCCTAAGTTAATTGTATCCAGTTTGCAAATTAATTCCAATTCAGCAGTCTCTTGTTGCAGTCTGTTTTTGAAGTTTTTTTGTTGAAGAATTACAACTTTTATGTCTGTAATCGAGTGAGCAAAGAGATTGAAGTGTTCTCCAACTGGTTTTTAAATGTTATAATTCTTGACGTCTGATTTGAGTCCATTTATTCTTTTACGTAGAGACTGTCCAGTTTGACCAATGTACCTGGCAGAGCGGCATTGCTGGCACATGATGGCATATATCGCATTGGTAGATGTGCAGGTGAACGAGCCTCTGATAGTGTGGCTGATGTGATTAGGCCCTATGATAGTGTCCCCTGAATAGATATGTGGACACAGTTGGCAATGGGCTTTGTTGCAAGGATAGGTTCCTGGGTTAGGGGTTCTGTTGTGTGGTTGCTGGTGAGTATTTGCTTCAGGTTGAGGGGCTGTCTGTAAGAAAGGACTGGTCTGTCTCCCAAGGTCTATGAGAGTAGTGTGTTGTCCTTCAGGATAGGTTGTAGATCCTTGATGATGCGTTGGAGAGGTTTTAGGTGGGGGCTGAAGGTGATGGGTTCTGTTATTTTCTTTGTTGGGCCTGTCCTGTAGTAGGTGACTTCCGGGTACTCTTCTGGTTCGGTCAATCTGTTTCTTCACTTCAGTAGGTGGGTATTGTAGTTGTAAGAACGCTTGATAAAGATCTTGTAGGTGTCTGTCTCTGTCTGAGGGGTTGGAGCAAATGCGGTTCTATCGTAGAGCTTGGCTGTAGACAATGGATCATGTGGTGTGGTCTGGATGAAAGCTGGAGGCATGTAGGTAGGCATAGCAATGAGTACGTTTCCGGTATAGGGTGGTGTTTATGTGACCATCGCTTATTAGCATCTTAGTGTCCAGGAAGTGGATCTCTTGTGTGCACTGGTCCAGGCTGAGGTTGATGGTGGGATGGAAATTGTTGAAATCATGGTGGAATTCCTGAAGGGTTTCTTTTCCATGGGTCCAGATGATGAAGATGTCATCAATGTAACTGAAGATGTCATCAATTGATCAATGTCACCAATCAACATACCCATGTTTTCTAATCTAGCTAAAGTATAGAAATTTTTTTTCAGGACCCAGTGTCCTTAGGAATCTCACTAGGGATACAACAGGACCATTGCATATATTCCAAGCATATTGTTTTGCTAACTAGTAGGCAAAGATAAAAACAAAATACATGAAAAATGTCTGGGGAGAAAATGATAATCCTAACCAACATACTGTAATCTAAAAGAATTTAGGAATTGATTAAAAACAACTGATATTTTTATTACACATTGAAAAAATGGAGTATTTTTATTCATAAATAATACACAAGTGATCCATATAACAGGAGTAAGGTAGGTCTATCAGACAAGAGAATACAGTAACAATCAAACTATCATCACTGAATATAGGTCTGAACATTACAAGACATTTACATCTATTTAGAGGGCAGTAGAGTGTGTTGTTAAGGAACAAATGCTTAAAAAACAGTAAAAATATGTTGGGTGCAGAATTGTTTCTCCTGTACATTTGAGGAGAGATAATTATCTCTTATTTCGACCACCAGCCAGTGAGAAACCTGATAAAACATCAGTTTCTCACTTGGCATATTATCCTTTGCTCTTCACCTTCCAAATGTTTATTACAATTTCTTGAAGATTATTCTTGATTATTTAGTGAAATTGCAACTGCCGAAATTCAGATAATCAGGAAATGTTTGCTTAAGTTGAAAGTGTCCTGAATCATTAAATTCTAGAGGTGAATGTTTCCAAAGTTTTGGAGTGGGAGTTTGAACCATTAAAGAAAGAATCCTATTGTAAAATTCAGATCTGGATGCAGATCTTTTTTTATTTTGTCCATCCCTAATTTGTCTTCTTTAAAACTTTAATCTCATAATTTTCTATTACCTATTACAAAAAAACAAAAAAACCAACAACAAAAGAAAAAACAAAAAGACAAACTACCCTAAGGGCTTATTGTTCTTTTCCCTTGCTTGAAGTAACCTCTTCATAATCCCTGCATGTCCCTTCATTATTGCTAGTGGTCATCTATTTCATTTTCAGTCTAATTTTATTTATTTTTTAAAAAAATCTTATGACCAGAATTTGATAAACATTTCAAAATAAAGGTTTTTTTAGCACATGTCCTCCAAACATCCTTCTGCATGTTAGGTTTTATAATCGATCTCTCCTAGGCTGAATAATTAAACAAACAAAGGCTGCTCTTGGTATAAGTCTCAAACAAACTGTGCATGAGCACCATAGTGATCAAAGTGCCATTGGGCACAGCCTGGGTTTGTGTATTAGGCCTACAATGAAGAGCAGTGAGGGTTGGTTTTTGTTCATGTTAATTACTCAGCACTGGAAAGATCGATCTCAAATCCAAACACAGAGGAGATTCGAAGGTCATTCTCCAACAGAAGAATTCAACTTTCTAAAAGTTAAGTAAAATGAAAAGCTTTTGAACACTACTAAGACCTGAGATAGGAGCTTGATTCTGTCCCACAACAGCTGATGCCATTGCTATTACCAAAAGCACCTAACAGATGCATTTTCAATCCTGCTGATGGATATCCAGAACTGTGAAATAACTGATGTTATAGTTAGCTGGTAATTCTGAAAATTTGAAAAATGTCATTTCAGGCCAACCCAAAAATAATTTTTGGTGAAAGTAATAAATAAAATAATTTTTGCATCCGATGGAAAGTTTAGTTTGCTCCAAAACAAAAAAAAAACATTGTTTCAATGTTGAGGTTTTAGGCTTTTTAAGTTTAAAAGAAATGAATCATTTTGAATCAAACATTCAAAATATTATTTTTAAAATGTCAAAACACTATGTTTCAACTTATTTACATTTTTGTTTTCAACCCAATAAAATTCAGTGAAATGGACACAAATTGAGAAAGTGTTTCAGTGTCATCAAATTTGCATCTTTCACTGAAAAGACTTTTGGCTAAAAATAATTTCACCAAAAATCAAAGCAAAGAACCACAAATTTATGTCTTCCCAGATAAATAATGGATGAACTCATTTTCTATTAATTTAAGTTTTATATTACCTAGAGATCAAGAAAGTCAAGTCCCCCTTGTTAGACACATATACATCACTTGCATAAGTTAAATTACAGACTATTCACAAATTAAGACTCTTGTCTTCTACCACTGATTTTTATCAAAGCACTTATTTAAATTAAAAAAAAACAGTTCACCTTTAAATTGACAAGATATAATACTTCTTTCTTTTAAAAGACATTGTTGCAGTTTTAGGGTAACTGTCCCTTTGACCCCCTTCAATGGTCTGCTGTAAGACTGTCCTCTTTAGACTGTCCTCTTTATGTGCCAGGACCCACATCCCTTCTCTCTCCAGAAGCTGGGGGTATAGTTTGCTGTTCCCTTAGGTTCACGGTGATATCCCAGGGACTGCTCACTAAAGCTTAGCACCTGTGCTTTGTTTCCTCTCCAAGGGCTATGAATAACGTATGACAACGATTACAAGTTACCATGCAGAATTCATTTATTCAGGGACAAAAGTGTAAAGAAAAAAATATTTAAAACAATAAAAGGAACTACATGCATACTAAATGTACCAGAATCATCCATCAGTCACACAGGCCATGGGAGGTTAAAGCCCTTCCAACCCCCGTTTGCCCTCTCCTTGGACAAAAGTCAAAATGAAGGGGCCATAGTCTGTTTAAACACAGCCTTTGTACCCAAAAGCCTTTGTTCTTAGAGCACCGAAACCGGTAAAAAAAAACAGTCTCTGCCTGTCTCCTGAGGGGGCACAGCTTCAAAGGCTGGGTATCTACATAACTTCTCTTAGCATTTTGCATGAATCAGCCCTCTCGTTTTAATTCCTGGAGAAAATGTGGTAACCCTTCCCTCATGGAGAAGAATACAATCCTTAAAAAACATTGCATGTGGTTGCAATATCTGTCACACAAGTGATCTAGTGAATATCCCAGAAGAAATAGAATGGTCCTAGTTTTGCATAGGTGATGTTTGTTTTTGTGCCCACAGATTTCTAAACAATCTATGTCCCAATTCTGAAGACACTAGCAGACCTCTGCACTTACACACAGAGGCCCACTGAAGTCAATGTGTCTCTATGTGAGTGCAGGGTTCTCCTCAAGAATGAGCTTGCAGGACTGGGGTAGCACAAGTTGATATAGAAGTCAAGAGTGCCTAAGAATGATGGGGAATTGCATATTTGGCAACTTCAGTATCATCTATATTACACATTCTGTGCCCTTTCTGCTGAAATACCTTAAACTACTCTTGTGAATTTTGAGTGCCTGCCAAAGTCTGAAATCCAAGAGTGACAGCCCTTGAGACTCAAGTTGTCCTGTTATCCAGAGAACAAGTACAGCACTGATAGTTGCACAGCATTTTTATCCATCCACTCATTTATTTCTTACCTGGCCTGAAGGGATCAGCCTTAGGGTTGAGAGGACAGACTAATATGGCTGAACAATGGATCTGAGCCTATAAAATCTTAAGCAAGTGAATAACTTTACTCTCTCCAGCAGTTCCATTGATTTCACGACGATCTAGGTAAGTAAAATTTCTCATGTGTTTAAATCTTTGTAGGTCTTGGCTCTACAACTTTAACAGTATGGGGACATTGTTACTACACAAATGGAAGTTGTAGTGATACAGGCATTACCCTTGACTCTGCAATCCTGAAGCATCCAAGATTTTACCCTGTTATTAGGAACAGTGTTTGGTGCCATCTACACTATAACTTCCAATTACTTCGTGGCTGGAATAGCAGGAATCAATTACAATTGTAATGTAGACAAGTCCTTATGGTCCAGCTATACTGGAAGGACAGGAGACACAGGAGATGGTTTAATTAGGCCACAACTTTATTATTTGATGTCTGGGACTATCCAGCAGATGAAAGTGTACAGTACAGGGAGCTCCATGATCATCTGAATATTTACCTGGGGATTTCTGTCAACACCACCCTTTCCATCCTGGTCCCCAGCCAACCTGCTGCTGGTATCTTACCATTTCCCCCCAGCCTCAAATGAGAGTTAAGGTGCACTATAAGGGGATTGACTCCCTGCCGTGCCAGTCACAGGTGCGCCAAACCATCCCTTCTACTTCTTTAACACACACCTCCTTTAAACCCTTTACCAACCCATTTATCTGATCACTCTATCCCCTCCCTCTGGTACACCTGCACAGGACATCTGCCCCACACTTACATAATGACTTACAACAACATAGTCTAACTCCTGTTCCCTATTCCACCATAACAAAGCCCCTCCCTGAACCCACTGTGGGGAAAGCCTCCATGTTGGCCAATCTGGTGGTGAGGGAACAATTCTTTTCCACCCCTGTGAGAAAGGAGTGGCTAGTGCAATAGCCAGAGTAGGTCTTGAAAAAACTTTATAATTTGCCAATTCGTAGGGTGGGAGGGTGATTGCTACTCTGCTTGGTCTGGGGAAAAGAGGGCTTCTTCTGCCAAGCTTACCCTTTATCAACTCCCTGCCCTTCTGGTCCCTGGGGGTGAGTCAGTATCACCATGCTGACCAACTCTACTTCTGCAGAAGCTTCCGTACCTCTCGATCCTCCCTCCTTAATGAAGCCAGACAACACCTCCCCCACGCTCCCGGTTAAGGTACAGTGTGGCCAGTCTCCATGCCCTTTCAGTCTTTTTTATTTTTGCTGAAATTACCAACAAGGGTACCAGTTAGGTTGGTGATCTGTAAGACTAAAATAGATACACATACTAATATGCATTTAAAATATAGAAACAGAACATACTTGGATAAGCAAAAGAACCTAAAGCAAGCTGAATTAAAGAGAAATTCCTGTGAACCTATGTTTTATATGGATTATATGTAAACTAAAAAAAAAAGAAGAAAAGAAAAAGAAATAGTGATTTAAGTGGGTCATCACTACAGTGTGTTTAGCAGTTCTTAAAATCTAGCCTTCCTTTCTCATATATTGGTTGTGCATTCATCTCTAAGAATCTCCATCCGACTCTTCCAGCCTTGTGAAAATACTGCTAGAAAAAATATGGAAGAGGTAGCCCCTTAGCTAATCCTTAGCTAATCCTTAGCTAATTCTGTGATGCAGATTTGTAATATAGTCTTTGTTTATAGAATATTAATATGCCATAGTCAGTTATATGTTCTAATAAAAGCAATAGACCCAATATTGGCAGGTTTACCAACAGTGTATTATTGACCTGAGAGAGAGCAGTTGTTTCTTCTGAGCTAATAACTGGATCTATTACACAGTACCACATATTGTATCATAGCACCATATTGAAGACTAATGCTACATTCACAATTTTATAATAAATTAATTTACCAAGAACATTTTAAATGTACCAGAGACTAGCAAATTTCCTATTACTCTCTCTTATAACTCAAGAGAAGCCAAATTATCAGGCAGTTGTATCGGTAATCTTTCAGGAAAGACTGGATAACTCATAGACTTGCAATAAGTACAACATCTTTCATCTCTAGATCATCGCTTTAAATAAAACCTGAGTTGTTAATGACAAAGTCATTACCATCTGAATATCTGGTGACTATTTGGTGACCTGTGTGTAATGACTCAAAAGTGTCAGTTCAGATCTGAGCAGATAAGTAGCTAGATTAATTTTCTTTTCTAAATGTACTTGTTTATCACTCT
Source organism: Dermochelys coriacea (assembly GCF_009764565.3). Classification (NCBI taxonomy): domain Eukaryota; kingdom Metazoa; phylum Chordata; order Testudines; family Dermochelyidae; genus Dermochelys; species Dermochelys coriacea. The sequence continues at coordinate 148,947,830 of NC_050068.2, forward strand.
TGCTAGAAGTCTCAGAAGAGAGGCACAGGACTGAATGTGCTTAGAGATGCATCCCCTGCTTGCTTTAAAATATACCAACATGTGATGGAGGTTCCTGAGATGATGTTTACACCCTTCACATCTTGATAGACATATGATGCCTGCCTTCCAACCTATCCCTCAAAGAAATAGTAACTGTTGACTGCTGTGTGTTTATCCATCTATCTATCTATCTATATATAGCCTTTACAAAAATCTCATCTCCTACTTCTGTTGCACTTCTCTAAATGCCATCCAATTTGCCAGTGTATTATTTACAATGTGCTGCCTACAACTCAGTACAATATTCCAGAATTATTATCTTGTTGTTTTATGATGCGATACCTTTGCATATGTAGTGTACTGGCCATTTTTACTGCCCTAACACCTTGCATATTCCCCTCTCATTGTTATCTGATCTCTCCTAGATCTTTTAACATTATGGTCTTTATTAAATCCAGATATAATTTTCAGAAAAGAGGACAATCTTATTACGTCTTATCAATGTACTTTGCATGAAGTCCACTTCAGCAGCAATTAGTACTGTATCTATTTATCATCATTAGTAGTAGTATCATATTAGTACTGTATCTATTTATTAATGTTGTTCAGTGAATATATGTTCTCATATTTTTATCTCATGAAATATTAAAATAATTGTATTTTGTTTCGTTTGATTTTGTTATTCATTTTGAATATACTAAATTATAATACTTGTGTGGTTTAGATTCTATACATGTACATAGAGTTATGCTGCGAAAGACGATTTGTATTACAGTTTTGAAGATGGAAACTCCATTTCAGAAAGTTTGAGATTTTGACATTTTTTTGGTTCCAATTTGGAACAGTCCTGAAAATTTCAAAAGTATAGGCAAAAGAAAATGCAAAAACATTGCTTTTTAGGTTAATCAAAACATTGTTTCTCCAATATTGAAATGTTTTCTTTTGATTTTATAATGTATAATTTATAGTATACTATAAAATACAAAACAAACAGAATTTTGAAATGAAAGGTTGTTTAAAAATCAAAGAACAAAATATTTAATTTTGAAAGTGTTAAAACAGGATGTTTCAATCTTGTTAAAACTCCCCCAATCCCATTTTTTCTCTTAAATGGAGTTTCAGCAAAATCAACATGATTTTGAGAAGTGTTCTGAGGAACAGCATTTTCCAACAGAAAATGGTTCCATCCAAGTTTTTCTGACCAAGTATCAGTAATGTTTTAGCACAAAAAATATTGCAACCAAGTCCGAATACTTCTGTATCAGACCGCCTCCAACAGCAAAATATGAATTGATCATTGAAGTGAATATTGATAGTTGCCTAGGTACAACTGATCACAACAAATTTTCATTCATTTTGTGCAAAGGAAATCTAGTCCTGATCAATAATATGTACACTTGATACTTTAAAAGGGCCAGTTTCCAAAAGCTGAAAAGAATCATGAGGAAAAACTAAGTGAAAAGAAATATTTAGACATAACATGTGAATGACAATTGGGATTTGTGTAAGAATGTTTTAGATGGTCAAGAAAACTACAATTCCACAATGAAAAATGAAGGCTCCTTTGGTTAAAAAAAAGCCTATTAAAACTATATATATATATAACAAATGGAAAAATGGGGAAGCTGATAGCAAAGATACAAATCAGCAGTTAGGAATTACAGACAACAATTAGGGGAGTTAAGGGTTAGGGCTGAGGACAATGAAAAGAAAGTTTTTAAAATACCTCAAGAACAAATTAAATCCTAGCAGTGGTAAAGGTCTGATAGTAGATAAGGATGGAAATGATTGACTGGGATGATTTAGTTAGGGATTGGTCCTGCTTCAAGCAGGGGATTGGACTAGATGACCTCCTGAGGTCCCTTCCAACCCTGATATTCAATGATTCGATGATAAAATTGTCAATCATGTTACATGAAAGACAAAAATAATCAATATTTTTGTTCTTTATTGGGAAGGAAGCAGGATAAGGTATACATATCTTAGTGACAATGAAATATTTTCTATTCCATCAGTAGCGGAGAGAGGATGTTAATGCAACTATGAAACATTTTAAAATTTGCCTGACTGGATAATTTGCACCCAAGAGTTTTAAAGGCTGTGCCCATGGAGGTTTCTGAACTGTTAGTGTTGATTTTTAACAAATCTTGGAGCACTGTTGACATAATATACTGAGACTTCTGTAAGACTTAGTTTTGCATGACATTCTGATACAAGAGAGTTAGCACTACATAAAATCAGTACAATATGAAATGGATTAATGGCTGGTAATCTGAAAAATGACTAAAAGTAACTGTAATGCAGCCAAATAAAAGATCATATATCTAAGAACAAAGAATGTTATTCACACTTAAATAGTGAGGGACAGTATCCTGGAGTGCACTAATATGGATAAGAACTTAAGAGCATAGTAGAAAACCAACAGAACATGAATGTCCAGTTCCCTGCTGTAGCTAAGAGGGTGAATGTGATCCTTGGATGTGTGAGCAGGGGAATATCAATTAAGAATAGGAAAGTTATATTCCCTCTGTACGTAGCATTAGTGAGATCATTCCTGGAATGCTGTGTTCAGTTCTGGTGTCCACACTTCAAAACTGATATTGAAAGTTGGAATGGGTTCAGAAAAGAGCTATAAGAATGATTAGTGGTCTGCAAAATATGCCTTATGTTGGGACACTTAAGAAACTTAATCTGTTTATCCAGGAAACCATTAAGGTACCTACATAGGAAAGAGATTTGATAGAAGATGGCTCTTCAGCAGAAAAAGAGCCAGCAATGGAAATCTGAAGCTCAACAAACAGACTAGAAATAAGATGCAAAATTTGAAAAGCGAAACTAATTAACTATTGGAACAATTTACCTAATAATGTGATGGTTTCACTTGAAGTCTTTAAAGCAAGACTGGATATCTTTCTAAATTATATGCTGTAGTTCAAACAGAAGCAATGAGCTTGTTAAGAAATTACTGAGGAGATCCTACGTCTCGTGTTACGCAGGAAGACGGATTATATTCTAATGGTCCCTTGGGCCTTAAAATCTATAACTCTATAAATCATTGTATTAATGATAACTAATGACCAATTCAGTATTTTGCAAATGTAAGGGAACTGTTGGCCCCTTACTAAAACCCACTGGGTTTTTTTTTGGGTTGGTTAGCTCCCGATACCAAAAGGAAGGGGAAACATCAATGGGAAATCAGGATCCTGAAACTGACAGTCCCCAGGAACAATAGGGAGAGGCCAATGCTCTAGGTCAACCTGATTGATAGGGCGGGTATTCTAATGAGGGAGTGAGGAGGCTGGGGGAGGGTCCTGTTCTCCATGTGAGCCAGAATTGTGTGGAACAGAGTGGGGCTGAGCCAAGGAGAGAGCAGGAGCCCAAGCTAAGCAGGAGAGCAGAGCTGTGCCAGCCAAAGAGAACCAGAGAAGCAGCCTGGAAGCAGGTCAGTGTTGGGAGCAGAGCCACAGAAGCAGCCCAGAGAGCAGATCTGCGCTGGGAGGAGAGCCACAGCAACCAGAGTCACAGGGGCCAGAAAAGCAGCCCAGGGAGCTGGAGGCAGAGCAGCAGCAGTGCTGGGGCTGGAGTTGGGATTGGAGCTGGAGCAGTCAGGAGTGGTGAGCATCTGGAGAGAGCGAGGGGGGGATCCTGGGCAGAGGGCCTAGCACAGGGAGACACCCCCAGCCAAGACGCCTTGCAGGCCAGACTTGGAGGGAGAATGCAACTCTGACTGGGGGAAGCTGACACTGGGAAGAAGGGTCCAGCCCCCTAGAACCTGAAGGCGTATCCCAGGACATAGGAGCCGAGTTCCTAATCTGCTGGGAGTGCTCCACCCAGGCCCCACCCCACCCCTTTCCCCCAAGACACCACCCCCGCCTCTTCCCCACCCAAGTGCACTGCGACCTTGCTCCTCTCCCCTCTGCCCCAGCACCTCCTGACACCACGAAACATCTGATCCATGGCAGGCGGTAGGTGCTGAGAGGGAGGGGGGAGATTCTGGTAGGGAGGCTCCTTCTCGCCCTTTCCACCAGGCCCACCTGCCGCTCGCCTCCCTGTTCGCCTCCTCACCCCACTCGCCCGCCTGCCTCCCACCTCTCCTCCCAGCCTGCCTCCTCACAATTTTATGGAAGTTCGGGGACCCCCAAAGCCTGGGGCCCAAGCTGGTCACCCTGATTCACTGTACCCAAGGGATGGCTCTGCCTGCAGCACAGCCAGGGCCAGGGCAGGAGGCCTAGGACATGAGAGGAAGAGACTATGAACTGCCCTTGCATTCCAGAGTCACTGGTTGTGATGTTCCCATGTCACAGAGCGGGATTATGTGTTTTCCTTTAACCTTCCCCATATTTTCCTTATTTTTTTTAAATTGATTGCTGTTTAATAAATTGTATTTGCTTTGAACTGTATGTAATGATCAGTGCTTCAGGGAAGCATCCAATGCGGAGAGAGCACCCCAGAGTGGGGACACCCTAGCCCCTGCCCTAGAGTGACCATGACAAGGTTGGGGGTTGAGCCCCCCCAGGAATCCTGGTACTAGCCTTGTTGGGTTACAAGGACTTTGCCACATAGGAGAGTCCTCAAGGTCAGGCAGACCTCTGGGTAAAGAAAGCAGAGCAAGGACTCAAATTCTCCATATCCTGTTTCACTGGGCTAATTTATAAGCCAGGAAAGTTCCCCACAATAGCGGGACCATTACCCTTTTTACACCAAGACAAAATTTAAAAGCCAATTGTCCTGCTCGTATTAAAACAAAAAAATTAAGCACAAGGTAAGATACATTAAATCTCAAGAGGAAAAATAAATGGTGATCCAGACACCGCAGTGCCAGGATGCAGAGTCCTGTCCTTTTCTTTGCCAAAGAAGGAATTAGTAACAACTTAGGCTCATGCAGTGGCTCCAAAGATGGTCCATAAAAAAACAGCTGCTCTAAAAGAGAGAGTGCCAGCCTGAGAGAAGTCTGTTCTATTCATGGCTGAGGGTCTGCATAAAAATCCCTAAACAGCAGTATCATTTTCTTCACCTTTGTGTTTTGTCAACTGTTTTTCTGCAATCAAAACATAAAAATTTCTCCCTAAGAAAAGCTATCTGGTTGGCTGATTAGTTTTATGTTTAGTTGCTTCACCAGCTTACACTCATCACTGAAATAACCTTAATGTTAATTGTAAATGTGAGATCTTCACATTCATGATCCTTCTCTCACAGTATGCTGCGTATACAGTAGTTTGAGTTACAGTAAATCATAATTGCAATGGTTGAAAACAGGTTCCGTCTACTAAGCGAAAAAGTTAAGTGAGCTATATAGATAAAAATGGATTGATGTGTTAAATTCTAAGCACAAGAATCCACCTCATCATAAATTATATCAATCGGAAATTTAAATTTCTCACTCAGTTAAATTTTACAAACACACATACAAACACAGATGTAAAATGAACTGCCAACTGAATGACTGCAGCTACCTGGTACCTGTACAATGCCACTGTTTTAGTCTTCAGGTGTTCAACTGTTCCCCATTCCTTCCCACATCTCAACTCTATCTGCCTTTTCCATTTTATTTTGTGGTACCTCCATTAACAATTGTTTTAAGTACGGGAAGAGGTTACAGTCAGACAAAAAGTTGTGGTGTATTTTTTTTTGTAATATTCATAATGAGCAAGTGTGTGACAGAATTTGTGGGAATGGACTTTAACACTGTCTTTTTTCCTTCTAGCTGAGAAGTGGCATTATGGAATAAACCACAAGACTGGTCACTCCTAGTGCTATTTTTTTTCTCTTCTCTAGCTCCTAACAGATGTAAATACCCCACTGAGCAAACATTTGATTTGTGAGCAAACATTTAACATATTGAGTTAAACAACCCATGAAAATAATTACAGTTGTGAGTTTAACATACTTCAGACCTTACAACATTGTATAAAATATTACCATTTATTTAATTAACTTTAGAAAATTTAGAGAAAACAATCGAATCAAAAATGTGTCTGAAAGGAGGAGAATAAATCAGCCTTCTACAGAAGGAGAAGAGGATACCATTTCACTCTGTAGTACGTTAACTGCTCCACTGGAGCAAACTAATTAATTTTTTTATTGCACTATAATCAGAAAGTCTAATCTTAAAAAAATGCAAATGGTACTCCAAAGGCTTAAAGCGCTTATTAACTGTCCTTCAGGTATGGTATCTTTAAAAAAAAAAAGAAGACCAATACCTTATTAATATTCCGTAATTGCTTGTTTTGTTTTGGATTGCCCCTCCATGATACATTCCATTTAGTCACTGCTAATATGCCAATTAAACCTTGGAATCACTTTTATACACACCCATTTAACAACCACTATTAAAATCAATTTATTCAGCAACGGAAAGGAGCAAACACCAAAGTGTATTGCCACCTTAACACAATTCATTTTAGTCTAAGAAAAAAAAACATTGTCTTTCATTAATGCACTTGCAAGTATTTACAGATGGCTTTAAAGAAATAGGGCTTTACCAACTATAGGTGAGGGATCATGGGTCTCAAACCCAGGTGCGTGGTCCAAAGCTGTGTCCAGACCCAACAGATCTCCAATACAAGCAGGGGAGAAGGCTAGCAGAATCCATAAACTCTGAGTTTGTACCCTTGGACTAGAGAATTGCTAATATAGTACATATTTTTAAGAAAGGGAAAAAGTGATCCAGGAAATTATGTCTGTTAATTTGACCTCGGTTGTATGCAAGATCTTAAAGTCTATGAATCTAACTCTGGCCCATCAGAGGCTCTACCCACAAAGCTCCTTGAATGGAACATATATCTATCCGGGCCAATTAGTAGAGATGCACTACTTAAAATCCAGGAGGTGGCATAGGAAGTTGTCCGAGCAACTGAGTGAACCCTGACCTGACCTGCATCTATATTGGACCCTTACTCCAGATTGACCCTGCCATTGTTCCTTGACTCCAGTCTGACCTTTGACATGGCTGTCTGATTCCAGCCCTGAGCCTTGGTGTGTCTCCTGACATTGAGTCTTCCCAACCTTAGGTGCGACTCCCAGCCCCAACCCTTGGTGCGTTCCTGACTTCGGCTCTGGTTCCTGGCTTCTGACTCAGCTCTGACCAGTAGTCCTTACCACCCACACACCAGTCCCTTTCTTATGTACCAGACACACCTTAGATATTTTATTTTAATGGTCTACCACAGTACATACCTGCTAGTGCACGAGATAGGAAAATGTAAAAAAAAATTTCAAAAGTAATGCCAGAAAGAAAAATATATATGTAGGACATGATTTAGTGTGAAATCCTGGCCCCATTGAAGTCAATGGGAGTTCTGACATTGACTTTAATTGGGCCAGATTTTTGCCCTTGATTTTTATATTTGCTTACCTTCATGTGGTAGCTTTCTTGACCTAAACTTTACATTTTCCCCATATATTCGAGACAGTTTAAAATTTTAGAGAAAGATGCAAGTGTTGCAGAAAGCTTCCGATATTAAATAAATTTAAAAAAAACAAAATTGGCTAATTTGTGAAATCATTCATCCCAAAAAAGTTTTTATCAGCAAGGTCTTCATTCCTCCATTCTGCAGCAAGGCAACGGATGAGAGGATGACCTGGTGTAAGCACGCTTTTTTCATTATGGAGTTCATTAAGAAAGAAATTAAAGCTCGAGACCCTACAAGTAACCTAAGGGGGTGAATCATAGCATCTTATTGTGTAATATACAAACTGATCACATATAAACTTAGTTTTTTCTGTTCATTTGCTTTTAGGCAAAGGGATAATCAACTTGTAAGTAATCCCATGTACATAAATGGACCTCAGTATAAACAGCTAAGTAAAATGTCAGATCGTCAACTGTTGTTATAGTGTTGCTGGAGCTCTGATGTTCCCAGAATATTAGGAAGACAAGGTGGGTGAGGTGATGTATTTTATTGGACCAAGCTGGTCCAATAGATATTATTACCTCACCCACGTTGTCTCAGATCATCAACTGTGAGTTTTTAATACACAATGTAAAGAAGAGCACTTGCTGTACATCCTCAGATTCTTTCGACAGTTAAAATGAACTGCAGGTTCAATGAAAAATGCAGGTTTTAATTCATGATTAAGTGGCTTGCTCTTCAATCTTTTGAACAAATACTATAACAACCTAACAATTTTTCATTTTTTTTTGGCTGCTCCAGAAGAGACCCATACAAAATAAGAGAAAAACTTCTACAGCCTTGTCAAATTCCACATGAACACCTGCTTCAGGAGTACAGCATCTTCCCCTACAACTGTCAGTGGATTTCAACACATATAAGGGATGAGCACAACTGGAGAAGTCTGTTCTCTTACTGAGAGGCACAAGGAACTCTCATTAGCACTACCGGGATCAAAAGCCCTGATTAGCATGAATCTCAGCACTCTCTATAATTTTGAGATGAAACAAACCAAAAGCATTTCCTGTCTTAAAAATAAAGCAGTCTTGTTGTTATGCCATCACATTTTGTTACCCTTTCATCAATTAATTTTTCAATTAGCACAATCCTTAACAAGCTGATGACAGCCTATCTAGACAACTGGCAAAGACTCAGTTTGTATTGCCACTTTAGAGACATTCACACATAGGGGAAAAAGTAATGATTTACAGAGATGTTCCATTGCATATGCCAATTCTAAGAAAACAAGTTATTGTGCAAAATATAAGCTTTTGTTTGTAAGTGAAAGAGGACTTGGACTTAAGCATTGCTGCTACTGCAGTTCAATAGGTAAAAAAAGCTTATTTGTATTCAGTAAACTGGAGACTCTGTCTTAAGACCCAGCAGCAATTTTTCCCTTTATTAGACTGTGCTCAATAGCCCATTATAGAGGTATGTGTAATGGCCCTCTAGGCACAGAGTGCTTCATGATCTTAAAAAATTATATGTATTTCTCGTATGGTGTTACTTTCTAATTTTAGTCCAAGAGTCAGATCACAGAATTCTTTACAATTCTAAGAGAAATACTACAACTCAAGGCCTCTTGCCATATTACAAATGTATACTTGAAGATATTTCTTTCAGCTACCTTCACCGCCAACACAAATAAACATATTGTGAAGCACTGGCTTGCATTAAAAAGGAGAGTTTATTACAACGTTGACTTTAAAGCAACATCGTCCCACACGTAAACTATGACATCACTTCAGATATCTGTACTGCAATAGGTTACCTTTTTCATAACGGACAGTGACACAGGGATAAAAAAAATAAGATGCATTAAATATTAGCAATTGGTCTTGTATTATTAGCAATTATCATTAAATATTAGCAATTGGTCTCTGCTGAGGTCTTGTAAATCTTCGGATCTGAACAAATCCCAGCAGAAAGTTATAATTCATTTTCACTTCTACCACAATCTTGTTATAACTGGAACAGAATAATTTTAAAAAAATCTTTAGCTATAAAATGGAACATTTGACAATTCAGCAGTCTGAAGAAAGAAATGGCTCTCTCATTTTGAACAAAAGTAGGCACTATCACTTTTTAAATTTAACATTTCAGTTCTCTCTTTTTACTAGGATAAGATATTGGTTCTTAGGAAATACAAAATTAATACAAGAGAGAGTTCAGAAGTCGCAATTTAAGCAAAAGGTGGAACAAAAACTGAAGACAGCAGTGCAAGAATGAGAAAGAATAGGATGACAAGAAAGGAGAAATCCTGCCTGTCCTGGTTCAGGGGCAGTTTAGCCATGTGGCCATTAATTGCCTTTCATGTGCCTCTTCACAGACAGAGATGACTCTACTGCACTCTGACTCCCTAATCTGTCTTTTCAGGGCACTTTAAGAACTCACAGTTCACAAAATAATTCAACACAATCTCCAGAAGGAACCACATGCATTAAAACTCAGGTGCACACTGACCTGCCAGGCCCTAACTCTGGGTCAATGTGTCTCTACCAGTTGTCCAAACAAAGTCTTTCAAAACAAAACTCATGAAGTCTTCACCCCAGTTTCAGTTGGGCACAGCTCTCTCCTCTCTGAGGAGCTGTCAGTCTCTCCCCCGCTTGTTGGGTGGGGTCTCTTTAAGGCCAGAGAGTTTTCTCCTGCTCCTTGAACTTTTTCCTGATAACTCAGGTCCCTGCAGGAGCCTTCTTGGTCCCTGAAGTGCGTCTGCATACCTAGCTAGGCTTCCCCAGCTTCTAGCTTTTTTTTATCTTGGGATCATCTTATTTCATCCAGGTGTGACTAGTCCTAATCAGGGCTATCTTAGTCCCCTGCTCTCCAGCCTATGAGGCAAACCATCCTGTTACAAGGAGAAAAGCAGAAAAAATAGTTTTCTGCTTAAATCATTCACAGATTATTTACATCTTGTGCAGTGTTCAGATACTGTGGTGATGCAGTAGGATACAAGAACCCAGAAAGAATAGATAAGCAGCAAGTTTGTTTGCAGTGCTGGTTCTAGCCCACTAGGTCTCTCCAACACTAATTAATAGGGGCCCCTTCAGCTGCTCGGGGCCCTAAGCAATTGCTTAGTCTGCTAATGCCTACAGCCGGCTCTGGGGGATGGTAGCTGCAGCAGCTAGTAGAGGAAGTAAATGAGGTATAATACAAAACTCAATAGATGATTGCCAATAGATGCCAACATCTGTAGGGGACTTACCACCAGAGTAGAAAAGGATAATATACAGCTTAGTACAGAATGTCCTTGGAAGGGAGTAAGTCAAGTGCTATTGGACACTCTGGCACAAATTGCTTGGTGTAAGAAGTTACAATATGACTGGGATTAATTCCTGGTTTAGTGGAGAGAAGGTTCTCAGAAGAATTCCATCCAATATACAAAATATTGACCTGTGTAATAATGAGATCAAGACATGCCACATGAAGAATTCCAGCTGCAGATAAGATATGCTAGTTTTAGGACAAATGGCAGCACAGGTTGACTTGCCTGGAATGTAACAATGGCACACTCAAATATGAAAGGACATGAGTGGTAAATATGGCTAAATGAGGCAGAGTGGTCACATTAGTGCAGCTGGCAGCTCTGAAATTCATCTAGGTACATTTCATTTCTTTTAGTTGGCTTCTGTTCCTAGTGAATGCACTTCTAAGTTATGCAAGGATACATTAAAAATGCTTTAAATGATAGATAATGAAGTTGGAAACAAAAGGTATATGTTTTCCTGTAATGTGTCTTTGACTGCTATTAGCAAATATCTCCCATGGCTGGAGATGGGACACTAGAATGGGAGGGCTCCGAGTTACTACAGAGAATTCTTTACCTGGTGTCTGGCCCACATGCTCAATGTCTACATGATCACTATATTTGGGATCAGAAAGGAATTTTCTCCCAGGTCAGATTGGCAGTGAGCCTGGGGTTTTCACTTTCCATGGCAGGTATGGGTCACTTACTGGTTTGAACTGCAGTTAATGGTGGTGTCTAACTTAAAGTCTTTAAATCAAGATTTAAAGACTTCAGTAACTCTGTCAGAGGTTAGATGTCTATTACAGGAGTGTATGGTTCAGGTTCTGTGGACTGCAATGTGCAGGTGGTTAGACTAGCTTATCATGATGGTTTCTTCTGGCCCTAAAGTCTGAGAGTATTTTGGTGGAGAACAGATAAGAGCAGGATAATGGTATAAACCTACCGGTATTTCATCTTTTAGGCAGAATGAACACAGTACGTAAAAATGTATATAATTAATGTTTCCTGTGCAAATTATTAATGTGCAAATTGGACTGTCTGAGTTTGCAGCATGTTTATATCAGGCACACTAAAGCTCTTTTCTGAGGAACCGAAACACTGGCTTAAAATTGATCCATCAGTCTTTGTGTTCATTTTATCCTGAAACTATGAGAAGTGGTTTCCTTAATACCAAGAATATGAGTTGCACAGAATCAGATTATTGTCAAAGAAAACACATGCGTGCGCGCGCGCACACACACACACACACAACAAAAAACTCAAGAAAAACATTTTGACTTGAGACTTAATGATTAAAAACAATTTTCATGTCAATTTGTGGGTAAGAATAATATATCACATTGCATTTTAGTCTCTGAAGCCAACTATTTGTCCGCTTCAGTGATACAAATGCGAGGATGAATTCTGGCACTTGTCAGCCTATGATAAATTACTAGCAGACTAATACTTGTCAGTACAGTGATAACTGATTACACTGTAAAACCGCACTGAAGATGAAAGGTGATGAACACTTTACAAAGCAAAGATTTAAAAACCACACCAGTCACTACAGTTCATGGCACAATAATTCTGCACTTCCTTTTTTTAATTTATCAAAGCAACCTACCCAATACGCATTTTAACAGACATTTCCCAATACCACAAACACAACTAAAACAAATGTGTAAACGCAGATATCTAGTAGTAAACAAAGTACAGTCATCCTGATTCTACCATCAATCTGTATTTAATGGGCCATATGTGGGGCCAAGAGGCCAAGTTTCTGCTCTGCACAGAAGTGAGGCCTGGGGTCTTTTAGAGAGCAGGTTACACTCATCGATTCTCTTCTTGACCGAAGCGCAGATTAGAGCAGCCTGGGTGCTCCTTTAACAAGTATCAGCTGACAATTGTGCCAAAGAGACATCTGCCAGTTGAGGACAACACACTCTGGCCATACCCTCAACATACCCCATGCACTGAAGCAGAAGGGGAAATGTGGCATAGAAGATAACACTAGCTTTAAACTGCTAGGAGAGTCCAGGAGAGGAAGAAGGGCCAGATTGCAACCCCTGGGTGCTGCCAGGGTGGTGGAACAGGGCCAGAGCAAGGTAGAGAATGTAGCCCTACAAGTAGCTAACTGGAATCCAATATTCACACTGTACACCACCTGAGAAGTGCAAAGGGAGTAGAGAAGGGACAGAGAACTTCAAAAAAGGGACTTAATTTTCAAAGGTGCTGAGCACCCACATACATTATTTCACAATGCTTCACATAGATCAATGAAGGCTTAACACCAAAGGCTAATACCAGGAGGTGCCAGGCATCCTCAACTAACTTCAACTTGAGTCCAGTTGGGACTGGGTCCTCAAGATAATTAGCATTATTTAAACAGTTCCTTGAGTAGAGGTTCTCAAATTGGTATGTGGAGATTTGGCTGATCAGATGGTACAGGCTGCATCTCCTAATCTCTAACTGTTAAATAACATTAGAATTCAGAATAAAAATATGCAAGTACTTCCCTAATATTGTTTTCCTTATAAATAATTGCACAGGGTTTGTGTGATTGAAAAGGGAGGTAGCTCACAAGGCAATCCCTGGATTAAAACACAGTCCACACTTTTCAGAGTAGCAGCCGTGTTAGTCTGTATTCACAAAAAGAAAAGGAGTACTTGTGGCACCTTAGAGACTAAGTGAGCTGTAGCTCACGAAAGCTTATGCTCCAATAAATTTGGAGTCCACACTTTGAAACAGTTTGAAGACACTTTTGTAAAGCAATCTCATGACAAAGAATTTGCCTAAGAAAAAAAAAAAAGTCAGTTGATAACTTTGAAAATGGTATGTCACAGAAGTCGGCTTTGGAAAAGTTTAAATTGGCCACTTTGTAATTTCTGTAACTAGAACAAATATAGATATTGATTCATCTCATCCATCTCCCTCTGGATTTGTTTCTTTCTTAAATGTATATAAATTCCCAAAGCTCTGATTCTTCATTATTTGCAACTGAGGCTAGGAATGGAAAAAAAATCTTTTAATTCTCATACACATGGAGGACTTACTAACTACTATTCTACTGATCTCTTCAAATTATCAAAGGCAGCTTTAGTCAATATAGTTAAGCAAAATATTGCTAAATAGTCACAAAAGAATTGCAACCATCTGGTCCAGGACTAAGACAAACACTTCCAAAATTTAAAGGAAATATATTTATCATGAATTTGTAACCAACGTTAACCATGTTGGAAGCAAAGAGAGGTTTGGAGTGCTCACTTGAATGTTACAATTTAGAATGTTTTGCCAGTTCACAGCTCTCTCAACAATGCTGGGTCTGAGCCGGTAAGAACAAACGCAAAGAAATGGATGGGCTTCTGGACACAGAGTTCTTTTCTACTATGTCACTGTATGTTAACTAATTTTACCATCTGTTTAATGGTGATAATGCTGTCATACCCGCTTTGAAGATTAAATACACTCAAGTCTTATTATTAATTCTAATTTTGGAAAACTTCTATTTAACATAAACATATCACTTTGACTACAATATCTTAACGTGTTAGTAGCACTGCTAAAGATTAGTCTTCTTGAAATCTGTCTCATTTAAAAATCAACTGCAGCCTTTCATTAAATGTCCATTATTCCCATTGCACTTAGTGCCTTAGAACCAATTTTCACCAGTTTCTCTTCTTTTCTGTTTCCTATACAAGTTTGAAGGTCTTTCCTAAAGTTTTCATGCATGGCTTGGATTTTGTACCTGAGGCTCACCCATGGGGCATATCGCAGGCAGTGATCTCATGGAGCTCCTCTTGGTTTTATTCTGGACAAAGACCAGCTCACTTATCCCAGTTGACAGACTGTGTGTGTGTGTATATATAAAGAATCATATTGCGCCTCTCACTTCTGAGTTCAAAGCAATATGCCTCCTTCAGCTCTATCATCATTCATTTTAGAATTAATAATCAGATTACAGACTCTAGTGCAGAATTACAGGTTTCAGAGTAGCAGCCGTGTTAGTCTGTATTCGCAAAAAGAAAAGGAGTACTTGTGGCACCTTAGAGACTAACAAATTTATTAGAGCATAAGCTTTCGTGAGCTACAGCTCACTTCATCGGATGCATCCGATGAAGTGAGCTGTAGCTCACGAAAGCTTATGCTCTAATAAATTTGTTAGTCTCTAAGGTGCCACAAGTACTCCTTTTCTTAGTGCAGAATTGATTCAGGTAAAATCTGACTGAACTGAATTGAAGTGCTTATTCCCTATAGTCAAGTTGGTGTGGTCAGAGCTTTTGCCCCAGGCAGTTTGAAAGGAACACAGACCAATGGCAGATGGGGTCAGGAAAAACACTGCTTGTCAGCTGAGGAATTTCATATACTCTGATGAGGGTGAGGCACTTAAGCACAAGGCACCAAATACAAATGGTCCACTCTGTTTCCTCCCAAGGGCACCTCCTGGCCTTGCCTCATCTCAGATATTTTGAGCCTTGGGATAACAAATATGGATTGAATCTTGGCTCAGGTAAGCATCAGGCTAGCTGCATATGTAGTGTTGTGTCTTGGCAACAGGAATAACACTAGCCTCCTGATTACAGTTAAAGATCAATAGAGGAATGGCATCTGATCTGCCAGTATTGTGAGGATTGGTATCAGAAGGTTTTCCCTTTCTGTCAGATTAGGCATCAGGCTGCAATCCTGAACAAATAGAGATTGAGTCCATGGGATTGTCTTAATTCTCAGCACAAAAATGGAGATTTTCTGACATGCTAACTGTATTACAAGCTTTTTCCTGACACTGGGCTTTGATTCTGATACGATTTATAAGAGTTATCTTATTAAGTTGAATTCAGTAAAATTATTTTGGATATTTTTCATACACTTTTGCATCTAACCTCATTGGATCCTGCCACTAGAAGTCCTATTATAACTCTCTGGAGTCAAACCTATTTCAAGTATCTAGCTTGGAACATGGATTCTAGTTGCATGACAACAGACTTTCTGTCACCCTTAAAGCTGCCTCAAAGAAAGGACTTGTCTCTTTTGGCCAAAGCAAATAAATTCTAGCTATTACAAACATACAGAAAAAACTACAAGGGGTAACAGATTCAGAAATAGATTTCTATTGCCAATTTCAAGGATAAACTCTGGATCAAAAACACTAAATTCATGGGCAGGAAGATTATATAAACTCTACCAGTTTAAACTCCTCATAGAATGTGTGAATCATTCCTTTCCATTACTAGCAATGAGCTGCTATCTTCGAGAATCTGAATTATTTTCAAATCTCATCATGTAATGATTAAGACGAAAATGAATTCCAATAGCTAGTTAGAACATATTTATACAACTTTTTCTTTGACAATGCTATACAAATTCTACTTATAGGCCCATGCTGAATAAATAATTATATAGTCTGTTTCTACACAGAGACTTGTCTCTTTGCACTGGAAGTGATGCTATGATGATGAGAAAAGGTATTGATAATACCTATATTGGTAACATTGTAGTAGTGTACCATAGATGAGTTCTGAGAAATAGAATATCAAGTTGCTGGGATTTGTTTTAGGAAGACAGGAAGCTTTGTACAAATTACCATGATGGTTAGGAAACATAAAGAGAAAAGAAATATTAAGATTAAAAAGGTGAATCCTTGCACAAGTCTTTAGAGATTAAGATGTAGTGGGGCAAGTACTTCATCAAATAAACTGAAATGTAAATCACAAATTGCAGTAGTAAATTAGTTTTAGTCTCACTGGTTCATGAGCAAGGGGCAAGATCATAAATCATGATCAGAGAGATCAACCGAAATGAAGCAGCCAAAGAGTAAGGCAGAAGCAGAGGGAGTATAATGAAAAGTATTTTTTCCATGTTGGAATTCACTAGGCCACTATTAGTAAGAATTTCTGCTTGAATATTATTTAAAGAATAGTCACTTCAGAATAAAAACTGAGAATAAGCAAATTGCAACTGTTTCCAAGTATTATACATAAATAGTCACTCAAAGCTAACTGAGATTTAAGGAGAGGTGAAGTGAAATGATTGTGTTGACTGGCAAAACTAAATGTGGGAGACAAGCAAAGAGACAGATGAGGCATAAGGGAATGCAAAATAGCATGAGGCCACCATTCACTCTTCAAGGCTATCTGAAATTAGACAGCAACAGGCAGAGGAAGAACGAACGAATTCTAATAAAAATAAGAGTTTGATATGAGTGGGAGACAGGCACGATGGAATGCAGTAACTATCCAGAGATGAAAGTTAAAACAAAAACAATAAATCAGAAGTTAGCAGACAAGAATGCAGCTGTCAACTAAACGTACACGTCCATTCCTGTGCGATTTATTCCTGAAGGTTTTAAACATTCTCAAATGTTAAGTGGCTGGAAACAAAGGGCTAATATGGTCTGATGAGTGCAATTGAGCTTCTTAAAAATCTATGATTTGAGAGGACTCAGAGAGGCCTATTAGAGCAACAGGGGTTGGTGAAAAGGAAGGGTTTAAAAAAGAACACTTGAGAGAAATATAACCATCAGGGCTCAGCAAACTGGCAAGAAACAGAAAAACAAAATAGTTATAGACTAATTCCATCAAGACAGGAAAGAATCACTAAAAGCAGGAGCCAGCCACTTAGGGCATAAGTACAGCCCCTAGAGAGACGAGCGAAATTCAATACTTATTTTAAGACCAGGAAACTGACATGCAGAAAGTGCAACATCCATACCTCTGGAAGAAGATTAGATTCAAAGGGGAGACTCAAAACAGCACCTGCAGATATTGTGAAAAACCAGTAAAGCCTAATCACAAAGGGAGAGAATTGGCAGGTTAAAACTATGGACAGGATAGATGGGATTGGGGAGTAGTAAGAGTAGACCGATGAATGTGGCAATAAGACTGACCAGATGGGGGCTATTCAACCCACACAACAGACAGATTTCCCAGGTCATGACTGAGGAAGCAATCAATCAACTACAGTTCAAGAGCAAGATTTTCATTAGCGATTCCATTAAGAGACCTGGTTGATCTGGGAACCAAATAAAAGTAGGGGATGGTATGTGGCCTCCAAAACTATAAGGCAAGATGTGACAAGAACAGCAAAGGTTATCAAAAAAATACTGGAAAAATTCCTCCTTACACCAGTGCATCTGGGAATCCAAGAAACAAATGAGGGTAGAGTAACAGAATCAAGCAGTATACTAACACTACAGGGAGAGACCAAACAAAGATGTCAAAAGTGATCTTTTCAATCCTTCCACGGGAAAATTTGACTAAAAAAACCCCAAAACAAAACAAAAAACCCCCACAACCTATCCTCAAGCAATATTATGAGGGCAGAGCAGGCTAGGTTGATGCTCTCTGAAAAGTCACAAATGGAATAGGGCCAGCTGGACAACCTTTGCAGATGGAGGCAAGAAGAGAATTTACAAGATCACTCAAAAATTAGCATAAGATAAGGAAGGAAGCCTTCGTCTGTTGGGGAGCAGTGGGAGGTGTATCCACGGTGAAGTGGTTCTGGCCAAAACAATCACCACCTATGTAAAACTCATCTGGAATTTGGGTCCATTCCAAAATATACCTGAATCTCTTTGGTTCATTGAAAAAAGGCAAGTTTCTTGTTTACAAGAAAATCTAAAACCAACTGGCTCACCTATTCCTACTGCTTCATACTGTATTTTATGAAATTTTAACAACTCCAGCACCATCCTTCTGGGTTCAAACTCACAAAAGTTTAGGAAGAACAGTTTTCATTTTAATTAAGAAGAGTCTGACAAGCCTTCTTAATTAAGCAGGGGGAAAATGCTATGAAACATGAAGAATAAGAAATAAGAACTTAAAATTTCTATAGAGAAATGTAAGGAATATGAGAAATAAGCAAGATGAGCTGAAATAGCATGTGGTGATGCAAACATGACTTAGCGGGCATAGCTGAAGCCTTGCAAGTAAAACATTAACATTGATGGTGGCATCACAAGTTGTTATATATTTTTTTTGCATATATATTTATTTTTTTCTTATTTCTTATATCACCAAAAGTCCTAGTTGACATTGGAAGCTAAAGCATAATTTTCCATCTGACTAAATATATAGTTTTACAAGATAAGTCACAAAATGAATGGGGGGGGTCTAATTAGTAGAGAGCCTAAATCTATGATGGCACAGAAATGAAAACAAATGCATCTCCTATATCAGCAACAAAAGCAAAAGCTGTCTTTTAATGTAACTAAGTTACAGTAAAAGAGTAGGAACCTATTATGGTAATATATGTAAACTGATTTTAAATCAACCAATCAGGAGCTCATAAGAAAAGTCAAGAGGAAGTGATGGAATATAGTGAAACATAATATAACAAGTTTTCTCCTCACCAACTTAAGATACTAAGAGGTCCAATTATCCTCCCCAAAGTAGAATGGGCATGAACAATTTATCTTTCTCCCAGCATTAGTAAAACACTTTTGCTAGTTTTCAGCCATGTGTTTTCTGTGTAAACTATTATGCACACATATTGTCTTAAATCTGTGGCCTTGTAATTAGCGTGAATAAATGCTGATCCCTGAACTGCATCAGATTTTGAGGCAGTCAAGTTTGTTACTATATTGTGCTCCACTAAAGGCCTATCTGCTTAGTTATCACTAATCAGAACAAAAGGATGAATTTTAAAATCACAAACAGATGCTATTGGTGTGAACATGTCTGCTGCTACAGTTGCTAGGAAATAGAGAAACCAGACAGAAGGGGCTGGGCAATTTTCTAGACGTGCTACAGTGAAACAGAGAAGACGACAAAATATGTGCCTTTAAAATAAAATATTTTATTTATTCTAACTAAATTCCTTGTTCTGTGTTAGAATAAAATGACTATGATTCTTTACCATTGTCATATGAAATGGTGAATACTTGTTTTAATTTCAAGAAAAGCCAAAGAGACTGCACCTCTCTTATGGAACCTTGAAGAATAAAAGAGGGGCATGTGCTGAACAGAGCTTTGTGAATTTGTCTGTGACATGCACAATCTACTTGAATTTTTTTTTATAAGGGGAAGATGGTGGAGAGGTGACTGTCAAAAGAATTTACAAAGGCAATTACGTAAAATTTGAGTTTGAATAGGGTTATCATTAAATACTTTGGATGTAAGAAATTAAGAACTGAAGAGAAAATATACACTTGTATATTTGCTTTAGGGGCCCTAAGATTGGGTTAAGAGTGAACTATCTTCTTCCTTGTGTTTATCCCATCAGGTGGAATCCATGCTATGAGTCCTCTCCTTCCAAAATGCTCTATTCAATGCCATTTCCCCATCACACCACATGATTACATGTGGTGGGATGTCATAAAGGAAGACTTCTTCTTGGGAGGGCCTCTATCTTAATTGGTTGGGCTCTCTTATCCACATAGCTGTCAGGACTGTGCTTTACATGACCAAATCACCTGAGCCCTGCACTGCTCATTTTTTCATGTATGAGTTTTACTTCAAGTACGTCTCTAACACACACATTCCTCACATGATTTTTCTTGCTTACACTACTCACCTATCTCAGCATTCACATTTCGGTAGAATAGATCATTTCCTTATGTTTTTCTTTTCTTGTCCAACACCCAGCACCATACATTAAAACCGAACAGACCATGGTTTTATTGGCTTTCCTTTTAAATCTTCCTGGTGTCTTCCTGTCACAAACCACCTCACTAATCTCTCCGCTTGAGACAGGCATTTATTATCCTAGCTCCAATTTTGATCTCCATTTCCTCGGATTCTGCAAACCAGATACTTGAAACTTTGTGGTTTTGGTATTGTCTGCGCACCTAGTTTCAAGGATAATGCTTAAGTGTTTACACTTAAGTATTTGCAAACTACATACTCTGCTTTTCCTCTATTTCTTTTGAGTCCATGTCCCCCCAACACATCTCTCAGACTAGGATAGAATCTTGACAAATGATCGTCTCCCCTTTGCATAGAATATCATCTGCAAACAGCACACTCCTTCTTTATGTTCCAGGATGAGGATAAACAAGAAAAAGTTGAATGCTGAGCCCTGATGCATGTCCACCTCTACTGATAGTTTATTTGTTTCATCACTAGAAGTTCTGACTATTGACATTGCCCCTACATACATAGCTTGACCAAGATACACAAAGTTCTGGTACCATTTTCTCCTTCATACATCACCAGATTACTTCCCTTGGAATTCCATCCATTTTTTTTTCCAGATCAACGAACACTTTGGTAATGGTATTCCTTTTCTTTCTAAAATTCTCTACTAATCGCCTTGGTGCAAAAACAATATCTATGTCAATCTTCCTGACATGAAGTCATATCTATTTATGCTAATATTTATTTCACACTTCAGTTTCTTATCTTCCATAATTTTACTGTATGACTCATCAGCTTTATACCTCTATTGTTTGTACAGTTGCCAGCATCACCTTACATATATGTACGGAGATACTTTTCTTCAACATGTTTGGTATTCTTTCCCATCTAATGATTGACTTAAATAGGGATGTCAGCAGATGGATGCCTTCTATTCCTATCTTTTCCCATGCTTCAGTAAGGATTCTATCTGGGTCTAGGGCCTTTAACACAACATTTGCCACTTCATTTGGTGAGATAGGCTTTAGTATACCAAACTTCATCATTTTAAAGTCACATTGCTCTCTTGAGTTTTCTTCATTTGAAAGCTGTTCAAAATACCATTTACATCTACCCTTTATTGACTGTAATCATTAAATCAACACCTCACTAGTTTCATCTTTGATGAACCTCACTTCTTTTATATCTTTGGTACTTCTGTCCCATGCTTTTGCCAGTCTATACATTTTTCCCCCTTCCTTTGTTCCAAGTCTTGCATTAAGTTTCTTGAAGACTTTTCCTTTTGCTTTTGCAACTGCATGCCTTGCCACTTTCTTCACATCCTTGTATTCCTCCAGATATGATTTGATCCTACTCCTTTGCCAGATTTTCAACTTTTTTCTCTCATATCTTTTATCGCTTATACTTCTTCACAGCCAACCAAGTTTCTTTTTGAATAAAGGGTTTCCCTTTTGATTCACCTACAGCTTGTTTACCACACTCCATATATCTATTGCCATAAAAGCCCCAAATTTATCCATTCCTTCCATGTCTGGTGCTGACATCTTCTCTAGAACCAACTCCCCAAAGTCCTTTTCAGTCTTCTCTGTAGATTTGCCATCTCATCTTTGGTATTAACCTCTTTGATTTTCTCTAAGAAACATATCTAAGTGAAGTCCATGTTGACTAGAAAGATTTTCTCCCACAATAACCTTTTATGTCTTTTATGTTCTGCTGGGAAACAAAGAAGTTGTCAATCTGCCTTTTAGTCCTTCCACTCTTGTAAGTGTAAAGATGTCCATCTCTTCTCCTAAAGAATGTGTAGGATACCACCAGCTCAAGAGCTTGTGCCAGCTGTGATATTCTTTCTCCATCATTTAAAGTTTCATAGCCCTGGCCACCATGTATGCCACTATATCCATGCCTGTTTCTTCCAATATATCCACTTAACTCAGCACTGATAATTACTTCCTTATTTCCTGGAATTTGCTGAGGAGCAGTCTCTAACATTTCACTGAAATTTGTAGCTTCATGGTCACAGTAGCCAGACAAGGGTGCACATACACTGACTCTTTTTAGCAAGCCACATTCAAAAGCCAACTTGATCATCATTAAGCTGTCACTGATTCTATTTACTATCACCACACTTCCTTTATTTTTCTATAAAGAGCTATGCCTCCTGCATTTCTTGAATTGGAAGCCCCACAGGATTTTTTTTTCTATCCTTCCCCAATCTCTTTGGCCCTCTCCCCTTTCCATTTTGTTTCCAGGACTCAAGCTACCTGTACTTTCCTCGTCTTTAGTTTCTCTGCCAGCTCTATGCTATGTGCCAATGATCCAACTTGCCAGTGAACAATGCTTAGACCAATTAAAGTTTTCAGCACTACAGAATATCATACTTATTAAAGACTTCATCTACACATCTGTTGAGTGAAGCAGGATGCTTTTATGGTTAAAGACACCGGGCCAGTAATTCAGGCAGTCAGGATTAAGTTTCTGACTCTATTGCAGACTTCCTTTAAGACTTTTGGAAAGCCATTTAATTCTTTGCACCTCAATTTCCCATATGTAAAACTGTGATAAGCATACTTCCTTATCTCACAGGGACATCACTTATGTCAGCGTATTGGATACCACGTGATAATACCTATACAAAAGCCTATAAATAAAATACAGATACAATAATCAGATATTCCTAAAATGCACAGACGACAATTTGATGATCTGGAGAAGGTTAAATCCATGCAGAAAATCATTCTCTTTCTAAATCTCATTCTTACAATAAAGGAAAAACAGGAGTAAAGAGCAGAATTCAGCAGATAATAACCAACACCTATTGTGTGTGTATGAGTGCAGGAGGGGAAGTGAAAGAGGGGGTTGGCCAGGTTATGCACATCCCATGACTCCCAGATATGGAGGTATGCAAAAGTTTTGAGGTCCTACAGAGCACTGGCGGTTGAATCAGTAAGTTGCTGTGGATATTCTCTGTTGTTTGGAAGGAGGAGGAGAATGAAGTGGTTCCCTCTGACCTTCTGAATTGGGCAGGGAAGGGAGGCTCATGTCTAGTAATTTTTCAAAGGTCCTGGAAGGGAAGTGGCTGCCGAGCGTCCACCTGAAGAGTCTCAGGAGAAAGAGGACGTATGGACGCTGCAAGGGTTTATAAATAACAAACAACACTATGCAACCAATTACTTTTGATGGAGCTGCAAAACTAGTGAAGGAAGGAAATGCAGGAGATGTACAACAATATATTGTCTATACAGCCTAGTAAGGCATCAGACAGTGCTTCACATTATCTTACTTGAAAAATAATTCTAATTGATTTGGATCTGAGTAGTGTTGCAGAAAATGAAAACTCAAGGATCATAAAGAATAAAGATAAACAGCTGTATATGGAGTGGCAGATAAGTATCCTTTGGGAAGTAGCATGATGTGCTTTAAGTCTGGGTTTATTTAATTTCATTATTAACTTGGAAGAAGTGGCAAACAACAGTTTACTTATACTTAGCAATATTATATTGAGAGGTATTACAAAAAAATGAGGCCCATGAAGGAACTAAGAGATTTTAGAAATGTGGCTAGAAAATAAACCTAAAACCTGGAAATAATGCAAGTTAGTACACATGGGAAGACAAATAATCCAACATACAAGTGTGGAATAGACTTGAAATAAAATTAAATTTGTGTGAAAGAACCACAATAAACACACACATCTGGTTACTGAATGGAAGGGATCTTGTCAACTGCACTCATCACATTTGGGGATTCTTTAGGCAGGATATTGCTTAATAAGGTCTCAAACTTTTTCACTGTACTTTGAAAGCAATAATACTATAGGGGATTTCAAGGTGATGGCAGGATTGCAAGTTAGATATAATTTGCAGTGCCATAAAGGTGAAAATTGAGAGACAAGGAACAGCGCAAACTGAGAGGAACAAGTGTGAAACCAATGTGATAGAAGAGAATGAAACAGGGAGACATTTTATACTTCAACACCCAAGGGTGCATGAGAGATTTCTTCTAAAAATCAGAAAGATAGAGCAGAGTCCATCACATTGTACAGGAACCTACCACCAAGTCAGGAGTTGATAATAATGAAAAATGGACACAGGGGATTAAACTCTAGATATACACTGAAACTCCACACTGAGCAAATTGCAAATACTTATCATTGATATCTGACAGTCTCCTCCTTCTCACCTGCATCTGCGGAATCTCTTTTCCTTTTAAGTTGCAAAGTACTCCTAGCTTCAGTTATATGTTCTCCTCTCTTTTATGTCTGAGGATATAGTATAGCCTCATAGTATGCATACCAAGGAAGGAGAGAAAAGCTTTAGTGCACTCTGTGGGAGTATAACTGGGAATAATAGGGATGAAATTATGTGAAGGAATATTTAGGTTGAATTTAAGAAGCATCTCTTAAAAGTAAGATCTATTATACTGTGAAATAGTCTCCCTGGGGAAGTGGTGAAAGCTTGTATTTATATAAATATTGTAAACATCATTTGAGTTTTAAAACTAAAGTAGAGAAAAACATCTCAAACTGTAGTAGTGTGCTGATCAGTGTAACAATTAGGCACAACAGTAAGAAATACTGTCAATCATATGATCCCTTCCTCTGTCTTGCTGGTCTTCATTGGGCATTTTACACTATACCATTTCTAAAACGTTTAGTGTCCTGTCTTGTTTACATGAATATAACCTATATATATGCGCAACTACTCTTTTGTTTCAGAGTAGTGAAGGCATAGAACTTCATAAAAAGTGAGGTTATAGATTGTTCAGCACAGGAATTTGAAAATACTTTTATAAACATCAAAATAGTAGAGGATAAGAACATAAGAATGGCCGTACTGGGTCAGAACAAAGGTCCATCCAGCCCAGTATCCTGTCTACCGACAGTGGCCAATGTGAGGTGCCCCAGAGAGAGTGAACCTAACAGGTAACGATCAAGTGACCTCTCTCCTGCCATCCATCTCCACCCTCTGACAGACAGAGACTTACCCTAGCTAATAATTATTAATGGACTTAACCTCCATGAATTTATCCAGTTCTCTTTTAAACCCTGTTATAGTCCTAGCCTTCATAACCTCCTCAGGCAAGGTGTTCCACAGGTTGACTGTGCGCTGGGTGAAGAACTTCCTTTTATTTGTTTTAAACCTGCTACCCATTAATTTTATTTGGTGTCCCCTAGTTCTTATATTATGGGAACAAGTAAATAACTTTTCCTTATTCACTTTCTCCACAACACTCATGATTTTATATACCTCTATCATATCCCCCCTTAGTCTCCTCTTTTCCAAGCTGAAAAGTCCTAGCCTCTTTAATCTTTCCTCATATGGGACCCCTTCCAAACCCCTAATCGTTTTAGTTGCCCTTCTCTGAACCTTTTCTAATGCCAGTATATCTTTTTTGAGATGAGGGGACCACATCTGTATGCAGTATTCAAGATGAGGGCGTACCAGGCATTTACATAAGGGCAATAAGATATTCTCCATCTTAAGCTCTATCCCTTTTTTAATGACTCCTAACATCCCGTTTGCTTTTTTGACTGCCGCTGCACATTGCGTGGACATCTTCAGAGAACTATCCACGATGACTCCAAGATCTTTCTCCTGATTAGTTGTAGATAAATTAGCCCCCCATCATATTGTATGTATAGTTGGCATGATTTCTTCCAATGTGCATTACTTTACATTTATCCACATTAAATTTCATTTGCCATTTTGTTGCCCAATCACTAAGTTTTGTGAGATCTTTCTGAAGTTCTTCACAGTCTGCTTTGGTCTTGACTATCTTGAGCCGTTTAGTATCATCTGCAAACTTTGCCACCTCACTGTTTACCCCTTTCTCCAGATCATTTATGAATAAGTTGAATAGGATTGGTCCTAGGACTGACCCTTGGGGAACACCACTAATTTATCCCTCTCCATTCTGAAAATTTACTATTTATTCCCATCCTTTGATCCCTGTCTTTTAACCAGTTCTCAATCCATGAAAGGATCTTCCCTCTGATCCCATGACAACATAATTTACATAACAGCCTTTGGTGAAGGACCTTGTCAAAGGCTTTCTGGAAATCTAAGTACACTATGTCCACTGGATCCACCTGGTCCACATGTTTGCTGACCCCCTCAAAGAACTCTAATAGATTAGTAAGACATGATCTCCCTTTACAGAAATCATGTTGACTTTTGCTCAACAATTTATGTTCTTCTATGTGTCTGACAATTTTATTCTTTACTATTGTTTCAACTAATTTGCCCGGTACTGACGTTAGACTTACCGGTCTGTAATTGCCAGGATCACCACTAGAGTCCTTCTTAAATATTGGAGTTACATTAGCTATCTTCCAGTTATTGGCTACAGTAGCTGATTTAAAGGGCAGGTTACATACCATAGTTAACAGTTCCGCAATTTCACATTTGAGTTCTTTCAGAACTCTTGGGTGAATGCCAACTGGTCCCGGTGACTTGTTACTGTTAAGTTTCTCAATTAATTCCAAAACCTCCTCTAGTAACACTTCAATCTATGACAATTCCTCAGATCCTACAAGAGACAGCTCAAGTTTGGCAATCTCCATAACGTTCTCAGCCGTGAAGACTGAAGCAAAGAATTCATTTGGTTTCTCTGCAATGACTTTATAGTCTTTAAGTGCTCCTCTTGTATCTCGATCATCCCGGGGCCCCAATGGTTGTTTAGCAGGCTTCCTGCTTCTGGTGTACTTAAAAAAACATTATTACCTTTTAAGTTTTTGGCTAGCAGTTCTTCACTCTCCTTTTTGGCTTTTCTTATTACATTTTTACATTTACAATTTGGCAGGTGTTTATACTCCTTTCTATTTACCTCACTAGGATTTGACTTCCATTTTTTAAAAGATTCCTTTTTATCTCTCACTGCTTCTTTTACAAAATAGGATACAAAATAGGATAAAGGAATTAAAACATTTCCCCATTTATTGTGGTATAAATATACCAGTGAAACAGAGTCCCAAATATCTGAGTCCTGAATGTTACTTTTTCCTACCAATTTATCATTTTTATGACACCACAATTTAGGATACATACATACATACAAACAAACAAACACACACACACACACACACCCCATGGAGTCATAAATAAAAGTCACATGGGTATATATAAAAACTGTACCTCAAGTTGTGCCCTTGTACAGGGTAAGTCCCTGAACAGAACCTACAGACAATGTACAGAAAATCCACAACACGAAAGCGCATGCACAGCTGCCTCAAATGCTGTTTTATTTTTGTCTGTCAACTTGAAACAACAGATCAACAGAACTTAAACTATCAATGGCTTACTGAGGAGACTAGCATTTCCACGAGAACTTACAAATAATAAAAACTGATAGCACTCATTTCTTTTGCCTGGGCATTAGAATTTAGCCCTTTTCTTTCTATTATTCAGTTCCAACATCAGAGAATGCTTGCAATAAATTGGCTTTTGTGAACCACCTCTCTCGTTATAAATTCAAAAATAACCTATGGAAATTCAATTCCATAGGTTCTAAAGGTACCTGCAATACAGGAGGAACATTCTTAGGGCAATTGAAATCAACTTCCTACTGACTTAAAAGGTGCAGCATCATTTCCCTATTCTCCAGGGAGAAACTGTGCCAACTTAATACCTAATCAGTCTTGCCAACAAATTCATGGAACACCATTGCAGACAGTGTGAGAGAATGCTAACATCTAACTCTGCTTGAGAGAGAAGCCATTAAAGGAAGTTACCTAACTGAAGTGTTTGTGGAAATGATGATGTCCTGAAGGAAAAATAATGGCAGAGAGTCTGTCTGTAGTAGTGGTGCAAGTACGCTGGTACGGTATGGTACGCCATACCATTAAGATATTTATAGCCAGTACAGCATACCGGAAAAACACAGAAGGAGCCCGCCCCCAGCCCTTCCATGCAGCTGCATCTCGTGAGTCCTTGGGGTTCTCCCAGGAACCACAGTGGGTAAAGGAGCAGAATATGGGGCCACTGGATAGCCCCATGCCGGCAGCTCCTTTGGCACGGCTGTACTGCTCCCAGCCCTTCCAGGCAGCTGGAGGAGGAGAGAACATTCCTCCCCAGGTAACGTGGGATTGATGTGGATCATGGGGAAGGGGTGGGGAGAGCACGGAGGCCCTGAGCTGGGGACGGGAGTCACATGCCTTACCTTTGTGTCCCTCCCATGAGTACAGCGTGCCAGCAAGAAATGATTTTTACTTGCACCACAGTCTATAGTCTTAAAATTCCCTAGTGTAGAAAGATGTGACTGAGAACATTTTTAAGGAGGATGAAGGTGGGGAACAAGAGCCAGTCAAGTAGTAATCTTTATTATACTTCATAAGGCAGAAGCTAGTCTTTATTATACTTTGTCTTCAGAAAGATGCATTGAAACTGTCTTTCTCCTTGCATATGAGGAAATTTTAGTCTGGCAATGGAGATCAAGCTTAAGAGTTGAACATGAGAATAAGCTTACAAAAGTTTAAAAAGACAAGTCTGTCAGTTTCAAATTATCCGTAATAGATTGGTGCAATGCAATAGTTAACAACCGGTATCACCACAATTGTTCTAAAACCCACCTTGTTGGAAGGAAATAAAAACCTATGGGATTCCACAAATGAAGGTTTTATAGCTCTTTCCATCTGTGCCATCCCTACAAATTTTGAATTATGAGAAGGATGAGATAAAACCATTACATTTATTTCAAAGTTGATGACACATCAAATCTGTTCAACTTCAGTTAGAGAGGTGTGTGGAGCTGATAGTATAACAAAACTTGGCAATTTACAAGGATAAGGAATCTGCTACTATGTTCTTTTCACTGCTTTCATAAGGTGAAGGCCTATTTCTAATACAAGAAAAATCAAAATATTTCAGAACCGATAGGAAAGCAAAGTGCCTATTTAATAATTTAATAGAACAGAAATCTGCTTTTGGTATTAATGATTAAACATTTTCTGATGTAGAGGTGATTACTGACAGGCTATTGTCATAAATTAGAAAAAAGCAAACAACTGAAAACAAAAGACAGACAGCAGTTTACAACTACAGAAAGAGGGTTCATGGCAATAGGATATAAAAAAAATTTATCTGAGGGAGTTTTGAATAGCCATGTTGTTACTTGCAAGAAAAGCCACAGGTAAGTTGTGAGGCCTAAGTACCAACCAAATATTTGAACCATTCCATCACATACTCTTGCGTATATACATTTTATCACTGAGAGAAATAATGGAAGACGTCAATAGTACCAGACATATCAACAAATTACTCTTACTGTTGTCAGGATTCAGTGTATTGAACATTTCTTATGTGGTTCGCTAAAAGATTAGTTCCCAAAAGTCTGCTTCTCTCACTCCTTTTTGCTGTGTTTACATGCTGAACGTAGATGCAAAATAATAACAGGGATATAGACAATTTTTGCTTTACATAATTTATGTTATCAGCTTTTTCCTGGTAAATGGATGTGTTAATCTTGCTGAGGGTGATCAGATAGCAAGTGTGAAAAATTGGGACGGGGGTTGGTAGTAATAGGTTCCAATATAAGAAAAAGCCTTTAATATCGGGACTGTCCCTATAAAATTGGGACATCTGGTAATTTCTACTTCACTGAAACAGTATTATATTATCTGTGTACCTACCTTGCAGAATCTTTTGCACAATGCAGAGAAAATTAAAGAGAATATACTTATGAGGGCTACTTCTTGACTGAATATTACAACTTATATTGCTAATTGGCTTACCCTTTCACTATTTGCTGAAAATACTGTATATCGTCTTGGAAAAGTAATGAGTGCCTTAGCTATTTTGCAGTTTAAAGCTTTTAGAAACATTTTAAAAGGAAAAATGTAATTCCCTCCGTGAAGATGATGGTTCATAATATTTTAAAACTTTCCTTTCACAGGTATGCATGTAGTTCTCTATATATTTTGGAAGAGACCAATGATTGTATGCTTTACTCAAATTATTAAATTGCTTAGATTTTTAAAGCCACTATTCATTATTCTTTGCTATTAAATATTGTTTATATGATTCCACACACTGCTATAATGATATAATTGGCCTGAATAAAGAGTTTGCTTTATTTATAAGAAAGAAGAAAAATTTAAAATCTTCATGAGAATCCATTTTTCTTCCTCAGCTTATTAAATATAATTGAAATAATTCAAATGCAAGAGCAAAGGTATGTGAAATTCATTATGACAAAAAGGTTTCATAGCCTCGGCCTCCTCCCCATCTCATTCTGACAGTGACAAAGAAAAAGCTGTGCCATACATCTGAATGCTATAGTAAACTAAGTCCTTTAATGGATTTATCAAATCCTACGTCAGTGCCTGACACACATATAAAGTCAGAATCTCAGTCAAAGGAATAAGATGAAATCTGATAAGAGAGAAGTTCCAGCCTTCTTTGTTTTTGGTGTTCAAGAACACTAATGATGAAATGTGTAATTCCTGCACATCAACTTTTTTGATAAATAATTGGTTCTGAAACTGGTCTTCATTCCCAATGATTTGGCAAGAAATTGCCATGGCAAGTGAAGTGTTAATACCACCAACCAAAAGTTTACCTTTTTTTTTTTAAAGTACAGTTTTCCTCTTCACACCAATGTCAAACATGAATGATTTTTCCATCTCCCTGTATTACCTCTCCCTGACATTCCTGCCTCATGACATCTTAGGAATAGCCTTAAACAATACATGTAGAGCAAAATGCAGAGTTTTAGCTATGGTTAAAGAGACGCTCAATTCTATCTTTCGTTATTCATTGTCCATATGAAGTGAGCTTCTGGAGGGTAGGGGGAAGGATAACTACTTTCTCAAATGATGTGATGGATTCTGTTATAACTGCCCCATGCTTCACAACTATGATTTCTGTACATCATTAGTCAGCTTTAACCCATTATGTTCAGGTATGGACAAATGCTCTAAACCAGTGGTTTTCAACCTTTATTTCTGGTGACCCAGTTGAAGAAAATTGTTGATGCCTGCAACCCAATGGAGCTGGGGATGAGGAGTTTGGGGTGTGGGAGGGGCTCGGGCTGGGGCAGAGGGTTGGTGTGCAGGGGTGAGAGCTGCAGGATGGGGCTGGGAATTAGAGGTTCAAGGTGTGGGAGCACGGCTCAGAGCTGCGGCAGGGGAATGGAGTGCAGGGGGTGAGGGTTCTGGGATGGGGCTAGGGATGAGGGGTTTGGGGTGCAGGAGGGGGCTCTGGGTTTGCGGGGTACTCAGGACTGGGCAGGGGGTTGGGGTGCAGGGTTACCTCAAGCAGCTCCCAGTCAGTGGCGCAGCGGGGGTGCTCAGGCAGGCTTCTTGCCTGTCCTGGCACTGTGGACTGCACTGTGCCCGGGAAGTGGCCAGCAGCAGGTCTGGCTCCTAGACGGAAGCACACAAACGTCTCCACGTGGCTCTCGCCTGCAGGCACCACCACTCCCAGCTCTCATTGCTTGGGAACCGGCCAATGGGAGTGCGGAGCCAGTGCTTGGGGTGGGGGCAGTGCACAGAGGCCTGTGGCTCCCCCACCTAGGAGCTAGACCTGCTGTTGGCCGCTTCCAGGGCACAGCGCGGTGTCAGAATAGGTAGGGACTTGCCTGCCTTAGCTGGGTAGCACTGCCAATGGGACTTTTAATGGCCTGGTTAGTGGTGCTGACCAGAGCCACTGCCAGCCAGTGCCTTCTATTCTGCAGCCCAATACTGGTCACGACCCGCAGTTTGAAAACCGCTGCTCTAAACTGAGTGTGCCCATCAATCACATACATTTCTGCCAAACCAATCTCTATTTTACTTAAATCTCAAGTTGATATTTTTGGATAGCTTACTTGTGAGAAAGCAAGAACTTTCTAAAAAGACCCATTTATATTTTATGAAAAGCATACATTACAGAAGCGTAGAATGGAAAAGGTCGTCGACAAGTCATATAGTCCAGCCCTTGCAGCGAAGCAGGGCAACTATATCTAGATCATCCCTCTCAGGTGTTTATCTAACCTGTTCTTAAAAGCATCCAATGACAAATTCGACCACCTCTCTTGGAAGCCTATTTCAGTACTTAATTATCCTTATAGTTAGAAAGATTTCCTAATACCTAACCTAAATCCCCTTTGACTCCATTTAAGCCCACTACTTCTTATCCTATCTTGTGTGTTCATGGAGAACAACTGTTTACTGATGTCCAGTTTGTCCATCCTTCTTAAAATGTGGCACCCAAAACTGGACACAATACTCCAGATGTAGCATCACCAGTCCCTTATCTTGCATATGACACTCCAGTTAATATTCCTTAGAATATTCTTCAAAATTGTTAACTCATATTTAATTTGTGATACACTGTAACTCCCAGATCCTTTTCAGCAGTACTACAACCCTTTTTGTGTAGTTGTGCATTAGATTTTTTCCTTCCAAACTGTAGTATTTTGCACTTGAATTAGTTGAGTTTCATCTTCAGACAAATTATCCAATTTCACAAGATTATTTTGAATTCTAAACCTATCCTCCAAAGTGCTTCCAATCCCTCCCTGCATGGTGTCAGCTATAAATTTTATAAACAGTCTCTACTCCATTTTCCAAGTCATTAATGAATATATTGAATAGTATAGGGTCCAGACAGTCCATTGCGCAACCCCACTAGATACAGCCTCTCAACTTAACAGCAAACCATTGTGTACACTGAGCACAGATTTTTTCAACCAGTTGGGTATCCACCTTATAGTAATTTCATCTAGACCATATATCTCTAATTTTCTTATGAGAATGCCATGTGGGATTATGTCAAAAGCCTTACTAAAAACCAAGATAAATCACATCTATTGCTTTCCCCCTGGCCCCCTTCGAATAGGCCAATAAACCTTTTCAAGAAGGAAATTAAATTGGTTTGGAACAACCTGTTCTTGACAAATCCATGCTGACTCCTCCTCGTAATTCTATTATGCTCTAGGTGCTTATAAATTGATTGCTGAATAATTTGTTCCAATATCTTTCCAGGTATCGTAACTAAGATGACTAGTCTGTAATTTTCCAGGTCATCTCTGTTCTTTTTAAGTTACTATGCTTGTCCTTCTCCCGTCTTCTGGCATCTCTCCCAACCTCTATAAATTCCCTTAGATAATCGCTAATGGTTTTTAGGTTGCTTAAGTACCCTTGGGTGAATTTCGTCAGGTCCTGCCAACTTGAATACATTTAACTTATTAAAAATATTTTTAACCTGTTTGTGAAGGCAAATGCACACAGCAGTGCTGTCTAATGGTCAGGTGAAGGTATGGCAGGTACTCTTCCTCCCAGGCCTACTTCCTTCTTACTACTGTTCCATCCTGCTACCATTTGCCCTTTCAATGACTCAGCTCCCAGCCAGCTTAATTTTCAGGGTATTTAAAAAGTCCAATAATAGGGAAATCTTCAGGATGAGAGATTCAGGGCTTCCCTCTTGGGTTGGGGTTCTCATGATCCAAACCCTTATAACTTTGCAGTCTTCCCACATCTATGTTCCCCACTGTGGGACAGACTTATGTAGTTGTCCCTCTTTAGGGACTGGTAGAGGAGCCTGGATCCACCCTCTCCCTTGGGCTCTGATGCACGGTCTCAATGACAGATAGCGAAGTCCTGCACCCTGGGGTGCTATGTGTCTGCCTCCCCGGATCACTTCCTAGTTCCTACCCATCCACTCTCTTCCCACAGGGTAAAGTGAAGAATTAAACCCAAAGATAAAGTCTCTAACCTTCACAGAGTCACCCCCCTTCTTTGTAGGCTTGGTCAGTTCATTATAATTTGTCCTAAGGCAGCAAGAGCTCTTGTGGTGGTCCCTCCCACAGTTCTTCCTGTTTATTCTCCATACTCCTTGCATTTGTGTATAGAGATCTAAGATTTTGAGCAGATTTTCTCAGTGTTTTCCTTCTTGTTCTCCTATGACCCTATTGTAATTTCCATTCCCCTACCATCACACTGCCAGCCCTCTGTCAGGATCACTTTTTGTATACTGGTGGGCTTTTTCTCACATGCCTGCTCTGAGCCTAGGTTGGTGCCCTTCTCAGGATAGTGAGTCGGTGTCCCAGCACCATCCTGGATAATGAAAAAAACCTAAAGAAGAATTTTGGGGGTTGTTTTTACTTCAACATAGACAAAATTAATCTAACTTGAGTGACATTTACACATCTAGGGTAAAATCCAGTGCAATTTATGAAGAGATTTTTTCTCCCAAAGTGTTCCTGTTTTATCAACCAAAGAATAATGCTGCTATGAGCACAAGCAAGGAAGCAAACCGAGAATGCTGACCTTGTTAAGGCATTGGACTAAGTCTCTGGTGACCTGGTTCAATTCCTGGCTTTAACACAGGTTTACTGTATGACCTTGAGAATCCACCTAATTTTTCTTCATCTTAATTTCGTGCCTGTAAAATGAAGAAAGTAATACTTCCATACCTCCATAAAATTAATAAGTTGTTTGGATACAATGATGATGGGGGACTAGGATTAGATCACAACATAGAAAAAAGAAGTTCTGCTAGCTAAGTTTCACTGACAATATTTCAGATACTGCACCATGAAGCATCCAGCTTCATGTCTCTGACAACTCACTGTATAAGCAGTAGTAGGATGAATGTACTGGTATTTTTCCCTGTGCTGACCATAGGCAGATTCTTTCACCTTTATTCACATGGATTAGTACTTTACTCCATGAGTAGCCCCACTTCAATTGGACTGTATGGCCTCTACAAGGTGCAGCAGAGAATTTGCAGCTCATGGAGAGAAGGGGCTAAGGTGACTTTATGCCACAGTTGTGCACTCCCAATCATAGGCTGCTTTGCAGTCACTGGCACAATTTACACAGCACTAAGGCCTGATTAAGTTATAGTAGCCTATCACCATCCACCTATGGGCCAAAGAAACTCCCTAAAATCTTCTGTAAGCACTTTATGATGCAGCCCCACTCCTGACATGTCCCTCCTGTCCCCCAGACCAAGCCTTTCCATGCCACCTAACATCAAGGCTTGAAATGGGATCCCTGAAAGTCAACTTTAGGGTTGTCTCCCACTATACCTTTGCAGGGGAAATTCTCCTCCAGCCGGATCTGGAGTACTTATGCTGCTCCAGCCCTTTTACCTGGTATAAATGGGCCAGAAAGGGGTGACACTCTCACCCTAATAGTTTTGATTCTTTATATTCTGTATATTAAATATCACTATTCATCAGATACATTTACAGCTACACTCTGACATAAGGACAGTCAAATATTTTAAACCTTGTCTCTTTTTCAGTGCCTGTTCTTGTGCAAGTACTAAAATCTTTATAGTATCAGTGTGTTCTATTGTCACATCAGGCTAAAATAATTGGCAGCTTTCTATTTATAAGGTACAGTATTCATAGAATATCAGGGTTGGAAGGGACCTCAGGAGATCATCTAGTCCAACCCCCTGCTCAAAGCAGGACCAATCCCCAACTAAATCATCCCAGCCAGGGCTTTGTCAAGCCTGACCTTAAAAACTTCTAAGGAAGGAGATTCCACCACCTCCCTAGGTAACGCATTCCAGTGCTTCACCACCCTCCTAATGAAAAAGTTTTTCCTAATATCCAACCTAAACCTCCCCCACTGCAACTTGAGACCATTACTCCTTGTTCTGTCATCTGCTACCACTGAGAACAGTCTAGATCCATCCTCTTTGGAACCCCCTTTCAGGTAGTTGAAAGCAGCTGTCAAATCCCCCCTCATTCTTCTCTTCCGCAGACTAAACAATCCCAGTTCCCTCAGCCTCTCCTCATAAGTCATGTGTTAAAGTCCCCTGATCATTTTTGTTGCCCTCCGCTGGACTCTTTCCAATTTTTCCACATCCTTCTTGTAGTGTGGGGCCCAAAACTGGACACAGTACTCCACCAATGTCGAATAGAGGGGAACAATCATGTCCCTCGATCTGCTGGCAATGCCCCTACTTATACAGCCCAAAATGCCATTGGCTTTCTTGGCAACAAGGGCTCACTGTTGAATCATATCCAGCTTCTTGTCCACTGTAACCCCTAGGTCCTTTTCTGTAGAACTGCTGCCGAGCCATTCAGTCCCTAGTCTGTAGCGGTGCATGGAATTCTTCCATCCTAAATGTTAGACTCTGCACTTGTCCTTGTTGAACCTCATTAGATTTCTTTTGGCCCAATCCTCTAATTTGTCTAGGGTCCTCTGTATCCTATCCCTACCCTCCAGCCTATCTACCTCTCCTCCCAGTTTAGTGTCATCTGCAAACTTGCTGAGGGTGCAATCCACACCATCCTCCAGATCATTTATGAAGATATTGAACAAAACCGGCCCGAGAACCAACCCTTGGGGCACTCCGCTTGATACTGGCTGACAACTAGACATAGAGCCATTGATCACTACCCGTTGAACCCGACAATGTAGCCAACTTTCTACCCACCTTATAGTCCATTCATCCAGCCCATAGTTCTTTAACTTGCTAGCAAGAATACTGTGGGAGACAGTATCAAAAGCTTTGCTAAAGTCAAGGAACAACACGTCCACTGCTTTCCCCTCATCCACAGAGCCAGTTATCTCATCATAGAAGGCAATTAGATTAGTCAGGCATGACTTGCCCTTGGTGAATCCATTCTGACAGTTCCTGATCACTTTCCTCTCCACTAAGTGCTTCAGAATTGATTCCTTGAGGACCTGCTTCATGATTTTTCCAGGGACTGAGGTGAGGCTGACTGGCCTGTAGTTCCCAGAATCCTCCTTCTTCCCTTTTTTAAAAATGAGCAATACATAAGCCTTTTTCTAGTCATCTGGGACTTCCTCCAATCGCCATGAGTTTTCAAAGATAATGGCCAATGGCTCCGCAATGACATCCGCCAACTCCTTTAGCAGTCTCAGATGCAGCGCATCTGGCCCCATGGACTTGCGCTCGTCCAGCTTTTCTAAATAGTCCCAAACCACTTCTTTCTCCACAGAGGGCTGGTCACCTCCTCCCCATGCTGTGCTGCCCAGTGCAGTAGTCTGGACTACTCATCACCTGCTGTCAGAACTGGAT
Organism: Dermochelys coriacea; assembly: GCF_009764565.3. Taxonomy (NCBI): domain Eukaryota; kingdom Metazoa; phylum Chordata; order Testudines; family Dermochelyidae; genus Dermochelys; species Dermochelys coriacea. Next base: position 148,985,019 of record NC_050068.2, read on the forward strand.
AGGGGTTTTAAGATGTTATTTTTTCATTTACCCTTTATTCTACATTTCTCACCGTCACAAGATTTGAGAGACAAGGTGGGTGAGGTAATATCTTTTATTAGACCAGCTTCTATTGTTGAGACACACAAGCTTTTGACCTTACACAGAGCTCATGGGGCTCAAAAGCCTCTCTCTCTCTCTCTCTCTCTCTCTCTCTCTCTCTCACCAAAAGCAGTTGGTCCAATAAAAGGTATTACCTCACCCCACCTTGTGTTTCTAATATCCTGGGACCGACGCGGCTACAACTACACTAGATACATGTCACAACATTAAGAAATAATGTGGGCTCTGTTTCCAATAATGGTACTGGTGTTTGTTGCCCATTATCCAACAAGACATTACTTTTGACATTTGTTAAAGACAAATATAAACTACAAAACAGGGGGGAAACATTGAAAGCTCAAAAGATCAAGATAAGTCTTCATTTTAACAAGCTTCATTATTCCCCTTCTCTCTGAACTGTGAAGACTGTTTGAGGAAAAAAATCCTGCTTCTTTGTAAGTCTCTTCAGTGGTATCAAAGTTATTTGCTGGGAAATAGAATCAGTCAGCTTAAGTGATAGCTCTCAGTTGGCATTGTTAAAATCTGATCCTGTCTCTTCTTAGGACAAAATAGGACAGATGTACAAAGAGAGAGAAAGTGGACTAGCAAACCATAAGAAAATATAGCATCTGTCTCCGAGTTGTGCTATAGTTGCTAGAAGACCACAAGCACAGCACACAATCCAATTATCCACTCCTGGAACATTATTTACTCCCCTGGCTCTGGAAAATATTTGGCTAGGCTGTTCTTATTTTCTTCTCTCCATTTGTGCTTGGACAAAAATGTGATACAAAGTATTTTACAAAGAACTGGCTACTCAAAAATTATTTCAGTTTATCTAACTGATAAGAGCAAACAGATGCAAGAATAGGTTTGTTCTTTTGATTGCTTTGATCTGCAAAGAATCTGAGTTAAAGAAAGAGAAAGAAAACTGGTAAAAGGATCAATATGGTGGTAGAAATTGACACAATTGGGGGTGGGGGAGGGGGAAGGAGAGATATTAAGAAACTTAATTTCACAGATTTCAAAAGTTGCTCTGGTAATAGTTATGGAGCAGTGATACCATGTGGTCCATTTTCCTCACCTGGTCTTTTCAGGATCTCCTTTGGGATCAGAAAAAAATGCAATAGTGTGGTAGTAAACCCCTAGATATCAGCACATAATGGTGGTATTAATAAAGGTAGATGAGTAATTATCCTAAATTCCCTGCCAGATTGAGTAAGTTTCTCAAAAATGAAGCATCCAAAAGGGGTCATAAACAACCCTGTCCTACCAATAGCGACAAATAAAAACAAATTTCCAACATTGCATATTGGAGCACTTCCTCTCAATTGAAACTAGTGCTGATATACTGTTTTAGCAAGTTTGTAACTTGAAAAATCTTTATCAACAATTCCTTTAGTCTAAATACACGAGAAACAATGTGAAGCATTGAGAAACAAACAACGTGAAGCCTGCACTTCAAAAATGTCATGAGAGACCCCATTAAGAATGTTATTTGCAAAGCAAATGCCTTGATAAGCAGAGGCAAAGCTGAGGATATAAAATATGTTGGAGGTCAGTATTCTGACATATATGGGACTGAATAATGGCTCCTCACTGTCAAGACTGAAAAGAAGTTGGACAGCATTCATAATAAGCATCTCCAAACATTTGAAAACATCCATTGATACAAATTCAAGTCAAAGGAGCAGATTTGTTTTCTAACAAACAGGTCCCACACACAAACAGTTGCACAATGTTCTGTAAGGTGGTATAATCATTCACACTGAATGCCTAACAATTTCCCATTCATCATCAAAGAGAATCATGTTTGACTTGGACACAACAAAAACAGGATGGAAAAGACCTCCCAGAAGAACTAAACACAAGAGCTGGATGGCATCAATAGACACCTGTCCCTCACAGGCATCCTACCCTGTAATGCTTTGGCTCTGGACAGAACATCTGGGAAGTCCATTATGGTTTCGGTAGCCTCTATCCTGTCCAACAGACAGCATGAGAACTAACCTGAAGCACTCTAACTTACTCAGTTCCATTCTACAGTTGCTGTCTTTCAAACAGTTTCACAAATCATCTTCATGGGCTAAAAGACCTTTCCTGTCTCCTTTTATTCACTTTGGATTATTTATGATTTCAACAAAAGCAAAAGGTTCAGTACAGCTCATCATAAAATATATTTGGAATAACAGTTATTTCTTTATTGAATTAAACCATTGTAAAAATGCATCTCTGACACACAGATAGCCATTGATACTTCACATCTAGTACTATGTTCTGTAATTATACAATTACCATGTGGACATGACAGAGCTTCCTCCCACCCCCCAAGCGATTTTAGGAAGTAATATTGATATAAAAAAACAGTACACCTTCTGCTACTCCCTAAGATTCCATGATTGTAAAAAATTGTAGGATACAATTGGTTAAGTTATATTCTATTTGTTCTCTTCCTTAAAATAATATGTTCAGGTTCCCCCCCCCCCCCACACACACACACACACCTAAATTTCTTTGACTTGCAAGGTATTCTGTCCAGAGGATATGAAGAATTTCAAGAGTATGCTACCACCTACTTCCTTCTGGGTAGATTAGGCCTACAAAGTATTTAATATGGTGTTTTTGTTTTGGTTTGGATTTTTTGGGCAGAAAATGCATCAGAACTCTATAATTTAATTGCAAATGCATATTACTTTGCCAGAGGTTTCAGCCTCTTCCAGAGAATCCTATATATAAGAAGTACTTAAATTCCTTGGAAGTCTTAGTAAAATTTCTCTGTCTAATACTGCCAATTCTGATGGCTGAAAAAGCTGCTATCTCAACCTCCTCTGCAGTTAATGCTGATGCATCCTTTTGGGAGACAGGGAAAGGACACCCTCTGGATCAGCTCATGCGAAAATGAAGCTAATTAATATCCTCAAAATAGAACTGTTGCTGGAAAAAATAATGAACAGTAATTAGCAGTACTATGGCAGAAGTATCCTTATGGAATTATTCTTTAAAAAAAAAAAAACCCACCACACAAGAGCAAACAACAACACCCTATGCTTCATTATCGCCTGAGGATATGGTGTATAAAACACAGATGCATCAGGGAATGCAGTGTGATGGCATATTTTCCTGTATTGCTTACAAGACCCACATTTGCTAAACAAAACACAAGTAAAAATAGACAAACAGCATTAGGAATGCATGAAGAAATGTTTGTTTCACCCCAATGTATTAAAAATTCTTCAGGAAGCATTTTACCTATATAACTCCTATGATACTGTGAGGGTCATCTGAGAGAGTGATCTAAATTTTAAGAAAGCCAGTCATGCAGGTTTAAAATAGCAGGGTTTTTTTAAGCACTTTGGTGCTTTGCTAAAAAAAACAATTTCTCCCCCCCCCCCCGCCCCATACCTACAGTTGATTTAAAAAGACATGCAAGTTCCACATTTGGGGGAGTTTCTTTCCTTTCTTTTCCCCCTTGCCTCCAATACCGAATTCCTTGAAAGATTCCAAAGACAAATAAAGTACTAAATTCTAGGACAAAGAACATCAACATATTCATTTTAAACAAGAGTTCTATGTAACATGCATTTTTATTCAAATTATGAACAATCTAGAAATATTCAAAACATAAGCCAGAGCAGAACAAGATGCTTGTACACAGAGAATACAACCTAGAAAAGGCTCAAAGGGCATGCTTTAAATCCTGACATGCCCCCGCAAATATTTCCTTTTCTGCCATGGTACAGTACAGGACTTGTTTACATAACACATCTGCTACTACATAAACAAACCACCACATATTAACATTTCTTGACTATATATTTGTTTCATACCCAATTTAACCCTAGACTGGAAAAGCTTTCTAACCCTTATTGCAGTCTTCTGCCTTTTGCACCTACAGCCTGTCCTCATCCCAGTCCCACAACCCCCCATCCCAGTTCTCTCCAGGACCCCTCACTTCAGTTCTTGTCCCAGTGTCCCTCCCATTGACTTCTCCCATCCCTCATCCCAGTATCCCCAATCCTTTTGGCTCCACATCCCAGTCTCCTGCAACCTACTTGTCCCAGTCTCCTCCATCACCACTCTCCCAGGCCTGTTCCTTATCCCTCTTGTGCATGATAGTCACACTGCTTCTTCCTCCTCTTCACTTCCTTGGTGTCAGCAGGGGAACCTGAGACCACAAGGGTCTCCCTGATCTCAGTTTCTGTGTTCAATACCACAGCAGCCCAACAAACAGGAAGAACACTTTGAGGGAATGTCCTGCTCAGCCCCAGCAATCTTGGGCTGTAGCACGCCAAGTGCAGATTAATGCTGACAGACCCCCGACTCATCAATGAGCGGAATCAAAGCAGGGACTTCTGAAGCTTAGTGTATGAGCCTCTAATGCATGAGCTAAAAGCGACATGGCTCTTAGCCAAAGCTGTAGTAGACTCATCAATCTCTAGACAAGCAGAGCAGGTCCCTCTCTGAAACATTTAGATATGTTCTAATGGTAGCTTGTCTTCAAAGCATTCTAATTTTACCATCCTCAGACAATTCTTATATACATATATTACACACACACACACACGCTACTCTCCAGGATTATGGTAACAATAATATTGGTTTAGGGAAGAAAAATATTCATTTAATTTGTTCATAGACAATTTTTCTGTTCAAGGTTCTTTACAAAGAGAAAGCTGAAGGAAACACACGGTGTGATCTGGTTCCTGGAGTATCTTCGATTCAGGAGACTGACTTTTCTGGTACCACATCTATCATAGGCCTAGGCTGAGGATGAATACTCTCTCGGTCTTCTCTCAGAAGAACGATAACAAGAGATGCAGATTGCCAAAACAGAAAGCAAAGTGGTGTCCCAGAAACAGAAATCTAATTCTTATTAGAGTTTTTTTAACATTCTGATCTCATACACAGAGATGCTTCAGCGATACATAGAGTGAGATGCAGACTTCATATGAACTATCTGATCCACTGGCAGAAACCTAGCTCTAATTGTACATTCTCTGCTCCCACAACTGGCATGTGCAGAATTTTGTTTGCTCGTTTTGGGGGGGGCGGGGGAGGGAAAGAGGTGGGAAGAAGATTGTGGACGACCTTCCTGAGTTAGTTTAGGGGATGGTTACTAAAAAGGAGTAAGCAAAGCATTCACCTGCTGGGATACAGCAATTCCCTGAGGGCTCAGAGCACTGTTCCTTCCATGGATAACAGACCCGTTCTGGGTGCAACAATCTGTGATAAATGAAGAGGAGGGGGGGAAAAAGATAGATCCCTTTTATGGACACCTAGCCAGCCAGCCACTATAACATCTCTCTTAGTAGCCGTTCTCTAATTGATCTACCCGTAAATGGTTAAAAAGTCTCACTGCTATGCATAGGTAAAAGGAAGTGAGTTGACACCTGGCTAGAAATTTTTAAAATTGAAACAAGACTCCCCTTTTGTCTATCTGTTGTGGTTCTCCCAGGGAGAGGTGAAGAGGACAGCAGTTATGCTGTAAGAGCTTGGGCTTGGGTATAAAAAAAAAATCAGTATCATACCTAGAAACTACTCATTTAAATCCCCAGATATGTAAGTAGATCAGAAAATGTCTAGGAATGCGCAATTAGGTTTATTCCTTTTATTTTGTTATGGCTTGTGGATTCCCCTGTGCTAACCCCAGGTGCTTTTCTTTTGCTTGTAACCTTTAAGCTGGATCTCAAGAAAGCTATTTTTGGTGCTTAATCATAGTAGTTGCTCTTTTAAAAACTAGCAATAGCCTGAGTTCCCAAATGTATTTTCTTTCTTTTTTATTTATTAATAAAATTTACCTTTTTTTAAGAACAGAATTGGATATTTGTAACTTAAGAGGTTTGTGCCTATGTTGTTTAATTAGCTGGTGGCAATAGCTGATTTCCTTCCCTTTCCCCTCTCAGCTCTTCCCCGGAGGGTGGTGAAAGGGCCTGAGGGTACCCTACAGGAAGGAATTCCCAGGGCGCCTTCCTGGGCTCTCAAAGGGGTTCTGCACTTGGGTGGTGTCAGCATTTACCAATCCAAGGTCAGAGAAAAGCTGTAGCCTTGGGAGTTTAATACAAGCCTGGAATGTCCAGTATTAATTTTTAGAATCCTTGTGGGCCCCCACCTTCTGCACGCAAAGTGCAACAGTGGGGAATTAGCCTTGACAGTGTCGGATGTGGTTTTCATAATAAATAGGAAGAACACAATCAGTCTTATCCCAGAGAGAGATTCTCCACGGAGAGCCATGTTTCTATGTGCACTGCCCATCAGTGGGAGATCCACACAAGAACTTACGTAGCAGAATTCATTTTCACAGAGTGGCTGCTGCACCTGGAAACCTCTCACACATTGTTATTCAATTTGGTGGGCTGGTGATTGACCTCTCTGTTGTGGAAAGAGTAAATGAAACGTGTTCTGTAGCCTCAGGACCCAGAATGTGAGTTGGTAAATTCTCTCTTGCAAAGCTGGGCAAGGTCCCTGCTATAGGTCTTCCCACTATTCCACAGGACAATACAAAAGATAGGAACAAGAATGACAGTGAAGGATAGGTCAATGGCTATTAGCCAAAATGGTCAGGGATGTAATCCCATGCTCTGGATATCCCTAGCCTCTGATGGCCAGAAGCTGCCAATAGATCACTCTTTATTCCCTCTGAAGCACCTGGCATTCACCAGTCAGAAGGCAGGATACTGAACTAGATGAACCATTGGACTGACTCAGTATGGCTATTCTTATATTCTTAAGGATTAATGTTCATGCTTTTCTGGCTGAAGAGGCTTTGGCTCTGAGGTTTGATTAACCGAAAATTGGATCTTCCAATGTCTCTTCCCTCACAGAGGAGGTCTACTATTGCAAGATCAATCTTCCATCCAAGACAAAGACAGGTTTAAAAGGAATACTTTGATGAAGTGATCATTGCTTTCGTGGACCCCAGAAGAGAAGCCAACAAATATAACTTACTCTACAGGCTGGTGCCAAATCTACACCAAATCATGTTAAAAAAAAGTGGGGGGATTTCATATGCAGCAGCACTGATGCAGATTTTGTTGTACAACAAAATAAAGGACTCAGGCAGTCAGCACAGAGGTGGTTGATCTCCTGCTTGCTGAAGACCAGAGCTCCTTAGAGCTGCATAGGGGCTCCGCTTAGGAAAGGAGTAGATCTGGTAGATTCCCATTACATAAAATCACCAATAATTTTTCCTCATGAGAAGATAGCATAGTATCTGCAGGAGTTACTTTAGCTCCAATAACAGCTTCAGAACTGCTACAGTATGAGGCAACACAGGCAAAGGGGGGAAAATTACTCTCCCCGGTGGATCTCCTCAGTGTACAACCAGTTCACATGCACAGTGCATTGACAACAGGATTTAATTCAACTCAGGATTTAATTCAACTCAGAATTGTTACGGAAGTGACAAACACAACAAACAGTGACCTTCTAATGCTATCTCTAAAGAATCTTTTTTTCAGAGCATAACCAACTTAAAGCAAAGTCAATGGTTTAATCCAGGGATGAGATTCAGCACACAGGCTGACCTAAATTCTGACATATTAAGTTTAAATAAATGTTTAGTCAGACATTTATCTTTCCTTGTGTCTCTGATCCTAGCTAAAAATCAGCCATCTTTTGTTGCATAGAATCTCTTCCTCCTATTCCATTTCAAATCCAGACTTCATTCTCCAAGCAATGATTCTAGCTGATTGATTACTTGTCTGATTAAAAATAAAGTCCAATACCTACCATATTTCAGCCAAAATGAAAGGCAGCAGTCTGACGTTACCTCCATGAAATAAAAATAGTGCAACTAATAATATTTTAGCAGATTTTCTTTAAAAAAGCTCTATCAACCCCAGAGTAATGACCATACTTAGCACAAGGATACATTTTTTAACCCAACAGATCAAATAATCTATGGACATAATAATAAAATTAAATTAACCTTTAACTATTTCTGAAATTGTCTCAGTTATTAAAGATAAAAGGAGCTGATAGACTCTGCTGAATTTTTATAAGCAGATATCCTCCATTTTAGAATTTTAATTAGCAATGAATATTACATTTATAAAAGGTTATCTTCCATACTCCTGTGTTGCCCGCAAATTATAAATTTATTCCTAACATTCTCCAAAAAAAATGTATAGCCCAGTTTTATTGATAAATGTTGTCAAGTTTAAATGGTTCTTTGATTAATCTAATTAACTTTAATAAAAAAGCACTACACATTAATACATATATTATGAAATTATTGTGAACCATCTGCACCCCCAATTTTGTGGAAAATGGGATCCAAACCCAATTCTGAACATTATAGCATGGCTGGGGTTTTTTTCTGGTATTGAGTGGCCAAGAACTGTAGACAATATTAGGCATCTTCAAAAATTATCTGGAAGAGGTAAAGACCATGACTAATATAACTAGCACTCTTAATTTTGTCTGGCATACTAAATTAGGAGGGATAGTAAATTCCAGTGAGGAGAGAGAATATGCAGATGATTAAAGAGGTTAGAGATATGGGTAGGAAACAACAGGATTCAACCTGGATAAATGTTTTGAAACATTCATGGGAGGGATTTCTTTGGGAAACATTAGTGCTAGAACACACAGTCATTAACAACGGACAGAAAAGTCTACATGAGCTTGCATTGTGATACGATTTATTCTGGCATGCTTGTACAGTGATATGTCACAGAACAGAATGATACCTAGCAAATAGCATACTGAGTCAATGCAATAGGAGAAAAAATATTTACAAAACAAAAACATTTAGTGAATTCAGAAAAGAACAATAAAGCAAGATGGAGAATTTTGATAAGTCTACAGGTATTTGAAAGGAGTAAGTAGCAGGAGAGCGAGTCTGATTGTTTAAGGTGGACCAAGAGATTATCTCTAGGAGTAATGTGATGAAATTAAGCAAGGGAAAATTTAGAATGAATATGAGGGGGAATTTTCCGATGTTGAGCTAAATAGCCCTCTTTTGTACAAGTCCCCATTGGAGAAGGTCAGGAAGGAAGAAAAGCCCACTGTGTTCTCATTGCAGCCGTTCTCCCACATATTTCCATTTGAAAGGAGCGAGTTCTCACACCTTTCAAAGTAGAGGTTCAGGAGGCCGAATCTACAAATCTCATGAGGTTCCCTGGAGGAAAGGGCCATGTGTTCAGGGGTCCTGTACCTCAGCATCTACCCAAAAACTACCCGCTCCACTATGTTTCCAGAGTAGCCATGCTACCACCAACTCTCCCAGCCTGGCTCCAGTGTAACAATGCTACCCTTGCTGAACTCCCATCTCCATCAATTAAGAGGATTCCTATATTCTGGAGTATCATTTAACAGTTAATGCAGCCTGAGGCATAGATGAGAAAGTGTGGAACCATCCAATTCTGATTCCAAAGTCATCACAACAAAGCTTCTATGTTCAAATTTCCTGTTGTCTTCATCCCTCATATTCTTAACCTGGGAACAGTTATATGATGGATAGCACATCTAGACCTGGGGGCTGTGGGGTGGAAATCATATTAACACTATTCACAATTGTCTTAGGTTAGATTTTATAACTAGAATACAACACAACTCAAATTTCACAGGCTGCATGTTTAAGTCTGGCAGTCAAAACAGAACAGAAGTCAAAAGTTTAAAATATGCACACGTGCACATTAATGTCCCCAGTGCCCATGATTAGTTTTATCATGCAAATGCCTGAAAATAGAACTAAAAAGTGACAGTTAATTGTACATATACAAATACACTAAAGATATTATCCTAACCATTTCCCAACTTCTATTCTTATGTTACAAGGTATTTTATGGATGTTCTCATCATTATAGTCCTTATATATTTTGTTTTAATTCATTTCTTCTTTCACTGGTTTTATGCATTTGGTCATATTGAATCATCTGCGGAGATGCACACTTTAGTTAGATTTTTTATTATTTGTGCTACTGTATTAATGCTAAGAAATTGTTTAATCATTACTAAAAAGAACACAAGTGCATGGTATGAATATATTATATATGCTTCCTTTTCTTATACACTTTTTACTTGTATTTACTCTTGAAGAATTGTGTATTTATAACAATAATAAATATAAATTGAAAAACTGAACAGCATATTAGGAAATATATAGTAGGAAACAATAAGAAGATGATAATTATACAATGTGATCAAAGACGACATTTTCCATCTCTCATTTTTGTAATAATCTCACCAAGGGTCTCTAATGACTTTTCTGATTCAACCTCATGGACTCTTCCATTCTCCTTGACCTTTTTAACTTTCAATATTATTGATCACTTCCCTTCTCATGGACAACCAGGCACCACCCTCTATATACTGTGTCTGTAAACTGAATGATCTTCCAGTCCCAAAATGACAGACCTCCACCCTCTTCTCCTATATGACCCACTTCATCCATGCCTAAAAGCTCTCATTGCCCAGTGGCCTCTTGACCTCCATTTCACAGAGGACAGGAGAATTAGTCCAGGACAAGTATAAATAAAAATCCCTCTGAAGGCCTCAATCATGCAACTCTTTCCATATAGCCACACTGCTGTTCCTGCCTGGAGACCAACTGACTTCAGTGGAGCTGCACAGAGGTGCAGTGTTGCACCACTATGCAAAGATCCCAATCCAGGAAATCATTTAAGCACATGCTTAACTTTAAAGATGAAATGAGTGTATTGAATTCAGTTCACAGCTTCATACATTTTAAGGCCGGAAGGGACCATTGTGATCATCGAACTCTGACCTTCGCCAAAATGTTTCCGAGAGCATATCCTTTAGAAAAACACTCGTCTTGGAATAAAAATTGCCAGTGATAAAAGATCCATCACGACCTTCGGTAAATTGTTCCACCATTATAAATGTATACTTTATTTGCAGTCTGAGTTTCTCTAGTTTCAAATTTCATCAGATCATGTTAGACTGAAGAGCCTGGTGTTAAATAGGATTGTTCATGTGCTAAGCATGTCCCTGGATCATGGCTTAATGCAGGATCATGGTGGAAAGAGGGTGAAAATTTACATCTCTCAGTGATTCTTACCTTATCTGTATCAATTTCATGGGGCGAAATTCATCCTTGTGCAGACAGTCAACACATAGCTTATATTTAAGTCACATTTAAGCCTCTTTAGTAAGGCACAGGCCTTGTGGACTCAGTTAAATTTCACCCTTAGAAGATCATCAGGGCATGGAACACCCTTTATATTTGTGTGCATGTCATGGAGCCCGTAGTCCTTCAGGGAGAATCATGCTGAACTTGTAAACTACACCTGGTAGAAGATGGATTAACCAATTAGGGATGGAGCAGCTGAATTCTATAAGAAAACTTCCTGAACAGGATAAGTAGGAATCTACTCAGGATAGGAAAGGAGATCCCAGGTGAGAGAAAGGAAGAGAGTTCTCTCCCAGCAGGAGGGCTGGACTACAGGCTGGTGGAATCCACAGGAAGAAGTGTAGACTTCTGTAGGGAAGGAGCCCCTAGTTAAGGCTTGGAGATAACTGTGGGAGTCCAAAGGAAGACTGTCAAAACCCTGGGGAAAGGAGACAGTAGGGGACCCCTACTTGTTAGCTTGGGAAAAAGACCTTGCAAGTGCCTTTGAAGAGGCTCCACAGTATGGGGTTGGCTGTGCCTGGAGACTTGAGCCACAGGAGTAGAGCTATCTGTTGGGGTGGGCCCATGGAACAAGGGGATCATGCATCCAGGGAAGCAGTCCTGGGATTGGTGTTCCAGAAATGAAACAATGAACAGAAGAGATCCATAGGGAGTGGGGTAGGTTGCTGTGGGGGACCTGTGAGTTAGGACCTATAAGAAACAAATACATAAAAAGTAAATAAAAGAGCCCAGCAGGGAAAAGCCTGTAGAGTCAGCACTCTGATAAGAGTGAGAAAACCGAGTTGAGACCAGGAGGGATGAAGGACCTTTTGTTTATGCCAACTGGGACATTGGAGTACACTGGAAAGGGTTTGACCTTCATGTGACTTGGCTGGAATGCTGAGCCACAGATGACATAGTGAGAGGCAGATAGCCTGTAGGAGGCACTGGAGCAGAAGATACATAATGTTGGCAGTATTGATGAAAGGGGGTACTCTAAGGGCATGCACACCGAGTACATACATTAATATTTCTAATGGTAATTCCAGAATACTTTTATATTCTTGCACCAGTGAGTGGTCGTTCATTTTTGATCTATAATACAGTAATTCCTTTGTTACTCTGACATACGGATATAATACAGTAAATTTTGTTTCTAGGAACTCAATGAATGCAGTGAGAAAGACAACACAGTCCACTTCTTTTGACCTTTCGCATTTCATGTCTTTTTAGATCTTTGCTCTTGGAATTTCTTTAATATATTTTCATTGGACCAAAGTATTTTTTCTGTATATTTTGAGACCAGCTACTCCATGTGCACTTTATTCAACTGGAAACCATTTAACAAGCAACATGTGAAATCAAGTATATGAAGTTCAAAGAGGGGACACAATTTGTGGGAGGTCAGGTCTCCAATACAGAGCTATGTGGATCACTTAGTAGACTGTATACAGGCAAACAGTGTGTGTTTTAATACAGCTAAATGTAAATGTATACATCTAGGAACAAAGAATGTGGACCATATGTACATAATGGGGGGCTCTCTATCCTGGGAAGCAGTGTGGCATATTCACACAAAATAGGTCATTAAGTCAGAGTTTATTCAAATGCTTTCTTGCTACTCAGAAGCAATCATAAAAACTAACATGAAAGCGTCTTTAAAAGTAATCAAAAGCAAAAGTGGATGGTAAACTTTACTGAGAAATACAATGATCAGCCTGGCAAAATTAAGCAGCCACGTGGTGAAGTTATCACAAATTCTTTTTCTTTACAAGTTAAGCAAATACAAAAAAAGCAGAGAAAAATAGAGCATCCATTACAGCCCGAAGTTTCATTTAAAAACACTTCCTTTTCCACATAGTATGAGTAGATTTATTATCACCTCTTTGACCTGAGCTATTTAATTATGTATAAACTACTTCACAGTCAATAATTTACAGGTTTTAATAGAAATATTAAGTGATTTGAAGGGTATTGCATTAGTAAGAAGCTGTCAAAAACAGGACCTTCATCTTATCAGTAGGATCATTTAAAACTAAAAGTGTGTTTTAATTTTCTGGAAAAGCAATTATGAAAGAAGTTTTAACATAGATCACAATGGAGTTACAGATTAAACACACACAAATTCAGCATTCCAAGTGGGTATTACAAATCCACCCATATTAGATAAACTGGCTATCACTGTAGTTATAGCTTGCCCTCAAAAATAATGGTAAAATACAGGTATATGGCTATGCACATTCAATACCACCTCGTCTCATTTTCAAAATTATGTTAGGTACTGCAGACAGATTGCTATTCCATTTCCTTCACTTAGACTGCAATATGTAGCGGCATAAAGAAAAAGAAGAACTAGAATTGTGCTTATAAGTGAAGTATGGCTTTTGTAATGTTATACTACTTCCACTGGTTGTCATGTTTCCACAGTGATGAATGCTTATAGATTAGTAAAATCAATGTGTTAGGACATGGAACAGTGTTGTGGGGAATAATTCAAACCCTGCTCTTGTATATATATTTTTAAAGGGCGTATTTAGGTATATACACCTAAACATTATCATTAAGAGTTCTTAAAAAGCCTTTCCTATTCAAGAGAGTTCCGTCTAGATTTATATTTTGTCTCTGGTTGCTGTGACACAGCCATTTTGGAAGTTGTGTTAGAGTGACCCACAATATCCAGAAACCATCATTTCTAATCGAAACAGCAATCACCTAGGAGACCATTCAAGATGGCCAAATGCAGAATATCCTGATAACCTTGATGATAAATGTCAATATTCCATGCAATCTTCATCCATTTGGTAGGCAGTGCTGAGGTAGCCTTATAACTGAAATGTGGGTTCACTATAGATGTGGATATGAAATGCCCAGATCATCTGAGTCTAGCAACATTACACTGTACTTCTTGCTAGGATGGAAATACCATGAAAACAGTCTGACCAGAACCCAAATATGCAAAATACAAAAAAATAATTGTGTGGGAACTTTTTTGAATCTCAGAAAAGGAGTGACTCTGCTTCACTTCATACTTTGCATGAAGGCTGAAGATGGGTTTTTTGTTTTTTTAAATTACCTAAACTTAAGAATGGTAAGAATCCATGAATTAGCATATGCATGTTTACTGTACTTATTGCATTAAATTTGAAAAAAAAAAGTTCAGGGCTATCTCAAAATTACTTTGAAAACCAGTCCCATCACCCTCTTTTTTTTTAAACCAAAGATACCCCTAAAAACATGACTTGAAAACCATGGTACATTCTTTTGGACATGTCATTGGTCATCTTATAAATCTATTTTTAAATATTAATAGTGAAAAGTTTAATTAACCTGGCAACTGGATGACTCAGAGCTTTGACAACAGGAATGGAGATTCCTCCAGATCTACTTTTATTGCCAGCTTGTGTGTCAGACTTCAGAAACCATTCTAATTTCCCAAAGGTACCACTGCTAGTGACCTACCAACCACGGAAAAGCCAGTCAGACTCTGATCAGCTTAAAACCAAGAGATACTAAAAGTATATGGTTGAACAGACAGAGCCCAATAATAATGTTCTACAACCAGTAACTTTATTGCTGTGAATTCTACAACTTTTATTTTTATAGACACTTTATCTAGATCTATTTTGAAATTTGGAACCACAAAGGGGAATGAAGGGAAAACCCATTTCCTTCCTTAAAAATATAAATATATTATATAATAATATCACAAAGTTGCACATTTTTCTTGTGCTGATGTAGCAGAAATTCCCAGGTTCTACCAAGCAGCCTTTCTGAATGCTATCAGTAGTACAAACTGCAACCTCTGTCTGATATCTCATCTGAAAAATATCCTATATCTCCCCTATAGGATATAATATAACAATGTCCTCTGAACACATTTCCATACCTTATGGTATTCAAGGAGACAACTATCTTTCCACAGTATATTCCCCTGATGGGTATCCTGTATGGGATTGAGCTCGAGAAGATAAGTGAGAAAACTACTGGATACCTATCATTACTGGGTACATATAGTATGGGAAGAGCGGGCTGATTTTCTTATGAAATATAGGGTAGAGATTTTTTCCTCCCTTCATTGAGCTATAGATAGAAATTGTATGTGATAAATGCATATAAAGCAATTCATTTGTGTAGAATCTAGTACTGTGGTATAGCAGCACATAGAATCAAGATCAAACAGAAAAAGCTGTCTCATTATCACCTAATAAAGGTTCAAAAAGCTCATAAACCACTGCAAACTAGGGAGAAAACCACTGAAGACATGAACAGATTAAATGATGAAGTTGTATGAGACTACATAGTAAACCATTAGGGAAGTGGACAATTATTTAGTCGAAAGACAACTACACAGATACTGTTGTAGGACTAAAACAAGTAGGCTCAATCCCAGCAGGCACAAGTTCATTAAAAGAAAATAACCATATTTGTTTATTGCTAGAGGGGAGCACACAAGCAGCAACACTAGCATCAGGAGGTGAAATGCCACATTCACTCAGAATCAGTTCCTGAACCAGGAGGAGTCAAACTTTTATGGGAAGAGCCGCATCCTCTGAAGATGACAACCTACATGGATTTTTTTTCCCATTTTTCTACTAAATCCTTGGTGATGAGGACTTAAAAATTAACACACTATACAGGTAGAGTATTTCCCCTGTCCTACTTAATACTATGTCTAAAGGCAAGATATGATGTTCCGAGTCAACAAGTCATTGTTTAAACATTTTTAGCACCACATTAAACTGAATAGCAAAACACAAGTTGTTAAAGTAAGCAAGATCAATAGAACCATAGGGGCATTTTGGTAAAATACTGAAAAGTTTATCCTCCTCCCCGCATCCAAAACTGCAAAAGAAATAATATGAAAACCACTGTACTTCACAGGACACCCATTTTATTTATTGGGTTAGCCTGACTACTTATGATGAGTATGTATGAAGAAGCAAGTGAAATATCTGAGTCCAGAAATATTATGCAAGCAGTACCAATTAATCATCAAATTCCATTAAGTATTAACATATATGCTGTATAGTATACTATATTTGGGTGGTTGTTCATAAAAACACAAAAAAAACAATTTGGTTAAAAGTAGTACAACTATTAATAATTATAGCTATTGAGAAATCATAGGTAAAATAATCCTTTTGCAGTTACACCACTATTTAAATTAGTTAAGGAATGCCAGAATCCCTCAGTTATCAGCAAAAAAGTATGAAAAACAGAAGCTTTGTGTGCATCTCAGCCATCTCCAAATTACTGTGTTCTGTAGTAATATTTTTATGTAAATATAATTTCCATATGCTGTACCTATTTAAATTTTAAAATGAATTGCTGAATTTAAATGACAAAACAGTCATAATCTGTATTTCCATCATATTTCAGGTAAAATTTATCATCATCAGATATTCACAAAATCTGAATGGTGAGGAGTAGGTGCCAGGAAAAAAAAATCAATATATTTTTCACTGATGGAATCTCAAAGGATAGTATGAAGTCTTTAAATATCTTAGCCTCATAATCATAAATCTCTTGCTATAGAAGGTCACTATGAATCAAATAGTCACACTTAATCAAGTAGCAAAACCCATAAGGTGTGTGTTTGATAAAGCGATTTTGTTCACAAGAGAAATACTTAAAAAGGCAGAAGATGCACAAAAAGAGACCTTAATAGTAGATGCATAATCTTGTGCGCTATATTCTACGATGCATAAATTACCAACACAATTAACTGTTGGTAATGCAAATTTTATTGCTGAAATTTAACAAATCAATTTATAGAACTACCTGCTTTAAAACACACTTCTACTATAACAAATTATTTATTACTTAAAGCAACCCCCACCACACTAATCACCTATAACATGGAAAAGTATGTATGTCAACCACCTGAATGCATAGGAACTAAAAATATTGAGAGTATAATTTCTGTAAAATTGTAAAATCCAGCCTGACGAATACAAATGCACTTCTGTGTTCTTTTATGATAGGCTTTGGCAGGCTGTGCTTAACTCAACTCAACTATTGCTTGAATTTTACATCACCCCCCTACAGGAATTTGGATTTAAAAAAAAAAGAAGCTGTTTAATAGCAACCCATGGGCATATTATACGATGGTACAATCCAAAAAATGTCTGCCCCATGAAGATACTCAAACATATATACTCCACCTACTGTTTCAAGCCAGTCACCATTAGCATCGAAATACTGTAGAAACATAGGCCAATACTTTAAAGGTGGGTGGGTCTAAAGTCTGAATCCATATTTAGGCCAGATTTTCAAAGGTGCTGAACACCTGCAGCTCCTCCTATGGGCAATAAGAGCTGTAGGTTCTCAGAACCTTAGGCCAGGGGAGGGGGAAGAGAAATCAGCCTACTTATTTAGGTAGCTAACTTCAAGTGCACACATTTGAAAATTCTGGCCAATCTGAATGTTTTGACCTAAATCCTTTAGTTCTGGGAAGTTTATATTAAACTATTTTAATTGAGAGAGAACTTAATCTTGAATTTATGCTACCTCTGAAAACGTTAACTCCTGGTGCAAAGAAATCAAACTCATTTTCAGGCAAATACATGAAGAGTTGATGTTTAGCTACAAACTAATGCACGATTGCCACTGACCTTCAGGATCAAGGAGTTTCTCAATACCCAAGTGCCATTTGGCAGTGCTGAAGGCATGGTCTAACCGTTTTACAGCTGATTGTTGGCAAGCCACGCTGTTCCAATCAAACAGATCTGGCCTAAGAAAGGGGGAAGGGGAGGAGGAGGAGAAGAGGAGAAAAAAGAAAAGCACAATTATCACTCAATTTTTATTTCCCTTTGACATTCAATTTAATTCTAGATTTTGATGGTATCAAACAACAAATTTTATATAAAAATACATAAATCTCAGCAGAATACAATGATGTAAATTCAATCAAACAAGTCAGCTGATCAGTGAAGCGGTAGAGAACAATTTAAGTGTTTCATAAACAGAGGCAGAACCACTAAGATTGAATTACAGTTTAGATATACAATCTACGGCCTTGTATGATCACTTGTAGCATTTACAATATAAATATTTTTAATACTTTGCTAGCCTTGATATTTCAAGTAAGAGGTATCCATGGAAATCTGAATTTGTCATCAGGCACACTAGAAAAAAAAGTTTAACCTGGTATACAGAAGTTTAATCACTGTGCATATAATATGGAGAAACACAACACAATTACATTATTTATGACCTGAATATATATATACACAATGTTCTAAAATCAAAGAGTTTAAATACAGGATTTTACTTTGGAATAAATCAGAAAGGCTATCTGCTAAAGTTAAAAGCCTATGAGTGGGGTTGGCATACATAATTGTGTTATTTAGTAAATAAAGGGAAATTTTAATTTCAAAAAGTCTCTCCAGTTAGAATCTTTCTGAAGGCAAAGCAGCAGGCTATGTTTTAGTGAAATAAAAATCTATATCCTACTGAAATGGCCTCAGCTAAGCAGAGGCAAGGGATACTATTTATTTACTAACAGTTTTACCAATTATTCAGTTACCTAAACTCTGATGTTTTTCTGGGGAGGAAAAGAGTGATTTTCATGGTCGCAAATTTCTCAAAAGCGGCACTGTAAATTGCTAAAACTACTGAAATGTGTGTGTGAGTGAGTGTGTGTATTTAATGTGCCTGTCATTGTAATATAACCCTCAGTATAATTGACCTGACAATTATACAAATATCAGTAAACAGAAGGCAAATGAGCTTCTAAAGAGACATCTCTCTCCCCAAATATAAGATTTCACCTTGCATACAGTACTGGTTGCTTATCCTTATAAGTTTAAGGATAAGCCTTATGAATTTGCATGATGGCAACAGTAAATTTAGGTGAAACTTGGATGATGGCATCAATGTGGTTACTGTATCAATATATTGACATGGATTTTTTTCATATGTCCACAGTTGTAGTCTGAACACTTTCGATCTCTCTACTGTTGTTTTGTACAGGCTTTAATGCTAAAAGTCTTAATCACATTGGGTAAATGTTTTCAGGATCAGGCTCTAAGTACAAAAAAAAGTGTGGAGGCTGAGATCACTACAGTGGCATACAATGAAGGCTGAGGGTTTTGTTGCATGAAAAGAAATTTGCAGCCTATATGCATGTGGTAATCAGTGGTACATACGGGTCAGAATTCTATACTTCACCTTACCTGATGATTTCTGTGTGTTTCAAAGTTTTCACCACATGAGCAACTGTATGTGTCATTTGGAGCACATTTTAACTGCTACCTAATAAAGTTTGTTTGGGTTAATTAAAAACTAAGTTTATAGGACTCTGAATACAGCACTTAAATATGCTCTTCCCTAATCAGGTTTCAGAGGGGTAGCCGTGATAGTTTGCATTAGCAAAAAGTTATTTGGGCATAAGCTTTTGTGGGCTAAAACCCACAAAAGCATATGCCCAAATAAATTTGTTAGCCTCTAAGATGCCACAAGGACTCCTCGTTGTTCTTCCCTAATCAGTTAGTTGTAGAAGAAGGAAGGATCATTCTTGAATACATACATATTTTTATTTTTAGGCTAATATAGTATTGTCCCACTTTTAGCTGGGAATCATCTTGAATTCAGAATGATACCCTGGATCTTCAGTTTTATCCATCTTCTGAATGATGGGTGTCCGGATTTTGAATATGATGGACCCATGTAAACCAAGACACTGGCACTCCGTCTTCTGTCAAGAAGAATTGTCATAAGACACCAGGAGGATAAGAGGGTCATTGATTTTTTAATGTTTCAGAAAGACTTGTAGCATAAATCGATCCGTTTGAACTCAAGAGTTGCAGAAAGGAGCATGTATGGAAAAGGACAGTATAAGACTCAGGCTCATCTTCTAAACTAACTGTATAGTTGGCATGTATCTACAGCTACTCTTTTTTTCTAAGGTACTGCATACCTATCAAGTAAAAGAGTACCTCTGAGTATCAAAGGGTTGGAATAATAAGTTAACATAGGTCACTGACGGGATGATGAATCTTCACTCTAACAGTAGAACATAATGATGTAGAGAGAGAGGATCACCTTATTCTAAATGTAATGGGACCTTACAAAGAACCATCAGCTTTACACTGCAAAATGTAAATCTCATTCACAAATATGATGTTTAAAAACAAAAATTGAAAGTAAAGGTTAATCTTCAAAAGGAGTTCCTCCTACTTCAACAAATATCTCAACTTTCAGCTTTTTTTCCTTTGTCAAAACAGAGTGGCCCCAGCAGTAGAATATGAATGGTAATTTCAAATGTCATCTTTTCAGTATGTCTCTTTTAAGACAGCTCATGGTCTACATTTAATGGCTGATGCTGCCAAACACAATCCCCCAAGATTGAGGTTAAATAAAAGGGTTTAAAAAAAAAAGTCTGTTATAACTTATTAAAGTCACAAAAATAAAAAAACAGATAGTGGTGCCACTAACAACTATTAACTTAAGCTTAAAATACTAAGTTAAATGGAGAAGAGTTCTTACCCTCAGGAGGAGACTGGTAGATTATTTCTTCATGCTTTTTTTTTTAAACATAATTAAAAATTCTCAACTTTGATCCACTCCCTATGTGCTGTTCAGCTGTTACCTCCTCATAAGAGCCCTTCTCGGATTATTTCAGACATGGAGGAAGTACCAGCAGCAAAGAAGCTGTCAGAGCTCATGAACAACTCCCTCTCCACAGACCCCAGAACAGAGACACATTGGGGGTATCGGAAGTGGTTGAATTGTGATGAGGTCCAACTATCCTCAAGCTGAGGTTTTATTCCTATGGGACCAAATGCGGGTGACAAAATTTAGAGCAGACTCCAGGCTATCCTAATTTGCTCCAGGGCTCAAGTAGTGCACAGTAACAGGGAACCATAATTGACTCCCTGATACACTCCCATGCCCAGAAATGGGTTTATCTGACCCGATGAAGGGAGCTGTAGCTCACGAAAGCTTATGCTCTAATAAATTTGTTAGTCTCTAAGGTGCCACAAGTACTCCTTTTCTTTTATCTGACCCAAAGGATCCAATCTGATCCAAGGTACTGCAGCAAACAAACACTGCTCAATCACAGTAATGATGTCTTAGGGTTAATCAAGAGCCAAAGCAGATAAAAGGACCCAAAAAATTTCAAATAGTAGAAGCCAAAACAATTACATTAGATTTTTGCAGTGGTAACATCTGTAGCTTCTCATGCAACAACACAAACAAGTTCTGCAAAATATTACATATACAAAGGAATCAGCTGTTAAACCACAGAATGACAATTTGTTTAGATGCTGTTCAATTACATAAGCTATGGCAGGAAGCAGAAGGTATCAAAGATGGTACAGTATTATTCACTGAAAGCGTGACAAGGTTCAGAAAACCCTGCCATTACATTCAGAGGGAAAATCAAAGCCAGGGATAAGGCCAACTGCAAAAATACCCAAAGCAGCAAGGTACGAGAGGAGTAAACAAAGAAGAGATGTTCACTTCCCAGTAACTATCATTTTTCCCTAATGTAACTTTTTCCCAAGTCACAGTCAAACATCTCATACAAATCACACTAATAGACATTTTCAAGATAAATGCAGAAGCTGACTGTATCTTGGACATCTAGATTTTTCTCTCTCACAGAGTATCACCCATATTCCAGGTTTGTCAAGGAGGGCTTAAAAATTAATTCCAAATAATGAACAAATAGGAGTAAACATCACTGATGGAAATAGGGACTAAAAGAAAAAAAAAGGCAACAAGGGAGAGAGAACAGAGAAAGATATTGGCTCTTCCACTTTTGGTCTTTTTCTTTATGCACTGGAGACGTGCTCATGCAATCAATCAATAAGGTTCTTCCATACAGACATAGATTAAAATAAAATGTTCACCAGTCAGGGACGGCTCCAAGCACCAGCAAAACAAGCAGGTGCTTGAGGCGGCACATTTCTAGGGGCGGCATTCCGGCACCGGCCATCCTGCCCCTAGAAATGTGCCTCCACTGCCCCAGCTCTGCCTCCACCTGCTCCCCTGAGTGCGCCACCGCCGCTCCACTTCTCCCCCGTCCCTCCCAGGCTTGTCGCAAGCCAAACAGTTGTTTGGCGCGGCAAGCCTGGGAGGGAGGGAGGAGCCGAGCGGTGGCCCACTTGGGCGAGCTGGGGTGGGGAACGGTTCCTCTACGCCCCCCACCCTCACTCTCCTCCGCTCCTCCTGTTCCCCTGAACGCACTGCTTCTCCCTGCCTGAGAGCGGCGGCCGGGGGGGGAGCTGCAGGAAGCAATGGGGGAAGGGAGGGGGAATGCGGCATGCCTAGGGGAGGAGGTAGGGCTGGGGATTTGGGGCGGAGCAAAATGC
Source organism: Dermochelys coriacea (assembly GCF_009764565.3). Taxonomy (NCBI): domain Eukaryota; kingdom Metazoa; phylum Chordata; order Testudines; family Dermochelyidae; genus Dermochelys; species Dermochelys coriacea. Next base: position 149,007,495 of record NC_050068.2, read on the forward strand.
AGGGGCGGCAAAAAATTTTTTTGCTTGGGGCGGCAAAAATCCTAGAGCCGGCCCTGTCACCAACAGAAACTGAGTCTTCCTGTTGGGTGGGCAGAAGCTACTATACACACAAGACAGTAGAACCTCAGTTATAATCAACTACACCCCTCACCTGGAACCGGGAATTACAGTCAGTTGGCAGCAGAGACCCTCTCCGCTTCCCCCCCCCCAAAAAAAAACCACAACAGTTCGGTACTGTGTTATACGTAACTACTAAAATAATATAGAGAAGTTTTAAAAAAAATTGACAAGGTAAGGAAACAGTTCCTGTGCTTCCGCACATTAAACTTTCAAAGCTGTATTAAGCCAATGTTCAGCCATAAGCTTTTAAAAAGAAAAACCATAACATTTTTCTCAGAGTTACGAACATTTCAGACTTATGAAAACGTCCATTCCTGAGGTGTTCATAACACTGAGGTTCTGCTGTGTACATTTTTGTTCTGTTATCTGAACGGCCAGGTTTTCATTGGCATTCTGATCCTGTCTGCAGCAGGAAATCTATTGCTGGCTAACTGTTTAGCCTCTTCAGGCACACTGATGCCAGGTCTCTAAGTATGGTATCATTTGGTGAGGGGAAAATTAATAGGATATCTCCAGTTCCATAGCAGTTCAAACAAATTAGGAAGTAGCAACTTAAGAAATTTGTGGGTTGCCAAAGCAACTTGTGAGAATAAAAACATGTTCACATTACTACAGTTTTTCTGTTGGCTTTACTTCAGCTTTCTGTTTAGTTTCCTGAAACCAAACCTCTCTCCCCAGTTCATTTCTAGTCTGCACTGTACAGCTTTTTTAATATGTAGTACTCCTCTTCCCCTCTCTCTTCCCAAGAAGCAGAGGCAGCTGCAGTGAACTGTTGCTTTCTAAGGCACTTGCCTGGCCTGAGTTCAGGCATTTCAAGGAAGCAGATGTGCAGGAAGCTAATGAATGCCACTTGTTTTCACTGAACTTCCTGATTAAAAACAGTCCCAGGGCCAGGGTAAGTTTGCTACTAGGGATATAATATAAAAGGCAGATATTCCTTTAGAAGCCATTAGAGGAAACCTGGCTGAAGGGATTTAAAAAAAAAACAAAAAAAACCCCTCAGCTTTCCTGGAGTCTCACTGTGGGAGTGAGAGAAGATTAATTAGTAAGAACTGAAAACGAGTTCCCAATGTGATGCTGTGGCAAAGAAAAACAAATGCCATCCCGGGATGCATAAACAGGGAAATCTCAAGTTGGAGGAGAGAGGGTTATTTTACCTCTGCATTTGGTGACTGCTTCTGCAGTAATGAGTCCAGTTCCAGTGCTCACAATTCAAGAAGGATGTTGATAAACTGGAGAGAGTTCATAGAAGAGCCAGGAGAGTGATTAAACGATTAGAAAGACAGGATGAGTGAGGAAATGCCTTTAATGGGATCAACTTTTGTTGATGAAAGAGATCAAGCTTGTGCAAACAATAAAAGATTAGAAAACATGCCTTAAAGTGATAAATTCAAAGAGCTCCATCTAGTTACTTTAAAGAGAAGGTTAAAGGGTAACTTGATTACAGACTATAAATATCAATACAGGAAATAAATTTTTAACTTTTTAACTATGGGCTCTTCAATCTAGCAACAAAAGATATAATATGATCCAATGGCTGGAAGATGAAGTTAGACAAATTCACTTTGAAAATAAGCTTTAAAATTATACATGAGAGAAAACAAACATTGGAACATGTTATCAAGGGTTGTGGTGGATTCTCTACCTCTGAGAAATTTTTAAAACCAAGATTGGATTATATTTTTTCCTAAAACATATGCTCTATGAATTTCTATGGCCTGTGTTACACAGGAAGTCAGAGCAGATGATCAGAATGATCCCTCCTGGCCTTGGAATCTATGGAAGTGGAAAACATTACTGAGCAACCAGACTAGTCTGTAGCCTTGAACCTTAAGGGTTGAGGAAAGGGATCCTAGGACAATGACAACCATCAAAACCCTTATATTTACTGTTAACTTGTATGTCGAAGCAGATTGTGCCTCTTCCGCATGGTTGTCTCCTGCTGTGTTTGATATCAAACAAACCATTTTGTTCAGAGAATATCATTTTGATTTTAGCCTTTTATGCAGGAAACCTAAGCTTTAGGATAACACACATGCCAATGCTACACAAGGATATGTACCCTAAAAAGAAACCACCAGCATATCTCTCTGTTTCTCACGAGTCAAAGAAGATCTTTAAATATTCAGGGTAAATAGGACTAATCCCCTGAGATGGGATATTAGATGGATGGGATCTGAGTTACCCAGGAAAGAATTTTCTGTAGTATCTGGCTGGTGAATCTTGCCCATATGCTCAGGGTTTAGCTGATTGCCATATTTGGGGTCGGGAAGGAATTTTCCTCGAGGGCAGATTGGAGAGGCCCTGGAGGTTTTTTGCCTTCCTCTGTAGCATGGGGCATGGCTGACTTGAGGGAGGCTTCTCTGCTCCTTGAAGTCTTTAAACCATGATTTAAGGACTTCAATAGCTCAAACATAGGTGAGGTTTTTTGTAGGAGTGGGTGGGTGAGATTCTGTGGCCTGCGCTGTGCAGGAGGTCGGACTAGATGATCAGAATGGTCCCTTCTGACCTTAGTATCTATGAATCTATAAGAGCAACCGTGCAATAGCCTGTTAAGTGCAGACAAAGTGTCAGTAGGCAGAAGGAGATTATACACCTCGGGACCTCTACTCCAAAAAGCCTCTTTAAAATAACCAGAAAATAGGGTATGAGAAACATCTGCTGAGCACAAAGTAGGGTAATAATGCAATTTAAAAAAAAGGAGGAAAGGAAGAAATCACATGAGGGACTGGAGAGTTGGTCAGGGATGGCCACTCCACTGTGCACAGTAGCCTCTGGATGTACTATATGCATACATTCAGCTGGTCACAGAGGTGTCTCACTTCTTCCATCTCCAGCAAGAGAGAGTCAAAATTCCCACCCACCAATCTCATTCTGTTATGTATCACACGGCTCTCTGCATCTTTTAAAAGTTCTAACTGGCAGAGAAAACATTAGATAAGCTGCATAACATGGCTTTTAGATAAGGGATAGCTTCACCAAATTCTCAAAGAGTACTAAATTTTTTAAATTATTAATAAATGTAGTTATTTTATAATCAAGCATAGCAGAAGGTGGACAAGTAGAATTTGTGCCAGGGCTGATATATTTTCATTACAATTTTGCAAGGATACTTTAACTCCTTGCTTTTTCACCTTTCCTGTTGTTGCTTCAGATACTGGGGGCAAAGGTGGTTGGTGTGTGTACGAGAGAATAAAATGTGGAAGGTCCCTAAAATATCAGACTTTTATAAACAGAATAGAGATCAGGGTATAAAGGACATTACAAAAGGATCTGTGCTAGGACCCAGAACATTGAGGAATGGATAACTATCCAGCCACTAAAATAAACCCCTGAACCTCTCATGCACTGATCTCAATGGAGTTTTACAAATAATATTGGTAGGCTAAATTATCTGTTTAAGATAAGTATTTACACATTCAACAGGTAAGTGAAATGAGACACAGAGAAAGGCATCAAATGCTGTGGTAATGGGTGAAACATAAGGCCTCAAAATAACAGATTGAATAGGCATGACTAGCTTGAAATGATACGGCATGTTAGTGGCACTGCAGAAGCAAGAATAGAACTCAGGAGTCCTCCCCAATCTTCTGCTGTAACCAGTGAAGTACATTTCCGCTTCCTTTGTATTTAGAGAAATAAACTAACAAAGTATATGGACACAACCGTTGCCCAATGATCATGTAACAGAAAGTGGGGCTCAGCCTGAAAAATGCTGAAAGTATAAATCAATAATGCACTCATTATTATACAGCAAGTATATATTGTGTAATGTATACTTACGTATATTTTAAAGTTATGTCTAATCATTTCAAAATGATTTGCCAGATCTACTGGGAGTCACCAAAAATGACTTTTCAAAAAATATTATAATTGAAATCACAGTAAAATGGTATTTCTAAAACCTTTCTGCATACTGTATGTGATGTCTTCTGATGTGTAGAAAGCTAAATCTATTTGTTGAATTACAATCTAAAAATATGAAAACTCAGCTGAACATCTCAGCTCTGGTGGAATACAAAACAAGATCCTGTAGTATGTTTTAGAAAATATTTCTTTGGAACAAGAAAAAAAGGATGATGCTTTTAAAGGGAAAAATATTGGTAGAAATAGAATAGGCTGCCTTGCATGTGCTATAGGACTAATCAGACAGTAAAATGTTCTTAATGGATTACTATTGTATTCAGAAAACCATTCTTAATACTGTTCCATAAAAATAATATTATTATGAGGTGCAAGTGAAAAAAGACGGAGTTTTAAAATGTGACACTTCAGTAACAATACGTATGCCTAATTCCCATTAATGTCAATGGGCATTTATATGAAAGTTTGTAGTAAAAATTCCAAAGGTTTAAGTTCCTGAACTATGTTGGGTATTATGGGATGCCTTCTTTTTCTCTGCTTGCTGTTTCTCCACTTTTGTGCAAAGGATAGGATTGGAGCAGTACGAGCGGTTTGCAAAAAAACTAGACCCACATTGATCACTCTGTTTAAGTTAATCACCATGCTATGTTTCCATCATTCACTCAGCCTCTCCCCTGATCACCTCTGATTCACGTCCAAAGAACAGGCATCAAAAGGCATTTTCAAGTGATGATTGTTCATTCACATTAATATAAAGGAACATCACAGCAGGTTCATGGTTTGCTGAATGGTTAGTACTTGATTTTCAGCAAAGTGGAGTACTCAAAATTCCAGTCAATGGGAGCTGTGGGTACTCAGCAGTTTTCAGGCAGGAAAAGCTTGTGCACATATGTATGCATAGGGCCCTACCAAATTCATGGCCATGAAAAACATGTCACACACTGTGAAAACTGGTCTTCAGTGTACTTTTACACTATTCTATACAGATTTCACAGGGGAGACCAGCATTTCTCGAACTGGGGGTCCCGACCCAAAAGGGGGTTGCCGCAGTATTGCAAGGTTATTTTGGAGCATTGTGGTATTGCCACCTTTACTTCTTCACTGCCTTCAGAGCTGGGTGTCTGGACAGTGGTGGCTGCTGGCCAAGGACTCAGCTCTGAAGGCAGCAGCACAGAAGTAAGGGTAGCAATACTATACCATGCCATCTTTACTTCTGTACCACTTCTGCTGGCAGTGGTGCTGCCTTCCGAGCTGGGCTGCTGGCCAGCAACTGCTGCTCTCTGGCTGCCTAGCTCTGAAGGCAGCGCCACCAGCAGCACAGAAGTTAGGGTGGCAATACCACAACCACCCTAAAAATAACCTTGTGACCTGCCCCCTACACACATTATCCCCTTGTGTGTCAGGACCCCTACAGGTACAAGACTAAAGTTTCAGATTTAAATATTTGAATTAATTAAATTTACGATTTTAAAAATCCTATGACCGTGAAATTGACCAAAATGCACCGTGAATTTGGTGGGGCCTTATGTATGTGTAAAGAATCCATGCCTGAATATGCAATCGGTCAGTACTGTCAATGGTGCCGCTTGAACAAAAGACAGCCTTCTACCAGAAAAAACAGGAGCCCCTATCACTTGAAGAGAAAAATGGCATATTTAACTGCCAGATTGCAGCAGACTGCATAATCTCTGGAATCAGGCACTACAAAGATACGATTGCATGCTTACACACCTAGGTAATTTTCCACATGAATGGATTCAGCATATGCAGCATGTGCTTCCACTGAATATTATTCCCTATACAGAAGATAATATTCACTTTTTTGAATGTCTGGGCCACAGATGCTTGTTTACTAATGGGCTCTGAAAGAGAAACAGAGAAGGGGATAGATCCAGGGGAGGAGTAGGGAGAGAAAGGGAAAGGAAAAGCCAGGAGAGAGGGGATGGGAAAAGAGAGGGGTGGCTGAGAGCACGTTAGGGAGAAAAAGAATGGGATAAACCAGTGGAGGGGGGAAAAAATAGGATGGGCCTGATGGGGTGAGAGAGAGACAGGAATAAGGCATTAGGGAGAAAAACAATGGGATGGGGAATATTGAATAAGATGGAGAGATGGGAGAAGGTGAATGAGACAAATGAAGGGTCAAATGGGAATGGAGAGTAAATGACAATAGCTGGACCGAATTTCAGGGAAGAGATCAGAAATGGGAGAGAATGGACACAAGTCCATGTGTATGGGGAGGATGAAGAGGCTGCACTCACAAGTGTTAAACTCATACTCTGTATGCCTGTTATTCCACACACACAGAATGTACAAAAATAATAGAGGGAACAATGGTTGAAATCCAACATCCTTCTGACAGCTCATCTGCACCTAGAGCAAACTGCAGTGCTGATAGCCCACACCAAAAATGTTTTTCTTTTGATAGTTGCTACATTGGTCCTTCAGAATATTGAATGAGGATGGTTGTGAGTGTGTCAGGGGATTGACTGTGTGCTCTGTATCAGCTGTATCGCCCATTGGAGATGCTCTGAGCCCAGGGCATAACACCAAGGGTCAGTTATGGTTTGGGGTTGCGTCACCCACTGCAAGAGTCTAAAGGCCACCTTGCCTAGCAGGAATTGCTCCAGGTTGTGTTGATCACTGCGGGGGGGGGGGGGAGGGGAGGAAGGGAACCCAGGTTCCAACCCAGGGCTCTTTAAAGCAGGCCCTCTTTCACAGGGCCAGGGGCATGATACCCCTAAACACATTCCCTGGGTCACTTCCTACCCTGGTTCCAGTGCCTCTGGCACTGTCTTGGGTTTGAATTGTGATCCCGCTTGTGTTTCCTGCTGATCTGTCCCCAGAGTCTCCTCCTCTGGCAATGGCAAGTCATCATGTGGTCAACGAGCTTCCAGTTGTTCGGCTACAAGGCTGCTGGTGGCTTCCCGGTGAAAGGCTGCTGCACCTGACTGCTCTCTTCTGTGGTCAGCCCAGACTAAGCTGAGTCACTCCCTTTTAAATGCTCCCTCCATTAGGAGCATGCCCAGCAGAGGTAATAGTCAATAGTCACAATCTAATGGCCCTGTATTGTTTGTCCTGGGCCAGCATCTCTCTGGAATTCTAGTTCAAGATAGAGGATAGAGACCAGCCTTACAATTAAAATGAAGTTTGCAGTCTGACACAGAGACACATGGAATTCATAATCTCACACAGAATTCATACATTGTGCAAATTTCCAAATCATTCCATAAGGAAGTAAAGGTGTCCTTGCTGGGGATGATGGTGATGCATCATCTACCCTTAGAAAGCATCAGATGACAAAGATGATTGCAGCCTAGGGCCTCTTAGACCCAGTGCAGCTCTTTAACTCTTGCCTCACCAATGCGGGCTTGGTACACTGCCTCAGAGAGAGAAAAAATGAACTATTTTAGCTGCCCCTTGAATACTTGGTGAGCATCAATGCTACCCAATTACTAAAGAAGAATTGACTGGTATAGGGGGACTCTTCACGCAGGGATCTTGCCTTTCCTATTAGTCTCCCCCACCTTCTAGCATCTGAACTAGAATCTCTCGTTTCTTAAATAGCCTTTAGCTAATCCTACAGATATTGATCAATCACATATATTTGCTTTCTAAGGATAGATGACGCATCACCATCATCCCCACCGAGGACACCTTTACTTCCTTATGGAACGATTTTGGAAAGCTGCACAATGTATGAATTCCGTGTGAGATTATGAATTCCATGTGTATCTGTATCAGACTGCAAACTTCATTTTAATTGTAAGGCTGGTCTTTATCCTCTATCTTGAACTAGAATTCCAGAGAGACCCTGGCACAGGACAAACAATACAGGGCCATTAGATTTTGACTATTGCCCATCTAGATGGTAAAGATGATTGCAGCCTAGGGCAACCAGTTTTTCAAGTCTCAACTTGGGAGCTGGGGGAGGGGAGACATGGAGGGGAAGGAAGTCACTTTGGCAACAAAGTCATCTGGTAGGGGTCTCATCACATAGTGGGACTGATAAGGGAGTCACCTGAAGGTTTTAAAAAGGTGTTCTTTGCGGCCATTGTTCTCCAGCTCAAGAGGAGGGAGAAGCCACAGAGCACCTACAAGCCAGTGAGACAAGGGATGCCACCTACCTTCCTGAACAAAGATGAACTCCAAACAGAAGGGTGAGCTAGTGAGGGGCACTGCCTTTAGGATATTAGTTGTGTTCTAAATTATCTGTATTCTCTCCTGGTTTAATGTGATTAAGTCAAAGAGCAATAGTGTTAAAATATGTGCAAATCATCAGTCTGTTTTGTGCTTTACAACTACTAGATGACTCACTGAAGTGATAAACCACACCTTTCAATGGGAGTCTGGAAGCTTGTATTCTAAAACTATATGTGGGTCTGAAGAGTCAGCTCTGAGCATAGGGCATAGGTAGCAGAACAGTAGGTTTCAGCTCTCAGGCTGGGGCGGTAGACAGAGGATCTGGACCCTGAAATGTGCTTAAGACTCCAAAAACAGGGACAATGGCTGGACTCCATTCAGGTTCCGGAGGCTAAAACACCTGAGAACCCAGCAGATGGTCGACGCCACAGTAGTCTAGTGTGAGGCCAAGAGATGGTGCTGGATCCTGTGATATCTCAGTTCCCTCCTTGCTGGGCAGTACAGCAGTATCAATTACAGGCAATTATATGTTCAAATTTGATGTGAGGCAAATGCTGAATTTGATCTTTGGATAATTGACAGGTCTTTCCATTTAATTAGCATATTTTAAAGGGTTGTAAAGGGCTAGGTGTTCTTTTGTTGTACAGTAGTAAAATCAACAAATAAATGACTGGTACAGTCACTTTCTTCGTTTGATACTATTGCCATATTATTTTTGGGCAACTACAGCTGCTGTACTCTGGTATTCAACTTCCAGAACACCCTTGCCACCTCCACCTCTGTGATTTCTATACGATAAAAGCCATCAAAACCATGTTCATGAGTACTTGTATTAACAGCACCTGTTTCTTTCCCAGAATAAAAAGGATTTGAAGAGTGAATAAAAAGTTGGAAAAGATAATATTGTTATTTACACACTAAAGAAAAATTACATAAAAATACTGATCCTGCAAAGACTTATACACGTGCTTAACTTTGCACACTAAGTACCATTACTGAACTTCAGTGGGGCTATTCACAGTGCATACAATTTAAAAAGCACATAAGTCTTTGCAGGATGTATAGGCATAATGTAATGTACGAAGTTGTTCATGCAAGTTTACATTTGTTATTTCCTGACTTTTGAATATCTAACAGGACTTTCATGTTCTCCTAATGCAGTGGAACTGATTCATCTTTGTGTTATCCCCGTTTTATGCAGTGTGACTCTACTGAAATTAATGTAAACAGTTTTACATCACTATAAAACTCACGTAATGCAGTGGAGGATCAGGACCAGTATTTTTGTAATATCCATTTTTTTTCCTTAAAGAAATTCCAAAACATGAAATTATTTGTCTCTATAATGTGAAGATTGTGGTGCTGCTCTCTCTCACACACACAACTAGTTGTATTTACTGGACACTAGTTACCTTCTGCAAACCTTAGCAGTTGTGCTTCTTTAACCCAGTGTAAGGGCCTAATCCTGTGTCAGTGAAATCAATGGGAGTCAATAAATCCGATGCCCCACACTTCCTGTGTGATGTGTATCTAATAACTTCATCTCACTCTGCCCAAGTCCCTGATCTGTAAAATAGGAATAATGGAATTTCCCTACAGCACATGGGTGTTTTGGACATGAACACATTAAAAAGATCATGAGGTGCTCAGATACCAAGGTAATTTGGGCCATATAAAGTATCTGAGACAGACAGACAGTTTTGCCGGAGTCTTCAGTGGGACTAAAAATCAGACCCTCAATAAGGTGTGGGTTTTGATGTCCATCAAACAGTTTCATTCCTATATTTGAGCCAGTAAGATTGAAATCAAATATGAAATGAAAGCAACAGAGCAAAGGAACAGGCAAGAGTGACCGTAAGCGATGACCAGAAAGACAACATTTAGAGATAAAATGGCTAGAAAGAATAGTAGTTATTGGCTAAGGCAGTGAATAGTACAGTTTGTCCAAAGCCAGCGTCAAAGGCAGGCATAGATGATGAGCCTACTGTTGGTGCATTTCCCCCTAGAAAGAAATTGGTAGCAACACTCTTTAGTTTTATAATAGAAATAGGAAGAAAATCTTCTAAAACAAGTTATTACCACCCTTTTCTCTCACTGCCAGACTTCCAGATTTTCCTCTGGTTCTTCTCTGCCATTTTTCCCCACATTTGCCTGTTTAAAGATTTGTAGTTTTAATTTAAAACAAAGGAACACACATCAGGTCTGAAGACTTATGACAGTGATGACAGTGCCTACACTTCTGCTGCAGTTCAGGCAGATTAATGCTGGATTGTGTTGGTTGCTACTGGGTGCTAACTTCTCACAGACAAGGCCTCAGGTTCACTGCCCTCTCCTTATTGCCTGCCTCAAGTGCCTAAACAACAATTTAAGTCATACTGTGTTGATGCTACTAGGTGTATAATTAAAAACAGTATCTAACAAAGCTCTCAGCTAATGCCTGCTGCTATTATGCAAGAGCACAGAGTTGGCTATTAATGGGTGACATGACAACTCATCCGTCCTGTCCTGATAGCAGGCAGAGCACCATTTCAACATTAAAATTTCTTCCAGTCCTTACCACTTTTAAAGCAACCTACAATTTAGCTTTAAAATAAAATGATCACACCAAGAATTTATTACAGAAGCAACACAGTCTAGGGGCCAAAGAACTCCATCCTGAGTTCTAGACCCTGGCTCCTCTCCAAATATAACTGAGACAACTTAATGTGGATCTTATTCCCCCCTCCCAGTGTTCAAGAGCAGGTAAGAGAGATCTAGTCCTCCAAAAAGCTTTTTTTAAAATTAAGTTTGGGGGTAGTGGGGGGGGGGGGGAAGAAATAGTTAACTGTCTTGCTGATAATGTCTTTTGTTTGTGCTAGTTCCAGATGTGTCTGGGTTTTATGAAGATGGAGTTTATTTTACCCCAAAATTCACTCCACCTATATAGAGCCCAACCACTTCATCATGCTCCTTCAGCATAGAGCTGAAGTGAAATTACTGTCACTCCCCACACAACTAGGGCCAGAGTGCTGTACTACCACCACAGTCTTTCTGCCCACTCACTCCACCTGCTACTCCAGCCATAGACTGGAACAAGAGTCCATCCTCTTCTGCAGTGGGCATGTGGACCACCGGGTGCGTATAATCATTTGCAGTTCAGTAAAGTTGAAATTCACAGGATAGAAAAATGTCACAATTATATTGCAAACTACAGCATGTCAATGTAAAAAATTGAACTGTAACTTCCTAAATGTTTCATTACAAACCTGTTAATATTGCTTTAATTTATAACTTCTTATAGTCTTCTTAAAGTCTAATTATAGGGAGTAAACATGGTGTGGTGGGAGGCTAGAGGAGCAAGTCCTTCTTCCAAAACTTCATGTTTAATATCGGATAAGCATTTATCTTGGTATACTCATTTCCCTATCACAATACAGGGGAGTTGCGAAATTTAAGTAAGCCTTCAATATAAATTACTTGGAGATCCTGAGATAGCTGGTGTTTTAGAAATACAAAAAATTATTTCTCCCACTCAAATAATCATGTAGCCTTCTCATAGTAACTTTCATTGAAAAGTATCCCGATACTGTACAAAGGCTAACCAATGATCTTAAGATACAATAATATGTCCATGTGAGAGAAAGCATGTGCACAGAATACCCAGGGGGGCCAGTGTAAAGATTATTTTTATATGAATCTGCGCTGGCCACATTTATGGATGGCAAAGGCACAAATGAGTTCTAAAGATTATCTCAAGAAAATAGCCAAACAATCTTTACATCACACTCTATCGTGTCTATAAAATGTGCATGACAGAACGTATTATATGGAGCAGTGTAAAGGTTTCATTGCCTTAAGTACATTTTTTAAATGGCTCTATTTAGATCTTGAAGTTCATACTTCACTTTGATAAATGGAATGTTAGAAGGATGAGCCCCAAGTTTGCCACTGTTTTTGCTTGTCTGGAGGAAGCTGTTTACAAGGATAAGTTAACCCAGTAGCAGATCATTAATTTACACTGCAGTGGCTGTCCGTCACCACTGAAAGTTAAACTTTTCCCAAAATTTACCAAAGCATAGTGACTGCAGTATAGAAGGAAGAGCGTGCAGGGAATATGGGTAGGGAAGGGAGGGGAACAACACTTACTATGAAGAATGTGGCGGCTGCCTGTAATAAATCTTTCATGACTGTTTTATATTGTGTTTGCTTGACTGTTGTGTGCAATAGGATTAGAACGGGTTAATTCCGGCAGAGTTGACAGTACACATGTAGGCAAATAGACCGTAGCTTCTGATAGCCCCATTTCCTGATAGGTAAAGGGTCATTCATTTTGAAGGAGTATTTGTGGCACCTTAGAGACTAACAAATTTATTTGAGCATAAGCTTTCGTGAGCTACAGCTCACTTCATCGGATGCATTCAGTGGAAAATACAGTGGGGAGATTTATATACATAGAGAACATGAAACAATGGGTGTTACCATACACACTGTAGGGAGAGTGATCAGGTAAGGTGAGCTATTACCAGTAGGAGAGCGGGGGGAGGGGTGGATGTGGGGGGGGGAAACCTTTTGTAGTGATAATCAAGGTGGGCCATTTCCAGCAGTTGACAAGAACGTCTGAGGAACAGTGGGGGGTGGAGAAGGAATAAACATGGGGAAATAGTTTTACTTTGTGTAATGACACATTCACTCCCAGTCTCTATTCAACCCTAAGTTAATTGTATCCAGTTTGCAAATTAATTCCAATTCAGCAGTCTCTCGTTGCAGTCTGTTTTTTGAAGTTTTTTTGTTGAAGAATTGCCACTCTCAGGTCTGTAAATCGAGTGAACAGAGAGATTGAAGTGTTCTCCGACTGGTTTTTGAATGTTATAATTCTTGACGTCTGATTTGTGTCCATGTATTCTTTTATGTAGAGACTGTCCAGTTTGACCAATGTACATGGCAGAGGGGCATTGCTGATAAATGATGGCATATATCACATTGGTAGATGTGCAGGTGAATGAGCCTCTGATAGTGTGGCTGATGTGATTAGGCCCTATGATGGTGTCCCCTGAATAGATATGTGGACAGAGTTGGCAACGGGCTTTGTTGCAAGGATAGGTTCCTGGGTTAGTGGTTCTGTTGTGTGGTTGCTGGTGAGTATTTGCTTCAGGTTGAGGGGCTGTCTGTAAGCAAGGACTGGCCTGTCTCCCAAGATCTGTGAGAGTAATGGGTTGTACTTCAGGATAGGTTGTAGATCCTTGATGATGTGTTGGAGAGGTTTTAGTTGGGGGTTGAAGGTGATGGCTAGTGGCGTTCTGTTATTTTCTTTGTTGGGCCTGTCCTGTAGTAGGCGACTTCTGGGTACTCTTCTGGCTCTGTCAATCTGTTTCTTCACTTCAGCAGGTGGGTATTGCAGTTGAAAGAACGCTTGATAGAGATCTTGTAGGTGTTTGTCTCTGCCCGAGGGGTTGGAGCAAATGCAGTTGTATTGTAGAGTTTGGCTGTAGACAATGGATCGCGTGATATGGTCTGGATGAAAACTGGAGGCATGTAGATAGGAATAGCAGTCAGTAGGTTTCTGGTATAGAGTGGTGTTTATGTGACCATCGCTTATTAGCACCGTAGTATCCAGGAAGTGGATCTCTTGTGTGGACTGGTCCAGGCTGAGGTTGATGGTGGGATGGAAATTGTTGAAATCATGGTGGAATTCCTCAAGGGCTTCTTTTCCATGGGTCCAGATGATGAAGATGTCATCAATGTAGCGCAAGTAGAGTAGGGGTATTAGGGGACGAGAGGCGAGGAAGCGTTGTTCTAAGTCAGCCATAAAAATGCTGGCATACTGTGGGGACATGTGGGTACCCATAGCAGTGCTGCTGATTTGAAGGTATACATTGTCCCCAAATGTGAAATAGTGATGGGTGAGGACAAAGTCACAAAGTTCAGCCACCAGATTTGCTGTGACATTATCGCGGATACTGTTTCTGACGGCTTGTAGTCCATCTTTGTGTGGAATGTTAGTGTAGAGGGCTTCTGCATCCATAGTGGCTAGGATGGTGTTTTCAGGAAGATCACCGATGGATTGTAGTTTCCTCAGGAAATCAGTGGTGTCTCTAAGATAGCTGGGAGTGCTGGTAGCATAGAGCCTGTTCTCTGTGTATATATATCTCCCTATTGTATTTTCCACTGAATGCATCCGATGAAGTGAGCTATAGCTCATAAGAGCTTATGCTCAAATAAATCTGTTAGTCTCTAAGGTGCTACAAGTACTCCTTTTCTTTTGGTGAATACAGACTAACACGGCTGCTACTCTGAAACCTGTCATTCATTTTGAAGGTTTCCCTCTAACAGTTTAATTCTGCACAAAATAAGCCATTGTTTTAAAACCAACGTTTTGCAATCAACTTTAATCTATTTGCTAAAATGATACACACTGGTTTTCCTACCTGTGACTGTGGATGAGTGCGTTGAAAGCCAATCCATCAGACCAGCTACTGGTGAAATTGATAACATTGACCTGCGGGTAATTGCGAGTTGACTGGCGGACCCAGCTCAGTAAGATCTTTTCACTATTTGTCTGTTGCAACCCAGCCATGATGTTTTTCATTACATCCTTGACCTGCATTAGGAGACAGAATTTCATCAATGGCTAAACTTATTTATTCAAAGCAAATGCTTTTCCTGACCCAAATAAGCACCAATTCTCTTATCCTTTAGTTTAAAGTGATAACCAATGGGGTCTCATAAATAAATAATTGAGATATAATTGACACCATTGTATAAAAGGAGCAGGGAAGTCTGACTTTGCTAAAGGGACCAATTTTGACTGTCTTCTTTGCTTGTGTATTCAATATATTCACTGCTACAACAACTAAAAGTCCAGTTACCTGATATAAAAGGGACATTTTGGGAGTATGTTTTGCATGGGGATCATCCGGGGAGAGAGTGAGTTTTTTTTCTTAAACATTTTCTTACTTGATAGGATAAGATAGGTAAATCAATGAGCTGCATTAATGAGAGCTAAGTGTGTCCACTAGGTACAGAACAGTACCTTCTACTAGAATATAAAAGGTATACTTATTTATTTTTATTACACACACACACACACACACACACACACACACACACAAAAGGAGAGATGGAACACTTCCATTTAAGAAGTTTTGTCCAGGTTTTGTTTTCACGAGTAAGTTTAAGTACATTAATTATGAATTGCTAACCATGTTCCACTTTGATCAGAGGGACAGATATCCAGGCCTTCCACTGTTATTTCACTGTAATGACAATTCTGAGAGCTTCCCAAAAGGACAAACACTCCGTCTGATAGTTTTTCAAGCTGAGAACACTTATGCATTTCCTAGCCACATTCATTACTAGTGACCTTAACAGTAAGTTCTATTAAGCAGTGCCCAACTTCGGGTTATGCTGTCTTTAAGGGAAGGTTTTTGTTTTTAAATCAATGTAATCTCTATTCTACTATGTTTCCAACCAGCATTAAATATCTACTAGGATAAAGGACTAAATATCCAAATTGGACATTTATAACTTGTCCAATTATCCACATCTTGTTTCATTCTGAACTCCATCAAGAAATAGCCACTGAAGAGTAATTTTTAGATTTGAAGCATTTAGCATGAATTGTCACCTTCAACATGAATCTGCCTCAATTTCGGGGAGTTAAAAAAAAAGTAAGACATCCAATAGTTAGCATTACATAAACATGCTAAATAACTAAAGACACAAAAGTTCTACAGTAATTCTGTATAAACACATCAGGTGCTATTTTATTATTCTCCCCCTGACATGAGTCTGGACTCAATTTATCTGCAAGATATCACATTTCCCTTAAACTTAATATTCCTTTTCCAAGTTAATTATCAGTTAGTTGAAATTTTTAAAAATATTTTAAAAAACAGAAAATTCTATGTGCTACATATCTGTAAAATGACTTGTACAATTGATATTATATATTGTTTATGGGAGTTTATGCCGATGCATGTGAATTTAGTAAAGATGCATTAGAGGAAAAAAAGTGCAATTAATGTAAAAGGACTAAGCACTATTTAGTGGTAGGAAACTTTTGTGATAAGGTTTGATTTTTTTTCACCTGGAGAAAGGAGCCAGTGAATTTCAGCAATATGCAAACACAGAAGTCTACTTATCCTTCACTACATATATGCATACCACCACCAAGATGGCCCACAGCAATTAAGGGCCATCACAAACCTCACCACCTTTTGCTCTAAGTGCAAGGTGCATTTCTTTGATTTCCCTTCTCTAACAAAGATTTGGCAATGTATAGATGTATATCTATATTATCTCTTTCCCTCTAAATATATACAGCCCCCCAGCCTAAAGCAAACATTCTCCAGAAACCACACTCACACACACTAACCCATGAACCTATCCTTGCAACAAAGCCAGATGCCAATTCTGCCCACATATTTATTCTTCAAGTTACACCATCATAGGACCTAATCACATTAGCCACGCCATCAGGGGGTTGTTCACCTGCACATCTACCACTGTGATATATGCCATCATGTACCAGCAATGCCCTCTGCCATGTACATTGGCCAAACTGGACAGTCTCTACGCAAAAGAATAAATAGACACAAATTGGACAAAGAAAAGGAGTACTTGTGGCACCTTAGAGACTAACAAATTTATTTGAGCATAAGCTTTGGCAATGAGCCAAAATGAGCTGTAGCTCACAGAAGCTTATGATCAAATAAATTTGTTAGTCTCTAAGGTGCCACAAGTACTCCTTTTCTTTTTGAGAATACAGACTAACACGGCTGCTACTCTGAAACAAATTGGACAGAACCATAACATTCAAAAACCGGTAGGAGAACACTTCAACCTCTCTGGCCACTCAGTAAAAGATTTAAGGGTGGCAATTTTTCAACAGAAAAGCTTCAGAAACAGACTCCAATGAGAAACTGCTGAGCTTGAATTAATATGCAAATTAGATACCATTAACTTGGGTTTGAATAGAGACTGGGAGTGGCTGGGTCATTACACATATTGAATCTATTTCCCTGAAGTTAAGTATCCTCACACCTTCTTGTCAGCTGTCTAAATGGACCATCTTGATTTTCACTGCAAAAGTTTTTCTCTCCTGCTGATAATAGCTCATCTTAACTAATTAGCCTCTCACAGTTTGTATGGCAACTTCCACCTTCTCTGTGTATATCTATCTTACTACATGTTCCATTCTATGCATCTGATGAAGTGAGCTGTAGCTCACAAAAGCATATGTTCTAATAAATTTGTTAATCTCTAAGGTGCCACAAGTACTCCTTTTCTTTTTGCAGATACAGACTAACACGGCTGCTACTCTGAAACCTCTAAATAATTATATATATAAAAAATACACACACACACACACACACACACACATTTCAAAACCAAATACGGCACATAATTCTCCCTCTGGGGAGAGGATGCGAGAATGAAGATATGACAGAGGCAGTGGCTATAGGGTAGCAGAGATGCAGTTAAACCCAGCACTGTGGTAATCATGATCCAGCAATGAGTTGCTTTTGTTCTTGCCTTTAAAAATGTGAGCAGCCCCAACAGAGCTACTCACATATACCACAATTTGTAAGATCAGGGCCTATATTTGTAGGCTGAAGACCACCAAGCTAAGTAATTGCATATCAGAAGAATTTTTTAAAACCTTTCACAATTATTAACAAAGTAATATTTTCATTTTCCCCCTCAATCCAGTGCAGTTTGCCAACTACCTGGAACAGTGACTGTACTCTAATAATTTTCAAATGCCATTCTGAACATATTTCAGACTACAGGAAATATTTTTCTATAGCCATAATCTTCAATTTCTTGAAGAAACTCCTGGTGGCCTCCGGAGTATGAGGACAGAAATGTCACTTAAAAGAAAACACGAAATCCTTTGAAATAAGCGGCACTCTTTGCCCAGTAGTTCCTTGTGACTTAATTGAAGCGTTCAGGGTTTCACATATATTGTTGCAGAGCACGTAACACCCTGTACTGTTGCATACAGCTCATTAATCCCAATTGTTCAAGGAGATGCACAGAGGCCCACGTCCAGTCCCAACAACTCTAAGACTCTCCCCACAGAGACTAGGGGCTGCCTGCAGGAGTCTCTTGAAGGATCCTCTTTTTGAACGCGGTTTGTTTTCTCAGAAGAGTCACCATGATTTTTTGCTGTGGTTTAAGCTTTGTAAAGTAGGCTTGTGGGGTTTTTGTTTTGTTTTTTTGCGGGGATCAAGGGGGTCACTCTGAAAGTGGAAGTTGGTTAAGATTAGTTTAAAAAAATAAATAAAAAAAAAGCACAGTTTATAATATGCAGTCTTCCTTTTTTGTTATTTACAGAGGCTTTCTCTACCAGAGAGAAATAGCGGAGACATTAAAATGTGTTATTTTACTTTTGTTTAATACTTAATGTGGGCCTGAGACTAGGAGTAGAGCTTTGACCACAACCACGTGGAAAAGGGGGAAACCTAAGAAAGGACTGGAACTTTAGGGAAAGAGATACTGTAACAGATTCAGAACCGCACACATATTAAAGAGCTTTAGCCAAAAGCAAATACTACAGCAGTACGGTGTAATTGAGAGAAAATTCTAGCGAGACTCTGGAGGTAGAATAAGACAAGAAAGGACAGAAATACCACATACAATATGGAAGTACCTTTGGAAGCCTTTCTTCACTCTGGGCTGATTTAGCTGGACTATGCTTTCACCTGAAGACTCTGACTAAGAACTTCCACAGCAGCCTACTCACTCCCTGTGGTTCTAACTAGAAGATTGATTTCTCTCAACTCTCCTCTAAGGTCAAGGTGTCTATTAAGCTATTTAATTGCCATTCACCCACTTAGATAATTAACTCAGGTGGATGTAGGTTGGTTCATTCTTCTCAGCAGAGCCTGCCACAACTAGGCTGGTCTCTGCCTCCCCTAAAAGGCCAGCACCCGTGATATACACATTTTATCAGTAGTTTATAGTATTTCAGCCAAGCATTTCACCTCTGAGGCTCCTTCCAGTTTCCACTCCCTAAACTGAAAATAAAACAACTTAAAAACAAGTTACTGGGGAACACACCCACCATCCCAGTATAGACCATTAGCAGACAATTTGGGGAGTCCTAGCTCTCTAATTGAGATTTTCTTCAATAGCAAACTGCCACATTTCCAGATATTTAGTTATAAGAACAATCTGCAAGAGACACAACTTTGCCACAAGACTAAGGCCTGTTTAGTTGTTTATAACTTGCGTGTACCCCAACCTGCTTTGCTTTCTTAGGTGACTGAAAATCCCCCTTTAGTCCTGATAAAAATATAACACAATAGCCATCTACTTATAAATATATTAAAATAAAGGACCAGGAACATATTTCTCAGTCATATAAGTCATCCTGAGACCTGAAAAATAAAGCCTAATAAAAACCAAAGTGTTTCTCCACAGAGTTCTTAATCATCTGCTTTTCCTGTGCCAGTCCTACAAAGGACACAGGTTGCCCCGACAGTGCCAGGCTCACAGCAACTTTATGCAGGTGTGTTTGCTTAAAGGGAGAACAGCCCAAATTAAAAGCTAGCTTTACTAAAGGTTTTCTTATCCATCAGCGCTCTGTTGCTGCACATTAATGCCTTCCTGCCAGTCCTTCTTTAAATTGTCATAACATCTGTCCTTCTGCCCTTTGATAAGAAAAAATAAATGAGAACTAAATTCTGGCCAGTTTAGAAGAGAAAGAAGAGAGAACGTGAAAGAGCCAAACCTATTTGCTGAGAGGAAGTTGTGAAAATGGGAACTCTTAGCTTAGATCCTACAAACACACACATACTTAGTAAAAAGAAAAGGAGTACTTGTGGCACCTTAGAGACTAACAAATTTATTAGAGCATAAGCTTTCGTGAGCTACAGCTCACTTCATCGGATGCATTTGGTGGAAAACCAAATGCATCCGATGAAGTGAGCTGTAGCTCACGAAAGCTTATGCTCTAATAAATTTGTTAGTCTCTAAGGTGCCACAAGTACTCCTTTTCTTTTTGCGAATACAGACTAACACGGCTGCTACTCTGAAACACATACTTAGTGTTACACAAGAGTAGTCCTATTGAATTCAGTGGCATTATCACATATGTAAAGTTACATGCATGCACAAGTGTTTGCAGGATTGGAGACTGCTAGTACCTTAGAGCCCCACCCCAATCATCCTCTTTCATTTACCTCTCATGTTTCTGTGGCATTTTAAAGAGCTACTTTTAATTGAAGCAGCATGACAGTTGTTCAAACCATACATCACTGATGCAAGAAACCACAGCTTTTGCATAAGATTGCATTGCAGTTTACAGATGCTAGTTCATCTTTAGTTCCTACCAGGAAACCAAAGCATGGACAATGAGTTTATCCTCACAATGAATGTATTCTATGACACTAGTGAAAGAGGATCAGATCCAGAGTGAAAAGGAAAATCAAACTAATCTTCTCAGAGTCAACAGAGAAAATGAAATAGTGGTTCCAAATCTGAGCAACTCACATATGCAAAAACACATTAAGTATGTTATTGGACAAGTTTCCCCTGGTGTAACTCAACTGAAATCAATGGAATTGTACTAGGAATACATCTGAAACCTTTACATCAGTTTGCAAACTCCCTCTGATCTGAATAGTTCACATTATGTACACTAAGAGAATCAGAGCAACATGGAGGGTACAGAGATTCTCTGCAGAGAAAGGAGAGTTATTGTTTGGAGAAACAAAGAAAATCTCAGGGACCCAGTTCTTCCTTGCAGAATATCCTGAGGGGAAAGAATGATACTCCTGCAGAACACAGCACAAAAACTGTGGACCAACAGCATACATCCTGAGTCCAGTTCCAGACATCCATTCAGGCTGGTGGATATTGTTACTGTTTCTTATTTTATGACGGGGAGAGCATTTTATTATGGTCCCAGATGGGTAGCTACATTTGAATTTGCACTAACCAAGCAGGTACTGTAAGATCAGACATGTGGCTGAGTATCCATACATATTATGCCAGGGAATTAATAAGTGTGTTTTCTATACATACACACACACACACCCCGAGAGGAATGCTGGAAATGCGAGAGGCCAGGAAGAAAAAAAATAATAATAAATAACTAGCAGTAAAGACTTCCATAACTCAAAACAATCTGGAGGAAAAAGACAGTATACAAGTCTGCAGAAAAGCACACTCACATCTATCTGTAATTTATATACATTAAAACATATATTGCTCAGTTTTTTGCAAGAAGTTCTCACAGTTGCATATACTCCAGTGCTCACACTGCCACTTCAGATTCAGCACTTTACATCCTTCAAAGCAATGAGTAAGCCCACCAGCTGAACTAAGTAAGAGAGTATGGAAGTGAAGGATAGGAGTGAATCAAAACAACACATTTTCAGGCCTCTCCTGCAGGAAACCACTGTCCCCTTTTCTGTGACTTTATGTGTGGGTGGGGATGGTAGATGATTGTCCTTTGTGTGTGTGTGTGTTTGGGTCTTATCAGCATTGTTTTTTATGTTGCAGTGGGCCAATCTTGCTTATCTTTTGCCAGAATGCTAAAATGCCCTGACTGGTTGTCTGTGTCTATGTAAATGCCCCCCCGGCTGACACCCTGAGAGCGAAGGGCTAAAAGGTGCAGATGGATGCCCTGATCGTCAGAGCCCTGGGCACTTGGGACCCCTGCAACGAGCGTGTGCTGCAGACCTGTGGGATTGGTCGACGCCACGCACGGCTCATGGGGCGCCTCATGGTCTCGGACACCATCCGATGGTCCAGGGACATCTACATCGAACACATCACCGGCCACCGACAGTACCAGGAGGTGTGAGCCGGTACGACATCATGCATCAACTATGGGAAAGGGACTGAGAGACTTTTTCCATTGGACCATATGAACTGGAACCATAAACTCACTGAACATTAAATCCCACCAAATGAAGGTAAATCTATGCTCATCATCGTATCCACTCATACTCCACACCTGAACATAGTCATTATATGAACAACATACCCCCATATCTCAATGTCTGTACTTTGACCCATTAAACTTTTACCCCCAATCGGGGAGATTGCAGATTATGTATTCCTTACGCCACCCACTCCTAAACCAAATTTCGCACCCCTTGATAATCTGTACCTTATTCCCTGATAACCAGAAACTTCTATGCATAAACTCTGTACTGTTTTCTTTTTACTTCAACATCACCTTAATACTTAGTAGGAATCCCTACCCCACTGTCAAAGGAGCACATACACCCTAAACTATTGTTAAATCCTTCCTGGAATATAGCTTTAATGGTATCTCTGTAAGCAGAGTCAGGATGAGCTTTACCCTGACAGCTGGTGGTGAGTCATGGTGGGTTGTGGAAAAGAACTTCAGGGGTTGATCTCATTTGCATAGGCACACCCACCCTGCCTAGATGGTCACTTTGGCTGCTGTAGGAACCCCAGTTTCTCTGTTATTGGGGCAGCAATGAACTGTTATTATGTGAATCAAGGACAGTGGAACTGTACTCGGCCTTTTGTTATGATGGAGGGACTCACCATCAACTAAGCAGTACTCGCTAGGCAAGGGTCATGGGTTCCAAAACCCAGTGAAGGGAGAGAGGCTAGGGGCAGGGATTAATAGATGGTGGTATGGACTCTGTGGTGAGGGCCTTACATGCTAGTGGCAATTCCTCCTTCCTTCACTGTGGAATATGAGGGCTAATTTTGATTCTATTAGGAGTATAGTTACAGGGTGCTGAGCTGAATTCACTTTGGGCTAATGGTGCACCAGAACTGAGGCTCTCCTACTATAAGCTGAAATCATAAAAGAGCTAAACTTATTAAGAGCTGAAATCACTGAGTGTTGTGTTAAACAGTGGGGGAGCCTGAAGATATATGGAGGAACAGTTTGCGGGACGGCGAGCAGAACGGCTGGTGGAGCAGAGCAGTTTGTGGAGCAGAGCACAGCATTGTAGTTTGTGGGACAGTGAGCAGAGCAGTTTGTCAGATGCCTGGAGCAGCTCATGATGGCGGCTGGCACAGCGGAGCCCCATGGAGAGGGGGGGCAATCAGCTTTGGACCACGTAAGGTGTCCTTTAACCCCCCCCCCATCTCCACCCACGTTGGAAGTCAAAACTCTTCAGATAAACTTTCAAACTCTGGGGCTGCACTGACCAGGGACAGAGACTTTTGGGTCATTGGACTTTTGGAACTTTGGGTGATTTTGGGTTGCTGGACTCAAGACCCAAAGGGAAAGGACACAGCCCAGTTTGCTTGGGGTGGGGTTTTTGCTCATGGGTTGTGTTATGAATCCTGTTGGTGGTGTTCCCCCAACATAATGCCACATTGTTTCTCTCTGTTATTAAAAGGCTTTTTGCTACACTCAGACTATGTGCTTGTGAGAGGGGAAGTATTGCCTCTTGGAGGCGCCCAGTGGAGGTGGTATATATTTGTCCCAGGTCACTGGGTGGGGGCTTGAGCCAGTTTTGCATTGTGTTGTTGGAATGGAACCCCTAGATACTGAACCCGGCCCTGATGTGCTGCCAACTCTGACGGACAGAAGGGTTACGTTTCTCAAAAAAGGTTAACATCATCCTAAGCTTCCTACCTAAGCATATTTGTCTCTGTGGTCTCCTTGCCTGATCTGCTCCGTGCTAATTCTCCCTCCCCCCCCCCCCAAGGGCAAGATCTATCTCCCTTATGCCCCATGGGAGCAAAATGGGCACATATGCCTCAAGGAGTTATTAAAACTTCAGCAGCTTTTTGCAGGGTTCTAACAACATCTGTGGCTGGGTGGATCAATGGTATTAAAAAAACCCAGCAAATATATGATGACTTTAGTATTTAACTGTAAAAGAAAAACAAAAAAGTCAGTCTTCCTCCGTTATTAAAAAGGTGAACAACTCTTCCACATTATTGATTTTGCTTTGTAATAATTTTATTACGTATTCACTTGCAACAACTTACAGTAAAATTAGAAAAGTTGCTATTAATGCTCCATAATCTATTTTATAATCTGCTGATTCTTAATGTCCCAGACAATATGCAAACAAACTATCGTCAGATTTGCTAATTTAAAAAATGAGAGCGTGGTAGATGGCCAGATTTTGTTTGAAATGCCTATGTTGTTGTATAGGTTGTGGGTGTGTAACAACATGCAAGGATCATGTAACAGACATTTCGGAGAGAACCTTCAACAGTATCCCTCACCTGCCAATGGAGAATTATACTCCAGATCAATCCAAGGGTCAGTTTATGATTTCCATCCACTATGTCTGTGCTTCCAATATTCACCAAATCAACCTATTGGAGAAATGCAAAATAAGTACTGTATGAAAAAGTATTTGGATACTCGTGCATTTTGTGAAAGAAACCATGACAAAAATGTAATTTATTTTGGATTTTGAGAAATATAGGCATTTGAAGTAGTTTGTTTAAACCAAATTTTAAAATATTATAATAGGTTGGATCATTGTTTTGTTTTTCTGAGGGTGCATACATTTGCAAAAGTAAACATTCAACACTTATTTGATAAATGGAACAATTAAAGTGCTGGGAAAAAGCAAGTGGCAGAGTTAGCGATATGGAGATATAATTATCCAAGCTCTAAAGTTAAGTGAAAATATAAAGTTAAAATACAATAATTAAATACAAATCCACCCCTACATGTTAATGCAATATTAGGACTGCACAATTAAATATCACAAACGGACACTTCAAGAAAATACAAACAATAAGGTTCCCACAGCAACTTCAAAACTGTCAGTTTGCACATTTTGTTTGTTTTACAATTTACATTTGACCAAATATAAAAACCCTCTAGTAATATTACAATGCATATTCGGCAAGAAAAAAACGGGGGAGGGGAAGAAAAGAACATATGTACAGGCCAGCCCCTTTAACAGTTCTGTGGGAGATCCTATTTTCTCATTTGCTGAATTTGTGATTGCAATGTAATGTTCCATTAACTGTTTTGAGATGTACGAGATACCCATATTGAAGTCACTGAGAGTTTTGCCAGCAGACGATGCATTTTAGAGGCCAGGGAGGAGGTCAGGACTTGTGGCCTGGAGCACATCTACTGCATTTCCCAAGTATGGCTCACTGAATTAGCCACTCCAGCACATTACTCTGGGGTAATACCCTCCCCCTGGGGCCTTTGTCCTTCAAGATGTTGAGTACTCTTTGTGAAGTGTTGAGCACCTTCAACTCTGATTTCTTACAATGGGAGACCAGGATGCTCAGCATATCAAAAGAGGCAACACCTTGTGAAATCATGTTCTGAGTTTGAAACACCTTTCTCAAGTATCCTATTTAAGAAGTCCAACTCCTGCATGGCCAAAACTGTATCTATAGTGAGACTATGGGGTCAACATCATGATCTGCACTCAGCATGTGGACTCATGGAGCCCTGTACCACACAGCTAACTCCTGAAACTAGTAGAAATAATTTCTGCACGATTGCCAAAAGCAGCCACCACACTAGCACAGGCTGATTTTGAAGACTTGCTACACACCTGTGTGGGGGTCACTTACACTAGCCTCATGCCCAAAGCCAGAATTTTTCCAAAAAATGTAACTTCTTTTTCTTTAACTGAAAAAAACTGAGAACTCAGAACGACTTTTTTTTATTTGAGAATCATTAAACAATTACAAATAGCGGTGTCTGAGTCATATCAGAATCAGGTTTCAGAGTACCAGCCGTGTTAATCTGTATTCGCAAAAAGAAAAGGAATACTTGTGGTACCTTAGAGACTAACAAATTTATTTGAGCATAAGCTTTCGTGAGCTACAGCTCATTTCACGAAAGCTTATGCTCAAATAAATTTGTTAGTCTCTAAGGTGCCACAAATACTCCTTTTCTTAGATCAGAATCAGATCAGCAGTCTCTCAGTACACTTTCCATGAGGAAGTTAGATGCCATTCCCTAGATGACAAATGGGCTCTGAAGTTTGACTTGCCTAGGAAGAAATTATTTAGGACATCCCCTACACATTCTGTATCCCTTAAGGATCAGTGTAAACAGAATGCCAAATCCACAAATATTTTGTCACAATGCATTTGGCTGGCCATTGAGACTTGTTACACATAAACCAGAATAACGGTACCTCAGTGTCCCAGAAGTCAATATACCAGGGCTAAAGTGGAATAAGTTGCCTGCCTTCAGAACATTTCCATTTTAAAAACCCGTAGGGCTCCTATCTGGAGATTTGTACATAATCTTATACAGCACTACACTCTCAATTTAGCATCTAGATTCAAGGGTTGCCTGGAAAGGGCAGTCCTGCAATGCTTGTTTCATTACAGCTTCTCAGTTCACTTACCATATGGACTGATCATTAGATTCCTACCAATGGGATTCTCAGTGCCCCAGCCAATACTGAGGGGGAGCTGTGGAGAAAGGCTGCTCCCCCAAACCAGAGAGAAGGAGCACGCTTCCCTGTTACTTTCCGTACTGTAATCCCTGGGACTATAGAGAAGCAATTTTAAGATACTCATCAGTAACTCTTTGAATTTAGTCCCCTCTGGTTATTTATACTACCATTCACCTTCTTCTCTCCTTTTAGGACTCTAAAGTTTAGCAGAAGTACTTGGAACCACATGCTCCTTTTAGAGTCTTGGCTCCAAATATTTGGTGGTGTAATGGGGCACTCCTGGAGCCCAACAGATGCTGCATTTCAGAGGTTTCTGAAACTTAGCAGGATACACATCCTACGTGTGTGACCATTCAGAGGCTAAGGACTCAAAGAACTTCAGTTGCGGGAGAAGGTTTTTTTAGAGAGGGCTTTTAGTTTTATAATCTGACACTGCATAATATACATGGCATCTGATGAAGCTGTAACCCACTAAAAGGGTCAATTTTAATCCCGCCCTAAACAACTTTGACATACTCGTAACATTATTTAAAAGACGCTTGCTTCTATATATTTAAGGAGCACAAAATGTGTCTACTTTGAGCATGCATGAGCTGTACTTCCTGTACACATTAGAAAGGCACTGTAGCTATGTGCTGAAATGTGAATGAACAACCCACTAGCACATTTTCCTAATGCCCCAGTAAACAGATGTTTTAAACAATTTTTAGAAGTAATATTATACTGTATGGATGTAATGAAGACTTTTTAGCACATTGACAAATATTTGACCACTGAATTTTTTCAGAGTGGTATACAATTGTCTATTGTACATATTATCCTTTCAGTGATATTGAATTGGCAACTTTTTTAAAAAATTCATTAAAAATGTCTGACCTCTCGTAAAGATCTATTACCAATTTAACACTCCCATTAAATCACTTTGACTTATGCACAAATGATCAGCTAAGTACATGTTACCTTACAGTTAGAAAATCAATGAATCCATGTACCAGCTGAACTCAAGCACATTGAAAGACTTACTGTACCCATCAAGAAATCCAATATAATCTGAAGCTCAGAATGCGTGATTACTATTCCACACAGCTTACTGGGTTTTAAGTGAATGTTATTTATTTGAATCTATTCTTGGAGTGGGAGGGGAGATGTGATATAATTAGGTGGTCACTAAACATGTCTGGTACAGTTATTGGTCAATTAGAATGTAGATACTAAGGGAATATTTACTCCAACATTATAAGAAGCATATTGGCCTGAAGAGTCAATCTTAACAGAATAGAGTGGAATGTGTGGTGTTGTTTTCTACCTGGCTCACATCTTTAATGTTGTTATTCCATAAACACCTAAGGAAATATACTAGAAATTGTTTCTCCTAAGAAAAATCTCAAATTTTTAGACATAACTCCACCATATTTTGAAAGCAACCGTTTAATGAGTTGAAATTCTGACAGCTAGAATCAACTCCTACTTTACTGAGGAGGACATACGGTAATGAATTTTTAATATTTATTGTAATACCACATTAACAAAGAATTGCACTGGATCAGGCTACAAGTAGCATTTATTACAGATTTATTATTCAGCTACTTTAAAACCTGCTGCCAGAAAACATCTGAATTATATTTGACACAAACAGACAGCCGTGTTGCAGATCCCATAGATAAGTCACATTAATACCATTGCTTTGGTGTATAGTGGACTTTAGAAACTGTATCCTGTATCCAGGGGTTGAGCTATCACTTATAAAGCATTAAGCATGATGTCTAATGCGTGTTCTGACCTTGTCCAGGTGATTACTTACGTTATTTTTCTGCAAGACCTGCAGTGCTTTGTTGACATTGTTCAGAGCATGAACTCTTGTGGAGCCCTTTTCTTTTGCCTGTAAGCACATGTAAATAATAAAACAAAAGCTGAATATAATGAGAACACTTCTTTAAGTCCAAGGATTTGTATTTTACAAACTTATGATTATTTTGGAGACGATACTATAATTATGTCTATATATCTGCAAAGTAGAATTTAAACTACTAAATAAAGACAATTGTGAAACAAACAATCTTAATCTGAGGGCTTACATGGTTATTGACATTTTTTCATATAATCATATAATCAAAATGTATATAGGAATCAGATAAATTCAGGTTATTTTTACGATGATTAATCTCCCCTGCCACAGAAAAATTTAGGAACATTACCATGACAACCAACCAGATATGCATCAGCAGGTATAATATTTGTAAGTATCTCCTCTCTGGAATTTGACTCATGTTGTCAGCTTGTTTCCCTAAATTTATGAGAAAGTTTAAGAGAAAGCTCTCAAGCTCATGAAAAACAAAAAGGAAATGCAAGAGACAAGTATCCAACTATTTTTGCTGTGTTATTTTAGTATTTACATGTTAGTAAGGGCAGATTTGATTCCCTTTAATGTTAGTCAGGTTACTTCAAGACATATTTTTAAATGTCAACTCTGTGAAAAAAGTCTGTCTAATTCTACACAATTTATTATAAAACCAATTTCTGCATATCGGAGTTAAACAATTTAACTGAGAAAGCTGGGCTTCCCTTTAGCATACAAAGGGGTTGGCTGCTTTACGTCCTTAGTGCGTGGCCATAATGTTACCATTTGCTCCTGCATATTATGAACCTGCTACTCCCAGGCTCAGTTGTGCTCATCAGTCCAGGGTGAGCTCCAGGATTAATTCTGCTTTAGGAAGGAATAATCCTTCTCAAATCCTGTCTACAGTAGGAATATTTAAAAAAAAATCCCATCTTTGCTAGCATTTGATTCAGCTACACTAAGATTAGCAACCAAGAGTCCTCATGCAGATGGACTACTACTTTCTGCCATCACCAGTCAAACAGGAAGAGGATTTAAAAAAAAAAGAATTAAATTTAAAGAAAAAACGCACCCCCAAACAAATACAAAATATAAGCAAAGATCTATGTTGGAGGGAGAGAAAGATATTCTGCTCAAATAAGAAAAAGAAGGGAAAAACGATGCTGCAACAAGTTAGAAGAAATCTCCAAAATATCATTTACCAATGCTTTTGAGGTTTTCCCATAATTAGCTGCATATATGGCAGTCACTGATGACATTTTTCATCATGTGTGGCTGATCAGATAGAAAATAGTATAAACTGTAAAAATTAATGTTGTCACAAAATGTTTATAAATAGGTCTACAAGGTATTTAAGCAAACATCTGTAATGAGGTACTAAACAAAAATATTAGAGAACAAGAGGTCAAAGATTAAATTCATTTTTGGAATACATACTTAACAGTGGCACCTGTCCAATTTAGGTCCCTATCCTCAGAGATGCTGAGAGCCTCCACCGGTGCTTAATTTGTGCCAGGGCTGAGCCCCGGCACCTCTAGACTTGGCAGTTCATAGCCCTGGCACCTCTAGGCTTGCTGCATCAGTTATGAAAGTAAAAAATTTGCTTGAGCCCCAGCACCTCTTTCATTATAAATTAAGCACTGGCCTCAACTCCTGCTGAAGTCAATAGCTGTTGATGGTGCTCAGCATGACTCAGGACTAGAGGCTTGGTCCTAATAAGTGTAGAGTTCCCTCAACTCTCACTGAAGCCAGGATTAGTTGAGGATGTTCAGCACTTCACCAGAGTGCTCAGCACTTTGCCAGATGTATCCATTGAGAATACTACTGTGATTTTAGCCAATTATCAACATCTTACAAGACTGTCAAGTGGAAAAGAACGGTAAGGTTTGTAATTACAAAAATGTATACATACAAGTTTTTGGCCTGTAAATCCTTCAAGGAGCTCCAGAAGTCTTCGTCCATCTCGAAAATCATGAAATAGGTCTTCAATATAGTGCCTCCCAAACTGAAATAAATATAACAATGGCATGTCGTTAGCTAAAACAGCAAAAGATAGAAATGGTTATATTTCACAATATCACTCTTATTAAAATGTGAGGTTAGAACCACAGTTGTGAGCACTTGTATATTTTAAAAATGCAGAATATGTCAAAACATTGCTCTACTAAATATTGCAGTTGTCCTATAAGACGAAACCGGAGAATAGCTTGCATACAAATTGATACAAATAAGACTCTTCTCACAAATTTCCGTGTTGAACAGGCACTGTCTAGTAGCTGAGACCCTAATTTCAAAGTACTTAAAATGGTTTTCATTTGATGAGGAATGCACACCACACATTAATTCTCTAAATTATAAGATAGTCATTATCTGTGTGAAACTTATTAAAAGCCAAATATTTTTGTGCTCCCACTATTAGTTCACACTGTTATACCCGAACTCTATACTTCGTTATTGACAACATCCATAAAGCTGGGAGACAAACTAGGTTTGCTGATTAAGTTGCAGGAGGAAAAAACAGGAACATTAATTAATATTTGCCAAATGAAAAAGGAGAGAAACAAAAATTTTAAACTTCAAGGAGGATCTTTTACACAAAGATGAGAAACAAAACCCCCAAACTATCAGAAAACAGCTAAGCGTCACTTCCAAGTCTTATGCTCGAACTGTAGATGAGTTGAACCCCTCAGCTGTCATCTGAATCCATGTTAACTGAAACGTTCAGAACCTTACAGGATCAGGCACAATGGTTAATATTCGGACATGTATTGAATCATACCATATACGGGGGGAGCAAGGGTGGGAGTGAGATTTCCTCCCTTGCTTTTCACTATCTCAAGAGGGTGAAAAAAGGTGGGCTTTATCTTTTCTAAAATCTAGTCAGGTTTTTAAGTTAATGCTTATGTCACTGACTAATGAATAAAGTAGAATGAAACAGCAAGAAGATTTTTATAAAACTTAAGTGATGTGTGGTTTTACCTTCCCATTTATTTGATAACTGGTATTTTTGTGACTTTGTATTAGAGCTGGCCGAGAACCAGAACAAAAACTAATGACTATATTGTGGATGTTAAGATTTTGGGTTAATTCATCTATCTCTGAGCACAATGTACTTGCTTATTTGTGACACTTCAGGGATTGATTTGTCATGAAATATCTGTATTTTGTTTCACTGGAGATTAAGCCACACCCTGGATATAACTGGGCCCTTTATCAAGAACAGTGTAGGAATGAGAGGCAGTGAATCAGTCACTCAATAAGGAAGCTTAATGTTTTTTTTTTCTGTTCAGTTACTCTCTCAGTCACTCCAGTGCTCAGTGCTGCTCACTCTAACCAATTCTGAAGCTCCAACATAAGCCACTTAGCTAATAATCCATACACTGCCATTTGATTGCTTGTGAAATGTGTCAGATGATACTGAATAGATTTGCATGATTCACAAAGACAACCCCTTCCAACCTTAGTTAAATTTTCTATTTAACAAATAATAGTCATTCTGCTCCATTTCCTACAGTGTGTTTAGTATGATGGACAGCTTTGATAGAGTGTTTTACAGTGATAACACAGGAGCGTGATTTCGGACATCTGACAATCACCTGCAGAGGCCAATAAAAAGTTCTACAACCTTTACACTATGCTATATAAAACTGCACAAATTAGTAGGCATATGTCTGTGCCTTCAGCTGCACATACACAGATCTGTGAAAGCCACAATTGGTGTATTTGTCCCTGAAATGGAAATGAGTGTTCTTTCACCTTCATAAGTGCTGTTCCTTAATTTATTAAGCTTTATTAAGTTCTAAACATTTTTTTATTTGCTTGATTATTGTAACAGAATAAAATTATTTTTGGAACATAATTCATCTTTAATAGTTCACAACATATGCTGACTGGTGATCAGCGGGTCTGACACCCACCAATTTTCTGTTATTTCATTTTGGTACAGAACCAGTAACATCATTCACAGAAAATATTAATATATACAATTTTATCTTCCTAAACCCAAAGCAGCACTCCCTTCAAGATTTATACCAGGCTGCAAAATAGTAGGAGCAGATAGATGGCACCATATCAACAATTAAAATGGTCTTTCAATATAGCTCCATGTTGAGCTCTTCTTATAGTCCTTGTTTCTAGCTGTTCAAATTCAGCAACCAGCCACTCCACCTCTGCCCTCTACTGCAGCAGAAACCTTTTCCCCTTTGCTTCACATACATTATGTAGGACACAACAGACATCTATAATCATTGGGATACGTTTTTCACTTTCATAAATAGACAATGCCAGCAGCACTTTAAATGACCAAACCCACATTCAACTGTCATTCTGCACCTGCCGAGCTGGTAATTGGTTCTGATGAGGTGACGGATGTATGGCTTCATGAGCTTGAAGAGCAAGGAGTAGGCTGGGTCTCCCAGAATTACTATTGTCATTTCAACATTCCCAATAGTAATCTGCCAGTCAGGAAAGTCCCAGCTTGCAGCTTTCTGAACAGTCCTGTGTTCTTAAACATGCATCTTCCCTGAGCAGTCCCCGCTGATGTTGGTAAAGCATCCCCAGTGATCTACCAGTGGTTGCATTACCATAGAAAGGTACTCCTTTCTGTTGACGTACTGTGTGGCAAGGTGCTAAAATAAGGATATGTGTGCCATGTATTTCCCCCCGCAGCTTGGGAACTCCATTTCTGCAAAGCAATTACTATGTCCTGCACATTTCCCAGAGTCACAGTCCTGCATAGCAGGTGGCAATTAATGGTCCTGTACATTTGCATCACAACTTTCCCTGCTGTGAATTTCCTGACTTCAAACTGATTTCCAGCTGACCGTTAGCAATCTGACATTGCAAATTTCTGTAATGGAATCATCACTTGCTTCTCAACTGTCAGTGCAGCTCTCATTTTTATGTCCCTGAATCATAGAATCATAGAATATCAGGGTTGGAAGGGACCCCAGAAGGTCATCTAGTCCAACCCCCTGCTCAAAGCTGAACTGGACGGCTGGAGCAAGTTTGGCAAACAAATCCAGGAATGTGGCTTTGCGCATCCAAAATTTCTGCAGCTGCTGCTCGCCATCCCAAATGTGCACAACAATGCAACCCCATCAGTCAGTGCTTGTTTCTTAGGCCCAGTGATCCACCATCTGCAGCTACTCTGTGAATGCCAACAGCTTTGAATGTTTTTTTCTATGTCCTACAGTAATGTAGTCTCCAAGGAAGTTTCCTGTGGCTCCTCTTCCGGCTCTGAAAACACTGCAGGATCAAGCACCCTGTATTTGCAAGGCTCATGACAATAGTGCAGAGCTGTGCAGGCACCAATACTTCTGTCAGAGATGATGGACAGCAAAGAGAGACACATGGGTTTGTGGGAATTTTGAAAAGAGGTGTGAGATATTATGGGATGCAGATTAAATTATGGGATTGAGAACACTGCATTATGGGAAGCGGAACCCATGCTCCCAGTCACCCCTGCATAACTTGTTTTGGCCTCAGGAGGCATTGTAAAAACTTCCCAAAACACCTTGCACTGGTGGGTGATGAGTTGCAGAGTGGGATGGCTATCCATGATACACTGCTCTCAGCATCGATACAAGTGCCCCAGTGAGGACATGCACCACAGACACAAAAAGTGTAGTGTGCACATGCACAAGAAATGTGTAACCCCTTCTGCCAGGTGAATCTGGCAGCAAACAGGGCTGAGTTCAATATCTAGGGGTTCCTTTCCAACAATACAACACAGAACTGGCTAAAGCCCCCAACCAGTAATCTGGGAAAATTACACACCACCTCTGGACATCTCTGAGAGGCAATATTTTCCCACTCACAATCACAGGGTCTGAATGTAGAGAATAAACCTTTAATGAAAGGAGGGAAGTCACCCAACAGTAATTAAGGAAAATGCCACAAGCGGGATTCATAATCATAAAATTGTGAGCAGGACACCCTCCCCAGAGTGCATGGGGCAGTGTCTCCCACCTCATGTTCTTGAGTTCCACAACCAAAAGTTCCTTTTCTGTGCCCTGCTCTGCTCCCTCACCATACCCCACTCACAGTGGTTGTCCTTGGTCAGTGAGGACCCAGGGTTCAGAGGAGTACCTGTGTGAGTTTACCTCCCACCCAGGAAAGAAGGCACCTTGCTTGCACTTGCTCTGGCTGACCGCCCTGCCAACCATATTTCCTTGCCACCTGGCCCTCCTGCCAACCACAGTTCCTCTCCACTGGCCGCTCTGCCAGCCTCTCGTTACCTCGCCATCTGCTTGTTCACCGGCTGACTGTCAGTCACCTTCTGGTGCCATCTGGTTTTCTGCTGTGACCTCTGCACATCAGTCTCTTAGTAATTTTCAGCTTTTTGCCTGCTGGGGTAGAAACATTGCCCCATCTCAAGTGATTTCAGCTCTCATTTGAGCATGTTAACATAACAAAGAGGCTCCTAATGAAGCCTATTTAGCTCTTTCTTAGAATAGTGAGGAGGAACGGGTTAAATCACACTGGGGACCCTGAGGCTATGTCTACACTATGCAGCTTTTAGTGACACAGATGTGCAGCTATAGCCATGCCAGTAAAAGGCACACAGCGTAGCCTGTTTGTAGGCAGGAGAGAGCTCTCTTGCTGACAGAAAACTTCCACCCGCAACAAGTGGCATTAGTGTTGTTGGCAGGATAGCACTCATGCAGACAAAGCATTGTTCGTACCAGCACCTGTCACTGACAACACTTTTGACTTTCGGTGTGTGTCTGTGTGTGTTTTAGCACCTCTGAATGACACAAATTTTGTCTTTCACTAGCTAGTGTAGACAAAGCCTGAGAGACAGTTCACACCTCCTGTCTGGGACATCTGTCCCCACTCTTCTTACTTTCACAGGGCTCTGGCATTCGAGCCCCTGCTTATCGAGGTCCTTTCAGCGGAGGGTGATCCCCTCATTTAGGATAGGTTAAGCACACTTCTGCTTCCCTTTATTCATACAATAATGACAACAACATTGGTAACAGCATTTTACTACCCCTGCATTCAGTACTGAAGTGATTTGTAATCCAACACCAGCCAAAGTTGATTACTTTGAGCAACACCGCTCTATCTGCTGGATATCTAAGCAGAGAAGGTGTGTTCATGTAAATACAGGTTGCTCCTGAAGTCTCTCCCCCTCCCAGCTAGCTGTCAGGGGAGAATTCATTCAGACCCTGTTTAGAAATGTAATAACTGTGACAGCTGTATGCCAGCGTAACTTAGGTTGACATAATTTTGTAGCACAGACATGAACTTAGTGATCACATTAGCCTTTAAGTGATTTCCTGAATCAAGGCCAGTGTAACAAAAATGTATGTAATCCTCATCTATGAAAAATGGATCTGATATTTAAAATGATGGCATAGATACAATGCTGAAATAGTGAAGTTACATTCTTTTTTTCCTTATGGCTTTACCTTAATTCCTTATCTTTAATCTAAGGATAAAAGTCAGCCTCGTGCAGGGGGCCAGCACAAGACATAAGTATACCCCAAATCTCACTTAAACATTATTTTGGAGGGATTAAGTGATGCATATATCTCATGCAAGCCCTCTACATAGGCATTAATCTCATCAATAAATGCTTTAAATGCAGCATTCTGAGAAAAAGAGCATGACAACATTTTGATAACGGAATATAATGATTATTATAATCATATTGCTTTGTAACCAAAAAAGCAAAAGTTAAAATAACAAATAAATGTCTCTACCTTTCCCTCCTTCTATTACACATTAATTTTAACCAAAACCTTTAGTGCAAGTTAATCTGAGACAGTCAACAAATTCTACTTGACAAAATAATGTGGGGGGTTTTGTAAAGCTTTCAGAAAGGAAATAAAAACACAGCATGGCACCATCTCCAGCAGGACATTTTAATTACAAATGTGTTACACGTAAATCTTTTTAAAAAATGCCATTGATTTTTAAAGGGCTTGGAAGGAACCCGTCCATTAATCAGCAACTGAGAATTACATAAGAATCCTGATGCTGATGCCACAGGACTCATCCCTAACCTGGACAAGTCTGCTTTCTCTCTGGCAGTAAGGGCAATTAAGTCTTCTTTCTCAAACAGATTGAATGTCTTCAGTGGATCGACATTGCAATAAGTCTTCAGAAACAAAGGATTTAGAGAGGTGGCAAAGAAATATGTAGTGTTTTCAAGGTCAGAAGAAAAGTGTACTTTAAGATGTATGAAGCTTTGGGAAGAATAAATAAAGCCACTACAAAGAATGACAGGTACCTGAGTATCAATTCTTTTTTAAAAGAGCTCTGCCTAAAAGGGGTCTTGGATTATACAACTACCACCTTTAAATATGGGGAAAAGAAAAACATTCAGACTAATCTATTGTGATTTTTATTTGAATTTTGTTATGCCAGTGTTAGGTTACCTTACAAATTTATCATTAAGAAAAATAGCTATACCAACAATTCTATTACTGAACAAGCATGTAATATGGGCATAGGAACATATTTTGTTTTTGTTTTTAAATAACCCAAGGAAGGGTAGGGGAATACAAAGCTATCCACTTGTCAAAATTAAGTCTGTTCTCCTGCACTATAGTACTTTCCCTAGCTGTGCCAGCAGCTAACTAGAACTGTATGATCCTATTTCAGAGTAGCAGCCGTGTTAGTCTGTATTCGCAAAAAGAAAAGGAGTACTTGTGGCACCTTAGCGACTAACAAATTTATTAGAGCATAAGCTAATGCATCCGATGAAGTGAGCTGTAGCTCACGAAAGCTTATGATCTAATAAATTTGTTAGTCTCTAAGGTGCCACAAGTACTCCTTTTCTTTGTATGATCCTAGTTAGTGTATAAAAAGACCCTGCTATTGCTAGCTCCCCCAGGAAAAGAGGTTTGCAAATGGTCAGCAAAATAATCCTCTCTGTCTATTTCAAAAGGGCTTCCAGCAGTGAACACAGGGATATGGGGATTTGTGAGTGGGGAACTAAAAAAAAGAAACAGAGGAAGAGACAGACAGACAAGGGTAAAGGGGGGCGGGGGAGGGGAGAAAGGCTGAAATGAAGAAGGAAATGGAAACAGACCAGTCTTTCAAGGGGGAAAAATATGAATGACAACTTGAAATACAAATCTGGGAAATGAATTTCCTTCTCCATAATCTTGAGGGATCTCCCTGATTGGAAAGAGTATAGGGGCTATAAAATATACTGCACTGAGGTAAGTACTGTTCTGACCTGTTGAATAAAGGTCAAACCACAGACACTTCTGTTGCTTTAGCTGACATGGCTGTTGTCTGTGATTACTAATCTTTACGTGACACAAAGAGAGCTGAAGAAAATCCAAAAGGATTTTTTTTAAAAGCCGCCATAATGGTGTGACATACAAGGAGAGAGAAGATTTCTGTGTTGTTATGGATTAAATTAAACCTCCAGCTCTACTGAAAACTGTAGAAAATGTGAACTAAGTGGAGAACTCCCAAACATAGATTTTTTTTGCATTTTACAGGAGAAGGTGCAGATGCCTTTCCTGAATATGAATTCATAAGGCTGTGATTTAGAATTGAAGGGTCATGTACAATTAATATTTACAGGAAGACATGGTCATTTGAGATGGGACAGCAGCTTCCCCCAAGTGTTTGACAGCACCAAAGCTTAGCTAGACCACTTAGTACATTACAGGGGGTTGGAGTAGTTGACCTCCTGAGTTCTCTTCCAACCCTAATCTTCTATGTTTCTGTGATTATATGTTCACATACTCTGGAAAAATGGAAGAGAGACTATTATTTAGATTGCAGAGGTGTCCAAAACGTGGTAGGTACTTTTTGAATTCAGAGAGAGATATAGTCCCGCCCTAAAGAACATATAACGTAAATAAATCCTAACTAAATTACATGTCTTCCACCATCTTTCTCTAACCTTGAACTACACCACCCACAACTTCAATTCCAGTCTCTTTATGGCCCTCCTGCCCTATACTCACTCGCTTACCTACAGGTAAAGTAGAAGGTAATATACTAATTATTTTTAATGAATAGATGATTTAATCAGTTTCTTGTAGGTATTGTGGAAGAAGATGGTGTTTGGGGGAGATGTAAATGAGGAGAGCATACTGACACTGGAAATTAGCTCAGGACACATTGTGGTGCTATCGCCATGGATACCAAAATTATGAAGGTGACATTGAAGAGAATAGAGACAGAACTGAAAAAAAAGTGTCTTGCCCAGTGAAGAGCAAATCAGACACTCCTTACTGTTGTACCTACTACTGCAATACTGCATATTCAAGTGTTCAGAAATGAGAGTCAGTTTAAGAATCATGAGATTAAATCATGAGATTGTCCTAAAAATCAGAGATTAAATAATAGTAGGATTTATTTTAATTTACCTTCTGGGTTTTGAAACTTTACAGTGGACTTGGTCACTTTTTTAAACCTTTCCCCACAATCATATGGGCTAGAAGTTTACTTTTGCTTTCAAATAAAAACAGAAATTCTGATGCATCCCGTAGAACTCCAGGAGCTGATACTTTAATACAAATCCCAGATGTTATAAGACATACTAAAATATTAAGAGATGGCAACAATGCTATTGTCTGAATTCACTAACCATTTGACAACATATTATTTTTCCTGATTTATTAAAAAAATGCACTTTTGATTAAATTAGTTCCCCCATTTTCCTCCTCAAGAAATGACAGAGAAACTAGTTTTGAAGAGGCGGGGAGAGGGGGAAGGGATAAAACTTGTCTGAGGAGAAAATCTCGCTTTTCACTTGCTGTTGCTGGCAAGTATTCATTCATATTATATTCGCCATTCTGGAATGGATCTGACCAATAAAAGAATTATTACTATGAAACAGGATACAATTTTTAAAGCATTTTTCAATTTTTATGGCATATTATCCTATCTGCTCATCTGGGACATCTAGGAACACAGAATTCAAAACAGAAGGAGGGTAGAGAGCCTAAGAGAGAAACAAAAAGGACTAAAAGAGTAAAGACTAAGAAACAATGTAGGACACAGAGATCTCAGGGCAAGAGACAGGGCCCTTAGAAAAGAGTATTATATGGCCTAGAAATCTACAGGGAGAGACAGAACACTAATACCAAAAGAAAATACAATAGAGAAGAGCATGGAAGCATGGACGTAGTTTGGGGGGTGTAGCGGGGTGAGCACCCGGTCCAGCCCTGAAGGGGTTGAAAAAGTCTTGCAGAGGGCTGGGGCTGGGGCAGGGAGTAAAACCCTAGCTGACTGGGGGAAGTGGTGGCCACGGCCCAATCAGGGCCCAGCTGGCTCTATAAAGCCTTTGAGCCAGCAGGTCAAGTAGAAACTCTCTCTAGCTTGGGGGGGGGGGGGAAGAGAGACGCACGCACGCACGCACGCACGCACGCACGCACGCACGCACGCACCTACCTACCTACCTACCTACCTGGCTGCAAGGGCTGAGAAAGTACCTAGATTGGGAGCAGGGCTGAGGAAGGCCAAGGGAGCCGGGGAACTCAGGCCTAGGAAAGCCCCAGGCTGCAGGCCTGGGAAGGCCTATGAGGTATGGGGGTGGCAGGAGCAGCCACGGGTAGGCAGAGGCAGCAGGTCCAAACCCCCTCACCTGTGATGAGTGGCTTATACTGCAGTCTGCCCCAGGATGTGGGGGCTAGCTAGTGACTGGCAGGAGCCTACGAGTGAGGTCAGGTAGGGATAGTGGGTGGGGGGTTCCCCTGGGAGGGAGAGACCCAGAACTCTGGGGTACTGCTAGGGGGCAGCACCCAGTGAAAGGGGCACCAGGTCCTGGGAGGGACATGGGAGCCAGCAGCAAGGCGAGACACCAGCCTGAAGGAGGCGCTCTGGAGGCTGGATGCTAATTCCGTGAGACGACTAGCAGGAAGCGCTGTGATGGGGGGGGGGCTGCCCTCCCAAACTGCAAGCCTCTGGTAGGCATGGAATTTGGCCCTCATGTGCAGCCTTTGGCCTGACTGGAGGTGCCCCTAGGGATGTCATCCTGATGTGCAGAAAGAATAGCAAATATGGTGATCAGCTTGGCTTGACAAAGAAATCTTTGGTGAGCTGAAACACAAAAAGGAAGCTTACAAGAAGTGGAAACTTGTACAGATGACATGGGAGGGAATAAAAATATTGCTTGAGCATGTAGGGGTGTAATCAGGAAGGCCAAAGCACAATTGGAGTTGCAGCTAGCAAAGGATGTGAAGGGTAACAGGTATATCAGCAACAAGAAGGTCAAGGAAAGTGTGGGATCCTTACTGAATGGGGGAGGCAACCTAGTGACAGATGATGTGCAAAAAGCTGAAGTACTCAATGCTTTTTTTGCCTCAGTCTTCACAGACAAGGTCAGCTGCCAAACTGCTGCACTGGGCAGCACAATATGGGGAGGAGGTGAGCAACCCTCCGTGGTGAAAGAACAGGTTAAGGACTATTTAGAAAAAATAGACATGCACAAGTCCAGGGGTCCAGATCTAATGCATCCGAGGGTACTGAGGGAGTTGGCTGATGTGATTGCAGAGCCATTGGCCATTATCTTTGAAAACTTGTGGCAATCGGGGGAGGTCCCGTATGATTGGAAAAAAGTAAATATAGTGCCCATCTTTAAAAAAGGGAAGAAGGAGATTCTGGGGAACTCCAGACCGGTCAGCCTCACCTCAGTCCCAAGAAAAATCATGGAGCAGGTCCTCAAGGAGTCCATTTTGAAGTACTTGGAGGAGACGAAGGTGATCAGGAACAGTTAACATGGATTAGAAAAGGGCAAGTCATGCTTGACCAACCTGATTGCCTTCTATGATGAGATAACTGGCTCTGTGGATATGGGGAAAGCGATGGACGTGATATACCTTGACTATAGCAAAGTTCTTGATACGGTCTCCTACAGTATTCTTGCCAGCAAGTTAAAAAAGTATGGATTGGATGAATGGACTATAAGGTGGATAGAAAGCTGGCTAGATCATTGAGCTCAACAGGTAGTGATCAACGGCTCCATGTCTAGTTGGCCATCAGTATCAAGCAGAGTGCCCCAGGAGTCAGTTCTGGGGCCAGATTTGTTGACCATTTTCATTAATTATCTGGATTGTGTGATGGATTGTACCCTCAGCAAGTTTGCAGATGACACTAAGCTGGGGGAAGAGAAGGTCCAGAGTGACCTAAAGAAAATCGGAGGATTTGGCCAAAGGAAATCTGATGGGGTTCAACAAGGACAAGTGCAGAGTCCTACACTTAGGACGGAATAATCCCATGCACTGCTATAGGCTGGGGACCGACTGGCTAAGCAGCAGTGGGTTGGGTTACCTAGGAAGGTGGTGGAATCTCCATCCTTAGAGGTTTTTAAGGCCCGGCTTGACAAAGACCTGGCTGGGATGATTTAGTTGGGGTTGGTCCTGCTTTGAGCAGGGGTTGGATTAGATGACCTCCTGAGGTCTCTTCCAACCCTAATCTTCGATGATTCTATGCCAGGTGCCCAGTTTTCGACCGGAATGCCTAATTGAAAAGGGACCCTTATGGCTGCAATCAGTACTGCTTACTGGGCCGTTCATAGTCCAATTGGAGGCACAGCAGGGCAGGCAGGCTCCCTACCTGGTTTTGTGTGGCTCCTAGAAGCAGCAACATGTCCCTCCAGCTCCTAGCCACAGGGGTGGCCAGATAGCTCCGCGCATTGCCCCCATGCTGTGTGCCTGCTCTGCAGCTCCCATTGGCCAGGACCTGCCTGCACCCTTCACCCTGAAACCCCTTCTGCACCCAAGCTCTCTCTCAGAGCCCGTACACTCCCTCATACTCCCTGCCCCAGCCCTGAGCCCCTTCCTGCACCAAAACCCTCTCCCACACCCCAACCATTTGCCCCAGCTCCCTCCCACACCCTGAACCCTTCATTTCTGTCCCCACCCCAGAACCTGCACCCCCTAGCCGGAGTCCTTACTCCCTCCTGCATCCCAACCCCCTATCCCATAGCACACTCCAAACCTCTTGGCCCCAGTCAGGAGCACCCAAATCTCTCATCCCTGGCCCCACCCCAGAGCCCACACCCCGAGCTAGAGCCCTCACTTCCCCTGCACTCCAACCCTTTGCCCCATCCTGGAGCCCCCTTCCACACCCTGAACCCCTTATTTCTTGCCTCACCCCAGAGCCTGCATTCCCACCCCAGAGCCAGTACCCCCTCCCACACCCCATCCCTTGCCTCAGCCTGGAGTCCCCTCCCACACTTTAAATCCCTTGGCCCCATCCCACCATCTGGAGCCCCCTCCTGTACCTCAAACTCCTCATCCACAGCCCCACCACAGAGTCCGCACCTGCAACCAGAGCCATTAAAGCTTCCTCTATCCCTGCCCCAGCCCAGTGAAAATGAGATAGTGAGCGAGGGTAAGGGAGAGCGAGGGAGGGAGGAGGGATGGAGTAAGCAGGGTGAGGGGCCTTGGTGAATGGGCAGGATAGGGGCAGGGCCTCAGGGAAGGGGCAGGGCAAGGATGTTTGGTTTTCTGCTATTAGAAATTTGGCAACTCTAGCTGCCCCCATCCCAAATACATACGTCAAACTACGTCTTGCCCAGAAGCTAGAGACTAAGGCCATGATTCCACAAAGCTCTTATGCATGTGCGTAACTTTAAGCACATGCATAAGTCTCTGGTTAAGCATATGCTTAAGCGCTTTCTTGCATTGGGGTGAGAGAGAAACTTCTAGAAGAAGGATGAAAGCTACAGTATATTGGCAAAAGAATGCCAAGGGATATTACCTATATAACACTCAAAACTTATCAGGCATTCCTTCCGGTATTTAATACCTAATTTTATGAAACAATAAGGAGAAACAGTGGTGCTGATCTCAACAGATCTTTCAAGCCAGTTTTAATAAAAGAGAGATTATTACTTGCTCTTGTTCCTTTAAATATATTAAAGTTTGTATTTCTTGTCTTGACATATTCATTTACAATTTGTTTAGTTTTACTGAGAAGTTCTGAAAAACTGACTGACATTTCTCCCCACTGCTACTGGATTACTACTGCAGCAAAAGTTATTGTATTTCCCATTTTTAAATACTTGTAAGAAACTCAGATGCTCCTGTGATCGGGGTCAGGTATATAAGCAGAGCAAACAGTCAGAGAGAGAAAATAATTAAGACCGTGTCCTGGATTCATAGTAAAGTCCAAGTTTACTGCAATTTGAAGCCATAAATTCACAGCCTATTGTAAATGAAGAGTGATGTTATTAACATTTCCAGGAGTTTTATTTGGTCAACTCTGATTTAAAAAGAAATATACATAGAAAAACTTAAATTTGACATTAGGTAACAAAGCCTCCCCTTTTGCTATTTTTATTTTATCTTTTTAATGGTAGGTGCAGAGTTCTATCTTCCAGTAATTGCATCTGCAAATTTGAAACACTGTTTTTGTGTCTGTTTATTTGACATGTATTATAGGGTTTTAGTTTTGTTTCTTATATAATCTCTTCCCAAAAAGGACAGTCTGCTCAGGATGGCTGAGAATTAGTCAGCCAAAGAAGGGGTTTTAAAGAGACTGTCTGAGCCTTAAATGACATCTTTGAGGTAATCCTTAGGCCTCAATCCAGCAAAGCATTTAAGGATATGCGTAACTTTGTTTTTTGTACAGTGCCTAGTACAATGGCTCTGATCTCAGTTGGGATCATGCTACTGTAATACATATAATAGTTCATTTAAGATTAGAACTCCATTTTTGGTGAATGTTGTGTATTCTGTCCTGTTTAATTAATGATATGCCTAGTCAGCTATAAGTGCTATATTTTTTCTATTATGACATGTAAAGAAACTATTAGTTTTTGTCTGATTGCTTTTAAGCCATTTTCAAAGATCAGAAATGGACCACATTTCTGTAACTATTCCAGCTCAAATACAATGGGCCAATTTTTGCACATTGTTTATAGTCAGTGTAACAAGATGTACTGGCCCTTTAAGGGCCAGAAGGCCTGAGGGTAGCCAGTTATACTCAGTCAGCTCACCTGTACCATAATTAACTCTATTTTCACCAGAGGGGGCAAGACTAATTGGGATCAGGTGACCGCCTGAAACATCTTGGTCTCAAGAAAAGTCAGTTTGCAAAAGGAACCAAAGAGAGCAAGCGGGGCTTGTGGAAGGCCCTGAAGGAGGCTCTGGAAGGACTCCAGAGAAATAACCTGGGAGTCAGTGCTCTATCCCAGAGCCAGAGAGACCTAAAAGGTAGC
This sequence comes from Dermochelys coriacea, assembly GCF_009764565.3. Classification (NCBI taxonomy): domain Eukaryota; kingdom Metazoa; phylum Chordata; order Testudines; family Dermochelyidae; genus Dermochelys; species Dermochelys coriacea. The sequence goes on from NC_050068.2 coordinate 149,051,929, forward strand.
CCAGAAAGAGCTGGGAACTGAACCTGGTGGGCAGGTTGAAGAGAATCCCAAGAGGAGCAAAAGAACCTTGGTTTGGGTGAACTTTTGTTGAAACTTTTAGTTACACCAAAAGCAGGTTCAAACTAGACCTGACTTAGCCACAGGCTTAAGTCAAGGACAAAAACTGGCCATCAGAAGGCCAAAGAAGCGATCAGTCGGGGGTGCTATGGGCAAAGACCCTGGCAACATCATATCCTGATTCCAGAGGGGCACTGAGGCAGTGATTGGGGGCATTTACATATACATGCATAACCTCCTCTTTACATCTAAGAGTAAAACTCTTGACAAGAGAGAACTACCTGCCAAAATGCTATGCCTTGAAAAAGGTAATATGCCAACTGCTAACTCAGAAAGGAAATATATTCTTCTTCATAGATGGAGTACAATAGTCCACACCTGACTGTGTAGATTTTACATTGTCATGTAAGGTTCAGGAAATAAGTAATCTATGTGCCATTGGATAATGAATCTCAGAATATTTATCCATTTCTAGTCTCATTTTTACCTCTTCGAATAGGTAGTTAGGACCAGACTGGCAGCTGGATCTCTATCAGCCCCCATTATTATAGCTGTAGATTCCAACCTCCAAACAAACAAGTAATTAGATGACTTACAAGTTATTAGATGACTGATTAACTTTGCACCCATTAAATCAAGGACGTTGTTAAAACTGTTGCCTATGTCATCGCCTAGAGCATCGCCGTGCCTACGGACCAGAAAGTGGGACACCAGCTCTTTTGCACAAGCCCTCCCCATAGTTTTATTTTCAAATTCCACTACTTAAATAATCTGTACATACAGTTAACTCAGATAACATCAGAATCCAACGATTTACTTCAGAGTAGCAGCCGTGTTAGTCTGTATTCGCAAAAAGAAAAGGAGTACTTGTGGCACCTTAGAGACTAACAAATTTATTAGAGCATAAGCTTTCGTGAGCTACAGCTCACTTCATCGGATGCATTTGTTGGAAAAAACAGAGGAGAGATTTATATACACACACACAGAGAACATGAAACAATGGGTTTATCCTACACACTGTAAGGAGAGTGATCACTTAAGATAAGCCATCACCAGCAGCAGGGGGGGGGAAAGGAGGAAAACCTTTCATGGTGACAAGCAAGGTAGGCTAGTTCCAGCAGTTAACAAGAATATCAGAGGAACAGTGGGGGGTGGGGTGGGAGGGAGAAATACCATGGGGAAATAGTTTTACTTTGTGTAATGACTCATCCATTCCCAGTCTCTATTCAAGCCTAAATTAATTGTATCCAGTTTGCAAATTAATTCCAATTCAGCAGTCTCTCGTTGGAGTCTGTTTTTGAAGCTTTTTTGTTGAAGTATAGCCACTCTTAGGTCTGTGATCGAGTGACCAGAGAGATTGAAGTGTTCTCCAACTGGTTTTTGAATGTTATAATTCTTGACGTCTGATTTGTGTCCATTCATTCTTTTACGTAGAGACTGTCCAGTTTGGCCAATGTACATGGCAGAGGGGCATTGCTGGCACATGATGGCATATATCACATTGGTAGATGCGCAGGTGAACGAGCCTCTGATAGTGTGGCTGATGTGATTAGGCCCTATGATGGTATCTCCTGAATAGATACTGGATTTCTACATAGACTGCTTCCGCCGACGTGCACGAGCTGAAATTGTGGAAAAGCAGCATCGCTTACCCCATAACCTCAGCCATGCAGAACACAGTGCCATCCACAGCCTCAGAAACAACTCTGACATCATAATCAAAAAGGTTGACAAAGGAGGTGCTGTCGTCATCATGAATAGGTCGGAGTATGAACAAGAGGCTACTAGGCAGCTCTCCAACACCACTTTCTACAAGCCATTACCCTCTGATCCCACTGAGAGTTACCAAAAGAAACTACAGCATTTGCTCAAGAAACTCCCTGAAAAAGCACAAGAACAAATCCGCACAGACACACCCCTGGAGCCCCGACCTGAGGTATTCTATCTGCTACCCAAGATCCATAAACCTGGAAATCCTGGACGCCCCATCATCTCAGGCATTGGCACCCTGACAGCAGGATTGTCTGGCTATGTAGACTCCCTCCTCAGGCCCTTCGTTACCAGCACTCCCAGCTATCTTCGAGACACCACTGACTTCCTGAGGAAACTACAGTCCATTGGTGATCTTCCTAAAAACACCATCCTAGCCACTATGGATGTAGAAGCCCTCTACACCAACATTCCACACAAAGATGGAGTACAAGCCGTCAGGAACAGTGTCCCCGATACTGTCACGGCTAACCTGGTGGCTGAACTTTGTGACTTTGTCCTCACCCATAACTATTTCACATTTGGTGACAATGTATACCTTCAAATCAGCGGCACTGCGATGGGTACCCGCATGGCCCCACAGTATGCCAACATTTTTATGGCTGACTTAGAACAACGCTTCCTCAGCTCTCGTCCCCTAATGCCCCTACTCTACTTGCGCTACATTGATGACATCTTCATCATCTGCACCCATGGGAAAGAAGCTCTTGAGGAATTCCACCATGATTTCAACAATTTCCATCCCACCATCAACCTCAGCCTGGACCAGTCCACACAAGAGATCCACTTCCTGGACACTACGGTGCTAATAAGCGATGGTCACATAAACACCACCCTATATCGGAAACCTACTGACCGCTATTCCTACCTACATGCCTCTAGCTTTCATCCAGATCATACCACTCGATCCACTGTCTACAGCCAAGCGCTACGATATAACCGCATTTGCTCCAACCCCTCAGAAAGAGACAAACACCTACAAGATCTCTATCATGCATTCCTACAACTACAATACCCACCTGCTGAAGTGAAGAAACAGATTGACAGAGCCAGAAGAGTACCCAGAAGTCACCTACTACAGGACAGGCCCAACAAAGAAAACAACAGAACGCCACTAGCCATCACCTTCAGGCCCCAACTAAAACCTCTCCAACGCATCATCAAGGATCTACAACCTATCCTGAAGGTCACCATGAAAGGTTTTCCTCCTTTCCCCCCCCGCTGCTGGTGATGGCTTATCTTAAGTGATCACTCTCCTTACAGTGTGTATGATAAACCCATTGTTTCATGTTCTCTGTGTGTGTGTATATAAATCTCTCCTCTGTTTTTTCCACCAAATGCATCCGATGAAGTGAGCTGTAGCTCACGAAAGCTTATGCTCTAATAAATTTGTTGGTCTTTAAGGTGCCACAAGTACTCCTTTTCTTTTAACGATTTACTATTTGCTTCCTCATCCTGTTGGTAACTAATCATAGAATAATAATAAACATATTCGTTTTACAGTAATTTCATCTATATATTTCAAAGCACTTTACAATGGTGGACAAGTGCCCATATTTGCAAACTGAAGCACAAAGAGGTTAAGTGACTTGTTTAAGGTCAGACACAGCTAGTGGCATAGTTAGGAATAGAACCCATGTCATTTGATTGAAGTTCATGCCCTAGTCTCTGGACCACCCTGCCATAAATTTGCTAGAGGTGGCTGCAATATGGTTGCACCTGCTACAAGAACTAAAATTTTGTATCCAAATAAGAGACCCCCTGAATCATCCAGTCCTTAAATTATGTTACCTGCTTTTTATTGGAAAATTTTGTATATTGCAGTGACAGGACCTAGCCAGTTATAAATCAGTGAGATGCTATAGCGGCCACACTTTTTATCCCTGAAGGTGTTAGAACAGTTCTGATTGTTTAGTACCTTCCAAAGGAAAAAAAAACCCAGTAATATGGTATACTGTGTCAACACAATATTGAAATAAAGGATAATTATGTTCTTTGCTAAATAAATAGAAACATAATGTAATGTATCAGATGCTGGGTAAATTAATTTGTGTATTTCTTTGTGTGTAATGGACATATTTTATATCAGATAGTTCCTGAAGTATTCATTTGTGGTTTATCATCTCAATACTTTTACTTTTCCAACTGATAGGAAGACTAAGAAAGAAGGGTTTTTAATGTACAGATCACTAAAATGTAGAACACATCTGTTACTGAATCAGATTCCTGTTGAGCTTGGTAGCAAAACCTTAAGAGATATTACAAAAGATACTAAGATCCTAAATAACAAAGGTAAGAATTAATCTGGGAGGTCAATGCATCTTACATGGTTAAACTGAGGAATGGATTAATGCTGGAATCTGTTCCTATCAGCTGCAAACCAGTTATTTCTTTTTGTCACGTTTTTACCTGATTTGTATCTCAGACGGGGCTGATCTCGAAGAGCTGTGCTCAGAGACCTTTCATAAAATCACTTTCCCATTTATCCTTCAGTTGACAGAGGTAGTACCTTGACTTGTTCAAGCTTAAAAGGGCCATATGTGTACTTTCTTTAGCATGTGAAACAAAAATAAAACAACATTGGAGCTACTTCTATGTTAACAGATACCTAACAACTTTAATATACAGTTCTATATCTGAGTAGAATCAGTGTGTCTCTATTAACTTCAATTGAGTTATGCCCACTTGCAGCAGCTGAGGACCTGGTCCTGCACTTTTTTTTAGAAAGGCAAATCTTTACTTTCTAGGTCCATGAACTGCAAGTAATAAGTGAACTGAGTCACCAATACTACTAAATCATATTTCATATGAGAATAATTAACCTGCTGAAATAACTGATATTGAAATGACTGACGTTAGATCCTCTGGTTGTAACAACTGATGTTATAGACCATATTACATTCCTTCATTAGGGATCATGGATAGTATTAAATATTAAAGTATCATTGTATGTTCCATTCATTATTTATTATACTGATTTAATGGATAATGTTTCTGTTATTTTTGATGGTTCAAACCACGTGCAGTTTTTGCATGATATAATGCTATTATGAGTAATATCTGATCTTAATCTAATTTCATTATTATTAAAAATATAATGCACTGAATCTGGAAAAAATAATCTGGTTAATAATATAGTTCATTTCAAAATCTCATTTTACAATAAAAGCTATGCTACTAAGAGAATATCTAATTAAAAATGCAAGTTTTATTGAATACACTCATGATAAAAATCTCAAAGAAATTATACAAAAATAGAATAGATAATAACAATTGAGTTTTTAACCTTTAAACCTAATTAATAACAGATATTTATTAATGTCTAATTAATAACAGATATTCCTTTAATTTCAGGCCAGGAGAAATAATTCAAATTCAGCACACTTCACAGATATAAGGGAAGGGGGAAACTTCAGAAAGCTCTACTAGATTAAGATAAATCCTAAAATATTTTAATTTTTACAGTGTTAATGTCCAAGCAGAATCTCAGAAAGGCCTGAAATTTAGAGGGTTCTATCCAGGAAAAAATATCTGAAGCCTTCTGGGCCTCAGAAGGCTTGATTTATTGACTGCTAGGTTTATTATATTCAGAAGGCTATGGAGGGGCCATAAAATAAAAGGAGCCCCCCCAACGGAAACTAGTGGGGCTACTCCTTTAGGTGTTGAGATCAGATGTAAATAAGTGCCCTACCTCTCGCAGAAAACAACTTCCAATGCCAGAATTGTTTCTTTCCCTCCTCCCAGTGCTAGAGCTGAAGAGTAACCTTTGTGCGAATGGTTCCAAAAAGCAGAGAGATGGCTAGCTGTCCAAAAGTTTTAAAAGTTGACTAATCCCCCTTCCCCACTTCTCTGCATAGTAATAATCCATCTGGCTAGTTTAATGCAGGGGAACCTCCTAATCATATGTGTTTGTGCTGAATCCCTTCCTCGATAGTTGGTTTGTTGGTTTGGAAGTAAGGAGAAGGGGAAAAAATTTCTACATACTAGTCCCTTTCTGCAGAATGGAGCTTGGCCCTGATCCACAAAAGCATTTAATCACGAGTAATCCTACTGAAATCAATTGAGGGATAGAAACAAAGTGATAATGATTCACTTTAAGTTCATGGGAACTCAATGGACTCCTCATATACAGAGTGAACAATGGAATGTTCTGCCAATAGGGTGACCAGATAGCAAGTGTGAAAAATTGGGATGGGGGTGGAGGGTAGTTGGCACCTATATAAGACAAACCCCAAATATCGGGACTGTCCCTATAAAATCGGGACATCTGGTCACCCTATCTGCAAATGTTAGGGTAGTTCCACTTCAATATATAAGATCACCTGTGCCACTTTATAAATAAAGCGGAACTAACCTAACATTTGCAGAACATCCTATTGTTCACTCTGCTTGTGTGTTATATGTCCCCCCATCCCCAGCACACTTAGTCTTGTCTATTTAGATAGCCTGTTATTTGGGTTAGGGACTGTCTTTTTTTCTGTTAATATACTGCTTAGCACAATGGGGCTCGGATCTCGGTTGGAGTCCCTAGGTGCTATTGTATTAAAAATAATAAATAGTAATAGATAATTAAAAATAGAAATCTGTTTTTGTGATGGTTGCTGTATTCTGTCCTGTTTAATTAATGATATGCCTAGTCAGCCATAAGTGCTGTATTTTTTCTATTATGACATGCAAAGGGACTATTAGTTTGTTTGTTTTTTTAAAAAAGGTACTCTTAAAGATCAGAAGTGGATCACACTTCTGCAACTATTCAACACACTGGTCCATTTTTTAAGCATTATTTTACAGCAATTATAACAGGGTAGCTCGCCCCTTTAAAGGCCAGAGGGCCTGGAGCTAGTTAGCCCTCTTCAATAAGCTCCTCTGTACCATAAATAAGTATTTTAGCCAGTGGGGGCAGGACTAATTGGGATCAGGGGAGATTTAAGTATGACAATTGTTGATATTTGGAATGGTTTATTTGGGAAGCATCCAGAAATATATGCAAACACCTCCCTTTTAAGAAAGTCACTTTAAAAAAAATTACTATGTCAATCTTGATCGGAGATTGCATAAATATAATTCCTAATACAGCAGAGCTAAGAGTGTGATTTGGAACTTCAGCTCTTGATTAGAAATATGACACTCTTTCAGCCTCAATCTCAAGAATAAACACATCCTGATAGATAAATCACAACCACCTGAGTCATGTGACTCCAGAACCTAATGCCCCTCTTGACTTAATATTGTTTTCAAGCATACCTGTTTTTACTGAAAGAGCAGAATTTTCTGTAACCAACGTGGACTCACCACCTAGTGATGCTGTCATAAATATAAAGGGAAGACTAACCACCTTTAAATTCCTCTTGGCCAGAGGAAAAACCCTATCACCTGTAAAGGGTTAAGAAGCTAAAGATAACCTTGCTGGCACCTGACCAAAATGACCAATGAGAAGACAAGATACTTTCAAAGCTGGGGGGGGGAAGGGTTCTCTCGGTCTGTGTGTTGTTTTTGCCAGGACCAGAGCAGGAATGCAGGTCAGAACTCCTGTAAAGAGTTAATAAGCAATCTAGTTAGATATGTGTTAGATTCTGTTTTGTTTAAATGGCTGATAAAATAAGTTATGCTGAATGGAATGTATATTCCTGTTTTTGTGTCTTTTTGTAACTTAAGGTTTTGCTTAGAGGGATTCTCTATGTTTTGAATCTGATTACCCTGTAAGGTATTTATCATCCTGATTTTACAGAGGTGATTCTTTTACTTTTTCTTCAATTAAAATTCTTCTTTTAAGAACCTGATTGCTTTTTCATTGTTCTTAAGATCCAAGGGTTTGGGTCTGTGTTTACCTATGCAAATTGGTGAGGATTTTTATCAAGCCTTCCCCAGGAAGGGGGTGTAGGGCTTGGGGGGATTTTGGGGGGAAAGATGTTTCCAAGTGGGCTCTTTCTCAGTTATATTTTGTTAGATGCTTGGTGGTGGCAGCAATAAAGTCCAGGGACAAAAGGTAAAATAGTTTGTTCTTTGGGGAAGTTTTAACCTAAGCTGGTAAAAATAAGCTTAGGGGGTTTTTCATGCAGGTCCCCACATCTGTACTCTAGAGTTCAGAGTGGAGAAGGAACCTTGACAGATGCACTCTAATTTTTTCAAAATGCAAAAGCATCTAGTTTACAGTGTTGTTGTAGCCATGCTTGTCCCAGGATATTAGACAGACAAGGTGGGTGAGGTAATATCTTTTATTGGACCAACTTCTGTTGGTGAAAGAGACACGCTTTCAAACTCTATTTAGAATTGGTCAACAAAATATATTACCTCACCCATCTTGTCTCTCTGAAGCATTTTAGTCACACTCATTGGATTTCCTGGCACATGTTCATTGCACGTTTCATTCCATGCAGCTGGAATATAGTTGGATCATATGTGGTTTCTACATTAGCATTCCTATTTGAAGCTGATGAGAGTTTATAACAGTGGCAAAACATGTGTGAGTGTCTGCCAGTCTTGTGGCTGTACCCTACTAAGTCAACTACTTATTCATACCTACTGGAGTTACTCCTTTAACTCAAGTGGTAGGGGGATTTGCTTGTCCTGAAGGTCCAATTGAGGTTTACTACATACTTTCAAAGAACTATTCCACAATGTTTCTCCATTATCCACACTAGCCACTCCCAGTAAACTGTGCAATGGGAATTGTCTAGCTTCAGTAGGCACAATTAAACCAGGAGGTGTCCCTGCTTTGCCAAATCACCAGAAGCTGAGCTCTGGTAGGAAGCTAAAATCTGTTACTTTTCTGCTTTCACTTATAGGGAAGTCCTGTCAGATTTGAGAGACATTGATAACCTTTCAACAAAATTTTCAAACTAACATAAATAATTCTATAGAAAGGGCACAATTATCTATTAAATTCTGTAGTTTGCTTTAAAAATGCTATGCAAAGGATATAATTCACTATTAACATCTTTAAGATTTTTGAAGTAATTTCTAAAGAACACCATTTAATATCTTTCGAACTCTATGCAGTTTGTCTCTATTAAACCCTGTAAGACTTTAACTTAAGGGATTTGTGGTGGCTTCTTTCTTGTCCCCATACTTAAAGAAAACTACTAGATGAAGAATAACATAAAAAGTACTAAGAGAGCCCAAGTACACACACCTGCCCCCAAAATATTTGACATGAAACATATCACAGTAGTAGTGAGGATTTTTCAATTCTGCCACTTAGTGAGTTTGTATCAAAATGAGTTCCACTTCATAAATACAGGGTATTTCAATACATGTTAAACAGAGTATAGATGTTCTCAACAAAAGTCCCACCACAAATCTGTGGCTTCACTAGCGGAAAAAGAAATATGTAATCCCAAAGAGCAACTAACCCCTGTATCAGGAAAGGCATTGGAGCAGCCTAACTACCATCTCTTAAATCCCAGGAAGCTACACAAAGTGGCCTCAACTGAGTCTAACAGGCCCAGCAGGAAGCCAAGATATTCAAAGAAAAAATCCACTTTTGCTGACAAGTTCATAGTCGGGCGCATGCTGGCCTTTTGACCTCTCAACAGGCGGTTTCACAGATCACAGAGACTTCTCAGCAGCCTGTGAACATGTCACTGTCTTATGAAACTCTACAGTATATAAACTCTTATCTGGACTTCATTTCCCTCTCTGGCAGCACGACACAGGCTCTCAGGTGAGTAGCTTTTCCCTCTCTGAAGGCAACTGATTTTGTTCGTCTCACACGCAGCAAAAGTATTCTGTTAAACTGGCCAGTAAGTTATTGTCTTTGGGCATGTCTATACAGAGAGAGAGAGAGAGAGAGAGAGAGAGAGAGAGAGTGAGTGTGGCAAGATGGGGTGTAAATCACCTCACACTAGCTTGCCATGCCCTAAGTTGCAGTGTGGACCCTGATGCCGTACACAAAAAGCTCCATAATGTGTTTTGACCTTCTGCTCTAACAGGAGAGGTTATGACTAGAGCTGGGTGAATAATTGTTTTTTTTTATTTCACAAGCAGTTTTGAAAAATTGGAAAAATAATTTGTTTTGGGTTGAACTGAATCCAAAAATTGCAAAAAGTGCTGGCAAATGTAAAAAAAATCTGTTTTGTGTCATGAGAAACATGTTTCATTCAATCTGAAAATTCCTTTCAATTCTCTTTAAAGGACCACAGAGGTGGTGGTAATAGAAGCATCTACCTTCTAGCTTGTAACCCAGTGGTTAGGGCACTCACCTGGGATGTGGCAGTCCCTGTTCCAGTGACTTTTTTTTTAATAAAGTGGAATAGCTTCAACAGGAGAGATAGAGATCTCCAACCCACAATATCCCATTGTACAGTGGCTTAGACACTCTCCTTAGTGGGGGGAGACCTGTGTTTAAATTCCTTCTCCACATCAGGTAGAGGGGGGGAACCAAACATGGGTCTTCCACATCCCCGGTAAGGGTCCTAATTACTCTGCTTAAGTTATAGAAAGCACACTACTGCAACCACCTCCTTCTCTGGCCATTTTGTGAATGATGTCTCAGTAAATGACATGTTCAGTAAATTCATGTCATATTCAAAAATAGTTTTAGATCACCAAAAATATATTTCTGGTGGTTTTTCTTATTCACCATTTTTTTTCAAGTAGTGAATAATTAAATACCATGTTCATAACATTACAAGAGGCTCTTTGAATTTGGACATCACACTGATAAACAGTAACAGAGTAGTAAAAATACATGCTAATATCCTTGTGTAAGGGGACTGTTGCCCCCTTACTAACATTCAGTGGGAGTGTTTTAGTTGCTAGCTCCCAGTACTAAAAAGGGGGAAGGGTCGATGGAGAATCAGGACCCTGAGGCTGACAGCTCCCAGGAACAATGGGGAGAAGCTAATGCTCCAGGTCAGCTTGAATGACAGGGCAGGCAGGCTAATCAGAGAGTCAGGAGACCAGGGAGGTCCCATCCTCCGTGTGAGCTGGATTTGCCTGGGCCAGACAGAGTGGGACCAAGCGAAGGAGAAAGCAGGGTCCCAAGCTAAGCTGGGGAGCAGAGCTGTGCCAGATCCAGAGGGGCCAGAAAAGCAGCCCACAAAGCAGGTCAATGCTGGGAGCAGAGTCACAGAAGCAGCCTGCAGAGCAGACCTGTCCTGGGAGCAGAGCTGCAGCAACCAGAGCCAGAGGGGCCAAAGAAGCAGCCTAGGGAGCTGGAGGCAAAGCAGCAGCAGTGCTCAGACAGAGTGGTGCAGCTGGGGCTGGAGCAATCTGGAGCTGGGTGTTGTGAGCAGCTGGGGAGAGCGAGAGGGACCCTGGGCAGCGGGCCCAGCACAGGGAGACGCCTCAGCCAAGGGGCTTGCAGGCCAGGCTTGGATCGTAACCCCGACAGGGAGGGGGCAACATTGGGAAGAAGGGTCCTGCCACCTAGAGCCTGAGAGCGTGTGGCCACCACCAGAGCAAGTGTCCAACCCACAGCATCCCTGCAGCACAGCTAGGGCCTGAGAAGAAGGCCTGGGACTTACAAGGAACAGACTGTGACCTGCCCCGACATTCCAGAGACATGGTTTGTGATGTTCCCTGCCACAGAGCGGGGTGATGTGTTTCCTTTAACCTTCCCCATTATTCCTTATTCTTTTTTAAATTAATTGATTAAATAACTTGCATTTGCTTTAACTTGTACATAATGGTCAGTGGGGCAGAGAAGTGCCCAGTGCAGAGAGAGTACCCCGGAGTGGGGACACCCTAGCCCCTGTCCTAGGTGACTACAGCAGGGTTGGGGGTCGAGCCCCCCAGGAATCCTGGGCCCAGCCTTGTTGGGGTTACGAGGACTCTGCCAGATAGGGGAGTGGAAGGGGAGTCCTCAAGGGCAGGGAGGCCACTGGGTGAAAGGAAGTGGGAGCGAGGACTCAAATCCTTTCCTTTCGCTAGTCCACTTCACTAGGGTAGTGCAGAAGCCAGGAAAGTTCGCCACAATAGCAGGAGTATTCCCCCGCTTACACTTGCAAGAAAATTTCTGTGACCCCTCAATATGAGGGACTACAGTGGCTACCAATGTAACCACAGAGCAGTGTCTCAGATTACCAGTTTTTCCTATACATAGAATAACAGATAGCACTAATAACTGCCAGACCATGGTTAGCATATTCTGCCTTTTTACTGTCTCCCGCTGTATATGTACAACTCATGTTACTAATAATGTGATTTGAATCTTTCCATTCCTTTCTATGCATAAATTGGAAATTCATCCTGTTATAGTGAGTGCAAGACAGGCAGATGCTTTGATTTCATTTGTAGTTGTAATTTCTTGTCTGGTTGGTGGCAGTTTCTGAATGAGGGTTGTTGGTTTTTGTTTTTTTTTGTTTTTTGCTTCAACATTTGGTTTGGTACATCTTTATTTACTGGACCATTTGTTCTGTCAAGCAATCTGTTTAGTTATATTTTATTAATGTTTATAATTAAAAATGTAGGGTCTGATTCTAATCACATTTGCACCAATTTTATACTACTGTAACTTTATTTAAATTAATGGGGTTATCCTGTCTTATACCAGTACAAGATCAAAATGAGTCCAATTATATCCTTAATGTCATGTAGCTTTCTGCAGTACATTTCAAATAAACTCTGAACACATAAATTGTAGAATGTGGGCTCTTCATCGCCAGGCATCAAAGAGAAAGTCTGATGTAATTTGATTGATGACATTAGCCAGAGGAAGAGACAGAGCTCACCAGGTGGAATCCTGGGATTTGCAAAAATTGGCAAAAGAATTGAAATAGTCAGAATAACCGACAATGGCGGTGAGCAGCACTCTATTCTTTATTACAGATTATCCCCACTCCTATGTTAATGCAAAGAAGCGAAACTGGGGACTGGGTATGCCCTACAATCTTCTTATGTCTATATATTAAAGGAATCAAAGAACAAATAAGAGGAGGTCCCACATATACTTTGAAGGGCCTGATCCAAAGGCCATTAAAGTCAATGGGGGTCTGTGCAAATTCTCTGGATTTTGACACGTTATTGCAAGGAATAAAAATAACAATTATAGCTAATTATGGAGTCCTTATCTGGTCCATATTTGAGAAAAACTTGGGACCTTACCTCGATAAAGTAGTACATCATCTGGCCATTAGTTGAAGTAGAACAATAAGCAGTACATAGAAATTATGATGAACTGTGGATGCTGTTTTTTTCCCTTTTATTAAACAGCAGAGAATGTCATGGATGATTGCTAGATTCCTTTTCAAACTTAAGGAACTACTGAATAAATAAGGAAACAGATTGTTTTAGCAGCCTTTTTTATAGGTCTGTAAATTACTTGAAGAAGGGGAAGCTGATGAGTGTTGTAAAAGACCATATGCTACAATGTGTGTTTATGACACCGGAAAAGCAAACATGAACATGATGGTTGCTGATTATACCTGTAGAAAACCAAAATCTAAAAGTTGTATGGGTTTTTTTGTTATGAAAGCACATATTTGAAAATAGTAGTCTTTCAAATTACTTTTATTATTATTAAAGGGCACAATAATACCATTTAATAATCCAGTTTACTAAGGGCAGCATATAAACATGTATAAAGCTTGTTAACAAGCATGCAGTCTCTTTCTTTATAAAACACTAGGTCAGTTATGGTTCTGGACATTCCAATCACAGCAGTGGTACCACTGTGTCAAACAGAGCATCAACAACATTGATGCTGTTACAACAATATTATATCAGATATGAAGACCTGAGGATGCACCTCCAGGTTCAGAACAAGAGGATAAACACTGGCACTCAGAAAATGCTGCTTTTCATCTCTACTCAAAGTGCAGTGAAGGTGCATTTAAAATAATTCAGTGTGTCATTGTGATTTCTTTCTATTTCTTCACTATTAAATTAAGGTTAAATTATTGTCACTCTTTCACCTGCAAATATATGACAGATTAATTGCCATTTTTTGGGGAGATACAAGTCCAGGGATAAAAATATTGTCTCTAAATTTCATAAAATGGCACTTTCGCTCAGGAATTGTACTCCCTTGTTTTGTTTTTCCCCATACAGAGAAACAAAAGATGTGCTAAATTACTTGTTTAATTTCATACACAGGGAAACTGAAATAGCTTCACAAGCTTTCTAGAAATACAAAGAAATTTGGGCCATAACCTCTGGTGCAGTGTGATGTTTTATACTGCACTGCCAGTGTAATTTGTCTGTGGAACCAGCATAACTGGCAATGAAAGAATTACCCTGCGGAAAGGGGAATCTTTTGACCCTGTAGAGGCTTCTAGACAAATTGGAAGATTGGGCCAAAAGAAATCTAATGAGGTTCAATAAGGATAAGTGCAGGGTCCTGCACTTAGGATGGAAGAATCCAATGCACCGCTACAGACTAGGGACCGAATGGCTCGGCAGCAGTTCTGCGGAAAAGGACCTAGGGGTGACAGTGGACGAGAAGCTGGATATGAGTCAGCAGTGTGCCCTTGTTGCCAAGAAGGCCAATGGCATTTTGGGATGTATAAGTAGGGGCATAGCGAGCAGATCGAGGGACGTGATCGTTCCCCTCTATTCGACACTGGTGAGGCCTCATCTGGAGTACTGTGTCCAGTTTTGGGCCCCACACTACAAGAAGGATGTGGATAAATTGGAAAGAGTACAGCGAAGGGCAACAAAAATGATTAGGGGTCTAGAGCACATGACTTATGAGGAGAGGCTGAGGGAGCTGGGATTGTTTAGTCTGCAGAAGAGAAGAATGAGGGGGGATTTGATAGCTGCTTTCAACTACCTGAAAGGGGGTTTCAAAGAGGATGGCTCTAGACTGTTCTCAATGGTAGCAGATGACAGAACGAGGAGTAATGGTCTCAAGTTGCAATGGGGGAGGTTTAGATTGGATATTAGGAAAAACTTTTTCACTAAGAGGGTGGTGAAACACTGGAATGCGTTACCTAGGGAGGTGGTAGAATCTCCTTCCTTAGAGGTTTTTAAGGTCAGGCTTGACAAAGCCCTGGCTAGGATGATTTAACTGGGACTTGGTCCTGCTTTGAGCAGGGGGTTGGACTAGATGACCTTCTGGGGTCCCTTCCAACCCTGATATTCTATGATTCTATGATTCTACACCTAACATGCTGCTGGCATTAGGGTCACATCAGGACCTCCATATATGGCAGTGATCTCTAGTATGGTTTTGGCCTGCTAGGGCTGTTAGCAGCCTGCAGGGGACTGGCCCTACAAAGATTTGGTGCAAACATGAAATGTATGCTATTTCTGAACACATACCCTCCTTCAACACAGTGCAGAGAAAGAATTGCAGAACCTCATGATCCACCATATAATACGCTAATAAGTTTTCTGGAACACAGTGTACAATTTAAGCTTAGGGGAGGGATAGCTCAGTGGGTTGAGCATTGGCCTGCTAAACCCAGGGTTGTGAGTTCAATCCTTGAGGGGGCCATTTAGGGATCTGGGGCAAAAATTGGGGATTGGTCCTGCTTTGAGCAGGGGGTTGGACTAGATGATCTCCTGAGGTCCCTTCCAACCCTGATATTCTATGTCTATGTCTTCTTAAGGGACAGCAACTTATACAACATATAGATCTGAAGAATTAATGTCTGTTAAACTCAGCGATTTCCAATGCAGGTTAATCAAATATTTAGTTTCTGACCCACATCATCACTCATTAGTAAGATCTATGTACTGTAGAGTATAGGTCCGATCAAGTAACTGTCTGCCATTCGCTATTCTTTGAATTCTGCAGTTTTAGCCCAAAACTGTCAAAAATGTAGGAATAATTAAATTGTTTGATGTTACATAATGTCAGATTGCTGAAGAAAATAATGAGCTTCTATTCAGAGATTTTTGTAAGAGTGCAACAGGCTGTGGTTTTGTTCTGACTCATGAGATTGCTATTGCCTTCAAAGCTAGAAAACTTTAAAAAAATATGTACAGTTTAGCCATTTTGCACGTCCTGGATATGTTTGTAAGCCCAAAAGAATTAGGGATGGTCAGAGTGATTTGGAAACATGTCCCTCCCGATATTTTGTCTGTTGCTAGAAGGGAACTAAGTCTTCTTACAGATTCTGAAACATTTAATTTACTTTTTACTTTTTCAGTCTTCTGTGCTTCCAGGACACACCAAAATCAAATTTAGAATTACACCAGGGTATATGCTGGTAGGAAGATCTGCTACTTTTAAGGCCCCTTTTACACCACCGGAGTGTCATAAAGGGGACATAATGAAACATAATATTAATCCTTGAGTGAAATCTGCCCCCAGTGAAGTCAAATGGGAGTTTTGCCATTGATTTCACCGGTGATTTTGATACTGACTTGTTATGTGGCCTTTGACAGAAAACATGACTTCTTTAAACTCCTGTTTCTTCATTTGTAAAATGGGGCAAGGTGATTTACTTATGTGGTAAGAGTACTTTGAGGCATAAGTAAGCAATGTTTATATAATATTATAAAACTGAAAACTTATTAATTTGGCAAATGGCAAAAATAGGAACAAAACTCAGATGTTACTGTATCCCAAACCTGTGCTCAACAAATTAAAACTATGCTATAGAAAAATGATTTTTTAAAAAAAATGCTGTGCTTTTAAATACATTTTGTGAAATACAGAACAGACACTTTTTTTTGTAATTGAGACTTCAAAATCAATAATTTCTCAACTCTATAATCATCCTTCCTCCTGGACTCTACTGCAAGGAACATACAATCTTATAACCATAATGAGAAAGAGTTCCTAGAATGCATAAAAAATGTAATGCACTCCAATACAAGAAGGAAAAGAAATGGAATGTTTCAGCATAAAATTCCCTAACTTCAGACTAGAAAGTGGGCTGTTTGCCATCACATTTTAATTGTTTTGAATCAGTTAAAATGAATGCATGAAATGAAAATGAAATCAGTGGGTTTTATGCCATAGGCAACAATCGAATTTGAAACTTTCAGAAAAGGTTGGTTTTGTGTAATAGATTGCTATACATTCAAACAGTTACTCTCTGCCCTGGGTTTGTTGGTTCACTGACATTTCAGAACAGCTGTCTCTCAAGAGAGCTCCAGTAAGAAATAATTGATTGCCTTTGAGTTGATTTCAAACCCATTCAAAGCATGTGAGTTTTAAATGCATGGAAAACAATCCTTTAGAAATATTCTACATTGCATGAATGCAGAGTTTCTTAAAATGATTAAAATTGCCTGTAATATTTTTGAAAGAAGCTCACAGTTTTCAAGATGGCATGATTAACTGTGCTGGCTAAGCCAAAATAATTATATGCTGTGCTTATACCTGGAAGATTATGAGTATTTATAGAGCTACCAGCTAAGTGTGCACAGCACTTAACTGTTTTACAGGCAAAAAAGATACAGCCCCTGTCCTAAAGATCTTGCTGTCTAGGGCCCCAATCTTGCAAAGAGGTCCACATAAACATACCCTCTGGTGCCAGTGGGACCCAAAAGATGTCACAGCCTGGCACAGATAAACTGACATTGCACTGGGAGAAATGCACATTACGCTAGAGGGTAGGAACAGATTGTGAGGTTTCTTGTTATATATACACACAACATGTTAGTTCTGTATTCATATAGTAATTGAGTTTTTCAGTTTTTTTAATGGGGATTTAGATAAGTTTTTCATTAATTTTAATGGAAGCTATGTCTGATTTCCCTAGATAGCTTTGAAAAGCTCAACTAACAGATTAAAAATGTGTATTTTACATAGACATGGAGAGGGGTCATTTCTATATAAAGTGTCCGAAAAGTGGGTTTTGAGGAGGGATCTGAAATGGGAGAGTATGGTTGCATCGGTATCATGAAAGACATTCCAGGCATAGAAGGTAGCATGGGAAAAAAAAAAACTTATGTGAGAAGGGTGAGGGAAGTGGAATTGGCAAAGCACAAGAGCCAAGCAGGAGACAAGGCTTAATATAAAAAGGACAGATCTCAGGTAAGATATGGAGAAATAATTACTGCAGAAGGAGATGTGAAGACTGTTGATACCTGAATTTTCCTTTACTTACTAGCATAAGGAACACAGAATGGCAAAGGAGGGCAGTAGGGTGACCAGATGTCCCGATAAAATCGGGACTGTCCTGAGTTTTAGTTCTTTGTCCCGCGTCCCGACCGATGTACAGTGGGGACGCCATTTGTCCTGATAATGCGGCTTTGGCTGCTCCAGCATTTTTTTGTATTTTTTTTTTTTTTTTGCTTCGGCAACTCCTCTCCTGCCACTTTTTTTTTTTTTTTTTGCTTCCCCCATGTGTCCGGATATTTTGTCGGTTTCTTCTGGTCAACCTAGAGGGCAGCAAAGTTTGAAGAGATATACAAACCTAGAGAAAGGCAGCAGACAAAGACCTTAAAGGCACTTCATCGAAAGCCCATTACCATAACTGGAAAGAATCCCAATATAGGCTGCTTATGATGATACTACAGGAGCTGGTATGACAAATATATGACAAATGTGCTTCTTAAAAAGCTGGAAGATACAGGAATTGCAATAGCTGACATGAGAGGTCAGGGCTACGATAACGGTGCCAACATGAGAGGAAAGAATAGAGGAGTCCAGACACGGATCTGAGAGTTAAACCCTCAAGCTCTTTTTGTCCCATGCAGTTCTCATTCATTGAACTTGGTGGTCAGTAATGCAGCATCAGCTTCTAGTGAGGCTGCTGAATTTTTTTAATGTAATTCAAAGCATCTATGTATTTTTCTCTGCATCAACTCATCGATGGCAAATTTTGAAGCAACATCTGGGAATATCCTCTCTGACACTGAAACCACTGAGTGCCACACGATGGGAAAGTTGAGTGGAGGCAATAAAGCCTATCAAACACCAAACTGGGAAGACAGATAATGCCAAAG
Organism: Dermochelys coriacea; assembly: GCF_009764565.3. Taxonomy (NCBI): domain Eukaryota; kingdom Metazoa; phylum Chordata; order Testudines; family Dermochelyidae; genus Dermochelys; species Dermochelys coriacea. Next base: position 149,070,544 of record NC_050068.2, read on the forward strand.
TTGCCATTATGGAGGATAATGCTATGACAGGAACTGTTCATGGGAGAACAGTGGCAGAGGGAAATGGAATCACCAGAAACATACATCACTTCAAATTTCTGTGTGGCTTAGCGTTGTGGCATGACATACTGTCTGAAATGAATGTTGTAAGCAAGAGACTCCAAGGTGTTGATCTTGATATAGCTGGAGCAAGGGAACAACTGGACAAAGCAAAAGTCATACCTGCAGTCTTATCGGTCAGATGAGGGATTTCAAAACATTCTGAAGAATGCACAGAAGTTGGCAGAGGAACTTCATATTGAAGCTATTTTCCCACCCATTCAAGAATACAAGAGTCACCAAAGAAAAAGATATTTTGATTACGAGGCATGGGATAATCTCATAAGAGACCCCAAACAACAATTCAAAGCTGAATTCTTTAACCAGGTGCTAGATTGTGCAATACAGTCAGCTGAAGAATGTTTCATGCAGCTCAAGGAACACAGTAGTATATTTGGGATGTTGTATGATATTCCAAAACTCCTCACTATACCTGAAGAAGACCAGCAATGCAGAGCACTAGAGACAGTGTTGACACATGATGACATGGGCAATATTAATGTGGTAATTTAGGTGATGAACTGAAAGCGCTTTCAAGATACATTTCAGCAGGATCAACTCCATAGGCTGTTCTGGAATATATGTGCACAAATAAGATGACCACCCTCTTTCCAAATGCTTTTGTTGCTCGGCATATAATTCTGACACTTCCTTGAATAGTTGCCAGTGGAGAAAGCAGCTTCTCCAAGCTGAAGTTAATTAAAACACACCTACACTCCACAATGACATAGGAGAGGCTGGCTGGCCTTGCAACCATCTCAATAGAGCATGAGCTGGCCCAGACTTCAGGAAGCAATTCAAATCTTTGCAACCAAGAAGGCATGGAAAGCACCCCTTTGATTATTCAAACAGATAAAAATGCCAGTGTTTACTATGCAGACAAGAAAAGTTACATTTGCTGTTCAGGCGTTTGAAAGTTAAGTGTTACTTAAAATTTTTGAACAAGGCATTTTAAGTTGTTAGTTCTCCTTTACTGGGGTAGGTAGCAGAGCAGTACCATGAGAGGAGTAGAACAGGAAGAAGGCAGAATTGAGACCTTTCAAAGTTTTGGCCCAAGCGAGGGGGCATGGGGGCATCATTTGAGCTCCCTGCCTCAGGTGCCAACATGTTGTGGGCTGGCCCTGTGTCTCTGACTTAGAATCTCTAGGCACATGCATGGAGTGCAGATCTTCTGTCTAATACTGATAATGATGTCTGATAACTGAGATCTCATGGCCCAATTGTTTAGCTCCAGGGACAAATGTTCACACCTCAGACTTCTCTGAAACTTAAACACATGCTCTCCCAGAACTCCAGCCATGTGCACACTCTGAGTCCACAGGTTAACTCTTCAAGGGCACATGATCAGTGTAGCACATTACACAGGATTCTAAAAATACTGTTGCTCTTCACTTACAAAATGAAGCACAAGTACAGATCACAAGGAAAACAATAAACATCTTGAATGCAATGCCCCTTACTCTCACTCACCCTGCCTTTGCGAGTTATTGGGGGACTGCATAAGTTCAGGTAGGCAGCGTTCCCTCCTTCAGAAACTTTCCTCTGCCTGAGCTGGTGAAAATGTCTGAAGACCCCAAATAGATAAGCTCCTGTCCTTTGTAACTTTCCATTCCCTCCCTCAGGAGACTCCACAATCAGCCTTCTCAGGTGATCTCAGGCCCAACCACCTGGTTTTGTTGCCGGGCAACCTCTCCTCTGACAAACCAATTCTCCTGGATGCAAGTTGACCTATTCTCTAGGACATTATATATACGTAGAGGACCATGCCAGTTTAACAAACCTCCATTGTCACCCATGTCTGACTACTCCTTGGGATTTCAGCCCAACATGGAGGAAAAAGGACAACAACAACAAAAAGGCTGCAATGTCAAATGGAGTTTGTAGCTTGATGAAGCTACATAGTGATCATAGTCTCACACAGATTTCATACATTGAACAGATTCCCCAAATCATAATAGTACCTTCCATAGGAATTTTTAGGTGGCATAAGTTAAATGTCAGGCTTTAAACAACCTTCATAATTTGCAATCACAAGCTATATTCTTGGACATTCCCAGGTTAGCCAGTAGAACAGAACAATTATTTGGGGGCTATTCTTAGTAGTTAAATAATATAAGTGGGGAAGGAAATTCTCACAATTCCAAAATTTTTAGATTAGTCTATGAAGCAATTCATTTTCATAATCTAAATAATATCTCCTCTTGAGCTTTGCTACCTCAATATATAAATACACTACTATAATATACAGTTAAAAAGAAAAAAAGTATTATTGTAATGATTTCACAAGAATCTTGAGAGGTTTTTTCAAAAGTAGTTTTGAAACATTCTGAATAGTTTTCAGAGTAGCAGCCATGTTAGTCTGTATTCACAAAAAGAAAAGGAGTACTTGTGGCACCTTAGAGACTAACAAATTTATTAGAGCATAAGCTTTCGTGAGCTACAGCTCACTTCATCGGATGTGAGCTGTAGCTCACGAAAGCTTATGTTCTAATAAATTTGTTAGTCTCTAAGGTGCCACAAGTACTCCTATTCTGAATAGTATATCACTTGTTTGTTAAGGATTAGCTGGTCTACAAAACAACAGACTGCAGAATAAAATTCACAAACAAAATGGGTGGTGGGTATAAAAGGCCAGGGGCGGCTAAGCCTCTTCAAACCAACGGCCTACTGCCTCTGAATAATGCTGCTACCAAAAGGGCACTTGGACTGTTGCCCCATTCACGCTCCTCCCCGAGGCCCTGCCCGCTCTCCTCCTCTTCCCGTCCCCGCTCCACCCGCATGGGGGCCTCAGGAGAGGGGGCGAAGAGGTGCACATGAGTGGTGAGTGGCTGGCCAGCAGATGTGTGTGCAAGGGGGGCCTCACTGGAGAGGGCAAAGAGGCACATACAAGTGGTAAGCATCCGGAAGGATGGGGAGGACCTCGGTAGCGGGAGCTGAGCGGGTCTGCGGGTTAAGTGTGTGGGACTTCAGGGAGGAGGCCGAAAGGGTTCGGGGTTTGGGGCAGGAATGTGGTCCAGACATGGCCAGCCTCCCCAAGTGAAGAAGTCATGCGCTGCCCATGATTTCCATTTTGCCACAAATTACAACACAATACCTTGGTGTGAGGCAGTGCATCCGTGCAACAACACCCCCTCTGGCCAAGTGTGGCACATACCCTGAAGTCACATAGCCTAGCGGGGCTGTCAGCCTATTCCTGGTGCCCAGGAGTCTGAAAATGCTTTCTTCACTTCCAAGTCTGTCAGGGGGACTAGTAGAGAAACCCAAGCCTGCTCACTCCACTGGGTTCTAGCTCAGGGCCCTGAAGCTAGATAAGCAAGATCAGGGTTCTTCGATGATGACAGTGCCCTGAGCATCTTCCTACCTTCCCCTGGATCTCCCCAGGCTCTTCAGTCTATCAGTCAGATCGTCCCCTCTCCCAGGCTGTTGTCTCTGGGCGTCTCTTTAGTAGCTTGCTGGCGGTAGGATTGCCAATTTTCTACTCACATAAAACCAAAGAACCTTGCCCCACCCACTGCCCTGCCCCTCATCCAAGGCCTCACCCATGCCCCGCTCCTTCCCTGGGGCTCTGTCCCTGATCACTCGCTCTCCTGACCCTCATTCACCTGCTCCTTTTCACTGGAGGTGAGGGCTCTAGCTGGAGTGCAGGCTCCAGGGTGGGGCCAGAAATTAGGACTTCAGAGTACGGGAGGGGGCTCCAGGCTGAGGCGGGGATTGGCATGTGAGAAGTGGTGAGAGCTCTGGCTAGGGGTGTGGGCTCTGATGTGGGGCTGGGGATGAAGGATTTGGGAGGCAGGAGGGTGCTTTGGGCTGGGACGTGGAGCAGAGGGGTTTGGAGTATGGAGGGGTTCCGGGCTGAGGCGGGGGTTGCGGTATGGAAAGGGATATGGGTTCTGGGCTGGGGATGTGGGTTCCGAGGTGGGTCCAAAAATGAGGGGTTCAGGGTGCAGGAGGGGGCTCTGGGCTGGGGCAGGGGTTGGAGTGCGGGGTGGGTGGCTCCAGCTGGGAGTGTGGGCTGTGATATGGGGATGGGGTGGAGGGATTTGGGGTGCAGGAGGGTGCTCAGAACTGGGGCAGGAGGTGCAGACTCTGGGGTGAGGCCAGGGATGAGGGGTTTGGGTGAAGGAGGGTGCTCTGGGCTGGGACTGAGGGGTTTGGAGTGCAGGAGGGGGCTCTGGGCTGGGGCAGGGGTTGGTGTGCTGGAGGGGGGAGGGAAGGCTCCGTCTGGGGCTGCGGGCTCTGGGGTGGGGAATCTTTTTTCTGTCACAGGCCATTGACCCACAGAAAAAAATCAATTGTGGGACACTCACTCTCCCGAGGGGGCACAGACGCTCGGGACTCCCCGCTGCAGCAGGACGAGCTGGCACTTGTGGCTCCCGGGGGGGGGGAAGGGGAGGGACGGAGGCTCAGGGCTTCCCCCTGCATCATGGGCCAGATGAAATTAACTATGGGGCCAGATCCAGTCTGTGGCCCATAGGTTCCCCAGCCCTAGGCATAGGAGCAAGGGGTGGAACAAACATGCAGGCTGCTTCCCGGGAGCTTTTGATTCAATTTGTTATTCCAGTTGACTTATTCAAAGCGGTGCTGACCGGAGCCACCAGGATCCCTTCTCAGCTGGATGATTTGGTCAAAAACCGGACATCTGGTCACCCTAGTTGGCAGGAACTGCTTTCTCCAGTCTGCTCACTCCTCTATTAGCTCCCTCCCCGCCCATCTGTGTCCCAACACTTTTATCCTCCCACCTGCTGTGAGGCTTCCAGTCAGCAGTGGCTGGCAGTGCCTGAATTAACCCTTTGGTCACTGGGTCAGTGTGTGGTGCATACACCCCAGGACACTTGGTATATGCTTATAGAACAGACCATATTTTTCACTGAGTTACACTCCATAGATAAGCACTAACTGAAATTAATACACACACATGCACACACACAGACACACAGAACAGTGATTGACAGGTATAAACATACCTATTTGGGTAACTCTCCATTATAGAAGCTGCTGTGAGCAAAATGCACTCAATAGAGGCTAGGATGAAGGAGATTCTAAAGGTTGCAAAGTTATTAATCAGGTTTTCAAATTATATGTAATAAAGGCTTTCCAGTCCTGACATAAAACTGTAAATTCTCCTAGGGATATTGAAGGAGAAAACAATCAAAATAGTATTTAAGACACAGAGGTGAATTATCACATATTTGCCAATCTCTTTGTGGTACACGAAGTTAACCTCCTAAGTTAAAAGCTTCCTGAGTGAGAAAGATGGACCCTACCCATGAGAATGCAAAATACATGGAACGTGATCCAGATACTGTGATCGCTTCAGAGAGAAATTAGCCAGAAATCCATCTGGTAGGAGAATCAGCCAAAGCAGGGACCTTTGGACATTCAAAGTTTATACAGTTTATACACTTTTTCAGTTTTAACTAGACTTTCTTACCCTGTGCTGATTGGCTCTTTGCTCCAACCTGTCCCTCCCAGTTTCTCCACCTCAGATTCAATCCATATCTGTCTCTTACCTGTTGTCCTGTCCTCTTTGCTCACTTCCTTCAGTGCCTCCTTCCCTTTTTTTTCCATTTAACTGAGACCCTCCTAACTAAACCACCACCCCAAAAAATCATGGAACAAACATGACATTTGCTACTATCACATTATTCAGTCTGGTTGTGTATTTTATCCCTTCAATCACCCTGTGTCTGTCTTGTTTATTTAGATTTTAACCTGTTGGGGTCAGACACTGTCTGCTACTCTGTTTGTACAGTGCCTAGTACAATGGGGCTCCACTCTTGGTGGATCCCTAAGCACTACTGTAATAAGCATGATCAATACAAGGAGTTCGAGGTTGCAGTAATTAAAAAGGAGCAGAGGAAGATGTGGTCTGACTATACAGACTGTGATATGGGATATGGGACCTAGCATTGACATAATGAGAAAGCCAACTATACTAAGTAGTGAAAATTCTTTTAAAGGGTTAATTTTTGTTTGTTTGATTTATTGTATTACTTTTGCTGCTGCTCCAGGGCAATCAAAGGAGAACAGCACGTAGTAACTCACCTCTGTGTCCTAAAAAAATCCAAGGTAATTATAATTAGGCACCTTATGTATTTTTCCAATATATACAATTGTGAGTATGATGCTCCTATTGGCACTATGCCTTCCTGCCAGAGCCATCAGAAGTTATCACAATCTCTCTATTTCTATCCAGGCCCTCCAAATAAGAGAAGAAAAGCTTAGCAGAATTTGCTGAGATTGGACATTGAGTTAGCATGTGTAATTTGACAACAGATCTGATTTTCCGAATAGATAATCTAATGAAAATAGGGAATTTTAGTTCAAAGGATACGCCATTGTCAACTTTCTGATGGCATATATTACTACCGCTTTTTAAAATTCCACAGTTCTGCTCCTTACCACCACCAATTGAGATTCCTAAACACACTTGACTTAGGAACTTAGCCTTTCCTTTGAAATACAAATCATAACCTTGGCTTATTGTATCTGAAACTACATGCCTTGGAAACAGAGTATTCACAAATCTTGAATACCAAAAAGCATTATAGTAATAAATATGGACATCATAAATTACTTATAATGCTTGGATTTCCATATTACTTCCATCACCTTTAATTGCTTTAGCAACTGCAGTTCTTGAGGGCAAGAATTTAAGACCTGAAGTAATAAGAAACTGGAAATTGTACACAAACACAGGAGACATTACAAGATCTCTTATGTTGGTAACAGTTTTCAATTTGCCTAAAGCAGTTAGTGTACCTGTATTTTCACTATCGAGAGGCATAATCAAAGCTTCACTTACGGAAGAAAGAGCTAGACATCCTAAACAAGAGATTCTCCCCAGCCTCCAGTAATTATCTCAGTGATGGAGCCTTCACCAGGGAGGAAGAAAGGGTGGGCCAGGGGATGGTGTGGGCCACATTATCTTTTCTATAGAAGCCACCCACCAACAGGCTTCGGAAACATGGCAGCTAAAGGGACAATTGTGAGAAAAGAGGGATATTTGGGATCCAGAGGCAATATGAATCCTGGGGATCCATCAGATTTCAGGAAAGACCTGTGGTCTATCCCTGGGACCTGCCCTTATTAGAAAACAATCAACAAGAATGGATGCTTACAGAGCTCTCCTCTTCAACACCTGCATGTGGGTTTGCTACAAAAGGAGGTGACCTCGGCCTTTATATTATTGTTAATTATTTCTATTGAAGTAGCACACAGAGACGTCAATCAGACGGAAGGCCCTATTATGATAGGCACTGTGCAAACACACAAGAAATGAAGAGATTACAATTTAATTTAAAATAAGATATCAGAAGTGAGTGTAATAAATATTCCAGGGAAAGGAAGGATGTAGGTGTGATGCCAGCAGATTAGGTGCTAGCTCATGCTAGAGCCCCTGGCCAATTCGCTTGTGCAGTAGTATAGATTCAAGATATTGTTAAATGTATAAGAATGTATTTGGTGTTTAAACTTCATGAAAACTAATGTGATATCACATGCATTATATTTACTTATCTGTATCCTGTTATAATGGAGTAGCAAACATTTATATTGTGCACACTCCTGTATCTAAATAACCCATCAAACGAGAAAGAAGCCTGTGGAATGCAAATGAAGAATTTTAGCAGAAATGTGCTAATTTCAAAGCAAGTGGTCATTGTGTGTGATGATCAGAGGTCAAATACTCTAAATGCATTCCTCACTCTGTGTCATCAAAGAAAAAGCCCATGTAGATAATCACACTGTCATCTTGGGGGTATTTTTTAGAAGAACTATAAGGATGGATTCAAGGAAAGAGTCTTGATCTCTGGACTGTTTGGATTCTAACAGGACAGAATAACAGAATGAGAAGAAGAAGATCTCCAGAGTTGTTCTGTTTAGCACTAAGAGAGTACTGGGAAACTAGCAGATTACTTCATCCCTGCTACCATTTGGAATTACAAACTGTGACTCCCTTGTAAATATATATTTACCTTCTTTAACCTCTCAATAACTCTCATTTCCTTTTCTTAGCTAATAAACCTTTAGTTTATTATAGAATTGGCTACAGGTGTTGACTTTGGTGTAAGATATGCAGTACCAATTGATTTGGGGTAAGTGACTCATCTTTTGGGGTAAGTGACTCATCTCACCAACCTGATGTGGTGTAATTTTTGGTTTAAGTGTTCTTTTATCATAAAATCCAGTTTGTCTGGGTGGTAAGAGAGACTGAAGAGTCCAGTGGAACTGTCTGTGACTCCATGGTAAGACTGTTATAATGATTCAGGAGTTCACATTTGGTACTGGCTTGGTGAAATCTAATTATAAAACTCACCACCATTTTGGGGTGTCTCCCCTGTTTTCTGACAGTCTGCCTTGAGGTAGGCACTCATAGTTGTGAGCCACAGGGTGACAGAAGGTAACAGAAATAAGATCACATATTTAAAGAGCTAGCACAACTTGATGATACTGACTATTTGCAAAGCACTTATTGTATTTAAAATATATACAAACATATAAACAATTCCTTACTGACATAATGCTTTTGACATGAATCATAGACATGTAGGGCTAGAAGAGAACTAGTCATCTAGTCCAGTCCCCTCAGAGGTATTTGTCTAACTTTTTCTTAACATCGTCCAATGATGGGGATTCCAAATCCTCCCTGAAGCCTCTTCCAGAGCTTAACTACCCTTATAGTTAGAAAGGTTTTCCTAATATCTAACTTAAATCTTCCTTGTAAACAGTTGATCACTATCCTCTTTATTACAGTCCTTAACATATTTGAATACTTATCAGGTTCCCCCCACTCAGTCTTCTTTTTTCAAGACTAAATATTCCCAATTAATTTAATATTAAATTAAAAAAATTTAAATTTTTACTCATACGTCAGGTTTTCTATACCTTTTATCATTTTTGTTGCTCTCCTCTGGATTCTCTCCAATTTATTCACATCTTTCTTAAAGTGTGACACCCAAAACTGGACACCATACTCCATCTGAGGTGTCACCAATGCCAACTAGAATGGAACAATTACCTTCTGTATCATATCTATGACACTCCTATTAATACACCCCAGAATTATATTATTCTTTTTCATAGCTGCATCACATTTTCACCCATGTTCATTATAACCCCTAGATGCTTTTTAGCAGCAACACTGCCTAGCTAGTTATTCCCCACTTCGTGCATTTGATTTCTTCTTCCTAAGTATTAGTATTTTGCACTGGTCTTTATTGAATTTCTTCTTCTTGATTTCAGACCAATTCTCCAATTTATCAAGTCACTTTGAATTCTAATCCTGTCCTCCAAAGTGCTTGCAAACATTATCAGTGTACTCCATTATGCAACTCATTAATGAAAATATTGAGTAATACGAAACCAGGACTGATCCCTGTCGAAATCCACTATATATGTCCTCCCAGTTTGACAGCAAACCATTGATAGCTACTTTTTGAGTGTAGTGTCAAAGGCCTTACTAAAATAAAGATATAGCACATGTATAGCTTCCCTCACACCAAACAGACCAGGAACCTTGTCAAAGAAGGAAAATAGGTTAGTTTGGCTTAATTGGTTATTGACAACTCCATGCTGGCTACTTAGGGTGATGAGATAGCAAGTGTGAAAAATTGGGCCTTTTTTTCTCCCCAGAAAATGTGTATGTTGGTTGCATATATAAGACAAATTCCCTAATATCAGGATGGTCCCAATAATATCGGGACGTCTGGTCAACCTACAGCCAATCCTTATAACCATGTTATCCTTGATTGTTTAATAATTTGTGCCAATATCTTTCAAGTATCACAGTTAGACTAACTGGTCTATAATTCCTTGGGTCCTCTTTGTTTCTCTTTTTAAAGGCAGGTACTATATTTGTTATTTTCCAGTCCTCTGTGACCTCACCTGTCCTCCATGAGTCCTTGAGTAATTACTTCAGCTAGTTCCTTAAGTACCTTAGGATGAACTTCATGAGGCCCTGCCAACATGAATATACCTACATATTTTTCACCTGCTCTTTCCCTGCTTGTGTTCCTTTCCCCTTGTTAATATTAATCATGTTGTGTATCTGATCACCATTAACTGTTTTTAGTGAAGACTAAAGCAAAATACCTTTAAACACCTCAGTCTTCTTGAGGAATTCCTCAGGGTCAGGTACTGTTTTTACATTTATGTCCTATGCAGTGATAAGAACATTGTTTGCACTTAAATAATGATGGTGATATTGCCAGCTGGATGAATTAGACACCACCTCCTCAGCCCTAGGAAAACCGTATTCTTGATACTGGGTAGAGGCTCTCTCCTCCTTTATGTCCCTGCTTGTAGAAAGTATTCAGAAGTACTGATCAAGATTAATTTCAGAATATTTTATTATGATCAGAAGGCAACAGTAAAATCTCAGAGATATTCTTCATACCCTATATATGGAAACCCACATCACAGCTGTGGTACAAAAGATCTGATGCCATATCCCTATTTAAACCTATGACAATACTGTAAGCAGCACCTAGTGGTATCTTGACACAGAGCTATTATTTCTCAGACTGACTAGAACTATCTTACAATCGAGAAACGATGCTGAATAGAGAACCAGTGATCTGCCTCTCTGGTGCTTTGTCGGTACCTGATGCGGGTAATGTGCAATGCAACATCTCTCAATTTTGAATAGTATTTTTAATAATCTGATATTAAAAAAATCCAGAAGACAACCACTGTTTCCACGCTTTAACAAAAGCATCCAAAACAATTTTTGCAAAAATTGAAAATGTAAATTGATCTTGTGCTAGCAGTACACCTGCCAAGTTCCAGCCCAGAGCAATTTAAGTGTCTGGATTATTGGAGCTGCATGAAAACATTTGCCCAGAACACAATCTAGTAAACAATCTGTCATTATGCCAGTCAGATGAAAATGCTAAACTACTTGCAAACGCCTCATGGACAAATCCTCCTTGGCTAGTACAGTGTGAGGGAAGCAGGACTCTGGCAGATACGTTCACTATTACATCAGTCTTCCTGGTGGATTTTAGAGGATGGGTCAGGGAGAATGTTCTATTTAAAAGAACAGCATGCACTCCTAATAGCTCATGTTGATGATCACAATATATGTGCTAGCCATTTTAGGGAACCAGTAGCCAAGCCCCAATTTAGCACATTTTTGGGCAGAGGGGAAGCTTTACTTCCTTTACCCATTAGATCCCAGTAGAAGTAAACTTTAGAAATAGTTTATGTGGAACAAAAGCTGTGTGAGTGTGTGTTTGAGGTGAAATGTGTAACTCTCTTTGGAGTTTGCCAGGAGCAGTATCTATGGGGTCCTACCTTATGTACTACTGCAACACTGGCTCCAGAGACTCTCAACACAATTTCCCAGCCTGCTTAGAGGCCAGGGCATGGCCAGAAAGGACTGGAAACTGTCACTGAGACAAATAGGGAGGTTTCTGATTGAGTGATATATACAGTTTGCTGGGCTGATGAAGAGCCAGGGCTGCTCAGCCCATCAGTGGGAGGGGACAGCCTGTCTCAAAGACAAAGGAACTAGTTTTAGTTTCAGTTTGGGAGCTTAAAGTTTTGAGTTTGTAGTTGAGAGAAGCAGAACAAACTAATGAGTCTCTGCTTGGCTCCCAGTCTCCACAAATTGAAACTTTGAACTGTTGTGGGATCTAATGCATGACTGGACAGTTCCAGGTAGGGTTGACAACCCTCCAAGATTGTCCGGGAGTCTCCAGGAATTAAAGGTAAATCTTTAATTAACGATAATGTCATGTGATGAAATCTCCAGGAATTCATCCAGCCAAAGTTGGCATCCCTAGTTCCAGCCCTGCAGAGCCCAGTATCCAGGGAAGCACAGAACCAAACCATTGCCAGCTACCTAAGCCAGCCAAGATCTGCAGAGCACTCCAGAAAAGGGAGAGAGAACCGGAAGCTGCCCCATCCTATAGGAAGGCCCTTTTCATTTTCTTTAAGCCAGCCAATGTTTGCAGCACTGCAAACACTGGCCATCTCCAGACACATGCCAGGCATTCCATCTACTTGGGAAGGTGCCACAGAGGGAGTGATGGGTTATGGTACAGTTGTGAATGTTGGGAGGTGAGGAATTTGTTGTATTATTACGACATTAGTAATTATTAGTAAACCTTATCCTTTCCTTCCTTAAAGCCTCTGGTTCCTGTCCCCAGTAAAAAGAAAAGGAGTACTTGTGGCACCTTAGAGACTAACAAATTTATTAGAGCATAAGCTTTCGTGAGCTACAGCTCACTTCATCAAATGCATCTGATGAAGTGAGCTGTAGCTCACGAAAGCTTATGCTCTAATAAATTTGTTAGTCGCTAAGGTGCCACAAGTACTCCTTTTCTTTTTGCGAATACAGACTAACATGGCTGCTACTCTGAAACCTGTCCCCAGTAAAGTTCCCCATCGTTTTTTTGGGGCAAGACATTTCATGTATTGGGATATGCACTAGTGTATTTTGTTTCTTGTGCACTGGGTCATACTCCTTGTTAAGATTCAAGGGACAGCACCCTTTGAGTTCCAGACACTGTGAAGAGTGTCCACGAGTAGTAGCACCAGTCATCACAAAGAAGCCAGGATGCAGTTGTTGCACAGAGAATGAGAAGCCACTCCAATTAGCAAGCACTAAGATGGAGACTTGAGGCATATTTCAGGGGAGGGGTTATAATATTTGAGTGTAGTGTTTCCAGGTGGGGAAAAAATATTTTGATTGAAAACAATTTCCCCCTCCTTTATTTCACTAATTATAAAATGAGTTATACCATAAAGGTTGATGAAAGCAAAAACAACATTGTGCTATTCCTTTAAGAATCTTGATTTTGAGGAGTTAATTATCTCAAGTAAACAACTACTTCTCTTAATGATAGCATCATAAAATGTAGGACTGTTGGAGAGGCCACACTCAGGTAACAGGCACATTAGAAATGCATTAGATAGACACACAGAAAGAAATTAGCATTACTGATGCATTGTAAAGACATTAAATAGAACTTGAATAGTTCCAACTATAATGTACAAAGTACTTCATAAAGGATGATATACTTACATAATCTGTTTCATTTAAATCTGCACCAGAATAACAAGAAATCTCATTTTAAAAATAATCAAGGCTATTCATATTTTTATTTCAAACCAGAGGTCTGAAATGATGCAGAGGTAGTACCATATAACAGCAAGTACTGCTATTTAAATTTGCCAAATTAAAAAACAATTATCTTCTATTTTGGTCTTTTTGACTAGCCAATTAATTGCAATGCTGAGAGAGAGCTGTGTTCTTCTGTCAAAGCCTAATGGGCAAAATATGGACAAGATATATTATTTGTGTATTATTCAATAACCAAGTGTTGAACCAGAGACTGAAGCCTTTTCTGAGGTGATACTGTCAAACTGTCTCTCATTTTCCTTTTCAGTGCAGCAAATACTGTAAACCAGATACATTTCTCTACCCTCGATCCGTATGAAAATAAAATGAACATGCCACTTTTAATAATCTTTTCAGATGTTTCAGGGGCATCTCTGGATCCTACAGCTAATTATTTAAAACCTAAATATACTTTTCACTTATTTTGTATGAGTTTAAACTAGAAAAAAATAAATCTATAAATAAAACATTGCCCAATGATAGGCTTAAACAATGATGAGAAATTGAGTACTACAGTTAGGCAAGTACTACAAAAAGTTCATTTTTATAGAGGAGTTATTAGCCTCCGGAAATAACTTGTTTATAGTGAAAATATGGGCAGACCTATAGCTACAGCACCACTACGGAGGGGGATTCCAGTGATAATTTCTTCAGACTTAAAACTCATTTTCTTTTATGATATAGATTTAATGTATTTTCACTTGTGTATCCAGTTTGAGCAGGATTACTCTCTCTCTGTATTAGATTGTCTACGTTGTTTGTTATAAAAACCTATTTCTCCAAAAATGCTTTCATGCCAACACTGCTGCCTTGTTATCGGAGAGAGTTGCTTTTTAGTATCAATATTATTTTGTCTTGACTAACAAGTAATTCTGAGTCATGAAACTTTTTTTTCTCCTATGTAAGCAGGATCTTTTCTATAAACACAATCTACACACTATGTAAGATTCCAACTTCCTTCCTCAGATTTGCTTGTATTAATAAAGGAAACAATATGATAACGTGCAGCTCAAACCTTCTCCCCAGGCTTGGCTGCTCCTGGGTTCCTATTTCAGGACTGCTCAGCCCACATACTAGTTCCTCTGTCATCACGGAGCCACTCCCACATTCCTCATAGCAAGGTGGCATAATGACTCACCTGTCTCACTGAATTTGCAGAACCCACAAACCTTCCTCAGTACGATCAACAATTGATAAAACACTGCCAGTCTGTTCAACTCTTCTCTTCTTTGGTTGCTTTTCTAATGTAGTTCAGAGTGTCTACCCCACCTCCACATGAAGAAGGAAAAAATGCAACACTCATTCTGAGCTTAGTCTTGCTCTTAAATACACAGACACATACTGTGCAGCAATAGCTATCAAAAAGCAGGACATTTCCAGGGAATTAATGTCAGGGTGGGAGGATTTGATGGCCTGAGGCCCAGGAAATGTCCTGGCTGAGGTTGTTATTGCTATTGTAAACTGAAACCAAAAGAAAAACAAGTGTATGGATTTTTTTATAGGCAATTCATTGTCAATTGTTACATACAGAGCCTTTCTAAAGAAAGAATATATTATACTGTGTATTGAAACATGAACCAATGAGACAGCTGGAATCATCTTTCAATGTTCTATTCAGCTTATAATAGCAAAAAACTGTATATCTTGTAAAGTCAGGTACTGTGCTTCCACACAAGCATTTTATAAATGGGTTCTGCACCCATTCAAAGTCAAAATCAAAGCAATAGTTGTTTGAAAATCACAGTTATGAATCACAGAGTTAAGGTTCGCCAGCAATAGTTCATGTCCTTTCAGACTGCTGAGTTCAGGAAAACTTCAAAAAACAGGCAATACAGAGCTAAGGTAACACCCATGTAACCTTAACTCTGCCCTCTGAGGGATGCCCCCAAAACACTCCATACCACACATATTTTCTGTCTGCCTTTTCCTTCTGTAAAGGAAAGAAGCTACCAGCTCTACCATCAAACACTGAGCCCACTCTCCTGACAGAAGACCACATGCAAAATTTAACAATTACTTCTCTCTCTCTCCTCCCCTCCCATCTCAATTTATGTTAGTGCCAGTGCTTGTTCCCATCCCTCCTCCCCAGTGCTGGAGAGTTAATGATAAGTGTCAAGCATGCCTGTTCTAAGTTCCTCACTCCAGTGTTAACAGGTATATTCTTGCTGCATGCTCTGAGTATGCCTGTTCTAAGCTCCCCACCTAGCTCATGTGGGGGGACAGGGTTAGGGAGATGGGCTCATAACCCCCTTAGAAGGACAAGGCACCCCAAATCCCATCTCACATGAGTTTGGGCAAGGAAGGGGAGCTCAGCTCCTCAGTAAGGCAAGCCCCTTCCAGAACCTGGCTTATATGAGGGGAAAGTCAGCCCCCTCCACCCATGGGCAAGGACCCTCAGATCCTGGCACATGCACAGGGGGGCAGGGCTCTGTCACGCCTGGGGGACAGTGAACCCAGATCATGAGAGGCAGGGAGAGGTATCCAGACCCCTCAGATCCTCACACATATACAGAAGTGGATAATGTGCAGCTGACAGGCATCCCCATCCTTATTCTTCATCAGTACAACTGCCATTACCCTCATGCCCCTTCCCAGTGTCCTTCCTGCTCTCCTGAACCCCCAACCACTCTCACATCCCCATAGTAGGGCCCTCTAGTACCCACTGCTGAGTCAACATAGTGCTGCACATATGCTCTGCCTTAGTTTCCCTTCTCAAGAAGCCAGTAATTCCCTTTTAAATACTCTTAATTCAATAATACCCTCCTTAGGGCTTGTTCATTACAAAACCTTCTATGAAAGGGGCCATAACAAAAAGTCCTAAACAAACAAGAGGGATCTGTGAAACCTGCCCTCTATGCTCTGTTCCCAGTCTCCTCAGGGTTCTGTCTCTTTAAGTCTCTCCTCATGGTAGGAGCTCCAGCTCTCCTCTTAGAGCTGAGCAGTTCAAACTATAATTCTCCCTCTACTGACCAGGAGTCCCCAACTCTCCTCCTGCAGCTAGGTAGCAATTTATCCCCCTCATTTAGCTCCACTTATTCCTTAGGGTCAGAGGGTTTGGCAGCCTTCTGCTGCTGGTTTCTACTTCCTGCTAACTCAGAGTCTTCTTGCTCCTTTCAACATCTACAAGCATCTACGCTGCTATGAAAAAGGCAGCAGGATTTATGCTGACCCCTTCTCCCAGCTCATTCCTTATTGGCTGGGTGAGAGGGGAGCCCTGCCCTATCCTCTCTGCAAGACTCCAGGCCCCAGGCTCTTAAAGATACAGTAACAGGATTCCTTCTAAATGCTACTTTTTTCCACAGGACCCCTTTTCTGTCTCCCCATATGTTCTGAGACTTTTTATACGTCACCCCTCCAAAAAAAAACTCTTAAAGGGTGATGCTTTGTGACCAGTAGGCAGTACTTCCCTTAAGGGGCAGGCGACTCCATCACACTCCCCTGCCACTCACCCACATTATCCCCCTCCTCATAAT
This sequence comes from Dermochelys coriacea, assembly GCF_009764565.3. Taxonomy (NCBI): domain Eukaryota; kingdom Metazoa; phylum Chordata; order Testudines; family Dermochelyidae; genus Dermochelys; species Dermochelys coriacea. The sequence goes on from NC_050068.2 coordinate 149,087,242, forward strand.
TCAGCCACAGGCCCCTCTCTCACCCATTCCCCCAACTCCTCAACCTCCTAAAATGTCCCTCCCATGCCAGCAAGCATTCACGTCTTATAAAAAGAAATTCCCCCCACAAAAAAAAATTAAAAAACAAAACAAGAAACCCAGTGACAGAGAGAAAAGGAGTACTTGTAGCACCTTAGAGACTAACAAATTCCACCGAATGCATCCGATGAAGTGAGCTGTAGCTCATGAAAGCTTATGCTCAAATAAATTTGTTAGTCTCTAAGGTGCCACAAGTACTCCTTTTCTTTTTTCGAATACAGACTAACACAGCTGCTACTCTGAAAAGTGACAGAGAGAGGGATTTTAGCAATATGCCTTCTGACTTTTTCCTGTTCTGGGCCAAGGTGGGACTCAAAATGACACTGGGTAGGTCAGGTTCAAGGACTACTGCTATCCCCTTGAGCTATCCAGCTGGCTTAAAACTTTGAAGGCTAAAAAACTTACTAAATTCTTTGTCAGTACATATTCAGTGTAATTCATTAGGCATGTGAGCTTTAGGTGCATGCCAAGTGGTTCTATCTGGAGAATCAAACTTTTTCTTCCAAAGAATGTTTTGATTTAATTTTCCCAAAAGGGCTGCTGGGTGCCATGCACTCTGCTTGGGGGTAACCCTTGACCACAAGAGACCCGGATACAATGATCTGAGTCCTGCTTTAATATCTATCTGTGCACACAAAAACAGTGTTAGGTAAAAGTCAAATTTAATTTAAGAAAAGCTGTTTCTTTTTTTTGGGGGGGCGGCTATAGCTTGGAAACCTCTTGGCCACATGGCCCCAAGTTTAGATTACTGACCATACCCTAATCGCCACCCTCCCCCAAAGCATACCAAATTTCATGACAGTCCAAATAATCATATGGATTTCAGAGAAGTAAGAACAATCAAGCTTTAAAGAAAAAGTGCTTCTTAACTTTAAATATTTGCTCTGCTATAATCTTTAATGTAGCTTCTCTGCTTGAGGATGTACAGTGCTGCAAACTGTTAAAAATAAAGTGTAGAGTCTTTATGCTTAACATATTTGGCTATACTATTATAACAATTTTTTGCCACCATAATAGACATCTCTGCTGTTGCTCTGATGATGAATCTGTGGTGTACACAGTCTTTCTCTAATTTCCTTTTTCTTGTTTGTTTTATATTATAAACTCTGCTACAGCATGTCAAGGGCTACATATAAATATCCTGAGTGATAGGAAGTGTGCGATGTAGCATCCCTACTGAAGCTGCTAATCTCTTATCTATAGCCTACTTCGACCTTTTGTAGTTACCTTCTTGCTACTGCTTCTGCCTGTCCTATGCTCTATTGCGTTACAGAGAAAAAAAATCCCATGTGTCATTTTAAAAGTCTCTCTCTCTCTCTCTCTCTCTCTCTCTCTCTCTCTCTCACACACACACACACACACTGTGATGTTTTGGGAAGCAAAATAAGGATGCACGCTTAGCTGGAACAATAGGCCTACATCACTGTTTCTTAGTGAGAATATATAAGGAAAACATGAATGTCAATGAAACAAAAAAGCTTGTCCTCCACAGCACACTTACAGTGTAGAAGACAGATAGTCCTTTGTAATGAGGTCTACAAACCCCACACTGAGCAGAGGCAGAAGTGGGAGGGGAGCTTCTCCTGCCTACAAAGGCAAGCAGCTTGACTACAACTCCATGCAGCTGCCACAACTTCCAATCCTGGAGGCAGCCACGCTCAGCTACAACCAATAGGGCAAACAAAGCCCGCTATAAAAGAAGACAGCTCAGAGAAGGAATGGGAGGCAGAAAGGTCTTGGATGGTGTCACCTCTGGACTGGACTACCTCCAGAAACACAGCCAAAGAGACTGAAACAAACCACTAGGCCTAATTAGAGGCCAGGAGCTAACCAAAGAAAGCCAGGCAGGGACAGTAGAGACCCCTTGAAAGACCACCTCAAGGACTGGTGATGAGCCTCTATAACTGCAAGTTTAGGACAGGCACTAAGAGTAGCAAGTGGAAGGAAGAGTAAAACTGGATAAATGTTGCTTGCAATGTTCACCAAAAGAAAATGTTAGAATTGCAAAAATATGTTAGATTATAATCATATTTATACTGTTCTCAGAGATCTAGAGTGAATTTCCTGCAGGCTCTTATGGAGGAGGGAAGCAATTGGAGAGCAAACCCACTCCTCTGATGGAATGATATTGTGTAAAATACCACCTGGGGAACCTATCAGAGTCTTTCTTCTCCTGGGCCAGTGAGTGAATTATTTCTGTGGGAGTAGGGCAATCTGGTCTCTGAGAATTTTCTTTCAATGATAGCAAGATATGGTATAAAGGCCAGAAAAAGATCAAGAGTTGTGTTTCTCCCGTAAAGGACTATAAAACAATTTGGCAGGAAAATCTTGGCTTACACTGGCATGCTTCAACTTTTCTTCTTCCCACATGAACAACAGTTTCTGCCATGCAAGTTCTGTATAGTGTCTCCATGAGACCCGTCCACGCTATAGAAAATTGAGTCCTCACAATGACCCATTTTACAACAAAGAATCTTTAACAGAGATTGGGCATGGAGAATTACATAGATCAGCGGTTCTCAAAGCCGGTCCACCGCTTGTTCAGGGAAAGCCCAGGGCAGGCTGGGCCGGTTTGTTTACCTGCCACGTCCGCAGGTTTGGCTGATTGCGGCTCCCACTGGCCACCGTTCACCGCTCCAGGATAATGGGGGCTGCAGGAAGCGGTGCAGGCCAAGGGATGTGCTGGCCGCCCTTCCCGCAGCCCCCATTGGCCTGGAGTGGCGAACCGCGGCCAGTGGGAGCTGTGATTGGCCAAACCTGTGGACGCAGCCGGTAAACAAACCGACCCGGCCCACCAGGGACTTACCCTGAAGAAGCAGCGGACCGGCTTTGAGAACCACTGACATAGATCATATCATACACGATAGTGATTTTACCTTTAAGGAGATATCTCATAGACTTTAAAGTCAGAAGGGACCATCATGATCATCTAGTGTGACCTCCTGCATGTTGCAGGCCACAGAACCTTACTCACCCACTCCTGTAATAGACCCCTAACCTCTGGCTAAATTACTGAAGTCCTCAAATCATGGTTTAAATATTTCAAGTTACAGAGAATCCACCATTTACACTAGTTTAAACCTGCAAGTAAAAACACCAAGAATCTCTGCCAATATGACCTGGGGGAAAATTCGTTCCCAAACCCAAATAGTGTGATCAGTTTGATTCTGAGCATGTGGGCAAGACCCACCAGGCAGACACCTGGGGAAGAATTCTCTGTAGTAACTCAGAGTCCTCCCCATCTAATGTCCCATCTTCTGTAGCTGGGGATTTTTGCTACTGGCAGTTGCCAGTGGGCCACATGCCATCATAGGCAGTCCCATCATACCATTCCCTCCATAAACTTTTCAAGCACACACTTGAAGCCAGTTATGCTTTTTTCCCCCACTGCTCTCCTTGGAAGGCTGTTCCAAAACTTCACTCCTCCAATGGTTAGAAACCTTCATCTAATTTCAAACCTAAACTTGCTGATTTCCAGTTTATAGCCATTTGTTCTTGTGTCCACATTGGTGCTTAACTTAAATAACTCATCTCCCTTCCTGGTATTTATCCTGCTGATGCATTTATAGAGACCAATCATATCTCCCCTCAGCCTTCTTTTGGTTAGGCTAAATAAGACAAGCCCTTTGAGTCTCCTTTCATAAGGTAGGTTTTCCATTCCTCGGATCATCCTAGTAGCCCTTCTCTGCACCTGTTCCAGTTTAAATTCATCCTTCTTAAACATGAGAGACCAGAATTGCACACAGTATTCCAGATGAGGTCTCACCAGTGCCTTGTATAATGGGTACTTAGATTTCCTTGAAAATACCTCACCTGATGTATCCTTTTTCATGGATGCATCACATTAATAGCTCATAGTCATCATGATCAACCAATACTCCCAGGTCTTTCTCGTCTTCTGTCACTTCCAACTGATAAATCCCCAGTTTATAGCAAAAATTCTTGTTGTTAGTCCCTAAGTGCATGACATTGCACTTTGCACTATTACATTTCACCCCATTTCTATTATTTCAGTTTACAAGGTCATCCAGATCTTTTCATATGATAGTACTGTCCTCGTCTGTATTGGCTGTATCTCTCAACTTTGTGTCATTGGCAAATTTTATGAGCACACTCTCACTTTTTTGCCAAGGTCAGTAATAAAAGTGTTAAATAAGATTGGTCCCAAGACTGATCCCTGTGGAACTCCACTAGTAACCTCCCTCCAGCCTGACAGTTCACCTTTCAGTATGATTCGTTGTAGTCACCCCTTTAACCAATTCCTTATTCACCTTTCAATTCTCATATTAACCCCCATTTTCTCCAATTTAACAAATAATTTCCCATGAAGAACTGTATCAAATGTCTTACTGAAATCCAGGTAGACTAGATCTACTGCATTTTCTTTGTCTAGAAAATCAGTTATCTTCTCAATGAAGGAGATCGGGTTGGTCTGGCATGATCTATCTTTTATAAAACCATGTTGTATTTTATCCTAATTACCATTCACCACTATGTCCTTGACTACTTTCTCTTTCAAAATTTGTTCCAAGACCTTGCATTCAATTGAGGTCAAACTAACAGGCCTGTGGTTTCCTGGATCACTTTTTTTTCCCCTTTCTTAAAAATAGGAACTATATTAGCAATTCTCCAGTCATAGGATATGACCCGACTTTACAGATTCATTAAAAATCGTTGCTATTGCAATTTCATGTGCCAATTCCTTTTATATTCTAGGACAGGTATTATCTAGGCCCTTCAACTTTGGCCCATTAAGGTATGTGAATTTGACTTCTACCTCGGATGCAGTAATTTCTACCTCCATATCCTTGTTGCCATTAATATATGTTTAGCTGTTGGGCCATGCCTAGATAATACTTAATCTCCACCCCATCCTCAGTGCTTAGTGGTCCTCCTTTTTCTTTCCTGGTCTTCTTCATATTTATATGGTTATATTATCTTTTACTATTGGTTTTAATTCCCTTTAATTCCAACTCTGCTTGACTTTTGGCAGTGTTCACTTTATCACTACACTTTCTGACCTCCAGGAGGTAGCTTTCCTTGCTGATCCCTCCATCTTCCATTCCTTGTAGGGTTTCTGCTTTTTCATAATCATCTGTTTGAGATGCTTGCTTATCCAGCTTGGTCTGCAATCCTTCTCTACAATTTTTTTCCTCTTATTTGAGATGCAGATTTCAGATAGCTTCTGCAACTTTGACTTAAAGTAATTCCAAGCCTCCTCCACATTCAGATTCATGAACTCTTCAGTCCTGTCCACTTCCCTAACTAATTCCCTTATTTTTTTAAAATTAGCTCTTTTGAATCAAAGACACTTGTTGCAGATCTATTTTTGTTTATCCTTCCATTTAGTTTAAACTGAATTAACTAATGATCACTCAAACCAAGGTTGTCCTCTACAACCAGTTCTTTTATGAGGTCCTTACTACTCAATATCAAATCTATAATGGCATCACCTATTGTTGGTTCAGCAACTATTTGTTGAAGAAATCTGTCAGCTATCACATCCAGGAAAAGCTGGGCCCTACTATTATTAGTAGTGCTTGTTCTCCAGTCTATATCTGGAAAGTTCAAGTCTCCCATAATCACACAATTCTCAGTAGTATTTATTTAATTAAAAACATTAAAGAGGCCTCTATCCATATCCAGATTGGATCCTGGTGGTCTGTAACACACCTCAAGCACTATATCAAGGGAACCTCTAGTAGTTTTCTTCCCCAAAGTGATTTTGGCCCAAAATACTCTGTGTTATCCATTCCAACACTTATAATGTATTTATTGTCTATCTCATCATTAATATACAGTGCTACTCCACCAACTTTGCCTGTATTTCTGTCTTTCCTGAAGAGCACATACCCTTCAATACCTGTACTCCTGTCATGACAAGTATTCAACCATGTTTCAGTTATCCCTATAATATCTGGTTTCACTTCCTGCCCTAGTTCCTCAATTTTGTTACCTGGGCTGCACTGGTGTACAAACATCTTAATTGTTGCTGCTTGGCTTTGCCCACACTCCTCGTCCTGTTGGGTACAGTCATTCTACTGCTAGTAAAGGCCTATCTGACTGATATCACCACCATCCTTCCTCTTAATGTCCATTCTCCTACCCACTGCTAATCCTTTCTCCACGGCTGTATCCATTCTTCCTTGATTTTCCTCCCTTTCAATGTTAAAATCAAACATGGAGATTACATGAGCATCTCCAAGTGGTCTCCCCTGAGTTTGTAGTTTAAAGCTCTTTTCATGAATTGTGCCAATCTTCATCCCACAAGTCTATTTGGGATTGAGCTGGGATTGTTTAGTCTGCAGAAGAGAAGAATGAGGGGGGATTTGATAGCTGCTTTCAACTACCTGAAAGGGGGTTTCAAAGAGGATGGCTCTAGACTGTTCTCAATGGTAGCAGATGACAGAACGAGGAGTAATGGTCTCAAGTTGCAATGGGGGAGGTTTAGATTGGATATTAGGAAAAACTTTTTCACTAAGAGGGTGGTGAAACACTGGAATGCGTTACCTAGGGAGGTGGTAGAATCTCCTTCCTTAGAGGTTTTTAAGGTCAGGCTTGACAAAGCCCTGGCTGGGATGATTTAACTGGGACTTGGTCCTGCTTTGAGCAGGGGGTTGGACTAGATGACCTTCTGGGGTCCCTTCCAACCCTGATATTCTATGATTCTATGATTCTATGATTTCTCTCCCTTCATAGATGGAGTCCATCCCATGAGAACTGTCCTCTGTCCATGAATGCCTCCCACTGGTCAAACATCCCAAAGCCTTCCTTATAGCACCACTGCCTGAGACATCTGTTGATCATAATCTCGTCTTCCTTTTGTTCTCCTCTAGAGATAGGCAGAATCCCATTGAAGGGCACCTGAGCCTCCATTTCCTTAAGTGTCTTGCCTAGACTGGCATAGTCTCCCTTTATACATTCCAGTGAGAATCCAGCTATGTCATTTGTTCCCACATGAAGGACACTCAGTGGATTTTTTCCTGCTCCCATTAGGGTTCTCGTAAGCCTGAGGTCCACATCCCAGGCCTTAGCTCCTGGAAGACAGCATACCCTTCTGTTCTCTGGATCAGCTCTAGTAATAGGCCTATCTGTTCTTCTATGTAGGGAGTCACCAATCACGTAGGGAGTCCCCAATCACTTTTCCTAGTGATGGTGTGATTCTCTGGCCTTCCTCTTGTTCTTTCTGGTTGTGAGTCCTCTTGTCTTTTATTCTCCCTTGCAATCTTCTGTGAGCCATCCTGTATACTTCTGGGGCTCTGAACTCTGGGTACCTTCATTGGCTCTTCCCATCTTCTTACAGGACTAGCCACTCTTCTCTTCTTCCATTCCCTCCCTCCTTCAGTTGCAGCCTGCTCTGCCACTTCTTCACTTTCCAACTTAACAAACCTGTTCATGAGCTTTATTTCTCCTTCACAAGCCAGTCTTTTCCTCTGCTTCTTGTAGTCACATGCTTCAACTGACCATTTTCCTCTTCCAGCAGTCTCCCCTCCCAATTCTTCAGTCCAGCTTGCATCTGCAAGTCTTGACTTTTCCCTTCAGTGTCCTCTTGCCTTTCCTCTATCATCAGCTCGAACCCCCTTCAAAACTCAACCACAGTGTCCACCTGCATCTCCAAGCCTGAGATCTTCTCTTCCAGCAACTCTATCAGGTGGCACTTCATACAAACAAAATTATTTTCAGGTTCCTGCTCGAGGATCACGTACAACCACACCTTCCACATGTGGTCATCTTCATTGTCTCTTCCATGGCTTTGGTCACTACCACTGTGCCTCTGTACCTGCCTTCCTGCCTAAATTCCTGACAAGGGGGGTGGAAACAAAATAACCAAACAAAAAAAACCCCACCAAAGACCCAAACAAACACCAAAACAAAACCAGAACACCACTCCCACCCCCAAACTCCCACACAAACTCCCCTGTTTACCACTCTGTTTGCTGCATTTCTAACTGAATTTTCATATTCTTCCTCCTCTATTTTAATCTGATTAAAGCAATGTTGACCTTCTCCATTTGCAGTGGGACATAGTGTTCTGTATAGAATCATATATCAAACGTCTTATTCCTATTTCCTTTTGAATTATACATTTATCATCTCAAAATATTATATTGATAATTTTTGAAAAGTGTTGATTTTTAATGTATCATTACAATTTAGCAGGCATACAGTCTCAAAAATGAAGAAAAACTGAAAGGTCTCAGGACAAAACACCTTTTGGCATTTTTTTTTTAAAGCTACTGTATGCTAACATATTTAAAAGCTATTTGAACTTCCTTTTCCCCTCATGGGAATATAGATCTCAGGAGTCAATCTTCAAGACTAAACTAGGATCACTTCATTGAGACACCGTTTTCATTAAGGACAACATTTGCTGTCAATCAACAAGATTATAATTACAAAATAATGAATGCCTTATGGACCCAGTCTAAAAATACTTTGACATCTAAATCACAGAAAGTAAGAGCTCAAACACTACAAAGAATCTTCCAGATTCATATGAATAAAGTTCATGAGACAACTGAATGTTAAAAAACACCCTTGCTTCTTGTCAATCAGAAGGTGAATTTATCTGGTTAGAATGTATTTGCAAATCTAGAATGCATTCTATGTGATCTGACTACAAAGAATGTTGGCATTTACCATATTAGTGAAGTAATTTTTTTCATTTAAGAAGATTTTGTTATAATAATATACTAATCATATATGAAACCCTATTTTAATTATAATTTCAGCTAGAATCAGTGTGATACGATAATTTAAGGTCATCTTTAAAATCAACTTGTGTTTTGCTCTATTTTCTTTTATAAGAGGTTTGTGCCTACCAACTGAAAACATAGTTTTGCCCTAGATTGCAGTCAATTTGAAGAAGACAATGAGTTTCTGAGGTCAAATACTTGCGATCTACCAGGTTCAATACTGCACCATTTCTGGAAGTATTGTTTTACTTTTCACTCTACAGACAGTTACATTGCACAAATGTCTCTAGTCTCAATCATTCAAAAATTTACATGTGCTTAACTTTATCTACATGTAGTCCCACTGAACTCATGTAAAGTTACACATGTTTATGTGTGTTTGCGAGATCAAGGGCAAAGGCTGTACATCAATAGTATTCATCAGAAAAAGGCAGGTTTCATAGCAGCAGCCATGTTAGTCGGTATTTGCAAAAAGAAAAGGAGTACTTGTGGCACCTTAGAGACTAACAAATTTATTTGAGCATAAGCTTTCGTGAGCTACAGCTCACTTCATCGGATGCATTCAGTGGAAATTACAGTGGGGAGATTTGTATACATAGAGAACATGAAACAATGGGTGTTACCATACACACTGTAAGGAGAGTGATCAGATAAGGTGAGCTATTACCAGCAGGAGAGCAGGGGTGGGAGGGGAAACCTTTTGTAGTGATAATCAAGGTGGGCCATTTCCAGCAGTTCACAAGAACGTCTGAGGAACAGTGGGGAAGTGTGTGGGGGGATAAACATGGGGAAATAGTTTTACTTTGTGTAATGACCCATCTACTCCCAGTCTCTATTCAAGCCTAAATTAATTATATCCAGTTTGCAAATTAATTCCAATTCAGCAGTCTCTCGTTGGAGTCTGTTTTTGAAGTTTTTTTGTTGAAGAATTGCCACTTTTAGGTCTGTAATCGAAGACCAAAGAGATTGAAGTGTTCTCCGACTGGTTTTTGAACGTTATAATTCTTGATGTCTGATTTGTGTCCATTTATTCTTTTACGTAGAAACTGTCTAGACTGCAATGAGAGACTGCTGAATTGGAATTAATTTGCAAACTGAATACAATTAACTTAGGCTTGAATAAAGATTGGGAGTGGATGGGTCATTTCATAAAGTAAAACTGTTTCCCAATGTTTATTCCCCCATCTCCCAACTGTTCCTCACACATTATTGTCATCAGCTGGAAATGGTCCACCTTAATTATCACTACAAAAGGTCCCCCCGCCCCGCTCTCCTGCTGGTAATAGCTCACCTTACCTGATCACTCTCCTTACAGTGTGTAGGTAACACCCATTGTTTCATGTTCTCTGTATATATAAATCTCCCCACTGTATTTTCAACTGAATGCATCCGATGAAGTAAGCTGTAGCTCACGAAAGCTTATGCTCAAATAAATTTGTTAGTCTCTAAGGTGCCACAAGTACTCCTTTTCTTTTATCAGAAAAAGAGTTTGTCTTGATGTATATCTGAGACCTGTTAAAAGGTTTCTATAACTCAGTGTCTACAAGGTAGTAATAAGAAACCTGTAATCATGTGAATTTTCAGGTCACAGTATGTGATCCTCATGGGCTCAGTGCGTCTAACTGGAGTGCCTCACCCTTTCCCTGACCTCAGACTAAAGTACCACTCACAGATGCACTCATTATTGTACGTGACATATGTGAGACAGTGGAAAATCTGCTGGGTATTTACATCAGAGCATTTGGGATCCTGCCCTGGGTCTCCTAGCAGCCAAAAAGAGGAAGAAGAATAGGGGGAGCTATTGGGCCTGATTGTGATCTCACCACAATGTAAACCAGGACTTTAATGGAGTTATCCTATTGTAAAAGAAGCAAAAGTGAGCTCAGAATCAGGCCCACTAGGTAATACCCTGACTTTGTATTGCAATATTTTCATGATGTTGTTGTATCACAACATTGTATTAAGATGTCATGCTGTGCTTATTGTGTGGCTTTCTGTTCATTTTGCGAAGTAGCTCTCTCGATCTTTGTTATCGAGCATCATTGTTATAGAGACTAGTCTACTCCAGTTCCAACCTAATCTACTCAGTTATAGCAATGGAATTTGTTCTCTGAGGTTCTGCTTGCTTACACATACTTCTACATGGGCGTCAGTAGTCAAAGTATAGGCCATCTGTGAGAAAAGTAGATAACTTTTGTGCTCAGTTCAGCTAATTGACAGTAGCACTAATTATTAAATAACCACAGAGAATCCAAAGATAATGGTTTGTTGGGTCCACTAACTGTAATCAAATTTTCTGATTCAGGTGTAAAGGAAATCATTTGCCAAACTCCATCTTCAGCACTGAACAATTGGCTGACTCATTTTGGTTTTCTTTACCTCTATCTGAAACATCATTATTAATTAATATTGTAGTAGTACCCAGATGCCCCAATCAGTACCAGGCCATATTGTGCTAAGCACTGTACAAACACTCATAAAGACATGCTTATTGCCCCAAATTATTTAGGGTGGGATTCCAAGGGTACTTTGATGCCTATCCCCTAGATGTAGGCACCTAAGTCTGTTTTTTAGGCAAATTGGCATTTCACAAAATTCTTCCTCAGCTGCAACATTGTTCCATAGATATCTAAACTCACTTGTGCCAAAGTTTTTGTAGTAAAAAAGTACCCAAAGTGCCTATGGTTTTCCCTCTGAACATGTGCACTGCTGCCTCACTCTAGGCATCTGGATGCCTATCTCCCATCTAAGCCCCAGAGCAGGGAACTTAGTGTTCCCCCACGTAATTTGATGTGGGTTCTGATATGTTAGGCATACTCAGAGGCCGCCTAACTCCACACAAAAGAGCAGGAGGGCGGTATGAGCTTTTAGCCCAGTGGTTAAAGCACTCACCCAGGATGTGGGAGAACACCTTTTCAAGACCCGCACTGCCTGCAGCAAAAGGAATTGATCAGGGCTCTTCCACTTCTTAGATGAGAGTTCTATCCACTAGGATATGGGATATTCTGATGTGGGGCTCCCCTCAAACTTTTCTATTGAAGTTTGTTCCACTTTAATTAAATAACAGAATAATTAAATATTAATTGGGCAGAGTGAGATTCACTTTATTCCCCAGAGGTTAAGGTTCTCACTTGAGAGATAGAAGATCTCTGTTCAAATATCTTTTCAGGCAGAGGCTCTTGAATCTGTAAACTCAGGAGTAGTACCAAATGATTGGAGAATTGCTAATATAGTTCCTATTTTTAAGAAAGGAAAAAAAAAGTGATCCGGGTAACTACAGGCCAGTTAGTTTGACATCTGTAGTATGCAAGGTCCTGGAAAAAATTTTGAAGGAGAAATTAGTTAAGGACATTGAAGTCAATGGTAAATGGGACAAAATACAACATGGTTTTACAAAAGATAGATCGTGCCAAACCAACCTAATCTCCTTTTTAGAAAAAGTAACAGATTTTTTAGATAAAGGAAATGCAATGGATCTCATTTACCTAGATTTCAGTAAGACATTTGATACCGTGCCACATGGGGAATTATTAGTTAAATTGGAGAAGATGGGGATCAATATGAACATCAAAAGGTGGATAAGGAATTGGTTAAAGGGGAGACTGCAATGGGTCCTACTGAAAGGAGAACTGTCAGGTTGGAGGGAGGTTACCAGTGGAGTTCCTCAGGGATCGGTTTTGGGACCAATCTTATTTAATCTTTTTATTACTGACCTTGGCACAAAAAGTGGGAGTGTGCTAATAAAGTTTGCAGATGATACAAAGCTGGGAGGTATTGCCAATTCAGAGAAGGATCGGGATATTATACAGGAGGATCTGGATGACCTTGTAAACTGGAGTAATAGTAATAGGATGAAATTTAATAGTGAGAAGTGTAAGGTTATGCATTAGGGATTAATAACAAGAATTTTAGTTATAAGTTGGGGATGCATCAATTAGAAGTAATGGAAGAGGAGAAGGACCTTGGAGTATTGGTTGATCATAGGATGACTATGAGCTGCCAATGTGATATGGCTGTGAAAAAAGCTAATGCAGTTTTGGGATGCATCAGGAGAGGCATTTCCAGTAGGGCTAAGGAGGTTTTAGTACCATTAGACAAGGCACTGGTCAGACCTCACCTAGAATACTGTGTGCAGTTCTGGTCTCCCATGTTTAAAAAGGATGAATTCAAACTGGAGCAGGTACAGAGAAGGGCTACTAGGATGATCCGAGGAATGGAAAACTTGTCTTATGAAAGGAGACTTAAGGAGCTTGGCTTGTTTAGCCTACCTAAAAGAAGGTTGAGGGGAGATATGATTGCTCTCAATAAAATATATCAGAGGGATAAAAACAGGAGAGGGAGAGGAATTATTTAAGCTCAGCACCAATGTGGACACAAGAACAAATGGATATAAACTGGCCACCAGGAAGTTTAGACTTGAAATCAGATGAAGGTTTCTAACCATCAGAGGAGTGAAGTTTTGGAATAGCCTTCCAAGGGAAGCAGTGGGGGCAAAAGATCTGTCTGGTTTTAAGATTCTACTTGATAAGTTTATGGAGGAGATGGTATGATGGGATAATGGGATTTTGGTAAGTAATTGATCTTTAAATATTCAGGGTAAATAGGACTAATCCCCTGAGATGGGATATTAGATGGATGGGATCTGAGTTACCCAGGAAAGAATTTTCTGTAGTATCTGGCTGGTGAATCTTGCCCATATGCTCAGGGTTTAGCTGATTGCCATATTTGGGGTCGGGAAGGAATTTTCCTCCAGGGCAGATTGGAGAGGCCCTGGAGGTTTTTCGCCTTCCTCTGTAGCATGGGGCATGGTTGACTTGAGGGAGGCTTCTCTGCTCCTTGAAGTCTTTAAACCATGATTTAAGGACTTCAATAGCTCAGACATAGGTGAGGTTTTTCATAGGAGTGGGTGGGCGAGATTCTGTGGCCTGCGCTGTACAGGAGGTCGGACTAGATGATCAGAATGGTCCCTTCTGACCTTAGTATCTATGAATCTATGAATTGGTGGCCTCCCACATCCTTAGTGTGTGCTCTAACTACAGGACTAAAGTTTATATGGTAAATTGCTCTCCTCCTCTCTCCCCTATCATGTACAGAGTGGAGGTAGGCAGCCTCTGAGCAGGCCTACCAGATAGGGACCCATGTGCAAGTTAGGCAGAGGAGCACCTATCTTGTCTCAGATCATTAATTCTTAGTACAGATAGGTGTCTCCCTGCAGTGAAGATTTTTGGTACCTATCTCTGAAAGGGGTAGGGCTTAGCACACACTCTTCTCATCAGCACGTCCCATTAGCTAGCTGAAGTGGCTCCCTGTCTAGCATGCTGGATTTGTGAAACATGTTCTAAGGCACCAGCTCTCCCCATTTATAGGGAGCCTATGTGCCCAACTAAGGCTTTGTGGATTACAGTGTTGATGCTCTGATTGTCTAGAAACTTAAATTAGGTGCTGTAATTCTTACTGTCACAACAGCTATACTTGTATATATATTTGTGAATATGAGCCTTGCAATTTTTGTTGACCATTAACGGAAGCAGTAGGATAGACGAGATGGACCAATATTTCATACAAATGTGATGTTGTATGTTTTATATGTTTTTATATGTTTATAAACTCTTAATTTTGTCATAATATAAAAGATGACATATGTGTTATTTACAAATGGATTATATCTACATGGAGGAGTTTAGATTGATTTAAAAATCTGTTTAGCAATTAAAGCCACAAATTAAAAGGATTAACTTTTGGTACTAGCAGGATTAGAAACATCATAAAAGGAACAAAAGAGAAGGTGGCTGCTGAAATAGCATTAATTCTCTCTCATTTGCTCAGTGTGTCAGAAAGGAAGATGACTTCAATGGTGTAGCTTTGCCAGATGGTTAGTATCACAATCAATTCCACATTCTCCTGTATCCCTCATATAAATCCTGCCAATATTTCCTCTTCGACATTCATCTTTTCTCCTCCTGTCCCACCTGGCTGGCAGTTGAAGCTAGACAAATTCAGACTGAAAATAAAGCACACATTTTTAATAGTAAGCGTAATTAACCATTTGCACAATTTATTGAGGATCATGGTGGATTCTCCATCCCTGGACATTTTAAATCAAGATTGGCTATTCTTCCAAACAATCTGCTCTAGGAATTACTTTGGGGAAGTTCTGTAGACTGGATTTTACAGGAGGTCAGATTATATGTTGACAATGGTCCATGCTGACCTTGGAATCTAGTAATCTACCACTAAAACCTCTGACCATGAATAGGTTTTCTCTCACTCTGGTTACTGAAGCCTTCTTCTCTTGGCTCTCTGTACTTTTTCTTATTATTTCTATTGTGATATCACTCAAAGTCTTCAGTGAGAATCAAGGCCCCCTTTGAATTAAGACTTGTAGAAATATAGGGAGACACAAACCCTGCCTTGAACAACATATCATCTAAAGGGACAAAAGGATGGAGGAAAGTGATAGATGCAGTATACACGCAAAGTGATCGGTGTGATGGCAGGCAGACATCCTGTTAGTTTCAGGTCTTTTATCCCTTTAATCATATTTAGTTTTTATTATATGTATTAAGAGGGGAGGGTGGGATACGTAACAGATAGCCATAGTACGGTTAGAGAGCTGAAGGGTTGCTGAGAGAGGAGGGGAGTGAGATGAAGGAGACCAACCAACTAGTGACAATATAGTAAATGAGAAAAAACTAAAAACACCTCCTCCCCTCCACACCAGTCTATCCAGTATGGCGTGGCAAAACCCATCTCTCTCCCCAACCATACTGTCTCAGCCATGCCATTCTCCCATTTTAGTATGCTTTCACTGGCTTCCCTGAGGATCCTGTGCTAAAATTAAGCTCGTGGTCCTCACTTTCAAGGCCTTACACAATTCAATTCCTGAGTATTCTAAAAGCTGATGACAGTATACTGTCCTTTCATACTACTGTACACCTACAATTGAAACTTCTCATGCAAGAGGAAGAAAGTAATTTTAAATCCCTACATTGCTGACTGTGGCAACCCAACCAGATATTCATTTCAGGCTGGTGGGCTAAGCAAACACATGGAGAGAACAGGGCAAAGCATACAAAGCCTGATAATTGACAGGGAAAATTCCCCCCAAACTTGTAGTTCCCAGTGCATCTTCCTTGAGTGCCATTTTCCGCCATTGTTATTAGCTTCTTCCCCATGCTGCCACTATTTCCCTTCCTGCACCTGAATACACACACATCCAACGACAGGGACAGAAATAATTGGGAAAAGGAAAATATAGAGGTTCCCTAGAGACAGATTCTGCACAAAGCAGTTCTGCCCAGCTCCTCCCACCT
The DNA here is from genome assembly GCF_009764565.3 of Dermochelys coriacea. Classification (NCBI taxonomy): domain Eukaryota; kingdom Metazoa; phylum Chordata; order Testudines; family Dermochelyidae; genus Dermochelys; species Dermochelys coriacea. The sequence continues at coordinate 149,103,329 of NC_050068.2, forward strand.
TGCATTTGCTGAAAAGTCATGACTGCACACTTTAACAGGCATTTTAACGTATCTTACAAAAATTTCTTTCCTTTGCTTCCCTCCACTAACAGTTCCCAGAGGAGGATTTGGCCCCTTGTTTCTTCTGCCTAGCCTCACTATCTGACTTGGACTTGCTTTGAAATACACAAGATCCCATCTGCTAGTATTCGCAGTCTATAAATATCCTTCTCAATTGTATTGTTCTCCTCCTTAGTATTGATTAATATCCCTTCTCAATTTTGCGTTAGCATTAATGAGCTTTATCACATTACCTCCGACTGCTTTCTCTCCACATCATTTCTATATAAGTGAACCAGATTGTGCCCTAAATATTTCATAAATGTGTACTAAATTAGTAAAATCTCTTTAAATTAGTTTTCTGGCTATTTATATACTGTAGTGCTGCTGTGGGGGATACAACATTAAATGCTTTCTAATAAAGCACACAACAGGACATCAGGAAAATTAGAAGTGCACTTAAATAACCTTTGAAATGCGGAGATTTGTTAGGGGAATAAATCAAGGTTTCAAGGTATTAAAGTTCAGTCTTTGTTACTTCCAAAAAATGCAGCAATGCATCCTATGTCAAATTGAATATTAAATGCTAACACCATTCTTTAAAGGGAAAGCTGTTTATATATATTGTTAATTGTACAGATATATTATACATAGTAACTTATTTTGGCATTCAAACTGTTGCTAGTTTGAAGGGAATAAATAGACTTTATTGATAAGGAGTGTAAGAAATGGAAACATTGCTGAGAAAACATGAAAAAAATGAACACATATCTTTATGCATCCAAATTTCTTCCCATGTTTTATCAAATTAGAAATTTGAGAGTTACCTCAGGTTGATGTATGAGGCAAATGTGAGATATGCTGAGAAGAAACACATGAGAGATCACTTTCAAGATTTTTAACCATTTATGGTTAAACTCCATTTACTCCAATCTGAAATAATATCAGGGAGATTGGCATGAATTGATCAGTCTACTAACACAATTGTAAAATTTTGTTTTTTCTCTTCCCATCTGATCAAACTAGATGGGTAACCGGATAGTATAGTCAGGCAGCATTAATTCTCCATCAGGGCTGTGGAGGACCTTTTAAAATGTGGGGGACTGGGGGTGAGGCAAATACCTGACCCTCCTCTCCCCATCTCAGGTGCTTAACCCCCACCAACAGGCTGACTCCCCAACCCATGAACTCCTACACACTCCCCCCTCGAAATATGAGTGAGTGGCACTGCCAGGTGCTTGGGGTTTCAGCACCACTCCATCTTGGCCTGGCCAAAAAGTAGTCAAGCCTTGGCTTTGGTGACTCCCTCCACCCCAGCTCCAAGGCCTACACATCCTCCATATAGCAAGTAGTACTTTATAATATTCAGTAGGTCTCATGTTTTGTTTCTTTCTTTGTAAAATCTAAACTCAGGAACAAACTCTACCCCTGCCTCCACTCCCATAGCAGCAGAACTAGAGAAGGGAACTGTATTTCTGAGAGCTAAACTAGGTTCTTCGGGACTGTGTAGGGCATATGCTCTCTCTTCCGAGCATGAGGGCCTCCTGTGAGTAGCTGTCAAGGTTTGTGCAGTTCCATGTGTAACATTTTGGGAAAATTATTTCATAAGCTAAATAATTGGCATGTAATCATAACTTTCACCTTAAAAATTGAGTGGGATTCGTATTGGTGAACAAAGATACCATTCTGTTTGGCTACCCTAGTGAATGAAGCCTTATGATTTTCTACAGGCCAGAAATGGGACAAGCTTCACAAAACACACACTCCTGCCAGCATGCCTCCCCCACTTTGGCAAGATTAGACAGCTTTTCTTAGGGGCAAAAGTGTAGTGACCAGCTCTGTTTAGATTGGTGCTATAAGAGGACTAGTTATATGTCACTTAGTTCCACATAACAAATATAAGATATGTTGCTTGCTAAGAAATACTGTTGACTTCTAGTATGGACAGAAACATAATATTTGATATTTATATAAAACATATTTGCTCAATACTAGATAGCCCTGAATTAAACTATAGTTACTTTGATCTTCCTGATGGTGTGTAACAGGATCATAGATCAAAGAGTGGCATGGAGAAGGAGAACAGGGACAGCTGATGAAGGAAATTTTTTTCAGATGTTACCATTTTTCTTAAATTGTGTTTAGTCTTTAATGCAGATAGAGTACTTTGAATCCCAAGAAAAGCTATGAGGACAACTGTGAGTCACATTCCCTTGGATGTTCTCTACTCTTAGTGGGAGCACCAGGGTATTTGTAAACAACAGTCCATGTCCTTGTAGGCTCTACAATTACATGAATTATATATTCTGAGCAAAGGGTGAGGATGCATAATGGAAGTCAATGTCAAGGATCCTCAGTTGTAAAGCCCAGCTACTGTATGAAAGAGGACTGCTGATAGAAGAACAAGCTATTAACATTTATTTAGTTATTTATAATAGTAAATTATTAATAAGTATATTGTGTTGAGTAGTTATACTTTGATTCTGAATGTTTAAAATGGGCAGTCTGAGATGTTTATGTATTGAAGAATGATCCACTCTGGAAAGAAATGGCAACTAAATGGACTTCCAAGTTTTACAGTATTTTCAGTTGTTATTTTTACCAACACAGCATAGTACATTTTCAAATAGTTCCCAGTGTCTAGTACACACAGTACAGATATATATATTATTTACCTGCCATGTAATATAATCATAAAAGTCAGTGGAAATGAAAAGGTGCACACTAAAATTCAGGTTGGAAAAACTATTTTTCCTATTAAAGAAATATTGGACCTGGTTAATCACTGTGTTACACCAGTTTTATACTAATTTAAAGCATGTAAAGCTGAAGTAACGAAGAGATTAATCAGACCAACCGTTTTTGTTAACACAAGAATTTACTAATATGCTGTACACTGAATGATTTTTGTTAAACTCATATTAAAATTATTTGCCCCCCAATGAAAATATGAACTCAAGTACTCTCTGCTTGTGATTTCAAAGTGAATGATACACGGCCAGACACTTTTTTAATCCATAGAGAAATAGTTTTCTATTGTAAGCCTCTATTCCAGTTAATACTTTTGCTCAATCTGAAAACATGCAATCACACAAGATAACTTTCTTGTAAAATACTTTTTAACAGGGAGGAGTTAACCAGCGTGACATACAGAAAGTGAGTAATGGCGTTGTAAGATTTCATCTGACAAAATAAATAAATAAATAAAATTGTCCAATATGAAGTAATTGGTGCTACCACATGGTTTTCAATGCAAGATCAGGGGCTAAAAGCAATACAGTTAAAAAAAAAGTACTTGGGTTTTCAGTTGTTCAGAAACTTAGCATTACAATTATTCACCTTTATTTTACTTATAGTATTTGTCTATATTTTCCTAATTTGGCTTTTCACCAGCCAGTTACAGAACAGTCTTCTATAAATAAACTTATTTGGCCATATCCTGATCTGATCATACCACCACTTTACTTTTGCTAGGGCCTATATTCTGACTCTCAGACAAACAGGGTTGCACAACTCATTGTAAATTCCCTGAGGTCTAAATCCAGTGAATTTAATAGAACATCTCAGGCACATAAATGTAAGGATTTCTTAAGTGTTTTGTGGGAGCAATGGCTTAGTGTATGGTAACTCATCTATAAAATTAGTCAACAGTATGTGCCTGAAAGCAGTAGTATATCATCAAATACACAATGTTTTTTTTAAATACATTTACCTCCTTTATATCATGCAGCTGAGTTCATTGCCACCAATAACTGTAATTCTTCTTTAGCTGTGGTCACCAAATGAACAAATGCTTTTAGCATCAAATTGTGCTTTCATAGTTTACTTTATTGATAGACAACTTGAAGATACATTTCACCATCTGTGGTCTACAGTACTTCTTTAATGTGAGTATGAAAGAAAATTATGCTCTAGTGATGGATTCTGTTTCAATATCTGTAATGATTTCTCTCTCTCTCTTTTAATTAAATTCTACTCACCATTGTAATACAATAATCATTTGCAGTGAGTAGCTTTCTGAGTTGAATTAACATTTAAAATGTGTCTGTTTTCACTCTGTAATGCCAGCATGTCTTTTTAGGAGTTATAGGTTCAAGTTCTTTTTGAGGAGCATCACAAAGATGGACAAATGTGTAGAATGCATGCCAGTGCACTTTGTTTAACTATATATAATAGGTTTCTAATACAATATGTCTATTCTCCTTTAGTCAGCCAGTTTCTGCAGTTAACCATTTGGGGCCAGATTCTGCCATCATTAGCTCTTATTGAATATCACACTTTCCAAGAGTGGATAATACTGACAGCAATGGGACTCCCCATGAAGTAAGGAAGTAGGATTCAACAGTGGTAAGAGTGGCACAATCAAACCTTTGATAATTAAATACTAGTATGGTTATATGTAAGAGCAAGTGCAAAAACTTAAAAGCCATACATGTGTTCAATATCATTCTTTTCAGTGAGGTCTAGACTCAAGGAAGGAAGGAAAACAATGGATCCCTGGCACAGTCTGTTCACCTGGCCTTATTTGATTTCTGTGCCAGGAATCACACACAACAGTGATAAAAACAAATGTGTTCTATTTAAAGAAACAATGCTTATTGCCACTTCATTGCACCCACGTTTGAGCCACGTTGATATTTCCCTCTGTACACAGGTCTTCTTTATGGGGGCAACAGACAAGACATGCCAATTTGTTAATATGTGTTCTGTTGTTTACTTTCATCAGTAGGCATGTGTAATTTATTGCATATGCAGTAGTATACATGTAGAATGAAAAAGAATCATTCTTTTTCCCACTTGTGTTTCAAATATGTGATTCACATGGTATCTAGGCAAGTTTGCTCTTCTCCTTTCAATGGAAAGCAATCCTTTAACTTCCTCCAACATTAATTTTATATCTGGATAATTTCCTCAATTTTGTTACACTTTCAGCCAAATCCTCTTCACTCCCCTGTGGGTATCGAATATCTAAACACAGAAGAATTATCTCAGCTTCACTGTGTGGAGATGGAGGAGAGAGGCTATACAGACATAAAATTCAGGCAGTCTGAACACACTGTGCACCAGGGAGCAATCCTCTAGAGGGCCCTAAAAACAGGATTTGGAGGCAGTTTGGGTATGGGGTACATAAGAAGATAACATCGGCCATACTGGGTCAGATCAAAGGTCCATCTAGCCCAGTATTCTGTCTTCCAACAGTGTCCAATGCCAGGTGCCCCAGAGAAATGAACAGAACAGGTAATCATCAAGTGATCCATCCCCGGTTGCCCATTCCCAGCTTCAGGCAAACAAAGGCTAGGGACACCATCCCTGCCCATCCTGGCTAATAGCCACTGATAGACCTATCCTCCATGAACTTATCTTTTTTTTTAAAACCATGTTATAGTCTTGGCCTTCACAACATCCTCTGGCAAGGAGTTCCACAGGTTGACCCTGCAGTGTGTGAAAAAAAAACCTTCCTTTTGTTTGTTTTAAACCTGCTGCCTATTAATTTGGTAATCCCTAGTTCATGTGTTATGAGAAGGAGTATATAACACTTCCTTATTTACAGTAGTAGTCATGATTTTATATACCTTTATCATATTCCTCCTTAATTGTCTCTTTTCCAAGTTGAAATGTCCCAGTCTTATTAATCTCGCCTCATATGGAAGCTGTTCCATACCCCTAAATCATTTTTGTTGCCCTTTTCTGAACCTTTTCCAATTCCAATATATCTTTTTTGAGATGTGGCAACCACATCTGCCCACAGTATTCAAGATGTGGGCGTACCATGGATTTACAGAGGAAATATGGTGTTTTCTGTCTTACTATCTATCCCTTTCTTAATGATTCCCAACGTTCTGTACGCTTTTTTGATTGCTGCTGCACATTGAGTGGATGTTTTCAGAGAACTATCCACAATGACTCCAAGATCTCTTTCTTGAGTGGTAACAGCTAATTTAGACCCTATCATTTTATATGTATAGCTGGGATTATGTTTTCCAATGTGCATTATTTTTGCATTTATCAACATTGAATTCATCTGCCATTTTGTTGCCCAGTCACCCAGGATAGCCAATGAGTTCATGATTTCGCAGATCCACTGTCCACCAGAGCCCACCCCAAGAAGGCAGGCAACGGGAGAGAGAAAATTACACTGTATGGCCTGTAGAGGCACTGCTTGCCTCCCACCCTGAGGTTGGGGAGTTGAAAAAGTATTCTGTGCCCCACCTCATCCTAGACTTGATTGCTCTAACTGTGTGCCCTGATATGGGATTTGGCCTTATGATATTAAGTGGAAGTGTTGAATGGGACTGAATGCATCATAATAAAAGGACATATTATTCAAGACCTATTTTTATTATTTTATTTTGGAATGATCTTGAACATTTTGAGCAGGAGATTCCAGAAAGACACTGATTTAGCAAAAAGTACACAAATGGGTTGGAAAATGATGGTTAGAATGATGATGCCATAGATCATGCCATAAAATGATGCCATAGATCTGGCAACTACCAGGTGTTCTGAAGCCCAGTTACTATGTATCATTCACTTGATCATAAATTACAATACAAAGCTATTAAATGAAAAACCTTGGATATTCTTTTCTAAGATCACTATACTTATATTTCTTTACATTTGGCTTGACACACATGTCAAGGTAATGAAATGTTGAGGCTAGTTGCTGGTGCAACTTCAGACTACAATAATACAAACCTGGCCTATAATAAAAGGGAAGAATTAGTTGTGTAAAATAACAGTGATGTAATGGTTCCTTTTGTGCTACAAAGGAGGAACTTGGGAGTTCTCAAGTGAACAGAAAATGACTGATACAAGTAAAAACCAATACAAGGTGGAGAGTTAGCTGTGTGTCAGTTCTGGAAAAGAAAGCCTAAAGAAAGCAGTTCACCTGTTTAGATGGAAATATATTATTTTTTGTTGTCAATTGTGCTTTTATAGCAACTTAGGGAACAACTGAGAAAGAATGAGTAGGTAGAGTATTCAATCTCTATTCAACTGGGAGAGACTTTTTGCAAACCATCATAAACTATGGTACAAAGCAGTCAGTCAAAACTATTGCTATTATATGCCTGCAGATTGTTCTCCACAAAGCATAACATTAATGAGTTTGTGACATGCTAGTTTGAGCCACATTGTTAATGCCAAGATTGTCGTGACTGGACTCAATTTGAACAACTGAGAATTGTGTTATATTCTTAAGAAAGCGTAAATTCCTGAACTTTTAATGGTCAATCACAGTGATAATATTTCTAGTCTTTTTTCAGACATTTTCAAATCAATATAAAATTTGGTTTATTTGAGCCAGGTCAAAGAAAATAAAAAAGCGTTGCTTGCTTCAGTAAAATGGTGTTTATCCTTAGAACCAAATCTTGGTCCAACAGAAGTTAATGGCAAAACAGCCATGTTTCAGTGGGACTTAGCCCTTAGGGAGAAAGTCCCTGAGAGAGGATTTCTGACCAGATGATATTCCTAATACAGTACTGAGTGACTGACAGCAAAGACAACCCAGGCAAACTCCAATGACCTAGAGAGACTCAGGGGAGAGATTGTTGTTTGAGTATCTTGGTACTAGATTATTACTTGTCACTCAGATGCAAGTCAAATGGCACAGATTTTCAAGCCAGAAGATAAAGCCCTGATCCTGCAACTTGTTTCACATGGGTAGACCTCTGAACCCATATGAAGCCCCATTGACTTTACCAGGGATTAGAGCAAGTGGAGGAGTCTGTCTGTATAGAGATATTTGTGACGGGATGTGCCAGGCCCTTTGCTGGGGACACTACAGTACTACCACACCCTGCCTCAGGAAAAAGGAGCAGTAAAGTGGGTCCTTCAGAGCTCAGCAGGCTCAGTTAAAAGGAGCTACAGGGCCTGAGAAGGGCAGTTCCTGGTAGGGACCAGAGGAGCAAGGAATGTGCTCCTTGCTGGTGCTAAAGGGAAAACCAGAGGATGGGTTCTGGTGACATTGGCATTCTGTTTGGAAGAACTTCTACCCTGAGGTAAGGGTGAAGTGGAAAAGTCTATATGGGGAGTGGCCCAGGGAATGCATTAACAGCTATTAAAGGAAGCAGCATGTGGCTGCTATTTGTAGGGTGGGCCCGGGTCCCCCTGCCCCCACTGGCCACTGATAGAGTAGCCAAACTCTGAGAAGGGAACAAGTTTTGTTTAGAAGTCCAAGAAAGGGACTAGAATTTAAAGGGTTCAAGTACAGGGCTGAAGATCCCAGAGAAGCCAACCATTTGTTGGACTGTGTTACCCCAGAAAGTGTTCCTTCATGAGTTTAGACTATGTGTGGTTTAGCCACTGAAGGCCCACCTGATGAGGCAACGGTTGACAGGGGACATCGTGAGCAGAGAAAAAGAGAGTGCAGATTCGCACGCACCCAACAGGAGGCACTCACGAGAGTTGAGTGCGCACCATCACAGGGCCTAAATGAATATGCTGATAAAAAATATAATTTGTGAACCAATTATCTCCCCTTCAGAAATTAAAAAAAAACAAATAACTCTTAACATTTTTGTTACCACTCATTTTTTTTTACTTAGTATTGTTAAAGAGGACATTCACACTCAAGTGACTTTTAAAGAAGACAACTTTTGTCTATAAAGCTTTACCAGTAAATTGTATATCATAAATGTTCTCCATTCTCCTGGGTTTTAAGATGTTTGCTAATCTTTGTTCTCCAACATAACCAAATGTATCCTCCTCCGGTGAGATAATAGCTTGTGATATCATACTGAATTACTATGGAAATTGTTGTGATGCCATAAGTTCAGTTTAATGATTTCTTTGAAAAGAAGTAATAGACTGTGACGTAAAAAATGCTCATCTAAAAATATGTGAATTTTGACTGCTAATAACAGTGAAAACTATGAAAGCCATGTGAGGCAGAATGGATTTAACTTTTTAGAACTCTGATACATTTAAATGCCTCCTCCCCTTCCCCCCCCCCCCCCCGTTAAAGTCCTTCTTTGATTTTTATCACAAACTAATATTCCTCTAGAATAACTAGAGTACACCCAGTCTATTAAGACCATACCTTAGGCCAATACAGCAGCAAGAAACTAGTTTCCTCTTAACATATTCTTTGTGGTTTAGATCAGACTCTACTAAACACATGTATACAACTATTGCAGTTTGGACTTTTAAAAGATTCAAAGCAAGTTCTGTGTTTACTGTAGTGACAAAGGTAAGTGTGATTAGACAAAATGCACTGCATTTACTCCCTCAGTTGCTATACAGTGTTCTACTCATTCTTTTTTATTATATTCTAATTTAATAAAACTAGTAAAAGTGGCAAACAACAGGCAAGTAAAGGAGTAGGTAAGCAAACTCCAAGGCTAAGTTCCAATGCACAAGGCAATGCTTAGTCTTCAGAAGGTTCTGCCTACTTCCCATGTCCAATACTAGAAGTTAGACAGTTCTTGTAGACAACAAATCATTATATTCATGTTTCCTATAACAGAGGGAAAAACCTTTAAAATATAGAAATTTCTCTTTCACTGTGCGTCTCTGCAGTAGTATCCCAAAACAATACTTTCTTTTCCCCTCACAAATAATGATAAACTGGAGGCTCTACTTAAACAGCAGTAACCTAATCAGACCCCACTGGTGCTAGAGCAACACAATATTTATATCTGAAAAGGGAACTCACTCTTACAATTTCATGAAAGCAAATCAGATAGTGATACTAATGATGACACCTTGAATGAAAGAGAGAGTCAGTGTATCAAGTGAAAAGAAGGCTGCAACCTTATTCAATAAACAATTCAACAGTCTGCACAGCTAATCTACATTTACAGACCATTCTTAAATCACTATTTCTTTATCTGCTCCCCAAAGACCTACTAATCTCTGGGTTACCACATGAGTGACACAAATCAATATGCTTCATTGTGACCCATTCTTATGCAAATAAATTGGGTTGTAATGATTGAGAAGCCCTAGCAATATGTAATGATCAAGTTTCCTCTGTACATATACCCTTTTCTATCTGTTTCCCAACCACTGCCTCACTGTTGGAAGAAAAAAATATTTGTTTTCAACTTCTTCCCCTATTTTTCATCAGACTTGCCATATTCTGGCACAATATTTTGATGCTGTCCTGTTTTTATATTTACAATATGTTAAATCTGACACATCCTAGCAACTGGTATGTTTTTAATAAATGGAGAAATGCTGTTCAGTTTTGCCACAATCACCTTCTTTTTATATTTTCCATAAATACAGAACCCACATAAATTTCCCAAAGAAAATGATATATATATTCAAACATAAATCCAACACCTAACATCTCAACTCAGTGAAACAAGACCATGTAAGACTTTTCAGTGTAAACAAGTTATATGGACTAGCAGTGCTAGGGAATTGAATGTGGAGTTAGGGATCTAGGAACTTCAGAGATCTTATCCTTGACGGTCATTTATTTGTGATACAACCTAAAGGCAAATCATTTTTACTATGTGCTAGTCCCAGTTTGGCAGCTGAGGCAGAACACTCAATTTCCTAGGCCATTGAGAGGATAAATTAATATATTTAAAGCACTAAAGTTAAGTACTATACTTACATTGCAGTTATATTTATATTACAGTTAGTTTAAAAAAACAATTTATACAATTCTACACAATTCATAGAATCGCAAAATTTTAGGGTTGGAAGAGACCTCAGGAGATCATCTAGTCCAGCCCCCTGCCCATAGCAGGACCAACCCCAACTAAATCATCCCACACAGGGCTTTGTCAAGCCAGACCTTAAAAACCTCTAAAGATGGAGATTCCACCACCTCCCTAGGTAACCCATTCCAGTGTTTCACCACCCTCCTAGTGAAATAATGTTTCCTAATCTCCAACCTACGCCTCCCCCACTACAACTTGAGACCATTGCTTCTTGTTCTGTCATGTGCCACCACTGAGAACTGTCTAACTCCATCCTCTTTGGAATCCCCCTTCAGATAGTTGAAGGCTGCTATCAATTCCCCCCTCACTCTTCTCTTCTGCAGACTAAATAAACCCAGTTCCCTCAGCCTCTGCTCATAAATTATGTGCCCCAGCCCCCTAATTATTTTTGTTGCCCGACGCTGGACTCTCTCCAATTTGCCAACATCTTTTCTGTTGTGGGGGGCCCAAACCTGGACACAATACTCCAGATGTGGCCTCACCAGTGCCAAATAGAGCAGAATAATCATTTCCCTCGATCTGCTGGCAATGCTCCTACTAATGCAGCCCAATACGCCATTAGTCTCCTTAGCAACAAGGGCACACTGCTGAATCATATCCAGCTTCTCGTCCACTGCAATCTCCACGTCCTTTTCTGCAGAATTTCTGCTTAGCCAGTTGGTCTCCAGCCTGTAGCAGTGCCTGGGATTCTTCCATCCTAAGTGCAGGACTCTGCACTTGTCCTTGTTGAACCTCATCAGATTTCTTTTGGCCCAATCCTCCAATTTGTCTAGGTCACTCTGGACCCTATCCCTACCCTCTAGTGCATCTACTTCTCCCCACAGTTTAGTGTAATCCACGAATTTGCTGATGGTGTAATCCATCCCGTCATCCAGATCATTAATGAAGATGTTGAACAAAAACGGCCCCAGCACCTGACCCTTGGGGCACTCCGCTTGATACCAGCTGCCTACTAGACATTGAGCCATTGATCACTACCCATTGAACCCAAAGATCTAGCCAGCTTTCTATCCACCTTAGTCCATTCATCCAATCCATACTTCTTTAATTTGCTGGCAAGAATATTGTGGGAGACCATATCATAAGCTTTGCTAAAGTCAAGGTATATCACGTCCACCGAGCCAGTTATTTCATCATAGAAGGCAATCAGGTTGGTAAGGCATGACTTGCCCTTCATGAATCCATGTTGACTGTTCCTGATCACCTTTCTCTCTTCCAAGTGCTTCAAAATTGTTTCTAGAATTATCTAGATTTACTCAGTCATTTAAACATTATTCCAGTTGTATCCTATGTATCTATGTAACTCACCCTAAGAGAAAGTGGGTCCCTGGATCTTTTAGAGGTTTGTCCACAAACAGTTTTATTTTATTTAAACTTCTTAAGGTGATTTTCCCTGAAATATTTACTTCCTATTTTCTTGTCACCTAGAACAGTAAATTCTTATGATTCAAGATTTTACAAACTTTAAATATCTACTACTAACACAAGAGAGCATTTGTTGACCCATCACTGAGCCTGACAACTGGACAAACTACAAGATAGGGTTTGAGTTTTCCCAAAGGTTGTGCTCCTAATATCTGAAATTTATGCTGTTCTATCTTGTCTATGTGTACACTCCCTTGCATTTGAACTACAGGTGTGTGAATAGCAGTGTGCACCAAATTGCTGTGTTGTAATTCCCAGTGATCACTGCAGGCATGAAATAAAGGATTCCTAGTAGTCCTCTTCAGACAGGAATACATTAATGCAAATTAGGACCCTTTTAGTTCGTGCCCACAGCATCCACGTGGGGAAGTTACAGTGCAGAACTTTGGTGTGCATGGCCATTTACGCTCCCGTAGTTCAAACTGTGGAACAGTGTAGACATAACCTAAGTAAGTCACGAAACATCAATTAACTGTGTATGAGCACATAAAAAAAACTTGGTTTTGATAATTACATTACAAAAATAACATGGTTTTTCCCATATGCAATTTGCATTTAAATAACAAATATGAATGTTATAAATCTTCCAACATATTTTGGCAGAAATCCCAATCAAGGTAAAGCATATTGTTCAATGACACTCAGTCTCACACATTAATCACTGGTTTTTTTTACAACAGTTTTTTTCCTCCAGAATCTGAACTTCCACATTAATTGCAATATAACACCTTTAGCCAACATACAAAGCACAAAATAATTTGAAACCCATCAAATGATTATATATAATGCATATATATTTATAAGTACCATGTAATATGATGCTGGGAGAAGAAAGACTAACCTGTCATGGGTCATGCCTGCACTCTGTACTACACTCCTTGATCTCCAAAGGTCTGGTTATTTAAGATAGATTGTTTTTTTTTGTTTTTTTTAAATAATGGACAAAAGCTGATGCATTATATTTTTTTAAGTTATGGCTGATTGATAGATAGAGAGGAAGAAGCCCTGTTAGATCAATCATGTGAAAGAATAAAGTACAGATCCTCAATAACTACAATAAATAACTTGAGATACTATCATAAAGGGATAGCAGCACTTGATCTTAGTCTAAAGTTTGAGAGGCACTTTACTAGTGATGCAGTTTGATCTGCAAGTGGTTGCTTTTTATTGTATATTGGGAATGCACTCTATTTGAGCTACAGTTCAATCCTTTGAAAACTAAACTAGTAAAGAAAGCAGTGCCTTGTTTGTTCAGTGAGGTCCCTCACCGCAAATATGTTATGCTGATGCTCTGATCTGCACTGCAATGCCTGTTTGTGGGTTTGGGGCAGGGTTGGTCTGAAAAGGGGGCATTTATTGAAAATTTTTGACAAAGACTAAAACTAATTTTTTTAAAAAAGTTTTAATTGAAAGTATTCCATGGAAAATTTTGACTTTTCATCAAAAACCCCACACCCAAAAGCTTTCAGTTACAAATCAAAAGTTTTCATTTGGAAAATTAAAACTAATTATTTTGCCTTGAGTCATGTTGACACATGATGACACATAGAAATTATTCAGTACATCACACACAATCAAAATGTTTAATTGCTAGGCAGTTTAACATTAAATTGTGTCTGCCAGAACTGCTGTGATGCCTAATGATCCATGCTCTCTCATGGGCTAGGCTATTTGCCAAGACTACATCCTACCATCATAGGAATTACATGGCTGTGGTGCATGATGGGAGATGTAGTTTAGATGGGGAGCTCAGTCATAGAGGAAAATGTGGGCACGAAGCACGTGAGGTACAGTTCCCCTGAGGCATCATGGTGGCTCAGGAGGATATGGTTGAATGTCATAGAATCACAGATAGAAATGTTGGCCTAGAAGGAACCTCAAGAGATCATCTTGTCCATGTTCCCCTCCCTCCCTCCAGAACCCCCCTCCCCAACACTGATGCAGGATTAACAAAGACAAAACAAAACATTAGGGATAGGAACGTCAAAATGTCTTGTTTTGATAGAAAATGTTGAAATGAATTGTTCTGACATTTCCCAATTAAAAGTTTCAGGTTTTGGCCAAAAACGATCAGGTTTTGGATGTTTGGTTTTTTGATGAAAAGTAAAAATTATCTGCAGAAAGCAGATACTCACCATGACATATTTCATTTAGTCAAAAACAATTTTGACTGAAATTTGTTGACCAGCCATAGATTCGGGAGAGGTTTAAGACGTTGGGTTTTGACCTACAAACTTTTGAATAACCTGAGATCATCTGGTCTTAGACTGCCTCTCTCCCCATGCCAGCCTGTGGTACCTGAGATCATCTGGAGCTCCTCCAATATAAAAAAATATGGATCTATTAATGCCAGTGCGCACTGGAATTGACCCTAGCTCCTGGTCCAAAACAGCCCATTTTCATTTAATTTTAGGTATAAAGCAAAGCCTGTCTCTTTTACAGAGAGCATTGTTCGAGGTGTAATGATTAAGGAGAGTGGGATATTTTTCTTCTTTTCTCCTCTCCTGTAAGTTTTACTAGTCATTTCCATAAAACACGGATGGCTTTGTTATTAATATTTTATTGTATTTTTAAATAACTGCCAATGACACCTAATGATTAGGAAAGGTACCTTTTTGAGGGTTTATTTTTAGAAATCCAAATAAATATGAGAAACAGATAATAGTATATACATATATGCACAAAGATCCTTTCTGTTGGAGAATCTCAACAGCAAAGAATGTTAGCCTCTGTTATATTTATTCATTTGTATCATCACATGAGGCTCTCCCCACAAATCCTATTTTTATCAGACATGGCAATTTCACAATATATTTTACCTATTTTCTAGTTTATCCTTTTGCTTTAATATCCTTTTTTATTTTGTAATACAGTCTATATATCCATATAACAAAAACAACAAAACCCAACCAAAGAACCGAAACAACTAAGTATGAATTACAAAGGATGAAAATGTGAGTTTGTATATATGCATAATAACACTACAAGCATGTAGGGACAACATTAAAAAGGCCAAGACACAAAACCAGATTAAACTATCTAGGGACATAAAGGGTAACAAGAAAACACTTTGCAGTTGCCTTTGAAGCAAGAGGAAGGCCAAGGACAGAGTAGGTCTGTTACTCAATGAGGAGGGAAAGACAATAACAGAAAATCACAGCAATGGCTGAAGTCTTAAATGCCTTTTTTGTTTCCGTTTTCACCAAAAAGTTGAGCAGTGATTGGACAACTAACATAGTAAACATCCATGTAAATGGGGTACAAGCAAAATAAGAATTACTTAGACAAGTTAGATGTCTTTATATCGGCAGGGCCTGATGAAATACATTCTAGAATACTTAAGGAACTAGCTTAAGAGAACTCTGAGCCATTAGCGATTATCTTAAGAATTCATGGAGGACAGATGAGATCCCAAAGGACTGGGAAATGGCAAACATAGTACCTATCTATTAAAAGGGGGAATAAGGATAATCCAAGGAATTATAGACGAACTTAACTTTAACCTTAACTTTGATACCAGGAAAGGTAATGGAGCAAACAATCAATTTGTAAGCACCTAGAAGATAATAAGGTAAGAAGTAACAGTCAATATGGATTTGTAAAGAACAAATAACGTCAAACCAACCTAATATTTTTCTTTGACAGGGTAACAAGCCTTGTGAATGTTGGAGGGAGCAGTAGATGTGATATATCTCAACTTTAGTAAGGCTTTTGATGCTGTCTCACATGACCGTCTCAAAAGAAAAGTAGGCAAATATGGCCTACATAAACCTGCTATAAAGTGGGAGCACAATTGGTTGGAAAACCTTACTAAGGGCTTGTCTACATTACCCGCTGAATTGACGGGCAGCGATCGATCCAGCTGGGGTTGATTTATCACGTCTAGTCTAGATGCGATAAATCAACTGCCGAGCACTCTCCTATCGACTCCGGTATGCCATCAGAGCGAGAGGCACAGGCGGAGTCAATGGGGGAGCACCAGCCATCAACTTACCACAGTGAAGACACCACGGTAAGTAGATCTAAATACGTCAACTTCACGTACATTATTCACGTAGCTGAATTTGCATAATTTAGATCGATCCCCGCACCCCCCCCAGTGCAGACCAGGCCTCAGAGTAGCTATCTGTGGTTCACAGTCAAGCTGGAAGGACAGTCAAGCTGGAAGCTCTATCCTGGGTCTGGTTCTACTCAATATCTTCATAAATGATCTGGATAATGGCACAAAGAGTACACTTATAAAGTTTGCAGATGATATCAAGATGGGAGGGGTTGGAAGTACTTTAGAGGACAGGATTAGGATTCAAAATTATCTTGACAAACTGGAGAAATGGTCTGAAATAAATAGGATGAAATTCAATAAGGACAAGTGTGAAGTACTACTCTTAGGAAGGAATAATCAGTTGTATAAATGCAAAATGGGAAATGACTGCCTAGGAAGGAAAAAGATCTGGGGTTCATAGTGGATCACAAAGTAAATGAGAGTCAACAATGTATTAATATTGCAAAAGGAGCCAACATCGTTCCGGGATGTATTAGCAAGCATGTTGTAAGCAAAACATGAGGAGCAGTTCTTCCACTCTACTCCACATTGATAAAGCCTCAACTGAAGTATTGTGTCTAGTCCTGCTTACCCCAGTTTGGGAACTGTAGCTAATTATTTCATTTTATCATCCATTTACAATTGTGCTCTGTGATGTTACTGTCAATTCATAAGCAAATTTCATATACAATCAATGTATGTTAAATAGATTTAAAATGTAGGATTATAGACGTGTAAGATTGAAAAATATTTAGGAGTGATGTGTACGTATTAGGTATATAAGTAAAGCATGGCTGAAATGTAAGGCATAGAAGCTGAGACCTGTAAGATTTTAGCTTAACCATACTAGGCCATAGACTTAAGAACATTTAACATGAATGAATGACCAAGGAATAACCCTTGCCCATAAGGTCACAAGGTTACTGCAAATATATGCCAATAGGTTATTGAAATATCCCATAAGACACCTGATAGTAACATCTTTAAATGTTAGTCTTGACTACAGGATACATGTCGTGCATAAATGCTAATGACAATAAGAGGGACTATGAACAACCTATGAAAAATGGGGAACCCCAATATTCATGAGTGTGGAAGTACAGATAAGGAAAAGAGCGTTGACACCTTCATTCATGTGGTCAAAATTACAATATAAAAGAGGGTTCTATGGTTGGGTATAAAGTGGGAAGACCCAAGGAAAGACCCAGCAGGAACCATCCCTCTAGCAATAATCATCTATTGACAGATCCATAGGACCCTAAAATATCTTACAAGATATATTCGCTGTTCCTGGCCAATGGGAACTGTGGGAAGTGGCACGGGCCACAGGGACATTCTGGCTTCCGCTGCCCACAGCTCCCATTGGCCTGGAACTGTGAACCGCAGCCACTGGGAGCTGTGGGAGGCTGTGCAAATGTAAACAAACTGTCTGGCAGCCCGCCAGCGAATTACCCTGATGGGCCGCAGGTTGTCCACCACTGGTCTAGAACATATTCAGTCCTGCCTTACTGCAGGGGACTGGACTAGATGACCTATCAAAATCCCTTCTAATCATACATTTCAATGATCCTGTAATTTCCATGAAGCAAAACAGAATTAGCGTGCAAGACAGACAGAACTATTTTCCATAATGTGCATTGCTGATTCTGCTAATTAGTTTCGTAGGTGGTTTACCACTATTACAAAACGGAACTTTCTTCTTATTGATAGTAATGTTATGTAATTTCCCCCCAAATCAGAACAATATTGATTTAAACTGGATGTGTCAAATATTTACTTTTGCCATTTGTCACAGACATATTATATGTCAAAATATTTTTGCTGAGAATACATAAAAGCTTTTTTTGTTTTGTTTCATTTTAGGGGTCCCATTAAAGAGCACTATTATTTATTCACTCAGCTAGCACCACTAATGTTGGTGAAGCATAAAATTGATATAAAAGGAATGATAGCTAGTAATCTCTTTGGGGTAGCTAATGAACAAATCCTATAAAGTCTAGTTACATGAGTGATCCTATTGATTCCAATGGGGCTACTTGCATGTGTAACAATTATAGGAATAGGGCTCAGCCATGAGTTGGCTTATACATTTACACAGAGTATAGGAATATAATAGGCCCCCTTACTTGTGTGTACAGACAATTCACATTTTGGGTCACAAGCCAATGTACAGAAACCAACTATCACAAGGCTTCTACTTCCCCTTTTTCACAAACAGGCAGGGAGTAGGTTGTCAGAGGTGAGGAGTGGGTGGAGCCTTAGCCCAACACACCAATCAGCACAGTGGAGCCAGTGTGAAAGAGGAGGTAGATTGCACCATGAAAAGGGCTGGCACAGCTTAGTTCCAAAAGGAATAAGCAGGAATTACATTGTGACTTAACTGCCTGGGCTAGCCTGCCCACCTTGGACCCTGCGTACGTACTCAACATGCTGCTGTCCATGCAGCCATAGCTTCACTGATATTGTTGCTCAACCTAGCATTGATTTTGCTATCTCTGGTATTTTACATGTGCGGCCATTACATCTTTTGGTTGTGGGGTAGACATACCCTATGTCACAATCCAGTCCCTGCTCTGCCCCTGGGTCTTACAGCTTCAGTCAATTAGGGCAGAATCTGCTCAGGATTTTCAGAATCAGGCCCTACAGTAAGGTGTAATGAGAGTTAGATTGACTAAAGACTGGATGGGGAGATATGTCAAGCAGAAACAATGAGGGTAAAAATACTAAGATTACGCATGCAACAGCTTTGGTTGGTAATTTTTCAGTGGGAGTTGCACATCTCACTTTGCTGGCCCTTTTTGAAAGCCCCAGCTCTAACATATAGTTGCATACAAATTCTGCAGAAGGCATTATGTAATTCTGTTTCCCACCAAGAATTTTCAAAATTCTCTCACAGGAAAAAAGAAAATAATATTTCCCCTAATGATCAGATTTCTTGTGTGCCAAACTACCTCTTGTCAATCAAATCACCTCTTACAACACATTGCTTCCATGAGGCCAAGTAGCCCAGGTTAAAAAAAAGCTTTTAAGTATGTGCTTAACATTAAGAATGAGAATTACACTTGAATTCAAAGGGAATACACATGTACTTACTCATGTTTATTAGTCATGTTCTTAATTGCTTTGCTGAAATTAGGCTTTAATGTTAACACACTGAATGAAGAAATGGGTTGGGGTTTTATTTTTTTTTAATTCTGTAACTCTGAATTTGGATCAAGTACAAGTAATACCAGTCATTTTGGGTGTCTTGGGTGTTTTATGTGCATAATTTACAAAGTATAACCTGTTGTGGAAAGGACCTCTGTTTTGTAGAGCACTGAACACATCTTTTACATGAGAAGATTGTAAGAACCCACAGGCTGTCAGTTACTTTGGCTCTAACAGAGACATACTTAGCTTTAGGTGATGTTAACTCATCTGTCTTTATTTGAGCTTGTGAATTCCTTGATACAGAGTTTGCATCGTTACTTAATTCAGAAGCAGATGAACTGATTTGACTGAAACTTTTTTTAAAAAGTCTTTAGGCTAAGACCAAGCACAGAAAATCCAACTCATTCAGGAATTTGTTGCTGAAAAGTTCTAAACCAGCTATTTGAAAAGAAAGGCTGGCATGCAAGTTGGAATTCTAACTTACTTAGAGTAGGGCTCTCTTATGCTGATCACTTGAATTAACTGACATTTTTATTCACAGCAAACTTCAAATCTTTATAAGTTGACACACCATTACTAAACTTCATCATATGCAATAGTCAACTCATCCTATTTTTGTCAAAGTATGTGCTCCTATTCAAAACTTTATCATACTTTGTGTCTTTTAAGGGCCATCTTCTATCACAAGATTGTAATTTTATAATTTTAAACACCTTTTCACTGAAAATATGCTCCATGCTTTCCCAACACATTTCAAGAAAGTATTTGACCTAATAACAAACTTCCATTGCTCTTTTTAGTTTCAGTACAAAATTTAATTTATTGTAAAAAGAAAATGAAATGAAAAATATCAGTATTAACTCCTTATTCTTTTTTCTCTCCCCAGGACAACTAGCAGAGGAAGAAAAATAGTGGCTATGGAGCAATGACACATGAGGTGAAGCTGAAAAAGCAATGTAGGGAGAGGTGGGAATAGGGTGTTCGAGTATGGAGGAAAAAGTGAAACGAGGGAGCCAGAGGCCTATAGAGCATGAGGAGTGGAAGAGAAGAGTCGGGGGACCCAACTGGTAAACTATCGCATACTGAGTAGCTGCAGCTCAGCCACGTATTTGAAGAGAGGTGCTACAGATGCACTAAGCAAGTATGCAAAGGGAAGAAACTGCACCCTGCAAACGGAGGCAAAAGGAACGAGAAGAGGAAGAAATGAGGGGAGGGTGATAGTAAAGGACCAGCTCTTTGTGACCAAAAGGTTTTAGTGATCTAAGACCATTGAAGCCACTATGCAGTTCTTAATGTGTGAAAAAAAAATGGCATATCAAAAATAAGGAGTTTTGGTTACCTCTAGGGTATTTCTGTCTCAGTGCCTGATCAGCCTTGCCTTGCTAAGACTAGAGTGGAATGGACACCCATGCAGTAAGAGATGCATTGTGACCAATGGCTCATTTGACTCAGGTCACTGGACATAAGAATGCCCATACTGGGTCGACCAATGGTCCATCTAGCCCAGTATCCTGTCCTCTGACTGTGGCCAATGCCAGGCATTTCAGAGGGAATGAACAGAACAGGGCAATCATCAAATGATCCACCTCCTGTCGTCTAGTCCCAGCATCTGGCAGTCAGAGACATAGGGACATCCAGAGCATGGGGTTGTATCCCTGACCATCTTGACTAATACCCATTGATGGACCTATCCTCCATGAATTTATCTAATTCTTTTTTGCACCGAGTTATACTTTTTGCCTTCACAAAATCCCCTGGCAATGAGTTCCACAGGTTGACTGTGTGTTGTGTGAAGAAGTACTTCCTTTTGTTTGTTTTAAACCTGCTTCCTATTAATGTCTTTGGATGACCTCTGATTGTTATCTGAAGGAATAAATAATATTTCCTTTCCCCACACCAGTCATGATTTTATAGACCTCTATCATATCCTGTTTTAGTAATCTCTTTTCCAAGATGAAAAATCCCAGTCTGTTTAATCTCTCCTTGTATAGAAGGTGATCCATAGCCTTAATAATTTCTATTGACATTCACTGTATCATTTCCATTTCAAATACATATTTTTTTTTAGATGGGGTGACCAGAACTGCAAGCAATATTCAAGGTGTGGACATACCATGGATTTATATGGGGGCATTATGATATTTTCGGATTTATTATCTACCCCTTTCCTAATGGTTCCTAACATTCTGTTAGTTTTTCTTCCTGCCACTGTACACTGAGCAAATATTTTCAGAGAATCATCCATGACCTTTTTGGAGTGGTAACAACTAAGTTAGACTCCCTCATTTTGTATAGTAGGGATTATGTTTTCCAACGTGCATTGCTTTGCATTTATCAACATTGAATTTAATCTGCCATTTTGTTGCCCAGTCACCCAGTTTTGTGAGATCCTTTTGAATCATAGAATATGAAGAAGGGACCTCAGGAGGTCCTCTAGTCTAACCCCCTGGTCAAACCAGGACCAATCCACAATTTTTGCCCCAGATCCCTAAATGGCCCCCTCAAGAATTGAACTCACAACCCTGGGTTTAGCAGGCTAATGCTCAAACCATTGAGCTATCCCTCTCCCCCTTTGTAACTCTTTCAGTCTGCTTTGGACGTAGTCTACTTCTTGCTAAACAGGCGGATAGTTAAGTTTAATGCCATTAATTAATTAATTGCATTAGTTGCAAATCGGCATGTTTTAGTAGTACACCAAATCCCTTTCAAAAAAACTAAATGCAAGAATGCAGAAAAACCAAGTACAGTTGCAAAACAAGGTTCAGATCGAGGTGTCAAGTCAGGTTCCCTGCAAGTCATTGAATATGTGGTTAAAACAGCAGCTTCCATGTGTTTGTGGGATGGGGCCACCCGGCTTGGGCAGCCTCAATGCAGCCGTCATTCCTGGGCCAGAACATCTATTATATTTTAAACTGACTATTATAATAAAACATAGATTCTTTTTATATTTTCCAAAGCAATTTGCTCTTGTTGTGAACTTTTATGCCTAAATTCACACCAAAGCCATTTCCAAACACATGAAATTAGCAGCTTTACTGAAAATATGATAGCAAGCAAGAGATGGTAATATAAAAATGGAATTGTTACCAACAACAAATCTAAATATTGTTGAGGTTGCCTTGCAATCAAGTTTTAAATGCATTTACAAGTATTTTCTTTCCTTCTCTCTCCAGTTTCCCAGCAGACATGATTTAGGACTTTCTTGGGGAACGTGAAGTCAATACTATTTAGGGGCCAAAAATACAAAATATGGTTCTATTTTTACCTATACCTGGACATATATCTGAATGAGATTTTTACTCCGCTAAATCCATTCAGTTTTGTTTCTTCTTTTAAATGGTGGTTTTGGAAATGAACCATCAGGTGGCAAGCCAATGTATCCGCAAAGACATAAATTCAGTTGTCCAGCACTCCTGCCTCCTCCTGGAAAATGGATCCAAGACCCAAGGGAACAACTGCAATGGTAAGGCTGCAGCTGTGAAGGGATTCCACCACTATTGCACAGTCTGGGATTGTTTGGATTTCAATTCCTGTGATTCCTATGGACCTTGTTACTGCTTAGGCCACTGGCACAGGGAAAACGGGGCACATCTTTAAGAGCTAGGAGGAAGAGAGACTGATCAAGGCAAGGCCTTAGAAGCAGAGAAGAAAGCGAGTAAGGACTGAGCAATTTAAAACTGCCTAAGAAAAAAGTAAAGCTTTTCTTCTCTATAGCGAATATAGAGAGAGAACACAGCAATTAGTAGTGATCCTTTGGGGACACAACTCCTTGGGGGGATACTAAATGCTTGATATTATCATTCTGATAATATCACAACTATTTTAGTTTGTCTGGATTTAGACAGACACAATTCAGTTGTTATTGATTTAGATAGACACTATTCAGTTGTTATTATGTAAGTGCTGGGGCACCATTTGTGAGAGTCTGCTCACAATGGGGAAGATGATTCTTAATGTCCAGCATTTATATAGCATTTTGTGTGCTCAAAATGCTATACAAGCCAATAAATGAAATCACACTATATCCCTTTGAGGTTGAAAGGTAACTATGATTTATGGGTGGAATGTATGTTGCTTTGTGTTAACGTTACTTTTATTTATTATAACTAAAATATTTAAAGACTAAAGTTGATAAAATAAATAATACAACAGTCAGTGAAAGCTATTGGGTGGTCAGCATTGCTAAAAATCTGACCACTTATGTCGGTGCCTTAAGTAGAGATTTAGATGCCTAATTTTAATTTCACAAGTCAAGAATTTTAGCCAGAATTCCCAAAGCAGTCTGGAAAAACTAACTATTTGGGGAGTAGATACAGCTGCTTTCTCATGATCTAGGAGATGTAAGCTACAGTCTCTTTTTGCTATCTAATACCTTTCTTTGAAACAAATTTAGTGTAAGTAAATCTATCTTGACTGGGGATTTATCATCCAACAAGAAAATAGCCTTCTGCTGGAAATCAAACCTTTCCAATAACTTGGAAATCAAAGCAACACCTAACATTGTTGGAGAGGGTTTCACACAATCATTTAAGAAACCTGAAGAGAAAGATCTACTAAATTAACATATAAAAAGCAAAAACCACATTTTCCTCTTTTTCTGGAAATTTCCTCGAAGCAGATTCTGATCTCTCATACGTAAAGTACACCTGCAATTAGCATTTGACTTTCACTCCAACTGCTAGATAAACAGGAAAAATCAAGTGTAGTTTTTTTTCAAGGAGGCTGTAGTAATTACTAAAACAAGCCTACAGCACAGTCTGTAATTGCCATTCTAAGAAACAACTCAACTTCTGTTGAGATAATTCCATCTTCCAGCCCCCAATTAGTATCTACTGTTAAAAAGTGTAAAAATATTGCAATGAAATCAGGCATACAGTAATGCACCAGTCAGTCTAAGTACAGGGATGGTTTGGTTGGACCAATTGGGTGACTGCCAACTCCAGATGTCCTGTGGAGTGGGGGAGTGCTTGTGTTCAAACATGTGTGAGGGCCTTCCCCTTCACTCTTCAAGGTTTAGAGCACATGTGGGAGTGTGTATGGAGGAGGAGAACGATTCTGGCCAGCCTGATGTGCGGGAAAGACTTGGTGGAGCTGATTGGCTCTCATGGAGCTTCCCCCATAAACCCTTTCTTTTTGAAGCCCTTCCCAATATCCAAAGGTCATTTTGCCACTGTTGCTGCCCCCTCCTCCCTCCCTGAAGCTGGGGCAGTGTCAAGCTGAGTTTCCAGGATGCTATGGGTATGATCAATAGTATTTTTCGGGGGGATGGGGGGTGTCAAAAAGGATCCAATTGTCTTTCTGTTTGTGTCAGAGTGGCCATAGAGTTATTCACCCTCCTTGCAGCATGGTGGAGGTATAGTTTTAGGCTAAAAAGAATGAGAACAGGAATTTTAGTGTTAGGAAGTAACATGGGAATGGTTAGTTCACCACAACTTGAAGTCAGTATTCAGTTCCCAGAAGTAAATATGAGTAAGAGACCTAGGACATTGCTAGTGGACCTTTTCTTACTGTAAGGAGAAGGGAGATCTTGAGATGTCATTAGGTGTGTCCACACTACAAGCTGGAGATGTGATTCCCAGCCCATGGATACATACTCATGTTAGCTGTCCTCTAAGCTAGCATGCTAAAAACAGTAGTGTAGCCATAGTACCGTGGGCAGCAGACGCACAGGTTAGTCACCCCAAGCACATACCTCTAGGGTTCAGGTGGGTTTATACTCAGGACAACCAGCCCATGCCACTGCTGCCCGTGGTACTGCAGCTATGCTTCTATTTTTAGTGTGCTAGCTCAGATGAGAGCTGGTGTGAGTATGTGTACAAAAGCTGGGAAACCCCTAGCTCATAGTGTAGATGTAGCCACAGGTACATCCCTGAGGTATCCCTTAAAGATATCCTCATACCCCCTGGTAAGGGGCAGGAGAGAATATTCAGAAATGGGAGGACTCTGAGAGGGTAAGTCAAAGAGGGCAAAACCTGAATTACTGGTTCAACTGAGGCCATTTTACCCCACAGTGCATTTGTATGTTTGTGTGTGTGTGTGTATGGATAAGAATGTGGGGAGGGTTTTAAGTTGATAAAGTTGCATCCTTCCATTTGAAATCCTCCTGTGTCTTATGTTTCATTTGCCTGCATGTCCTGATCCATGATGTGTACACAATAGACCTACACATGTACACTTTGGGTATGCTGTGTCTTGGGCTAACCTAACACAGGAGAGGAGTGCAGATGGTTCTGTCCTGACCAAAAATCAATTAGTGTGGAAATACATTTAAAGCGGTATTACAATTTGTACAACTTGGGGCACAGCTGGGGAACCACTGAAAGACTTGCCAGAAACAGGCAGGAGTTTCATCACTGCCCTAAACACCAGAGGCACAATGGGTATGTACTAACTAATTAACAATTTGTAGCAGCTCTCTCTGACTGACAGCTGAAAAGGAACTCCACCGGGTAAATGAAGTATGGCTAGAATACATTCATCACCAGGGGACGATTTATTTTATTTTTGTTAATATAAAAACAGGGAAATATTCCTATTCAGCACATATCTGTCTGTGTCTCATGGGGGTGCTGTGGAGATTACTCCATCCCCTATAATGAATTACAGATCACAGTTGGGAAATATTCACAAAACATTCTTGATACTTTTTTTTTATTTTGGATGCAGGACATACCCGGGTGATGTGACCTCCTTGGAATTATGCCCTTCTCATCCTTTCCAGCTCCCTATGCACATACCCTGGAGGTACCGTCATTATTAGTACAATATTAAAAACCAGACAGTAGTAAGGGCTTAGTTTTGCTAAGCACTGTAGACCTGATCCAGCAAAGTATATAAGCACATGCTTGACTTAGGTAGGATGTGCCACTGACTTTTTATGACTGTGCTGTGGTATTCAGTCAAAACTTTAATCTAAAAAAGAAATCATAAAAAGTAAATGGGACATTGTCCATACTTTAAATTAAGCATGTGCTTACTTTGCTGGATCAGATCTAGAATGCTCAACATTTTGCAGAAATGAGCCTTTACAACTCCATATGGCTTCTTGTCATATTATTTTAAATGTAATGGTGGTATACTGTAAAACATTCAGGGTAGGACTGTCAGGTGATTAAAAAATTAATTATGATTAATCACGATTAAAAAACTAATCACGATTAATCACGCTGTTAAACAACAATAGAATACCATTTATTTTAAATATTTTGGATGTTTACTATATTTTCAAATACGTTGATTTCAACTATAACACAGAATACAAAGTGTATAGTGCTCACTTTATATTTATTTTTGATTACAAATATTTTCACTGTAAAAAACAAAAAAAATGTATTTTTCAATTCACCTCATAAAAGTACTGCAGTGCAATCTCTGTACCATGACAGTTGAACTTACAAATGTAGAATTATGTACAAAAAACCTGCATTCAAAAATAAAACAATCCAAAAGTAAAACTTTAGAACCTACAAGTCCACTCAGTCCTAATTCTTGGTCAGCCAATCACTCAGACAAACAAGGTTGGTTACAATTTGCAGGCGATAATGATACCTGCTTCTTGTTTACAATGTCACCGGAAAGTGAGAATAGGCATTCACATGGCACTGTTGTAGCCGACATTGCAAAATATTTATGTGCCAGATATGCTAAAGATTCATACGTTCCTTCATGTTTCAACCACCATTCCAAAGGACATGTGTCCATGCTGATGATGGGTTCTGCTTGATAATGATCCAAAACAGTACGCACTGAAGCATGTTCATTTTCATTATCTGAGTCAGTTGCCACCAGCAGAAGGTTCATTTTCTTTTTTTGGTGGTTTGGGTTCGGTAGTTTCCGCATCAGAGTATTGCTCTTTTTAAAAGCATGCTCCACACCTTGTCTCTCTCAGATTTTGGAAGGCACTTCAGATTCTTAAACCTTAGGTCGAATGCTGTAACTATTTTTAGAAATCTCCCATCGGTACCTTCTTTGCGTTTTGTCAAATCTGCTGTGAAAGTGTTCTTAAAAGGAACATGTGCTGGGTCATCATCCGAGAATGCTACAACATGAAATAGATGCAGAATACAGGTAAAACAGAGCAGCAGACATACAATTCTCCCCCAAAGGAGTACAGTCACAAATTTAATTGACTCGTTATTTTTTTAACAAGCATCATCAGCATGGAAGCATGTCCTCTGGAATGGTGGCTGAAGCATGGAAGCATGTTTAACATATCTCACCAACGTCAAATAAAGGGGAACAATCACGTCCCTCAATCTGCTGGCAATGATCCTACTTATACAGCCCAAAATGCCGTTGGCCTTCTTGGCAACAAGGACACACTGTTGACTCATATCCAGCTTCTCGTCCACTGTAACCTCTAGGTCGTTTTCTGCTAGAACTGCTGCCTAGCCATTTGGTCCCTAGTCTGCAGCAGTGCATGGGATTCTTCCTTCCTGAGTGCAGGACTCTGCATTTGTCCTTGTTGAACCTCATCAGATTTCTTTTGGCCCAATCCTCTAATTTGTCTAGGGCCCTCTGTATCCTATCCCTACCCTCCAGCATATCTACCACTCCTCCCAGTTTAGTATCATCTGCAAACTTGCTGAGGGTGCAATCCATGCCATCCTCCAGATCATTAATGAAGATATTGAACAAAACCGGTCCCAGGACTGACCCTTGGGGCACTCCACTTGATACCAGCTGCCAATTAGACACGGAGCCATTGGTCACTACCCGTTGAGCCCGACAATCTAGCCAGCTTTCAATCTACCTTATAGTCCATTCATCCAGCCCATACTTCTTTAACTTGCTGGCAAGAATACTGTGCGAGACTGTATCAAAAGCTTTGCTAAAGTCAAGGAATAACACGTCCACTGCTTTCCCCTCATCCACAGAGCCAGTTATCTCACAACAGAAGGCAATTAGATTAGACAGGCATGACTTGCCCTTGGTGAATCCTTGCTGACTGTTCCTGATCACTTTCCTCTCCTCTAAGTGCTTCAGAATTGATACCTTGAGGACCTGCTCCATGATTTTTCCAGGGACTGAGGTGAGGCTTACTGGCCTGTAGTTCCCCGGATCCTCCTTCTTATATAGAAGATACTATATTATGAGTTACATTGTATAGCACACAGAAAAGAGGCACACAAAATCCACAGTTAAAACTTACCGGTTATGTGTGATTTCCTTTTGAGTTTAGCCAAAAAAGCAACCTCTAAAAAAAAACACAAAATTGCTCTGTACCAATTTCTCACTAGGAGACATTCAAGAGGATTTAAAGATAAAAACAAAGCGAGAAGTATTCAAATAATCCTGTGCTTAAAAATCCATCTTTATTATGAAGCATGTGAGACCAAGCTGAGATCTGAGACAAAACAGTTTTCTTTGACTCAGACTTCTCACAAAAAAGACTGTTTAATAACTACATGATTGTTCTGTTATGTTAGAGTACTTCTTATTTTAGCAGGTTGGGTAACTATTAAGTAATTTAATCTAGCTATACGCTGGTGTCAGATTTTTTTTGAGGGGGGGACATTTTGCTCATATGCATAAGGGGCCTCTTTTCTGCCTATCTATGTTTCCCCAACTCTGAGGCATACCTCCTTGGAGAGTTATGGGGGACGAGTTAATGGAAGTTGCGGGAGGATGGAGAGCCATCTCAACTGTTCTCCAAAGTCTCAGCTTTTAATTTAAAACATTAAGCCTTGGTATACACTAGGAGTCAAGGTCAAATTTAGCAGCATTAAATTGATTTAACCCTGCACCCGTCCACACAACAAAGCCCTTTTTTTCAACTTAAAGGGCTCTTAAAATCGATTTCCGTACTCCACCCCCAACAAGGGGATTAGCGCTGAAATCGGCCTTGCCAGGTCGAATTTGGGGTACGGTGGACACAATTAGATGGTATTGGCCTCTGGGAGTTATGCCAGAGTGCTCCATTGTGACCGCTCTGGACAGCACTCTCAACTCAGATGCACTGGCCAGGTAGACAGGAAAAGACCCGCGAACTTTTGAATTTCAATTTCTTGTTTGGCCAGCATGGCAAGCTGCAGGTGAGTGCAGAGCTCATCAACAGAGGTGACCATGCAGAGCTCATCAGCAGAGGTGACCATGATGGAGTCCCAAAATCGCAAAAGAGCTCCAGCATGGACTGAACGGGAGGTACGGGATCTGATCACTGTATGGGGAGAGGAATCCATGCTATCAGAACTACGTTCCAGTTTTCGAAATGCCAAAACATTTGTCAAAATCTCCCAGGGCACGAAGGACAGAGGCCATAACAGGGACCTGAAGTAGTGCCTCGTGAAACTTAAGGAGCTGAGGCAAGCCTAACAGAAAACCAGAGAGACAAACAGCAGTTCCGGGTCAGAGCCCCAAACATGCCATTTCTATAATGAGCTGCATGCCATTTTAGGGGGTTCAGCCACCACTACCCCAGCCGTGTTATTTGACTCCTTCAATGGAGATGGAGGCAACACGGAAGCAGGTTTTGTGGACGAGGAAGATGATGATGATGAAGTTGTAGGTTGCTCACAGCAAGCAAGCGGAGAAATCGGTTTTCCCGACAGCCAGGAACTGTGTCTCAGCCTGGACCTGGAGCCAGTACCCCCCGAACCCACCCAAGGCTGCCTCCTGGACCCGTCAGGCGGAGAAGGGACCTCAGGTGAGTGTACCTTTTAAAATACTATACATGGTTTAAAAGCAAGCATGTTTAATGATTAATTTGCCCTGGCATTCACGGCTCTCCTGGATGTACTCCCAAAGCCTTTGCAAAAGGTTTCTGGAGACGGCAGCCTTATTCCGTTCACCATGGTAGGACACTTTACCACTCCAGGCCAGTAGCACATACTCGGGAATCATTGTAGAACAAACCATTGCAGTGTATGTTTGCTGGCATTCAAACAACATCAGTTCTTGATCTCTCTGTGTTATCCTCAGGAGAATGATATCATTCATGGTCACCTGGTTGAAATAGGGTGCTTTTCTTAAGGGGACATTCAGAGGTGCCCATTCCTGCTGGGCTGTTTGCCTGTGGCTGAGCAGAAATGTTCCCTGCTGTTAGCCACAGGGAGGGGGGAGGGGTTAGCCATGTGGTAGGGGGAGGCAAAATGCAACCCTGGAATGAAAGCACATGTGCTATGTATGTAATGTTAACAACAAGGTATACCGTGAAAGAGTGTACCCATTGTTCTATAAAATGTGTCTTTTTAAATACCACTGTCCCTTTTTTTATCTCCACCAGCTGCATGTGTTTCAAGGATCACAGGATCTTCTCCTTTCCAGAGGCTAGTGAAGATTAGAAGGCGAAAAAAATCGCACTCACAATGAAATGTTCTCTGAGCTCATGATGTCCTTCCACACTGACAAAGCACAGATGAATGTGTGGAGGCAGACAATGTCAGAGTGCAGGAAAGCACAAAATGACCGGGAGGAGAGGTGGCAGGCTGAAGAGAGTAAGTGGCGGGCTGAAGAGAGGGCTGAAGCTGAAAGGTGGCGGCAGCATGATGAGACGAGGCAGGATTCAATGCTGAGGCTGCTGGAGAATCAAACTAATATGCTCCAGCATATCGTTGAGCTGCAGGAAAGGCAGCTGGAGCACAGACCGCCGCTACAGCCCCTGTGTAACCAACCGTCCTCCTCCCCAAGTTCCATAGCCTCCTCACCCAGACACCCAAGAACGCGGTGGGGGGCCTCCGGCCACCCAGCCACTCCACCCCAGAGGACTGCCCAAGCAACAGAAGGCTGGCATTCAATAAGTTTTAAAGTTTTAAACTTTCAAAGTGCTGTGTGGCCTTGTCCTTCCCGCCTCCACCACCCCTCCCGGCGCTTCTCTCTTCCACCACCCCTCCCGGGCTACTTTGGCAGTTATCCCCCTATCTGTGTGATGAATTAATAAAGAATGCATGAATGTGAGCAACAATGACTTTATTGCCTCTGCAAGAGGTGATCGAAGGAAGGAGGGGAGGGTGGTTAGCTTACAGGGAAGTAGAGTGAACCAAGGGGTGGGGGGGTTCATCAAGGAAAAACAAACAGAACTTTCACACTGTAGCCTGGCCAGTCATGAAACTGGTTTTCAAAGCTTCTCTGACGTGCACCGCACCCTCCTGTGCGCTTCTAACCGCCCTGGTGTCTGGCTGCGCGTAACCAGCGGCCAGGTGATTTGCCTCAACCTCCCACCTTGCCATAAACGTCTCCCCCTTACTCTTACAGAGATTGTGGAGCACACAGCAAGCAGTAATAACAGTGGGAATATTGGTTTCGCTGAGGTCTAACCGAGTCAGTAAATTGCGCCAGCGTGCTTTTAAACATCCAAATGCACATTCTACCACCATTCTGCCCTTGCTCAGCCTGTAGTTGAACAGCTCCTGACTAGTATCCAGGCTGCCTTTGTATGGCTTCATGGCCATTGCATTAAGGGGTAGGCTGGGTCCCCAAGGATAACTATAGGCATTTCAACATCCCCAACGGTTATTTTCTGGTCTGGGAATAAAATCCCTTCCTGCAGCTTTTGAAACAGACCCGAGTTCCTGAAGATGCGAGCGTCATGTACCTTTCCCGGCCATCCCACGCTGATGTTGGTGAAACGTCCCTTGTGATCCACCAGTGCTTGAAGCATTATTGAAAAGTACCCCTTGCGGTTTATGTACTCGCTGGATTGGTGCTCCGGTGCCAAGATAGGGATATGGATTCTGTCTATGGCCCCACCACAGTTAGGGAATCCCATTGTAGCAAAGCCATCCACTATGACCTGCACATTTCCCAGGGTCTCTACCCTTGATATTGGCAGATCTTTGATTGCGTTGGCTACTTGCATACAGCAGCCCCCACAGTAGATTTGCTCACTCCAAATTGATTCCCAACTGACCGGTAGCTGTCTGGCGTTGCAAGCTTCCACAGGGCTATTGCCACTCGCTTCTCAACTGTGAGGGCTGCTCTCATCTTGGTATTCATGCACTTCAGGGCAGGGGAAAGCAAGTCACAAAGTTCCAAGAAAGTGCCCTTACACATGCAAAAGTTTTGCAGCCACTGGGAATTGTCCCAGACCTGCACACTATGCAGTCCCCCCAGTCTGTGATTGTTTCCCGGGCCCAGAATCGGCATTCCACTGCATGAACCTGCCCCATTAGCACCATGATGCCCACATTGCCAGGGCCCATGCTTTGAGAGAAGTCTGTGTCCATGTCCTCAGCACTCTTGTCACTGCGTTGACGTTGCCTACTTGCCCGGTTTCACTTTGCCAGGTTCTGGTGCTGCATATACTGCTGGATAATGCACATGGTGTTTAATGTGCTCCTAATTGCCAAAGTGATCTGAGCAGGCTCCATGCTTGCCATGGTATGGCATCTGCACAGAAAAAAGGCGCAGAACGATTGTCTGCCATTGCTCTGATGGAGGGAGGGCGACTGAAGACATGGCTTACAGGATTGGCTTACAGGGAATTAAAATCAACAAAGGGGGTGGCTTTACATCAAGGAGAAACAAAAACAACTGTCACACAGAATGGCCCCCTCAAGGATTGAACTCAAAACCCTGGGTTTAGCAGGCCAATTCTCAACCCATTAAGCTATCCCTCCCTCTTGTATTTCAGGTAGGACTGAATCTCCATTAAAGTTTTCAAGGTGCCCCCGACAGACCTCACCAAAACGATTGTCGGCCGTTGATTTCATGGAGGCGGGGGGAGCAAATGAATACAAAAAAAATCTGGTCTATTTCTTGTTTTGATCCACTCCATCTATCTTTTACACCTTTGGCTGGCAGCAGATGGTGCAGTAGGCCTGCAAGCCATCCACATCTCCTGGCTGCTCGGCAGAAGATGGTGCAATAGGACTGCCTGCAGGACTAAAGAGAATGACCTGGTCGAGTCACTCCTAATTTAGTCCCTGCACCCATGTCTGCCCAGGCAATCCTGACCGACCATACCAAGGCGGCCAGGAGCACCTCGGATACAATGAGGATAGTTTTCAGGCCTATTGCAATGTCTGCTCCCACAAGGCAATGGGCTGTTGCTGCTGTGTAGCAATGCAGTACCATGTCTGCCAGAACCCAGGAGACATATGGTGACAGTGAACTGAGCGGGCTCCATGCTTGCCGTGGTATGGCGTCTGCACAGGTAACTCAGGAAAAAAGGCACGAAACGATTGTCTGCCATTTCACAGAGGGAGGGAGGGCCTGACAACATGTACCCAGAACCACCCGCGGCAATGTTTTTTGCCCCATCAGGCATTGGGATCTCAACCCAGAATTCCAATGGGCAGCAGAGACTGCGGGAACTGTGGGATAGCTACCCACAGTGCAACATTCCAGAAGTCGACGCTCGACTCGGTACTGTGGAAGCACTCCGCCGAGTTAATGCACTTAATGCACTTAGAGCATTTTGTGTGGGGACACACACAATCGACTATATAAAAATGATTTCTAAAAAAAGACTTCTATAAATTTGACCTAATTTCGTAGTGTAGACATACCCTAAGTAAGTCTCTAGCTGTTGTTTGTAAAGAAAATCTTCAAACATGACCCAAGTATAACCAATGCAGAGACATCTATCAGAGTTTGCAAAGAGCCTGAAATATTGCTTGTCCCACGAATAGTTTGAAGGACTGCAGTTTTAATGTTTTTTGCTTGAAGCTGA
The DNA here is from genome assembly GCF_009764565.3 of Dermochelys coriacea. Taxonomy (NCBI): domain Eukaryota; kingdom Metazoa; phylum Chordata; order Testudines; family Dermochelyidae; genus Dermochelys; species Dermochelys coriacea. The sequence goes on from NC_050068.2 coordinate 149,137,272, forward strand.
GAACAGAGTTCTGATTTTACCTCATTTTGAAAGCTCACCTTTACTTATAAATTAATGATGCCTTAAAAACTTTTTAAAACTAACCTGACCTTCCTTCTGCTGGATTGTAATGTTATAACTATTCTGGCAAAGTTATAAATCTGTCTTTTTGTTCCATTGGTACTCAATTTAAAAACTTGATTTCAGATCAGAGTCTGGAAAAATATAAATATTTTATTTTATTGTTCACAAGTTGATATATTGTGGTATTGAGTTATAAACAAAATTACAATTTATGCAAAGCCTTTTTCAATCTCAACTGATAAAAGCATGCATAATGCATCTGTATCTGCAAATGTTAATCCATGGGGTAGAATTTGTAAGTGTGATATACAGAAAGCAGCAGAAACAGCTCTGAATACTATAAGTGGTAGAAATTTTTACACACACACACACAACAATTCCACCCCAATTTTTGCCCACTTCTGCCCAAAGAAATTATGTGGGTGTAAGTTAGGGCACAATTTGGCCTACTAATTGAAAGTTTTACATATAAAACACTAAACATGTCAGTAGTAAAATACTTAAGGGTTAAACTTTCAATGATTATCAATTTCATACCCATCATACATTTTAGTGGTATTAAGTGATTTCCAAAGGTGCCAAAGATAAAATCACACAAACTCTGAGAAGGATTAAAGTACTTGTGGAGATTAGAGAGGACTGGAAACTTCACTTAATTGGCAATAAAAGTAACAACAAAAAATAAAAGCTTTGTTTGTACCCAGAAATATAGGAAGGTAGTGACAATATCAAGCTTGATCCTCTACATTAATTTTTCCCCAAGTAAACAGCTACAGCACCAGCTGGCTTTAGCCACTTCCTGTCAATATACTATTCAAATTGCCCTATCTGTCCTTTTATTGGTCTGTGTATTCAGAGACAGGCTCCCATTTTCATTCATATCACCACAACATTTTATTCTTTGTTGTCTCAGTTTCACTGATATTCTGGGTAACATATTAACACAATAAAAAGCATATCTGCAAATTTTTTCGAGGAAACGAGGTTAATTTCATCCTAGCTCTTTTGTTGGTATTCAGTGTATGTATTTTGTAGGGGGGAAGGGGAAAAGGACCCTGTCCCCACCATCAAACATGCCTATTTAATGCCAAGTAGAATTCCAGTCCTGGGGCTTGGGCTTTTGTCCAAAATGTCCAGCCAGACTTTGCAATCTTAATATTCTTTTAAAGAGGTGTTTTTTGTTTTGGTTTGGGTTTTTTGTAGTCTATACATACATCAATAAAAATACAACTACAGTAGAAAGACAAGACAAGTTTGAGGTGGGGATCAGAATACTAGATCAGATGAAAAAAGATATGATAAAATGCAGTATGAGCTAATACTCCAATGCTAATACTTCAATAAGGTGTCGTGATTGCAAGCTCATACAAATCCAGTGATTCTACCTTCCCCACCTCCAGGCCACAAAGTTGCCAGCCACCAAGTAGGATGAAATTGTAAAAAATAACTCTGAGCTTTGATCTAGATAGAGATCACAAATTATGCTTATTTAGAAAGATCAATCTGATTAAAATATAAGCTTTTAGAGGCTTGGATGTATTTAGATTGACTACAATATTATTATAGTTATAATTATAATTATTATAATATTTATTTAGATTGACTACAATATTATTACTACAAAATTGGAAAACCTTCTTGTAAACAAATGATATGCAGTGTGAGTGAATTAGCAAATTTGGACAGAAGTAATCGTCTTTTAGAGTGTATGAACTTTGTTTTTCAGTATACAATATATGATTAACTGATTATCAAAAGACAGAGTAAGTGTATGGAATGTCTGTAGTATTTCTGTATTTAATTACATGGATCTTAATCTTTTCCCCATCTTCTTTTTAGTCACGGTGTGAGTGATTTGCAGAGATACTATGCAAGCTCCTATTTGATATAATCTGGAGTATGGGTACTAAGCACCTCTAGAAATCAGATCCTATATCTTTGATGAGGGCATAGTGACAGCAACAAAATGAGGACTGATTTATGCATGAAATTAAGCAACAGCCACCACTTTCATTAAACTTTTAACACAAGGGAGGGGTTTTACCCACGCATCACTCATGATCGCCTATACAAGGCATTTAATTGGTTCCACTGTGGGGTTTACAAGGCTCCTTACCATATAACCCATAACATTAGGTAGGCTCCCAGCCTATTCCCAGGACTCAGCTGAGTCCTAGCACCTTCCTCCATATAAGTGGCCATTTTTCAATGTGGTTAAGAGAATAAAATGAATGGTGCACAGAAGTCAGAGACCTGGGATTCTGGTGTTGGGGTCTTGGGCTCATGATAGGGCAAAACCTTGCAGTTTTTGCGAGCCAAGATTCCCCACTTTGCTGCAGCCCTAAATCTTTTTGTACATTATTGTGAACTATTTGAGCTGTAGTTTTCTTGCTATACATGATGTGCAGAAATAAATAAATAGGACAAACATGAAAGACAAAATGAGAAGAGAATGAACGTCAATTAAGACTCTCTCCTTGATCTCTTACACTTAGAGACTTGCTATCCTAGAATGTTAGATATATTCATTTCCTTCACTCAACAAATTTAAGTTGGTAGGGAGAGTAATATTTCACCAAATTAACATATTTAGGGCCAGTCAATTATGGAATAAACTTCCCATCAGGAAAGTTTCTTCCTAATGCCCATCAGAGAGCTTGACTCATGTTTGAAGCACGAGTCCTTATTTGCCTTTTAAACTTAGGGTGTTTTGTTTTTTCAATCCTGTTATAGCAACAGAGAATATTCTCATAATCCATATACATGGCTTTGACAGGACTTTGCCTCTTACCCAGTGATTACTTAATTTCTTTAATAGCCTCCTGTTAGAGACTTCATCAACACTTTATAAAAAGTCCAAATGAATGATATCTATCCATTGTCCTTTATCTGCTTTTAAACTTTATTGACTCTCAAGAATTGCAATAGATTGAAAGAAAATAGTGTCCATACAAAGACGACATGCTGTTTTGTCAGTATCTAATCACATTCATATAAGTTTCAGAGTAGCAGCTGTGTTAGTCTGTATTCGCAAAGTCGTATTAGAAGTTTACTATATCTTCAACCTTTGTTTCAGCCTATTTACTCGGTGCTGAAGTAAGGTTCACTAGTCTGTAATTCCCAATGTTCTTTATTAAGATAGGGACTACATGCCTATCCCAGTACTCCAATGTAGTCAATTTTAGAAATAGATTACACCTTTTTGTTCTTGTTACCTCTGCTACTTCATGCTTTAGTTCCTCAGAATTATTTTATGAATGCTGATGACTTGTTTCAAGGTCCTGGGCCTTGTTGTCTTATTTTTTTGTTTAAACATCTCCTCTTAACACCACTTACTCTAATAATGCCTCATCCTTGTTGCTTGTAAAAAGTAATTGTGGGAGGCATCGCCACAAAATTGTTGTGAAGGCTGACGAAAAGAAATAGTTTAGCCAGTTCTTTGACTGCTACCTGGTAGCCCAAACAACAAACAGGTATACTTGCAGGCTTCCTCCTACTGATATATTTAAATAACTTCTTGTTTGCTTTTTTTTGTTATTCACTCTACAAGTTTTCCCTTTATTCTACTTTCCTTTTACATTTTTAACTTTTATATATTATGGTCCTTACTATCAGTTTAACATGGTCTGGATTCCTATACTTTGAAGGATATCATGTGTACAATTTATATACATTCTTGTACCTTGCCATTTAACTATAATTTTGTTGCCTTTCCCTTTCAGATAAAGACAAAAAACAAAGGTCTCACAATTTTTAAAATATTTTTTCTGGGATTATGCTGTAATCATTACATTACATCTGAAGTTATTCTTACTCTACCCCAAATCCTCAGTGTCCTTTTTTTCTCCTTTGTAAAAGATCTGTAAACATTCAACACAGTTGGGCCTGCTACATCATCATTGCCTGCTCTGTTCTTTAAAACGAATAAAAAAAATTCCATTAACTCTCTTAGCAATTGCTTCATCTTTGGCTCTGTTCCATTTTCACATCATGCAACATTTAGTTAGTAAATAAATAAAATCAAGAGTCAGATTTGTTAGGAGAGATGACACTCACTTTGAACTACACAAACACTAGACGCAGACTGAATTTGCTTGGAAACACTAGCCTTCTGTGAACACCTAATGCATACTGGACATCCCCAAAATCTTACCATTGCTATTTCATCCCAATAACATTACAGTTTTCTTTACATAAAAGGATGGGGAACAGCATGTTTACCTGCTGCAGCTACTGCTGTTGTGAGAGAGTCCTTATGTGGCTCTGCTTGTTGAGTACATGCCTTGTACGTGCAAGGAGAAGAGAAAGAAGCTGCTGCCCCCTGTGGAAGAGTTGTATAATAATGTGGTTTATGGGCCTCAAACTTCTTAAAATTATGTGTATTTTGTGTGTGTGTGTGCAATGTTATATAGTTCCTGCTTTCCACCCTTGAGATGGTTACATTTCAGTGGTTGGTGAAATGATTGCTCTATATACTGTACCATGTAAAGTGCTGTGAGATTTATTCAGCATGAAAACTACTATATAAATATGTGGATGTGGATGGGGGAAATTATGTGCTGAGACTCATACTAAATCAGTTTGTGAAACTGTTTTACTACCATCTCAGGAATCTTTTCCGAGTTAAATAAGCAATACGTGCTATCTAATTGTGATACTAAGTACCTTCTACAAGATTTTATCATGTTCTGGTTAGACAATTGTATTTCTTGGATTCAAGGACACCCCGCTTCTGCTCCTCAGGCATTTGCAACTTCTGTGATACTCAAGTGAGAGCATGTTTACTGGGGTCATTATCTCTGAACACATTATTTCCATGCTGAGAGAATATTAGCAGCATCAGGAATAGTAGTGGTTTGATTTTGAAAATTCCTTTGCTCACAAAGTGATGACGGATTGTTCAAGTTTCACCTATAACATTTGGGAATAATTCATTCCTTTACTACATCCCTTATTTATGTAACTTGCTTCATTTGAAGATGATATATTCCAGGTCATTAATTAATTTGCCCTGGTATCCAAACACTTGTTTGCGGAGCACTGCTTTTTTTTATAACTTCTTTTATTTCTGAGATTTTTACAAACGATATATCAAAAACTTAATTTTAATCCACTTGAAAATTAGGTAGCTACTCAAATTTATTGAAACAAAGATTTAGAGTTTCCCAACAATTTCAATCTACTACAGCTAAGCCTTTTAAATTTAAACTTACAATTTTAAGCAACATAACATCCAGAAAAGCCAATATTTCAATGCTCATACTTGCATGCTATGTTTATTTCCTAATACTAAATATTGACAAAATTAAATGTCTCTTGCTAAGACATGTCAAACACCCACAGCTAGTTTCTACATTTTTTCTTTTTAAACTAATAAAGGCAAAATAAATGCTTAACTCTCTCAGAGTATATGGACCTCTGGCCATATAACTCTGGTCTTTGGGCACAACCCAAGTCAATGCGGTGTGTGCAGGGGAGTTCTATAGCTAGTCAAAGTTACAGTCCCAAATCCAGGCTGTGAGAGACAGCAGAGCTACTCTACAATTTCCACAGAGCTTCAGGATTACAGCAATCTCCCCAATGGGCATAAGTCATGAATCCACCAGAAGTGTTAACTTTACAATTTTACTCCAAGTGTAATGGGGTCTACAAACCCCATACTGATTTTAGACAGAGAGAGGAGGAAAAAACTCCCTCCCTCCCCCATTTACAAAAAACAGCTTGGTTACATCACTGTGCAGCTGCCAGAGCTGCTAAATATGCAAACAGGCACACACAGCTGCAACCAATAGGGCAGGGGTTGGCAACCTTTCAGAAGTGATGTGAGGAGTCTTCATTTATTCACTCTAATTTAAGGTTTCGTGTGCCAGTAATGCATTTTAACATTTTTAGAAGGTCTCTCTAGAAGTCTATATTATGTAACTAAACTATTGTTGTATATAAAGTAAACAAGGTTTTTAAATTGTTTAAGAAGCTTCATTTAAAATTAAATTAAAATGCAGATCTTATCAGTTTAGTGAAGTGGTTCTTAACCTGGGGTGCACGCACCCCCTGGGGGTGAGAGATGCCCTTTCTGGGGGTGCAAGACAAGCGAGATTTTTTTAGAAGGTAAATCATCGAAAACACAAATGAAGCACAGGCACATAAATACAACTACTTTGTTTCAACAGACCTGTGTATTTATTAACATTATATATTTTTAACAATTACTGTAATATACAAACAAAGGTTTTAAGTTTAAGTTTTTAAGCTAATTGTAGTGTAATTTTTGATAAGGGGTGAGAGAACATATTTTAAGAACTCCAGACTGTCAGTGGGCTGAGCGGGGCCAGGGGTGTAGTGTATTAAATTGCTCCCCATTGGAATGTGCTACTTACGGTGTACTACTTACGCTGCTAGTCCTGATGCTCTGAGCAGCATGGTAAGGGGACAGGAAACAAGGGTGGTTGGATAGGTTTGGGAGTCCCAGGGGGCCTGTCAGGAGTCGGGGGTGTGGATAGACGTCGGGGCAGTCAGGAGACAGGGAGCAGGGGGGCTTGGATGGAGGGAGAATGGGGGGGTCCCGGAAGGGGGCGGTCAGGAGAAAAGGAGCAGGGGGGGTTGGATGGGTGGAGGGTTCTGAGCAGGGTAGTCAGGAGGCAGGGGGTCCCGGGAGGGGGTGGTCAGGGGACAAGGAGCGGGGTGGGTGGGGGGGTTGGCTGGATCAGGGGTTATGAGAGGGGCAGTCAGGGGGCAGGAAGTGGGCCAGCTGTTTGGGGAGCTGTTTGGGTAGCCTTCCCTACCCAGTCTAGTGTATTAAATTTCTCCCCGTAGCAATGTGTTACTTACAGTGTACTACTTACAGCTGCCAGTCCTGGTGCTCCACAAGTAGCACATTCCTATGGGGAGGAATTTAATACACTACAGCAGCAGACAGAACCCCAGACTGGTGGCAGGCTGAGCGGGGGTCCCAGCCGCCGGCCCTGCTCCGCCCGCTGCCGGACTGGGGTTCCCTTCACCCAGGTCGGCAGTGGGCTGAGCAGGGACCCCAGCAGGGGTGGCCAGGACCCCGGCTGGCAGCAGCATGCCAGTAAAAATTGGCATGCATGCCACAGGTTACCAACCTCTTCAAGAGGGGAAACAAGACCTGCTATAAAGGGGAGAGCACAGAGAAGGAAGCAGAGGCAGAAAGGCCTAGGATAACAGAGGGGAGATAGCTCTGTACCAGGCCGCTGCTAAGAAAGTAATGAAGAGACGGCAGCGGACTACAAGCCCTAACTTTACAGGACTGATTTTTTTTTAAATGGAAATATTTATTCTCTTTTGAATCCCAGCCCATAGAGAACAACAACTGAATGAGAAATTAAAAAAAATATGTTTTTGACCAGAACTGAATGTTTTCTGATTAAATTAGATAATACATTTCCTTAAACATTATATTAACACCTACAATATCAGATGACTTATCCACTTAAAACATGCATTGTTAAGTAAAGAGTAGTGCCATTTTTCTTACTTCTGTCACTTCCCCAACCTCCCCTAAAAAATTGGTCAGACTCTTTTACTCATGTTTGTGGTAATGTCAGAAAGGTCACATATCTTAGTGAACTCATCAAACCTACAGGGCACTCGACCATGATTAAAGACAGGCAAAGATGACATAAATATCGTAAAGGTCACAAAAGAGAAAGCAGAGTTGGCAAGCTGATAGTTATTTAATTAAAATCTTAATTCTAATTTTTTCCAAAATAATATCCCTGAAAAGCATTGGTGGAGGAAACAGACTGTAGCAAAACACAAGATACTAAACATATGATTAAATAATTAGCCTACACATTCAAATATAGACATTTCCCACATTTGTTGTGTTCTTACAAAATTAAAATCACTATTTAATAGGTACACCAAAAACTGACTGCTAGCTCAAATCAGTCTCCTAAAAATCTTATCTGGATGCTATGGTAGGGTTCCTCAAAATACCCATGATTAGATGACTAGATTTTTTTTTAATTGTTACATTTTAATCCACAAGTAATGTAGGAAATTATTCAAGCAAGGCCTAATCTGGAGAACCACAAAATGCCCTAAACGCTGTTGAATTAAGAGGAGTTTTAGATGTTCAAGTCCCATTGACTAATAGTATATACTCTCTCTCTTTAGAATAGCACTTTTTCCCTAAAAGGATAAGATGAATATTTTGAATTTCTTCATTTCCCACAGTGAATAGCTCTACATCCCACGGTGAATAGCTCTACAGCTCTATCAAAAGGTTTGAAATACATCCAAAACAGAGATGCTCAGCAAGCTGGAGCAACAATGCCTCATTTGCCGACCTATTTCACTACGTCACCCAGCAAAAATGTGGATTGGGAACTGGACACAGGGGCGGGGGGGAGGAATGTCAACTGATATTACTGGTAGTTTTTCATTTTAACTATAGTTTGTGAGAGAGAGAGAGATAGGATTTGAACTACATTTTCAATATTAGCTATTATCATATTAATCACTTTTAGACACTGTTTGCATCAACCATTTTATCACCAATATTTCTAAGAGAGTGGAGCTTATATAATTCCGACAACAGACAAAAAATTCTCCCACTTCCTATGACTGTAATTTCAACATTAGAGATTAAGGTCTGCTACAGAAACAACCAAAATTGTCAATTTTCATACCCCAAAATTTAATTGAAAGATGTTCACAATAATTAAAATTGTAACTTCAGGGCAAACAATTCTAAACACCTGTAATAAGTATCTGAAAGTTTCAGAGTAGCAGCCGTGTTAGTCTGTATTCGCAAAAAGAAAAGGAGTACTTGTGGCACCTTAGAGACTAACAAATTTATTTGAGCATAAGCTTTCGTGAGCTACAGCTCACTTCATCGGATGCATTCAGTGGAAAATACAGAGGGGAGATTTATATACACACACAGAGAACATGAAACAATGGGTTTTATCATACACACTGTAAGGAGAGTGATCACTTAAGATGAGCCATCACCAGCAGCGGGGGGGCGGGGGGAAGGAGGAAAACCTTTCATGGTGACAAGCAAGGTAGGCTATTTCCAGCAGCTAACAAGAACATCTGAGAAACAGTGGGGGGTGCTGAATTGGAATTAATTTGCAAACTGGATACAATTAACTTAGGCTTGAATAGAGACTGGGAATGGATGAGTCATTACACAAAGTAAAACTATTTCCCCATGTTATTTCTCCCCCCCCACCCCACCCCCCACTGTTCCTCAGATGTTCTTGTTAACTGCTGGAAATAGCCTACCTTGCTTGTCACCATGAAAGGTTTTCCTCCGTCCTCCCCACCCCCCGCTGCTGGTGATGGCTCATCTTAAGTGATTACTCTACTTACAGTGTGTATGATAAAACCCATTGTTTCATGTTCTCTGTGTGTGTATATAAATCTCCCCTCTGTATTTTCCACCGAATGCATCCGATGAAGTGAGCTGTAGCTCATGAAAGCTTATGCTCAAATAAATTTGTTAGTCTCTAAGGTGCCACAAGTACTCCTTTTCTTTTTAAGTATCTGAAGGAAGCTCAATTTTCTCTTCATGCATTGGTAGTTTTCACACAGTAATTACTGATAAAATTTCCTCATATTTTTCTCAGCCATTAAGGAACAATTTTCTTCAATACAAAATGTTTATTGAATTATTCTACTTTGCTCATATATTAGCACTAGTACACAAGTCACTGTATTTAATGTTTTGCTCTGATACAGCCCTTTCCAATCAAAGATGCCAAAGTGCTTTAGAAGCTTTCATGAATTATTCTAGCTACACAATGTCCCTTAAAGGATTTGTCCAAAGTGTTCAAATTCCATGGTACTGGGGAATATATAATTGCCTAGCTTGGTCATGCAGCAAGTCTGAAACCAGAGCTAGAAACAGCACCCATGAGAGAATGGATAATCTAGTGGTTAACCTAGGTTTGATTCCCAGCTCTGCCAAACTTATTGTGTGATGTTGGGTAAGTACTTTAGGAGATGTCTACACTGTAATAAAAGACCAGTGACATGGCCATGGCTGGCCTGGGTCAGCTGACTCAGGTTCATGGGTCTTGATCTGCTTTGCTGTGAAATTGCAGTGTAGATGTTTGGGCTGGATCCCAGGCTCCAAGATCCCTCTTGGGATCTGTCAGGGTTCCCTCCCCACTCTGAACTCTAGGGTACAGATGTGGGGACCCACATGAAAGACCCCCTGAGCCTATTTCTTCCAGCTTAGGTTAAAACTTTCCCAAGGCACAAATTCTTTGCCCTTGGATGGTATGCTGCCACCACCAAGTAATTTAACAAAGAATCAGGGAAAGGACCGCTTGGAGTTCCTATTCCCCCAAAATATCCCCCTCCCCCCAAGCCCCTTCACTCCCTTTCTTGGGGAGGCTTGAGAATAATATCCTAACCAATTGGTTACAAAGTGATCACAGACCCAAACAGCTGGGTCTTAGGACAATAGAGAAATCAGTCAGGTTTTAAAAGAAGAATTTATTTTAAAAAAAAGATAAAAATCACCTCTGTAAAATCAGGATGAAAAATAACTTTACAGGGTAACAAAAGATTCAGAAACACAGAGGATTTGCCTCTGGGCCAAACTTCAAAGTTACAAAAAGAAAACCAGGAATATACCTTCCTCTCAGCACAGAGAAAATCACAAGCCAAAACAAAAATAAGCTAACGCATTCCCTTGCTAGTAATTACTGATTCTAATGGAGTTGGATTGCTTGCTTCCTTGATCTGTGACAGTCAAGCACACACAACAGACAGACCAAACCCTCCCCTCCCTCGCCCCCCACCCCATGACAGGGTCTTAGACCCTGGGGTCCACTCCAAACAACAATGTCTACAGTGCAATTTTGTAACCCCACACCTAGAACCCTGTTGGCCTGAGTCAGATAACCCAGGCTCTAAGACTCAGTGCTGCGGGGATTTTTTAATCACAGCTTAGTCTCTTTGTGCCTTAGTTCCCCCATCAGTAAAATGGGGATAATAATATTTCCCTACAGCACATGGCACTGTAAGGATAAGTACATTAAAAGTTTTTGAGGTGCTCAGATAATGAGGTTATTGGGGTCATAAAATCATATGAGGTGATTGGGGTCATATAGATCAATTGCCCGATCCAAACACCACTGATGTTAATTATGGGCTAGATCATAATTTGGGAGTGTTTCCTGCTTGCAACTAGACTGTGCCATTTTTACTAATACTGGATAGTACCTTACTCGATAAGTAATCCCATTAAAATCAATAGAACTGTCTGCATAGGTAGGTACACCACATAAAGTTTGGCACCTTCAGGCCCTTAAAGACTAATTACTATATCCAGGGTTAAACATAATCTAAAGTCAAAGACTGATAAAGTTAACAAAAGTAGGTTGTATTGAAATTTCTAAATATTGTTGAACAATAAGTTAGTTAAATTATTTATTAATAATTTGTTTTCTTCTGTATCTGGGTGGAATGATTACCAAGTGTTAGACAGATAATAATTCACAACAAATAATTTACTTGGAAAATTCAGGTTCTCTCTCGATGAGGAATGTTGCTGTACAAAGTTAGGCATTCTTTAAAATAAATATGTTTTGCTGTATTTGATCATTAAGGCCCTAAACCTGAAAGCAACGGTATGCACCCACACACAATCAATTGGAGGATCAGGGTCTAGAAGCCTGATTTGCCAAGCTGCTCAATTCAGATAGTCCCTTGTCACAGAGTTCCACAGTCTGCAATGTGTCTTGAAGTGGAGAAGTTTCCAGCATCAGGGCTCAAACCTTTAATAGGAAATTGGAGAACTATCAATATTTATTAATGTTGCTAGTTGGAAATGGCAAGAATACAGACTGTCAACATACATACTGATTTCCTTGAAGTTAATTATGGGCCTGATCAAAAGCCCACTGAAGTGCATGGAGTTTTTCCATTAACTTCAATGAGCTGTGGATAAGGTCTTATATAATTATTTCTCTCTCTGTATCTCTCTCTCTCTCAAAAACTTTAACAAGGTTGCAAAGTCAAGCAATCAGATGTTAGGAAATGCCCGAATTTAGTTTGCCTGTGCCACCTTGATTTGTCCCCGTATGTGTGTGCATTCAATTACCACACACTATTGTTTTTCACAGACCACTGCCTCTTTCAGAGCACTGAATGTATGGTACTCACTTAATGAGCAGAAATTCAATAGTTTGTTTTATCCTCATTGTTAATTGTGTGGCCCTAGGCCTTATTTATAGCACACTAGTCAAACTCTGCTCTGAAGACAGAATTATCCATTTCCTCCTGGGTTTTTCTATGGCTTTTATCACTACAATAATCAAGCCCTTCATTAACTAATTATCATTAATTTATTTGCACAACTTCCCTGGGAGAAGGATGGGTATTATCATCCCCATTTGACAAATAAGGAAGTGAGACACAGAAAAATTAAGGTAAAAAGTATCCACTAATTTTGCCTAATTTGAGACATGTAGGACTTGATTTTTTTTTAGAGAACTTAACATTACATATGTTTCAGAGTAGCAGCCGTGTTAGTCTGTATTCGCAAAAAGAAAAGGAGTACTTGTGGCACCTTAGAGACTAACAAATTTATTAGAGCATAAGCTTTCGTGAGCTACAGCTCACTTCATCGGATGCATTTGGTGGAAAAAACAGAGGAGAGATTTATATACACACACACAGAGAACATGAAACAATGGGTTTATCATACACACTGTAAGGAGAGTGATCACTTAAGATAAGCCATCACCCACAGCAGGGGGGGGAAAGGAGGAAAACCTTCCATGGTGACAAGCAGGTAGGCTAATTCCAGCAGTTAACAAGAATATCAGAGGAACAGTGGGGGGTGGGGTGGGGGGGAGAAATACCATGGGGAAATAGTTTTACTTTGTGTAATGACTCATCCATTCCCAGTCTCTATTCAAGCCTAAGTTAATTGTATCCAGTTTGCAAATTAATTCCAATTCAGCAGTCTCTCGTTGGAGTCTGTTTTTGAAGCTTTTTTGTTGAAGTATAGCCACTCTTAGGTCTGTGATCGAGTGACCAGAGAGATTGAAGTGTTCTCCAACTGGTTTTTGAATGTTATAATTCTTGACGTCTGATTTGTGTCCATTCATTCTTTTACGTAGAGACTGTCCAGTTTGGCCAATGTACATGGCAGAGGGGCATTGCTGGCACATGATGGCATATATCACATTGGTAGATGCGCAGGTGAACGAGCCTCTGATAGTGTGGCTGATGTGATTAGGCCATCATACCATCCTAGGGCCTAATCACATCAGCCACACTATCAGAGGCTCGTTCACCTGCGCATCTACCAATGTGATATATGCCATCATGTGCCAGCAATGCCCCTCTGCCATGTACATTGGCCAAACTGGACAGTCTCTACGTAAAAGAATGAATGGACACAAATCAGACGTCAAGAATTATAACATTCAAAAACCAGTTGGAGAACACTTCAATCTCTCTGGTCACTCGATCACAGACCTAAGAGTGGCTATACTTCAACAAAAAAGCTTCAAAAACAGACTCCAACGAGAGACTGCTGAATTGGAATTAATTTGCAAACTGGATACAATTAACTTAGGCTTGAATAGAGACTGGGAATGGATGAGTCATTACACAAAGTAAAACTATTTCCCCATGGTATTTCTCCCCCCCACCCCACCCCCCACTGTTCCTCTGATATTCTTGTTAACTGCTGGAATTAGCCTACCTGCTTGTCACCATGGAAGGTTTTCCTCCTTTCCCCCCCCTGCTGTGGGTGATGGCTTATCTTAAGTGATCACTCTCCTTACAGTGTGTATGATAAACCCATTGTTTCATGTTCTCTGTGTGTGTGTATATAAATCTCTCCTCTGTTTTTTCCACCAAATGCATCCGATGAAGTGAGCTGTAGCTCACGAAAGCTTATGCTCTAATAAATTTGTTAGTCTCTAAGGTGCCACAAGTACTCCTTAACATTACATAGAAATTTATATATTCAGAGTACAGCTCCCATTGACTTCAGCTGGAGCTGTGAGTGCTCAGCACTTGTGCAAATCAGATCACAGGCATCCAGATCACAAGGCACCTCAACACAGGCATCCAGATAATAAGGACCACACAATAAGAGCCAGCAGGGAAAGGGGCAGTTTGCCCTGGTCCCCCTCATTTAAGAGTTCAAAAACTGAGTTTTCATGATGACTGACGGCAGCTGGGTTGAAGCTAAGTAGTGCTGCAACTCCGCATGCCAAGTTGCAACTCCTGGACTGCGAATCCAGACCCAGACCTGCAGGACAGGAGCTGTCACTGCAGTGTGAGCTCACTCTCCAACCTCTCCCCCCAGGCCTACCCTCAAGGTAATATTTTTGGAAGGGTGGGAGAGCTCAGTTTCAGATTTTGCCCCAGGCCTCAAAAAAATCCTCTGTGTTGCACACAGTTAGTAACTACATGTAAAAAGTCTGGTTTAAGTGACTTGACCCGCATCACATAGGAACTCTGTGGCACAGGTAAGCATAGAAATCAATTCCCCAGGGCAGCATTCAACTGCCTTTACCATGACAACTTCCTTCCTGCTAGGTAACTTTCATTCCATCATATCCTAATTTAAGTACTTGACTTTGCAACCTTAGTAATGTTCCTTTAACATAGTATTTTTGTGTGTAATTTCCTAGGTGTTTATAAAAGCAAACTGAAAAAAAACCAGAAATTCCATGATGATACAGACCTCAGCCACTTGAGATAACTGAGTATCTGACAGCAGTAGCAGGCTGTTGTTTTCTTTGTGGCACAGTGGAAGAGGGCAATGGGACATTTTGTCAGTGGGTTTCACAGATATTTGCCAACAGCAGAGGAATGGTGGGGCTCAGGAGTCTTGGACTGCATTCCAGACTCTGGAGGGGAGTGTGTTCTAGAAGGTATACACTCTTCTGCCCATTCTCCCCACCCCACAATGTGACCCTTTCTATCCTCCAAACCTCCAACATATCCCTAATCTCTTCCCTCCAACCTGTTCCTGTCCTAGTCCGGTCTAGTACTCGCCCTGGCTCCACATCATAGCCCTATTCACCTTGTATTTCCAGTCCTACTCTTCATTGCTCAGGTTTCTCATCCCAGTTTCCTAGTCTCACTCCTCTGGACTCTCTATCCCAGCATCTTCCCCATTACCAGCCCCAGTTCCTTCCCTCCTCTAGATCCTCATCTGACTTCTCTCTCTCTCTCTCGCTCGCTCGCTCCAAACCCTGACCTGCAGTTGACAGCCCCTGCCCACATTTCCCATCCACACTGGCTCCCAGTCCCAGTCTCCCTGCCTAGTTCTTCCCACAAACTCAGTGTCTCTCCTGTCCCCCCCTACCTCCCCGAGAGGTCCTTGCCCTAGTCTCTTTACACCCAGCTTGTCCTAGCTTTTCCCTTGCACCTCATCCAATGGGTCTCTCTTTCCATTTAACCTCCTTCCCTCCCCCTCCACTCCTTTGCTTCTCATTCTCAGTCTTCTTGTCCCATAACTCTTCATCTGATCTCAATCTCACCACCAAATGGCTCACAGTTTACACACCCTCCATTTCCCTCGCTGGCTCATTCTCCTTGTCCAGCCAGTCAGTCTGACCATCCCTGGATCTTAGTCCCAGCATCAAGTCCCAAGTCCCAGTCCCATCCCCCAGCCCATCCCCGTCTTCCTCCCAAACTCCCAGTTTCCCTTTCCCCCATGCCAACCCTCAGCTTCAGTCTCCCCATCCAGGCTCCTTGTTCCAAACTACTCCCCTTGCCCCACATTAGGTAAAGCACTTGTCCTCTCTACATTCAAATCAGGTAGTTTCCTTCTCTGTGCTGGGAGGGCCCAGAAGAGGTCATTGAGAGAGCAGGTGAGACAGGCTTCCTGCTCTCACTTCACTTCCCAGACCCAGACGTAGCATGTCCAACAGCAGCCCAGAGCTGCAATTGCATGGAAAGTCCTATTCACCCCGGTCTGGAGCATACCAAGTGCAGTGGGAATCTTGAAGAAATTTAGCAGCTACAATCTGTGAATTCTATACTAATCATGTACAAAGTGTGATTTTTTCAAAGCCTTATAACTTATCCATATCTGAGAGAATTTTCATGGGGATGGCAAAAGGCTTGTCCCTGCCATTAAGGGCCAGCCCATGCCAAATTTCAGGGTCCTGGTCCAAAACATGGTGGTGCTAGAGAGTCTCAAAGAAAAAGTTGCCAGAATTTAACATGGACCAAAAAAATCCCCAAACCCTAGCCTCATTCTCAAAAATGGCTGGACCATTTTTGTGAAATAAATAAATCATCAGCAGTCAGAGGCAGAGACTCCACATGGAAAATTATAGCCCAAACAGTTGAAGTTTCACAAAGTTATAAGCTACCAAAAACAGGGTGTTATATGGGAAGTGTCTAGCAATCATAATAACAGGCAGTGCTACCAGCCCTGATTATGATTATTTTGGTCCTTCAAAGGTTTTAAGGCCAGAAGAGATCATTATGTCCACGCGGTCTGACCTCTTGCATAACATGGATTCAGAGAAACTCACTCAGTAATTTCTGTACCATGCCTGTAACTTCTGTTTGAGTTATATATCTTTTAGAAAGACATTTAATCTTGATTTAAAAAGAGTTCTAATGATGGAGAGTACATCATGCCCTTGATAAGTTGTTATAAGTTTTTACTCTTGAAATTTGTGCTCAAATTTTAGTCTGAATTTATCACACCACAGCTTCCAGCCACAGTTTAATGTCAGTATCGTATACTTCACATTTGAACAAAGTTGGTAGTTGTGAATGTCCACATTGAAACAATGCCATGTGTGCTGTTTTCTGACTTTATGAGAGAGTTTAATCTAAAACTGAAGTCAATGGGACTTATGCCATTGATTTTAAAAAGTTCTGAATTAGGCTCGGAATGAGATGTGTGTCTTAGAAAAAGATTTCCAACCCTCTCCTCCAGACATCTTTCCTAGAAAATGTGGACTAGAAAATTCATTGATTGGGGTGAGGGAGAAAATCTCATAATGACACTATATATATCTCATATCAGGTATGCCCATGCCTTGATTACTGTATGCAGTTCTGGTCACTGCATCTTAAAAATATTGGAAAAAGTGAAGGACAATAGAGACGAGCAACAAAAATGATGAGGGTTGTGGAACAGCAAGAGAAGAGATTAAAAAGACTGAGATTGGTCACCTTAGAAAAGAGACACTTAAGGGAGACATGATAGAGGTCTATAAAATCATGAATGATGTGGAGAATGTAAATAGACAAGTGTTATTTCCCCCTTCACATAACACATGAACCAAGGGTTATCTAATGAAATTTTATAGGCAGCAGTTTTAAAAAACGTTTTTTCACACGATGCACAGTGAAGCTTTAGAACTTTTTGCAAGGGGATGTTGTGAAGGCCAAAAGTATAACTTCTAAAAGGAATTAGATAAGTTCATGGAGGATAGCTCCATCAATGGCCGTCATAAATATAAAAGGAAGGGTAACCACCTTTCTGTATACAGTGCTATAAAATCCCTCCTGGCCAGAGGCAAAACCCTTTCACCTGTAAAGGGTTAAGAAGCTAAGATAACCTAGCTGGCACCTGACCCAAAATGACCAATGAGAGGACAAGATACTTTCAAATCTGGAGGGCGGGGGGAACAAAAGGTCTGTCTGTCTGTGATGCTTTTGCTGGGAACAGATAGGAATGCAGCCTCACAACCCCTGTTAGTAAGTAATCTAGCTAGAAATTCATTAGATTTCCTTTTGTTTAACAGCTGGTAAAATAAGCTGTGCTGAATGGAATGTATATTCCTGCTTTTGTGTCTTTTTGTAATTTAAGGTTTTGCCTAGAGGGATTCTCTATGTTTTGAATCTGATTACCCTACATCCTCATTTTACAGAGGTGATTCTTTTACCTTTTCTTTAATTAAAATTCTTCTTTTAAGAACCTGATTGATTTTTCATTGTTGTTAAGATCCAAGGGTTTGGGTCTGTTTTCACCTGTACAAATTGGTGAGGATTCTTACCAAGCTTTCCCCAGGAAGGGGGTGTAGGCCTTGGCGGGATATCTGGGGGGAAGATATCTCCAAGTGGGCTCTTCCCCTGGTCTTTGTGTAAGACGCAGCATATGGTTCAAGGATAAGGCAAAGTTTATACCTTGGGGAAGTTTTTAACCTAAGCTGGTCAGAATAAGCTTAGGGGGTCTTTCATGCAGGTCCCCACATCTGTACCCTAGAGTTCAGAGTGGGGAAGGAACCTTGACAGGCTATTAGCCAAGAAGGTCAGGAATGAACCTCATGTTCCAGGAGTCCCTAAACCTCCAACTGCCAGAAATTGGGACTGGATGATGGGGATGGATCACTGGATGATGGCCCTGTTCTGTTCATTCCCTCTGAAGCATCTGGTACTGGCCACTGTTGGTAGATCATTGGTCTGGCCCAATGTGGCCTCTCTTATGTAAGGCTTTCGGAACTTCCTCTTAATGCAGTTGTCAGTTTTCACTTTGAAAACTGTCCTACTTCTAATTTCTTGGAAGTCAATAGAAATTTTATCACTGACTAAAACTGGAGCAGAGTTAGGCCTGCCCTGCATGGTTTTGGAAATCTCAACCATAAAGTATAAATGAACTGAATGCTACCTTAGTGTTTCAGAGCCAAATGCTGCCTTTCCCCCGCCCCCTCCCCATTAGTCTGAAAATGGTCTGAATAAAGAGACTGAACAATTGCCTCACAGGTTTTATTGCTGATTGGTTGGTTTTTAATTTTTGTGGAGAAAAGTGGATATAATTACCTCCTTCCCAGTCTGGGATAGAGTTATTCCAAAGGAATTCTGTTCTGAATATGGGTTGTAGAGACATCTGAGGACCGCTGTGAATCCGCTATGGGAAGGGTCCAGGTCTGTAGATTTGTGGAGCGGTGGTTGCCATAAAGAAAAGTACTGTGGAGCAG
This sequence comes from Dermochelys coriacea, assembly GCF_009764565.3. Lineage (NCBI taxonomy): Eukaryota > Metazoa > Chordata > Testudines > Dermochelyidae > Dermochelys > Dermochelys coriacea. The sequence goes on from NC_050068.2 coordinate 149,156,234, forward strand.
GTGGGTATGGAGTCCTTTGGAACAGCTTTTACATGGCTTATTCCTGTTGCACTGTGGAAATGTGACCCTCCTCTGCATTTCAGGCCTCCTGTGTCCATGGGGGAGATGAAGGCAGCATTTGGCATTCAGAAAGCAATACATTTATTTGCCAGTTGACAATATGGTCTGACAACTGGCATCCATTCTGAATTATAGAATACACTACTGTTAGTTATCTGTCCCTTGGGTCACCCGAAGCCTGATCGAAAAATCTATGAAGCAAATGGAAGCTTTGGATAAGGCTCGTGTCGCTGAAAACCTGGAAAGTCCCTGTTTACAGAATTTGTCCCAGTGCTCCTGCCAGCTGTACAAACATAGGTGTTTTCTCCCAATGTTTTAAAACTCTTCAGTCTTTGGGCACATGAAGGACCTGTCGGTCAGCAACATTGATACATGGCAGTTGGTATACACAAGCATCTCAGTAACCCCCCACTAATTAGACTTGTCATATGATGCTCTCTTGCCCTCCCCACCACACCTCCCAGTGAGCTTCTACACCTTTGTGAATTAATTCCAACCCACCTGTGTGCACCCTTGCCTGAAATCTCAGCCAACCAATCCCTTGTACTACTTGTCCCTCCCTTACCTTCCACAATGCAGTTGTCAGTTTTCACTTTGAAAGCTGGTTCTTTCCATTTGCTCCTGAACAGGGCTTGCAATACTATTGCTCATTGGGAAGAGTAGCAAGAGCTTGGTATGCTTCTGTGTTCCTGTATAAGGCTTAGTGACCACATATGGCCAAACAATTTTTTAAAACCACTTTTTTTTTTTGAGCAGAGAGTCTGTGGAGTTCGTGTATCTTTGACCAGAGTAAATAAAACCAATATTTCATAAAAATCCTACATATTCAGAAGAGATGAATTAATTTAGAACCCATGTAAGAGCTCCATCCCCTTCCTGTAATGTATGTAGAGTCATGTGGACCAATTAATATGTGACAGTGGCAGGGTGCAGCTGGGGAAGCCTCAATCAGCTCCTGCCACTCCAGCCCCAATCAGGGGAAATGGATTGGGGCTGGGGTAAGTAGCCTAGGTTTGCCTAATCACTGACTGCACCTGCCAGCCTCATTAGGTATAAAGAAAAGGAGTACTTGTGGCACCTTAGAGACTAACAAATTTATTAGAGCATAAGCTTTCGTGAGCTACAGCTCACTTCATCGGATGCATTTGGTGGAAAAAACAGAGGAGAGATTTATATATACACACACACACAGAGAATATGAAACAATGGGTTTATCATACACACTGTAAGGAGAGTGATCACTTAAGATAAGCCATCACCAGCAGCAGAGGGGGGAAGGAGGAAAACCTTTCATGGTGACAAGCAAGGTAGGCTAGTTCCAGCAGTTAACAAGAATATCAGAGGAACAGTGGGGGGTGGGGTGGGAGGGAGAAATACCATGGGGAAATAGTTTTACTTTGTGTAATGTCTCATCCATTCCCAGTCTCTATTCAAGCCTAAGTTAATTGTATCCAGTTTGCAAATTAATTCCAATTCAGCAGTCTCTCGTTGGAGTCTGTTTTTGAAGCTTTTTTGTTAAAGGATAGCCACTCTTAGGTCTGTAATCGAGTGACCAGAGAGATTGAAGTGTTCTCCAACTGGTTTTTGAATGTTATAATTCTTGACGTCTGATTTGTGTCCATTCATTCTTTTACGTAGAGACTGTCCAGTTTGGCCAATGTACATGGCAGAGGGGCATTGCTGGCACATGATGACATATATCACATTGGTAGATGCGCAGGTGAACGAGCCTCTGATAGTGTGGCTGATGTGATTAGGCCCTATGATGGTGTCCCCTGAATAGATATGTGGACAGAGTTGGCAATGGGCTTTGTTGCAAGGATAGGTTCCTGGGTTAGTGGTTCTGTTGTGTGGTCGTGGTTGCTGGTGAGTATTTGCTTCAGATTGGGGGGCTGTCTGTAAGCAAGGGATTGTCTGGCTATGTAGACTCCCTCCTCAGGCCCTTCGTTACCAGCACTCCCAGCTATCTTCGAGACACCACTGACTTCCTGAGGAAACTACAGTCCATTGGTGATCTTCCTAAAAACACCATCCTAACCACTATGGATGTAGAAGCCCTCTACACCAACATTCCACACAAAGATGGACTACAAGCCGTCAGGAACAGTATCCCCGATACTGTCACGGCTAACCTGGTGGCTGAACTTTGTGACTTTGTCCTCACCCATAACTATTTCACATTTGGTGACAATGTATACCTTCAAATCAGCGGCACTGCGATGGGTACCCGCATGGCCCCACAGTATGCCAACATTTTTATGGCTGACTTAGAACAACGCTTCCTCAGCTCTCGTCCCCTAATGCCCCTACTCTACTTGCGCTACATTGATGACATCTTCATCATCTGGACCCATGGAAAAGAAGCTCTTGAGGAATTCCACCATGATTTCAACAATTTCCATCCCACCACCAACCTCAGCCTGGACCAGTCCACACAAGAGATCCACTTCCTGGACACTACGGTGCTAATAAGCGATGGTCACATAAACACCACCCTATATCGGAAACCTACTGACAGCTATTCCTACCGACATGCCTCTAGCTTTCATCCAGATCATACCACTCGATCCATTGTCTACAGCCAAGCGCTACGATATAACCGCATTTGCTCCAACCCCTCAGACAGAGACAAACACCTACAAGATCTCTATCATGCATTCCTACAACTACAATACCCACCTGCTGAAGTGAAGAAACAGATTGACAGAGCCAGAAGAGTATCCAGAAGTCACCTACTACAGGACAGGCCCAACAAAGAAAACAACAGAACGCCACTAGCCATCACCTTCAGCCCCCAACTAAAACCTCTCCAACGCATCATCAAGGATCTACAACCCATCCTGAAGGACGACCCATCACTCTCACAGATCTTGGGAGACAGACCAGTCCTTGCTTACAGACAGCCCCCCAATCTGAAGCAAATACTCACCAGCAACCACACACCACACAACAGAACCACTAACCCAGGAACCTATCCTTGCAACAAAGCCCGTTGCCAACTCTGTCCACATATCTATTCAGGGGACACCATCATAGGGCCTAATCACATCAGCCACACTATCAGAGGCTCGTTCACCTGCGCATCTACCAATGTGATATATGCCATCATGTGCCAGCAATGCCCCTCTGCCATGTACATTGGCCAAACTGGACAGTCTCTACGTAAAAGAATGAATGGACACAAATCAGACATCAAGAATTATAACATTCAAAAACCAGTTGGAGAACACTTCAATCTCTCTGGTCACTCGATCACAGACCTGAGAGTGGCTATACTTCAACAAAAAAGCTTCAAAAACAGACTCCAACGAGAGACTGCTGAATTGGAATTAATTTGCAAACTGGATACAATTAATTTAGGCTTGAATAGAGACTGGGAATGGATGAGTCATTACACAAAGTAAAACTATTTCCCCATGGTATTTCTCCCTCCCACCCCACCCCCCACTGTTCCTCTGATATTCTTGTTAACTGCTGGAACTAGCCTACCTTGCTTGGTCACCATGAAAGGTTTTCCTCCTTTCCTCCCCCTGCTGCTGGTGATGGCTTAACTTAAGTGATCACTCTCCTTACAGTGTGTATGATAAACCCATTGTTTCATGTTCTCTCTGTGTGTGTATATATAAATCTCTCCTCTGTTTTTTCCACAAAATGCATCCGATGAAGTGAGCTGTAGCTCACGAAAGCTCATGCTCTAATAAATTTGTTAGTCTCTAAGGTGCAACAAGTACTCCTTTTCTTTTTGCGAATACAGACTAACACGGCTGCTACTCTGAAACCTCATTAGGTAGGAGCTATAAGGCTGGGAGGAAGTGAGTGAAAGAGGGGAGAGAGAAACACACACATTCATTTAAGTTGGTTTCAATAGGTTTAGTTTCTGCTGATTTGAGTGAAACACATGATGTTAAACAGAACACAGTAGTCCAGGGAGTTTGGCAGCAGCAAGAAGATGTAAAAATGCCAAAGGCAATTTTGATCTCCCAATATAACTATCAAAGGGAGCTTGCCAATGAATTAAATGGCAGCACAGTCAAAACAATGTTCACAGGTTGTTAGAAAGGTCATATTTTGGCCAGCTGCTGCATGACTGGACCCAGCATTCATGGGTGTTGTACCAACTGATTTTATTAGGTGGCAACAATTCACCACATTTTCTGACTAAACTTTATATGTTCTGGGCAATGCTACAATCTGAGATAGGCTAAGGAAGAGGGATTCAGATTTAGGCTGGGTTTCTGGGCTCATTTTAAAAACTGCACTCTCATTACGGTTTGTATACAATGGTATCAAAACATCATGAGGTTGAAATCCAAAACAGAAGAAGTGTTGATCTCATGAGATTTCTACTGTAACGTCAAGGCCATCCCTCCCTCCCCTTTAACTATGAGGCATCTGTCACCTACAAATGAGACTGATTCAAAGCTAATAGCACTACATAGAATCCATAAAATTGTAAAGCCAAGAAGATTAGAACTACTTTAGATTAGATTAAAATGTTAGTTTACCAGATTTTAAAGTTCATAATTTTAAACTTTAAACCGGTCTTGTGTTTTAGATTTTTTGAAATTAACTAGAGTCTGAAGATCATGGCCCTGATTTTCCACTCCATTACACTGAAGTTACACCCATATAACTCTATTAAAGAGAATGTGTAATGGGATGGACTAGTTCCCCAAGTGCACTGACCATATTGTATGGAAGGCTGTATAAGAAAACCAATTTGTATCATATTTTATATTGAATATATTATCAATATGTGTAGTGGAGTTATACAAAAGTCAGTGTTAATTTTTTTGCTAGCCTTTGCTAATACAAAGGAAAGGAACAGATGGACAAGGAGTCTGGTGAGACTGAGACTGGAGATGGAGGAGAAAACGGTGACTTGGAGGGAGGGTAGACTAGGCCTGTTTGGCCAAGAAGATTGGGACTGGGAGCCAGGGAGAGGGGAGATTGAGAGCCAGTGTGGGAAGCAGGTGGAGGGGGGCACCGAGATGAGCCAATGAGTTGGGAGGAAAAGGGGACCGGGACTAGAAAATCAGCGGGAGGTAGGGGAGCAGGGGAAGAGACAAGCCCGATCTGACAAGAAGTGGGGGTGAAGAGAACTGGCTGTGGGACTGGCTGTGCAATGAAATCTTTTGGGTATGCTTAATGGTACAGTCCAATTTTCCATAGGACTCCTACCTCATTCAGGGGACAGGGTGCACCAGCTGTGTAGCTCAATTGGGGTTATGTAGTGAAGAAGACTGTCTGTGGGACCTCTGCATGCTAGGTTGTAGAAGTTAGAAGGCATGTAGCAAATTAAGCAGAGGATTGTAGGAAGAGAAAAGACAGTCTCATGGTGAATATAGTTTAATTTTTGACCTGGAGAATTAGATTCTATCCCCATCTCTTCCACAGGGTTTCTGTTTGATGCTCATCAAGTCACTTAAACAAAACATTTCACAGGTGGTCACCAATTGTGCGTTCCTCATTTTCTAGATGCCCAACTTGTGACCCTGAGGCCTGATTTGCATAAGTGCTAAGCACTCACAGCTGCAACTGAAGTCATTGGGAGCTCTGCTTTGAACATATGAAGTGCTATATAATGCTAAATACCCTGAAAAAAATCAGGTCCTAGGCATCTCACATTGGGCACCACAAATTAGTGGAAACTCTTGATCTTAATCTCTCTGTACTTCAGCTTTCCTTCTATAAAATGTGAATAATATCCCCTCATCTCACAGGGGTGTTGTGAAAATAGTCATTAATGTTTTTGAAGAAGTCAGATACGGTAGTAATGAGAGAAACTTCCTAAGTGTCAGGGTGGTTAAGCACTGGAATAAATTGCCTAGGGAGATTGTGTAATTTCCATTATCGGAGATTTTTAAAACCACGTTAGACAAACATCTGTCAGGGATGGACTAGATAATACTTAGTTCTGCCATGAGTGCAGGGGACTGGACTAGATGACATCTCGAGGTCCCTTCCAGTCCTATGATTCTATGAATGCCATAGAAAGACCATCAGGAAACTACCAACTCTGTCTTCAGAGCCGGGTTTGAATAGTATGCAGTAAATAAGGCCTAAGACCATACACTGAAAAATGAATATAAATAAAACATTGAGTAGCTGCTCATTAAGTGATCACTGTTCATTCTGTGCACTGAATGAGGCAGAGGTTCTGTGGAAAAATAATATGTGATCATGTATGTATAATATGTGATATTGGACTGTACCATAAAGCATACTCAAAATATCTCTTTGCGCAGCCAGTCCCATTTTTCTCCCTGCATCCCAGCTTCTTGTCAGATCAGGCTCTTATCTGAGAGAGACTGTATCATAATGGATATGTACCAGGGGCAGTATTCAGGTTTTACAGGCAGCCTTAACTCTAGCATTTATCAACTTTTGAGTGCTTGACTCTGTGACCTTTATAATGCTTTTAACATAGTTTTGTGTGTTTAATTTTCACACACACACACAGAGAGAAAAAAGATAAAATGAAACAAAAAAACCAGGAAATTTCTTTGACCAACTATACTACTATAATTTAAGCTGTGGATCCCATAGCAAATATGTTGAAAATGTTCTAAAGCATAAGAGAATTTTTGTGAGTACTCTCATTAACATCAAAGCTAATGAAACAAATTACTCGCTTTATATCATGAGGATACTTAAATGTGTGTACATAAATTATACAGTATCATTTTATTATGTAAGTAGAGGACGGTAGAGGCAAGAAAGACAGTGCAAAGATTCTTGCTATTCTTGATCTCTTGTGCTATAAACACTTAATCTTCTGTGATAAAGTAATGTGAAGAGAATTTTTTACTACCACAATTGCTACTGCTTTCTCTAGAGAGCTATAAACTGATTAAATTAAAAATGCTCAGGGACAAAGATGTCAGATTGTGTAAAAAAGATTTTTTAAAAAACAAAAGATTTGTTTTAGTATCTTACTTTTTCTAACACAATGTCTTTTTACCTTATCAACTGGGTATACCATTCTTTCTTATTGTGGAATTGTTGCTATTAAGCTAGAGATACAAGATATTTTCCCCCCTTGGGAATCCCAGAATTAGTACATAGATACAAAGTGTTTCCATATAAATAGGTTAATCTTAGACCTTAATATGTTAGTATTAATTAGCTGTATTTGTCACAATCGTAGTTTATATAACGTTAGAACTATTGTAACTTACTCCATTCTCCTGCCCTTAGGGTATGAGTCTAATTAAGTCCACTATTACTAATTATCTACTTTTTATCTAGTGTCCTAGATAGCACTAGACCTGTAATACCTTTCTGCATAAAAGATGTGAAAAACAGGATTATTTCAATATAAAGCTGTTTTTTTAAATTTTGTCTAACTCTGCAGATCTTTATTCACCTTCAGCTTCACCAGATTGTTACCCGGAGAAACAATCATATTTACTGAGTCACAGGGGTCTCTCAAGTCAGTCTGTTTCAAACTGCTCATTCAATTATTTAAGGAGTTGCTCTTTAGCTTCCGTGGTGGGATTTACAGCCTTTGCACCAGATGATCCAAATTCTTATAGTCCAAGGTGTTTTTTTTTCTTTGTCATTATAGAGTTTATGTATAATTTTATTCATTATATTCAGTTGTCTATGCTCATTATGGTCAGTTTTTGAAACTTGATTTTTTTCCCTGCAATCTGATTGTTCCTGTTGGATTTTTTCAGTAGCACCTACAAGGAAGACCAATGGAGACTTAAATACCTATTTATCTAAAGCTAAATATATATTCATGTTATTTCAGGGAGTCACTTTAGAATAACTTTTTTTATTGTGCCCCTGATTTCATATCCAATTTCACTCTTCTTTAATTAATTCTTAAGAGTTTTTCTAGAGGAAATGCTTCAGCTTCAGGTGAAAATACTTCTGCCAAACAGAGTTTATTGGTCAGATCTTTGTCTGGTGTAAATGGATCTCTGACCATTTATATGAAATGAGGGTCTTCTGCAGGGGTTTACACAGTGTGTTGGTTCCTTGCGGAGAGAGTAATTAGTAACAAACGCAGAGACTCTGAAAGGTGTCAAACACATGAGCTAAACTACACAGAGTTAATTCTACTAGTTGGAACTCAGTCAGCACACTGCTTTTCAGTGAACCTTCTCTCTCTGTATTCTGCTTCCAGAATTTTGGCTTTTAAACTCTGGCCTGTAAACCCACCAGTGCTAAGCCACAACTTCCTCACCTGCAAGGCTTTTCTTGTTCTCTTGTGGATTGTAGTCTGTCTTCCAGGGATTCTGAGTCTACAGTCACCCCTTTAATAGCCTAACTAGCTAGCCAGGTATAATTTTCTCTCAGACATTATGACACTATTAGATGTAACCCTTTTACAAGGAATTTAGTAACAAATACTCATATCTCAACAGTTAACTAATAAGCATGTCATTATCACCTTTGCCATATATAGCACATGTAACATACATGGTTTTTGTACCCTATTAACTTGGCCTTTTTCAAAAGAACCCAGAAGCTATTAGAACTGGCAAAATGTCATTTTTTAAAAAATACTCAAATAAGCATCTTATTCCTGTAACTTCATTTTTAATACATCTTAAAAAAGATTCTTTGAGACACTGGCAAAATACTCTATTTTACCAAAGCTCCATCTAACAGTTATGTAGTTTTTCTACATTTCTTTTCCTGGCATTGCAGATTACAAAGATAGTTATGTCAATATATCTTCCATTTATATTCAGCTTACTCCTCCTGTCTGATTCATTCACTGAAATTACAGCCAGTTGTTTGACATTACCAGCTCTTCCTTGCTATTGAAATGCAATGACCCAAATGCTGGATTGTGAAAGGAACTGGACAGGAAGCAACCTCCAATAGTAGAGGTAAAAGCTTCTTTTTACAAAGACAGTATAGTCAGTAATGGCTGGAAAAAACTTATACAAGTGTACAAGACACCTTGCTGAGCTTTGATCAACACTAATTTATTTTATTTATTAACATGTGTCCTGCTATGCCTAACTATGCACTGATGCCTTAAAATAGCATAGTTGTCTATTTTAAGGTCTGAGTCTGCAATGATTTACACATGTGAATAACTTATACTCTTATGTATCCCCATTCACTTCATTGTACATAAAATTGACTTACATGAGAGTCTTTGTAGGATCTGGCCCCTACGTTGCTTATGACTCAGTTGTATATCTACTAAAGGACACTCCTTAGAACTGATAGGCCTAGAAATTCTGACTCTTCAACAGATGGTTTACTTATTTTGTCATAATTTCAAAATTCAAGGTTAAGTTTTAACTGTAAAGATCTGTTTTCATTCCAATAATTCTCCATCTCAGTAGTGATGGAAGAGTAATTGATGTTTCAGTTCAGCCAGCATACCAAAAAAATCAGAAACAATATTTGGTTTGTTCCAAAACTGTTTAGGATTAGTCAGCAAATTGGAAAAGTCTGTTTCAAACCAACAAGCTGTCCGTCCCTTTACAATGATTAGTCCAGTGCTTAGTGTGGGAGACCTGGGTTTGGATCCACATTCAGGGAAAGGGACTTGAACGCAGCTTTCCTTGCCCCTCTCTCCCAGTTAAGCATCCTAACTACAAGATTATAGGCTGTACGGGTCGGGATGTTACTTTCAAGTCTCCCTTATTAAAAGATTTCCATTTCATATAAGCACTTAAATATTCATAAGAGCAGGTACTTGGACTCAGGTCTCACACCTGCTAAGTGAGTTCCCAAAGTACCAGGCTTCAGGCTATTCTGCCCTCAGTTTCTGCTGTTGAAGCTGTTCCTCTTTGTATCAATATTTAAAAGTCATTGGGCCAACAACTCTGTAGCCTGGTGAATAAGGCACTCAGCTGGGAAGTAAGAAACATGGATTCAGATATTCTCTGTACCTTATTCAGAGAAGGAATAGGAATCCAGACAAGGGATTCAAACCTCTGTCTCCCACATCCCAGACAAGGGCCCTAACCACCACAGGGCTAAAGGTTGTAAAAAAAGACAGAAATGTGCAGTTTGCTGACCTGGAAAAAAAAATTCCCCAGCTGAAATTAATTGGGTCAAATTCAAGTTGATTGACACTGCATTTTTCAGTGAAGAAACTATTCTACATATACATATGTAGTATCTTAGATTGGACTGACTATAGTCAAGTATCAAAAGCTATTTGGTGCAGATCACAGAAGTATTAGCAACCTGATTATTCTAAGTATTGGTGATATTAGTAATCTAAATAGCAGCAATGCTAGTGGATGTAATTAATATTTTAAACAAACATTTGAAAGTGAGACAACATGTTGTTTTCAAAGATGTGTTAAAGAAAAGCTTCTCTGGTATATCATCTTTGTATACCTGGGATGATGATGACCCAGACTTGCTCTGGTTGATTACACAACAGTTAGCCACAAGTCTAATCATTACGAACATAGGAGGGAAGTTTCCAGAAGTTTATTCCTTCAAATTACTTTAAAATGCAGGCACTTGTATTAGTTCTTACCCTACTGAGTCCATTTCAGACTGAAAGCCTGCCCTTTCTCAAGTTTCTTGAGATGACTGAAATTGCCTACATGAAGTCTGAAGAAATAAATAGTAAGCCACAAGCCACTCAAAGGAACAATATAGGATGTAAATTTCTTCCATTAAAAAAAAAATCTGAAGGTTATGCTTCACTCCCAGTGAGGTTTTCAGTGTAAGATCCTACGATTAGTGAACACACATTTCATAATAAATAAAAATGCCCATATAGACAGATTCAGTTGACATGTCACTCCTCACCTGTCTCTTGACTGTTTTGATGAAACACACGTGGATTTGTAGCAAAATAAAAAAGAAAGAGAAGACTTGTGGCTTGTTCAACTATTGTTCTCCCAGGACACTAGGTTGATAAAGAGTTTTCTGAGCTACATCTACCCTGAAAATACTTCAAATACAAACTCTGCCACTTCCCAATTTCATCTCAGTATCATAATTCCTTTATTCAGCCCACAGGTTCTAGAAAAAAGGAGGGATAGCTTTTTTTTCTTAACAATGAGGTTGAGACAGATCCTGCTTTATTTTGTATTATTTCTTTTTCTGGAGTTTGCTTTCTTAATAACACTATCTCAATATTTTCTTCTTTCCAGCTTTAAGAACCAGTTGCATATTGGATCAAAATAACTTTAATATGAAAGACTCAGCTTGCTAGCAAGCAAAGCGAAAACACTAGATTTGTTTTTGTTTTGTGCCTTAGCATCTCCGAAGCCAATCTGCCAAGTTCCATGGTTTTGCTATGTGACATTTTTTGTACTGTACTGAATCCTTTGTCACATAGGGAAGCCATTATTTATTACTGCTCCTCTGCATCCCTGTCCTATTGAAATGACAGCCAGTTTGGACAGACTACCATGGCCTTCGCTGTGTCTGATGAGACAAATAACAGATGAAGGGGAGGTAGAGCAGGCTTTCCAAACTGCCTTATCAACATGAGGCAACTCTGTGGGCCTTGATGATAAATTAGTACTGAAAATCTATTATGAGAAATTCGTTCTAGGCAAATATGGAAAACCATTTTTAGACTATTCCCTAGATGCACATTTTATGAGAGCCCTTTACATACTTAGCATGTTCCTTTTTTAGACTGTTTAGATAACACTTTGGACAATATAAATCATCGATTGGCTGCTGATAATTTCAGGCAGCCTGAAATTAAAATTTCAATTCATTACAGTAACTTTAAAAGCCAGAGATCAGCAATCTACAAATAAGGTATCACAGACTTGACTTTTATTTAGCCTTTGATTTAGCAAATCAGAAATTATTATTAACTTCGTTGGCCTGAAATTGAATTAGATTTAACTGCAGTACAATGCCTCTGACTCCTTATGTGGTCAATGCAAGTAGTTATATCTAATGGTGTTAAAGCTGAGATGAAAATGCTAAATGTAAAAGAGTCAATTGCAAGGTCATTACTCCGCCCCACACCCCACCCCCAAGTAATGAAAACATAGTGCTCTATGCAATATATAATTACAGGCTAATGATACAGTCCCCTACCAAGTGGCTCTCAGACCTTGTTCAATTTAAACACACTGATTTAAGCAATTTTAAAGTATCATATAAAAGATTAAATGTTAACTAGAGAGTTAGTCATAGTTTAATTATTATACCAAAGCTACCTGTATTTTAAAAGCTGAAGTAGAAGCATAAAAGAAGCTTATATTATAATGAGAAAATAATCTTAACCAAGTTGAATGAGGTAAATATTTGCTGAAACAGACTTTATGGTTAATCTTCCTTCAGCATAATTTGGCTTGGAATTTCTGCAGTGGGGAAGGTGTGAAGTCATTCCCATGGGACATGGAGTGACGATGCACCCAATGTTGCATCTGAAGAAATGTGTTTTTTTACCCAGGAAACTTATGCCCAAATAAATTTGTTAGTTTTTAAAGTGCCACTGGACTCCTCGTTGTTTTAATGCACTCTCGTTATCTTCATGTACCTTTTCTATAAAATGAAAGCACCAGAGGATGTACAGGTGTGATATGTCTTCTCATGCCTCATTCTCTCTCCTGTGCAGCTTCTTTAGCTTCACCATGAGTAGTCCTGACCACCAAGTGCCTGATAGTGGTGGACTCTGCAGTGCTGAGTGAATTCAACTTCTGGCCCTTTGTCCAGCCACATTTATCTCATACTGTCCCCTTCATGATCCCATTGTGCAGAATTTAACCAGTTTAGCACTGAAAGACCTTTCATACCTGCAGAAAAGGGAGCAGAATGTGCTCCATAGTGTTTTAGACTATGAGAAAAACATACGTTGTTCCCCCTGCTCTCCCCACCAGCACTCCCACATCCTGAAGAAGAAAACAAAATGCCAGTTCAGGATAACAAAGGAAAGGGAAAGTGTACTGGGTACTAGCTTCCCAAAGCAGAATGAGATATAGGTGATGAAGACAGACCTATGCACAATCCTGTGGAAAACCTGATGTTCTGGGTTAGCCTCATTTTACCAAACCCACACTATCAGATACAGTTTTTGCTGAAGTTCACACCCTCTGATATTTGTCTGGAGCTTTGAATTCACTTGAACACAAGGGGTGGCAGGACACATAGAAATAGAGAAGACAACTGAATTGTGTATGGAAGGGGGAAAAGTGTGGGATTCTGGTCCTTTAGGGGCTTGAGGGAGATCTATGGAATCACAAGGCTTCTTCCAGATTCATATCCACATCAAAACTTGAGACAAGAAGATGATTTTCTGGCTTCAGGTTTTGATATGAAAGTTTAATAAAAACCTACTACCAACTTTAACGATGCCCCTAGAACATCTATGACACGATGCCAAGGATATACATTCTAACATTTTGTTTCTCTAGTGTGTAGTTGAATATTTAAAAGACACACACTCAGGTCAAGCTACACCCCAAAAGTTCTGAAAATGAAGCCTGAACAAAACTTATAAACACAGGCAAGCTTTTTCAATGTGCTCCTGGGCACACAGTTTCCCCAAATGGGACAGGGGAAAAATGGATTCATGGCCCTGCCTCGCCACAACAGAGTGAGCAGGGTGTACCATCTGAGAGATTGTCAACACAAGGAAAATTCTTACCTGTTTTCCAGATACTTACAATGGAGTAAGCCCAAATCTAGACCAAGAGGAGGTTTCTAACAACAGAGTCTCAAGGTCCCCATGGTAGGTGAGGTAGTTCCACATTCTCCCAAATGCAGAACTGTGGGCAATTGCTAAATCTTTGTCCATTTTAATGGCTTACATTCCATGGGGATGCGAACCTTTTAAACTGGAGAGATTAGAGAGTCAGACAGATGGCTGACCTGAAAGCAAAATGCCAGTCATTCTTATTGTGAACTATTGCAGAGGAGAAAAAATGGTTCCAAGATGTAATGTTACTATGTCTCCTTGTTCTCTTATGCTTCCTTCAGTCTCAGTTAAGGAGTTCTTTTTTTTATATTCAGTAATAAAGGCGCTTTATTCAGATTCAGATTTGAACAAAACTCTGCTTTTTATTGCCAGTAATGGCAACATTTCAGGAATTTCCTCATGACTACCCCCCTCCTCCCCAAGCATAATTAAAAAACAAACTTACATCTCTGTACAAGCCAAATATGAGCTGCCCATCACCAGGGCTAATTTAGAGTAATCTGAAGGCAGAGGCACACTGTCACATGGAGCCCCCCATGGCTAGAACCCTGTGTTCCTGTGCCATGGCCTCACCATCCCTTGGAGTGACAGGGCTGATGGCAGCGGTGAGGGGGCTCTCCCCTTCCCTCCCAGAGAGCACAGGAAATTTTCCTTCAGAAACAGCAGTAGCTGTGGTACCCTATTCCCTCAGGAGGGCAGAGTGGCAGCATGGCTGTCCATCCCCACCCCCATTTTTTCAGGCGTTCTGAAAATTCAGACGTGTGCCACTATATCACCGACACTAAGATCACCTTTTCGAAGGTTTCCATGCAACCATGACCGCTAGGAATTTACACTCTCTCTAAATTTAAATTCTGGATTCTAGGGGCTGGGTCCCTATGTCTTAAACTGGCCCTACCCATTGCTCAGAGATAAGAATCCATGAAATAGGAAATAGCCAAAATATTAGGTTGCTACTGATATCTTCTTCCCTTTGCTCCCTATTAAAATAATACTCAAAGAGTCTAAAGTAACCACCAAAGATACAGAGTGTTGTAAGTTCTAGATATATTAGACCATTACTGAAGAATATTGTAGCACTTTAACATAAGAACATAAGAATGGCCATACTGGGTCAGACCAAAGATCAATCAAGCCCAGTATCCTGTCCTCTGACAGTGGCCAATGGCAGGTGCCCCAAAGGGAATGAACAGACAGGTTATCATCAAGTGATCCATGCCCTGTCACCCAATCCCAGCTTCTGGCAAACAGAGGCTAGGGACGCCATTCCTGCCCATCCTGGCTAATAGCCATTGATGGACCTATCTTCCATGAATCTATCTAGCTCCCTTTTGAACCCCGTTATAGTATTGGCCTTCCCAACACCCTCTGGAAAGCAGTTTCAGAAGTTGACAGTGTGTTGCATGACAGTGTGTTGCAGTGTGTTGCATGTTGTTCTTGTGTTTGTTTTAAAACTGCTACCTATTAATTTCATTTAGTGGCCTCTTGTTCTTGTATTATGAGGAGGAGTAAATAACACTTTCTTCTTTACTTTCGCTATACCACTCATGATTTTATAGACCTCTATCATATCCCCCCTTGGTTGCTTTTTTCCAAGCTGAAAAGTCCCAGTCTTATTAATCTCTCCTCATACGGAAACCGTTCTATACCCCTAATCATTTTTGTTGCCCTTTTCTGAACCTTTTCCAATTCCAATATATCTGTTCTGAGATGGGGAAACCACATCTGCATGCAGTATACAAGGTGTGGGCGTACCATGGATTTATATAGAGACAATAGGATATTTTCTGTCTTATTATCTATCCCTTTCTTGATGATTCCCAACATTCTGTTCATTTTTTTGACTGCCGCTGCACATTGAGTGGATGATTTCAGAGAACTATCCACAATGACTCCAAGATCTCTTTCTTGAGTGGTAACAGCTAATTTGTATATATACAGTTAGGATTATGACAGGTTTCAGAGTAGCAGCCGTGTTAGTCTGTATTCGCAAAAAGAAAAGGAGTACTTGTGGCACCTTAGAGACTAACAAATTTATTAGAGCATAAGCTTTCGTGAGCTACAGCTCACTTCATCGGATGCATTTGGTGGAAAAAACAGAGGAGAGATTTATATACACACACACACACACACACACACACACACAGAGAGAACATGAAACAATGGGTTTATCATACATACTGTAAGGAGAGTGATCACTTAAGATAAGCCATCACCAGCAGCAGGGGGGGAAAGGAGGAAAACCTTTCATGGTGACAAGCAAGGTAGACTAATTCCAGCAGTTAACAAGAATATCAGAGGAACAGTGGGGGGTGGGGTGGGAGGGAGAAATACCATGGGGAAATAGTTTTACTTTGTGTAATGACTCATCCATTCCCAGTCTCTATTCAAGCCTAAGTTAATTGTATCCAGTTTGCAAATTAATTCCAATTCAGCGGTCTCTCGTTGGAGTCTGTTTTTGAAGCTTTTTTGTTGAAGTATAGCCACTCTTAGGTCTGTGATCGAGTGACCAGAGAGATTGAAGTGTTCTCCAACTGGTTTTTGAATGTTATAATTCTTGATGTCTGATTTGTGTCCATTCATTCTTTTACGTAGAGACTGTCCAGTTTGGCCAATGTACATGGCAGAGGGGCATTGCTGGCACATGATGGCATATATCACATTGGTAGATGCGCAGGTGAATGAGCCTCTGATAGTGTGGCTGATGTGATTAGGCCCTATGATGGTGTCCCCTGAATAGATATGTGGACAGAGTTGGCAACGGGCTTTGTTGCAAGGATAGGTTCCTGGGTTAGTGGTTCTGTTGTGTGGTGTGTGGTTGCTGGTGAGTATTTGCTTCAGATTGGGGGGCTGTCTGTAAGCAAGGACTGGTCTGTCTCCCAAGATCTGTGAGAGTGATGGGTCGTCCTTCAGGATAGGTTTTAGATCTTTTATGATGCGTTGGAGAGGTTTTAGTTGGGGGCTGAAGGTGATGGCTAGTGGCGTTCTGTTGTTTTCTTTGTTGGGCCTGTCCTGTAGTAGGTGACTTCTGGGTACTCTTCTGGCTCTGTCAATCTGTTTCTTCACTTCAGCAGGTGGGTATTGTAGTTGTAGGAATGCATGATAGAGATCTTGTAGGTGTTTGTCTCTGTCTGAGGGGTTGGAGCAAATGCGGTTATATCGTAGTGCTTGGCTGTAGACAATGGATCGAGTGGTATGATCTGGATGAAAGCTAGAGGCATGTAGGTAGGAATAGCGGTCAGCAGGTTTCCGATATAGGGTGGTGTCTATGTGACCATCGCTTATTAGCACCGTAGTGTCCAGGAAGTGGATCTCTTGTGTGGACTGGTCCAGGCTGAGGTTGATGGTGGGATGGAAATTGTTGAAATCATGGTGGAATTCCTCAAGAGCTTCTTTTCCATGGGTCCAGATGATAAAGATGTCATCAATGTAGCGCAAGTAGAGTAGGGGCATTAGGGGACGAGAGCTGAGGAAGATTTGTTCTAAGTCAGCCATAAAAATGTTGGCATACTGTGGGGCCATGCGGGTACCCATCGCAGTGCCGCTGATTTGAAGGTATACATTGTCACCAAATGTGAAATAGTTATGGGTGAGGACAAAGTCACAAAGTTCAGCCACCAGGTTAGCCGTGACAGTATCGGGGATACTGTTCCTGACGGCTTGTAGTTCATCTTTGTGTGGAATGTTGGTGTAGAGGGCTTCTACATCCATAGTGGCTAGGATGGTGTTTTTAGGAAGATCACCAATGGACTGTAGTTTCCTCAGGAAGTCAGTGGTGTCTCGAAGATAGCTGGGAGTGCTGGTAACGAAGGGCCTGAGGAGGGAGTCTACATAGCCAGACAATCCTGCTGTCAGGGTGCCAATGCCTGAGATGATGGGGCATCCAGGATTTCCAGGTTTATGGATCTTGGGTAGCAGATAGAATACCCCAGGTCGGGGCTCCAGGGGTGTGTCTGTGCGGATTTGTTCTTGTGCTTTTTCAGGGAGTTTCTTGAGCAAATGCTGTAGTTTCTTTTGGTAACTCTCAGTGGGATCAGAGGGTAATGGCTTGTAGAAAGTGGTGTTGGAGAGCTGCCTAGTAGCCTCTTGTTCATACTCCGACCTATTCATGATGACGACAGCACCTCCTTTGTCAGCCTTTTTGATTATGATGTCAGAGTTGTTTCTGAGGCTGTGGATGGCACTGTGTTCTGCATGGCTGAGGTTATGGGGTAAGCGATGCTGCTTTTCCACAATTTCAGCTCGTGCACATCGGCGGAAGCAGTCTATGTAGAAATCCAGTATCTATTCAGGAGATACCATCATAGGGCCTAATCACATCAGCCACACTATCAGAGGCTCGTTCAACTGCGCATCTACCAATGTGATATATGCCATCATGTGCCAGCAATGCCCCTCTGCCATGTACATTGGCCAAACTGGACAGTCTCTACGTAAAAGAATGAATGGACACAAATCAGACGTCAAGAATTATAACATTCAAAAACCAGTTGAAGAACACTTCAATCTCTCTGGTCACTCGATCACAGACCTAAGAGTGGCTATACTTCAACAAAAAAGCTTCAAAAACAGACTCCAACGAGAGACCGCTGAATTGGAATTAATTTGCAAACTGGATACAATTAACTTAGGCTTGAATAGAGACTGGGAATGGATGAGTCATTACACAAAGTAAAACTATTTCCCCATGGTATTTCTCCCTCCCACCCCACCCCCCACTGTTCCTCTGATATTCTTGTTAACTGCTGGAATTAGCCTACCTTGCTTGTCACCATGAAAGGTTTTCCTCCTTTCCCCCCCTGCTGCTGGTGATGGCTTATCTTAAGTGATCACTCTCCTTACAGTGTGTATGATAAACCCATTGTTTCATGTTCTCTGTGTGTGTGTGTGTGTGTATATAAATCTCTCCTCTGTTTTTTCCACCAAATGCATCCGATGAAGTGAGCTGTAGCTCACGAAAGCTTATGCTCTAATAAATTTGTTAGTCTCTAAGGTGCCACAAGTACTCCTTTTCTTTTTGCAGTTAGGATTATGTTTTCCAATGTGCATTACTTTGCATTTATCAACATTACATTTCATCTGTCATTTTGTTGCCCAGTCACCCAGTTTTGTGAGATCCTTTTGTAGCTCTTTGCAGTCTGCCTGGGACTTAACTATCTTGTGTAGTTTTGTATCATCTGCAAATTTTGCCACCTCACTGTTTACCCATTTTTCCAGATTGTTTATGAATATGTTAAATAGGACTGGGCCCAGTACAGATCCCTGGGGGACACCACTATTTACCTCTCTCCATTCTGAAAACTGACCATTTATTCCTATCTTTTGTTTCCTATCTTTTAATCAGTGACCAGTCCATGAGAGAACCTCTCCTCTTATCCCATGACTGCTTATTTTGTTAAGAGCCTTTTGTGAGGGACCTTGTCAAAGGCTTTTTGAAAATCTAAATACACTATACCCACTGGATCTCCTTTGTCAGCATGCTTGTTGACCCCTTCAAAGAATTCTAGTAGATTGGTGAGGCATGATTTCTTTTATAAAAAACATGTTGACTATTTCCCAACAAATTATGATCATCTATGTGTCTGACAATTTTGTTATTTACGATAGTTTCAACCAATTTGCCCGGAACTGAAGTGAAGCGTACTGGTCTGTAGTTGCCAGTGTCACCTCTGGAGCCCTTTTTAAAAATTGGCATCACATTAGCTATCCTCCAGTCATTTGGTACAGAAGCTGATTTAAATGATAGGTTACAGATGATAGTAGTCCTGCAATTTCACATTTGAGTTCTTTCAGAACTCTTGGGTGAATATGATCTGGTCCTGGTGACTTACTACTGTTTAGTTTATCAATTTGTTCCAAAACCTCCTCTAATGACACCTCAATTTGGGACAGTTCCTCAGCTCTGTCACCCAAAAAGAATGGCTCAGGTTTGGGAATCTCCCTCACATCCTCAACAGTGAAGACTGATGCAAAGAATTCATTTAGTTTCTCCACAATGGCCTTATTGTCTTTGAGTGCTCCTTTAGCATCTCGATCGTCCACTGGCCCCACTGGTTGTTTAGCAGGCTTCCTGCTTCTGATGTATTTAAAAAAAATTGCTATTACTTTTGGAGTCTTTGGCTAGCTGTTCTTCAAATTCTTTTTTGGTCTTTCTAATTATATTTTTATACTTCATTTGCCAGAGTTTATGCTCTTTTCTATTTTCCTCATTAGGATTTATCTTCCACTTTTTAAAGGATGTCTTTTTTGCCTCTCACAGCTTCTTTTACTTTGTTATTTAGCCACAGTGGCTCTTTTTTGGTTCTCTTCCTATGTTTTTTCAATTGGGGTATACATTTAAGTTGAGCCTCTATTATGGTGTCTTTAAAAAGTTTCCATCCAGCTTGCACTTTAAAAAAATATGTATTAATTTCATGCATTTGTCTTGGCTATAAAAGATGTAATCCAATATTAACATAGTAAGAGGCATTTTTTATTTTCTAATATCTTTGCTCTGCTCTTTTAGATGGGAAATTGGTTAATTTTAGCACAATTTTTTTTAAATCCTCCATGTCCTTTCTGAGTTATGTGATCATGGAAAAAAAATACCTGTTCTATTTTAAATGCATATTACAGTCCTTTTTCTCCTCAAATAACTGAAAAACAGCCTGGTTTAAAGGACACTAGTTTACCACTCAGTCCTCAATTAGGTCAATCGCCTTAGGCAAGTTTGAAGAAATGTGGTTAAAAAATAACAAATTTATGAAGGTTTGAGCATTCAACACACTTGGTACCTTACTTTTGATTTCTAATATACGGCAAAGGCAACCCTCCAGAGATAGACAGAAAATTGTGAACTGCCTCACAACGCAAAGAATTCCCTGGGAACAAGCCCTGAACTAAACCTGAGCCCTGCTGATGAGACCCTCGGTGTTCAAGCACAGGAAGGCCCATCACTGAGCCCCCTGTGAAGATATTATTCAAGTAATTAATCTGACAAGGTGCCTAAAGGAGGACCGTAATGCACAGAAAATATTCCTGCTGGAAACCACCTAGGAGCCTATCTTTGTTGCTACACAAATTGCACACACTGGACTTAGGAGGAGGAGGGGTTTCTGACATTGACCCACTGTGTAGCCTTGTCTAAGTCACTTACATCTCTTCAGTTTTCTCAAATGGAAATCTCACTTCACAAGTGAGATACAACAGATGTGTCCTATAATGCAATACTGAAGTATCTCAGCTACCACTGTGGTTAACTATTGACTTCTAGTGGTGGCCACACATAAGTATTATTATCTTTATGTCAGCATGAGCCAAGCAGGAAGGTTAAGGGACTATCTGTTGGGTTTTTGAACCTCTACTTTCAATTGTGTGTTCTGCAGGGCACAGTGCAAGTTGAAATGCAGAAAAAAATACTGTTATGGTGCTGGGGCCCAGAATAGAAGCTTCCAGATTTACTGGGGGACTTTTCATGCCATCTTTAACACTGGAGGAAAGACTGGTCTGGGTTTACAGGAGAGATATGGCTTGCCAAGGCTTTGGGAAGATCCAGCAAATCAAAACAATTGTGGATATCCAGTAAGTAAATAAGGGGAACAATATACTAACAGCACATTTGTAGCATGCTATTTTCACTTGTAAGTTTTATACGTTTCCTTGCTCATTTTCTCCCAGAATTCAAAGAGCATGTATTCTTCATTGATTTATTACTGATTAATTGATTAAAGTTTAAAGTTATCCCACTTCACAAACAAAGCATTTGTAAGACATATTAACCAGTGGAAAACATTTGTCTAAACTAGTCCATGGATTTTCAATCACTTTATAAAAAAAATAAATAAATCACTTCTGGACTTAAAGGAGGGAAAAAGGAAGAAGGGGCAATTTGGGGAAATTGTATAAGGCACTGAAACTAGTGGCTTAAAATGAAAACACTTTTTGAATTGTATATGGTTTGTATTGACACGAGCATATAATATTATGAACACCATCCATACTAAAACTGGCTCCTGGGAATTCAACTAATTGCACATACTCTAAAATAGTTGCTTTTCTTTTACTAACTGGAGGAGAGGGGGAGGAGGGGGGATTTAAAGGACAGTTCTGGATATCTCCTTCAGATGTTTAAACTGAGTTCTGGGGATTGCAATTTTGCTGTTTATGAAGTATGCCTTCTGAGACTCTTATTAAAACAATTGGTTCTTATTATGGGAAAGATCAAATTTGTCCACTAATATCGATTATCATGGAGATTTTTTTTCTCATACCCTCCCATGACACTGATTTGGGTATGGATTAATTTCTAACAGTGGAATTTACTGGGAGCAAAATTAGTCAAAATGAATTCTGTATTTTTTCACACTTTATTAAATCATGTTATCTGAAGTCCTGGGAGAAACTAAAATTATTTCAGGATTGTTGCCCAAACAATTCCAGTCAAGTCCTCTGCCTGGCAGTACAGTTCTGATTTACTGCTGTTTGTTTGTTTAAGTCAGATCCTGCAATACACAGGTCATGGGAACCTATCATCTACAGTACGTAATAATTTGGGAAAGCCAAAAATAGCAAATAGATTTAGTTCACATAGTTTTCTCCTTCTCCCGCATACACATACTCCCAAATAAATGCACTAACTCTCATAACTTCCAAATGAACTAATGTAAGAGCTTATCTAAATGGAGAGCTAGTGAATGGCAAGCTGGGATGTAAATCGACAGTACCATTCACAAATTGGCTACATGGACCCTGCTACTGCACACTAAAAATACCCACCGTTCGTGTCAAAGTATACTATGGCACTTTTTCACAAAAAGAAAAGGAGTACTTGTGGCACCTTCGAGACTAACGAATTTATTTGAGCATAAGCTTTTGTGAGCTACAGCAAGAAAGCTTATGCTCAAATAAATTCGTTAGTCTCTAAGGTGCCACAAGTACTCCTTTTCTTTTTGCGAATACAGACTAACACAGCTACTACTCTGAAATATGGCACTTTTTATGTGCAGTAGCAGGGACCATGTGACCAGTTTGTGTATGGCATGCTAGAGCACTGTCGATTTACATCCCAGCTTGCCATTCACTAACTCTCTGTATAGACATGCCCGAACCAACATTTTGGTAGTCAAACTCATACCTAGGGTGCTGATCAGGAGTCTCACCATAGAATTCATCAGTGCATTATTTCTCAATACTTGCAATTTGGAATGGCTGTGGACCAGATTCTGCAAGTGGATGAGCATCCTCAACAAGACAAAGTGTAGGGATCCCATTCTCTTGCATCTTCATGTAGCACTAGGGCCAAAATTGGTGAAGGGGATAATTCACCAATAATTATACCAATTTTGTAATTTATACAAAAAAAATTACTGGATCTCAAATTGCTTCACAAAATGTAACAGCCCAAGAATGTGATGTGCTAGGAATATTCAACTCCCTCTTTGCTTCAAGGAAAATGGGAAGTCTCACATCTCACAGAAGCTATTTAGAATTGCACAATATTGGCTCCTCTGTTTTTTGCCAAAGTTACACAGTGAGTCACTGGCAGAGAAAGGAACAGATATCTCCTAATTCTGATTCCCCTTCTCTAAACACTGTCTCCAGTAGATAGTGTCTGAAAAGTAAAAGCCTTTACTCAAGCAGCATGGCTTGATTGGATGAAAAGTTAAAGATGTTAAAATGTTAATATGTATTAGAACATGAAAATGGCTATATCAGGTCAAACTAACAGTCCATCTAGCCCAGTATCCTGTCTTCTGAGAGTGGCCAGTGCCAGATACTTCAGAAGAAATGAACAGAACAGGGCAATTTCAACTGACTATTCAATCTTACCCTTTGTTTCCTTTCTTTTAAGCACTTACTGAACCATTAGAGGACCATCTCTCTTACCGCATTTTTCTTACGAGGTATTAGTTAGGGACCTTGTGAAAAGCTCTCTGAAAGTCTAAGTACACTATATCCACTGGATCATTCTTGTCCACATGTTTTTTTGACTCCCTCAAAGAATTCTAATAGATTGAGGTGTGATTTCCCTTTATAAAAGCCATTTTGACTCTTCAACATATTGTGTTCATATATGTGTCCGATTATTGTTCTTTTCAACCAATTTGCCAGGTTCCCAAAGCTAGGCTTACCAACCTGTAATTTCCAGGAACACCTCTGGAGTCTTTTTTTAAAAATTGGTGTTACATTAGCTACCCTCCAGTCACTCGGTACAGAGACTCTTTCAAGCGATAGGTATCTACCCTTTGACTGAAAAATAGCTTAAGCCATTTTCTATGATGCCTATGAACAACTATTCAACTATATGGCTAGATGGGGCAGAAGTTGGGGATAGCTAATTAATTTTATAAAGGAAAAAAACAAGACTTTCAAATCATTCAGAACTATCAAGCTGTGCACAAAGCTAGCCTTTGCATCTGTATGATCTCATTACAGCTACACCCGTTGTCCCTCCCCACTTCCATCCTTTTATTATAAGGATTGTTTTGTCTTGTAATTTAGTTTATAAACTCTTTAGGACAGAAATTGTGTCTACCTATTTATTTGTATAGCACCTAGCACAATGGGGCTCCTATACTGTTTTGAACATAAATAGCAATAATCTCTCAAATAATTCTTTTTAAGCCTCCAATTAAATATGATGGGCCAGATTTTTCCCTGCAATTGACATCAAGGCAGCTGGCTATAGTCCCCAGTTCTCCCTGTTGATCACACCCGTGGTATGATTTACAGCTACTGCTGGAAAGGCCTAAATTGCACTTCTACAACAGGGGAGGAATGCTGTAGCAGAACTCCCACATGCCCCTCTTCTGTTCCTGACCTTCCACTATCCTGGTATGAGGGTCTGGGTTCAATTAGGACAGATACACGCGCAGGGAGGTTCCAGGCAACAGCATATTCTCTGCTGGGCATTTACAGCTGGGTTGTAGTGCCTTTGTGTTAACTAAATAGTGCAAATGGGATGTAAAATGACTAGAGAACCTATCCTAAAAAAATGTTAGGTCAATCAGTCCTTGTTAATAAAGCTAGATGGGAATAGAAAATAGATCTGATAATGAAGCTTGATTGTAGCACTTATGTTATGTAACAGTTATGTGAGGCCATGAATATGACCCCATAATTTTGGAAGAGTGTTCAGTTATTCCCAAGAGATGCCTGAAATCCCATTTGCATTCATCTTTGGACATGTGTGGTATTCCAGTTTTACTAGCAAATTGTTATTTTCTCGACTACTATTCAAAAGTATACTCACATGTGATTGACTTTTCTGGCCTTGTTTATGTAGTACTCATGGTCATGATATACTTTTTCCTATGCTCACTCTGTTGATTGACCTTGCATAAAAAGCAAGTTCTGAAATAGCTAGAGTGTCTTTTTGAGCTCGCATGACCAATATTGTGGAGAATGAGGGAATTACCTTTTGTTTGTTTTTATAAAAATCATATGCACTACAGTTTAGCCATGTGATATTACCTGTGTGCTTGGCTGCACAGGCTTAAATCAAAGGAGACTGTAAGGGGAAAATGGGGGAAGCTATTAATCATAAAACAGCCCCAGCTTGGATCCAACTAGGTTGGCAAAGTTCACTCTTCCCAGGCTAAACCTAGACCAAAAGGGATACTAAAATCTTAATGATGCTTGCTTTGTGGAGACAGAAGATTGAGTGGGTTGTCAGCAGCCGCCAGGGGGAGACGCTGACAAAGATACATGTAGAGACACAGAAATGGCAGCAACTTCTCTACCAATCCAAAGATGGAAGTACCTGAGTTAAGGGGATCTTTTGAAAGCTTGCAAGGAAAGATTATGGTGTGGGAAAGACCCATGAATAGAGGCCTTTCTTATTTTATCCATTTGCTCTGCACCGTTAGGTGAATAAATACTCTTGTTTTAAAAAGGCTGTTCTTTCTGTCATATTAATCAGCCTCTGTCACCGACTCCTAGAGGAAGTTTACAATTGGTAAACATGGGACTGCAGCCCAGATATCCAGTCTAAGAGTGGTACGACTGTGTGAGCCCACCCAGAGAGGGGTGAATAAAGGAAAACGTGTCCCCAAACGGGTGCACTCAAGAGGGACTAAAAGGGGTCTAAAGCACAGCTTTCCCTATAATCCTGACAAATACATAGAATATTAGGCTAGCAAAATTATTTATTTGCACAGTCTTATCTAAGCAAATGTTAAAGGCAACCTGAAGCTTTGCTATGCCTGTATTTATTGTTCACATATAATACATACTTTCATAAAGTGCTAACTTTCTGTACTTCCATGATTAGATTCAATTTTTCACAAGTCAGTTTTGATGCCCAAATCTGTGACAAAATAGTGTTCCTTCTTTGGCCTTTGCATTTAACATGCAAGTATCCAAGTGGTTTTATTTTGAAGCCAGCCTATTCAGATAAAGCAATGTTCATCTTCTGAAATAAGTACTTATTTTTCTTTTGGTTAGAATTCTCTTCTATGTCCTTAAACCCAATTTATACATAATGGCTTTCCATATCAGTGTCTGTATACATCCAGATATGATCATTTATACATATTTCTAGACATCTGAAGTTTCATCTTATAACCTAATGGAGAGAATACTAACGCTTCGGTAAAAGCTATTCCACAAAAAAATTCCAACATACCATGTCTGTCACTTCCATAATGAACTGCTGCTCTCAAAATATTAGTTCATGATATGTAAAAAAAAAACACAGGAGGAAAATTGCTTTCTTGCCAAAGAACCCAATGTGGGGTCTTGGTAAGGAACCACAAGTGAAGAGTAATTCCACTAAATGAAAAACTGTCTGGTAAATGGTGCACAATAAGACCCCAATCCTACTAACAAACACATGCTGAATTTTACGTACATAAATAGGCCTCCTAAGCATGTGTATGTTGGCAGCACTGGTGCCTAAATCTGTAATTGAAGATGGCTGGTTGGACTTGAGAAGATTCAGTCTAATTATTAAGAGTCTGGCAGGAACTGTAACATAAAGAATAATTAAGACAATGGAATAAAGAAAGGTTGGCTAAAAGAAGGCAGCCAATATTGTGGAGCAGGTATCAGTCTGTAAGAGCTGTACTTAAAGGCTGTAAATGTTAAAAGAGAAAAAAAAACTGTTGAGCATGCAACTATGGGATACCTAGGGAACATGTAATAGGATGCTGTGGTACAAAAGTTTTATCACCATGAGTTTGTAGTGGCAGCATTACTTATGAGTGGGGCAGACACAAATGAGTTAGGAGTGTGTGACATGGCCTATTACAAAGTTGGGAATGTTACCTTCCCAATCATTTCTAGCCCTAGAAGGTTGTGTCCATACATTAAGTCCATATCTGATATAGGACAAATTACTGCCCATCCAGTGCCTGAAACCAAAATAATTCTGGGAAGCAGTGTATCTAGCAGTTGGGGAATGTAGGAAACATTTTTGTTGTAAATGTCTTAAGAAGCATTTTACTACTTTACCTTTTAGATTCTAGCAGATATTAAAAGGGAAATAAAACTAGTTTTAAAAGAATTCTTATAAGTTACTGTAGTATCTTACTCTGAAAGGTATATAGATCTACCAAGACTTTCACTGATTTATGGAGTATCTTTGTTTTAACCCTCCACTTGACTGGAAAGAACTATTTTTCTCCGATGTATGTAGTGTTGTTGTAGCCATCTTGGTCGCAGGATATTAGAGAGACAAGGTGGGGGAGATAATCTCTTTTTTGGACCAACTTCTGTTGGTGAGAGAGACAAGCTTTTGAGTCACACTGAGCTCTTCTTTAGATTGGTACAATAAAAGATATTATGCCACCCAACTTGTGTCTCTATTTTTCTCTTTGTTTATATAGTTGTGAAATAAGTAACCCTCATACAAAGCAATATTATTATTATGAGGTATTTTCTAGTATGTAACTCAGCACTTTGCAAAGCATGTTTTTAATTATTTGTGTGAAAAGTATAATTTTAAATTATTTGTCAAAGCAAAAAAAAAAATCCCACGTCCAATAATTTTCTAAGTTGTAAAGTGACCTGTCAAGTTGGAGTCTTGCTAAAAAAGAAAATGACAATTACTCTTTGTGCTCAATACCTGATTGCTTTAAACGATCAATAACTGCAGAGATTTTCAGTGGATCTTTGATTGACAGAGCCAGAAGAGTACCCAGAAGTTACCTACTAGAGGACAGGCCCAACAAAGAAAATAACAGAACGCCACTAGCTGTCATCCTCAGCCCCCAACTAAAACCTCTCCAGCGCATCATCAGGGATCTACAACCTATCCTGAAGGATGACCCATTACTCTCACAGATCTTGGGAAACAGGCCAGTGCTTGCTTACAGACAACCTCCCAACCTGAAACAAATACTCACCAGCAACCACACACCACACAACAGAACCACTAACCCAGGAATCTATCCTTGCAACAAAGCCCGTTGCCAACTGTGTCCACATATCTATTCAGGGGACACCATCATAGGGCCTAATCACATCAGCCACACTATCAGAGGCTCGTTCACCTGCACATCTACCAATGTGATATATGCCATCATGTATCAGCAATGCCCCTCTGCCATGTAATTGGTCAAACTGGACAGTCTCTACGTAAAAGAATACATGGACACAAATCAGACGTCAAGAATTATAACATTCAAAAACCAGTTGGAGAACACTTCAATCTCTCTGGTCACTCGACTGCAGATGTAAAAGTTGCAATTCTTCAACAAAAAAACTTCAAAAACAGACTCCAATGAGAGACGGCTGACTTGGAATTAATTTGCAAACTAGATAGAATTAATTTAGGCTTGAAAAGAGACTGGGAGTGGATGGGTCATTACATAAAGTAAAACTATTTCCCTATGTTTATTCCCCTCCCCCACCCCCCACTGTTTCTCAGATGTTCTTATCAACTGCTGGAAATGGCCCACCTTGATCATCACTACAAAAGGTTCCCCTCCCCACTTCCGCTCTCCTGCTGGTAATAGCTCACCTTAAGTGAATACTCTCCTTACAGTGTGTATGGTAACACCCATTGTTTCATGTTGTCTGTGTATATAAATCTCCCCACTGTATTTTCCACTGAATTCATCCGATGAAGTGAGCTGTAGCTCATGAAAGCTTATGCTCAAATAAATTTGTTAGTCTCTAAGGTGCCACAAGTAGTCCTTTTCTTTTTGCGATTATTCTATAGTAATTCCTACGCATACAAGTATCCTTAGCTATTAAAATGAAAAAAAAAAGATGTCGTTTTAAATACCAGGCCCTACTTATGGGTCTTTTATTAACTGTACTTCATATAAATTATGTAGGAATCATGCAATACTGTCCTCCAATGTAAAGGAAATTCATATATATGTCATCCAGTGATTACAGAAAGAATAGAATCATAGAATCATAGAATATCAGGGTTGGAAGGGACCCCAGAAGGTCATCTAGTCCAACCCCCTGCTCAAAGCAGGACCAAGTCCCAGTTAAATCATCCCAGCCAGGGCTTTGTCAAGCCTGACCTTAAAAACCTCTAAGGAAGGAGATTCTACCACCTCCCTAGGTAACATGTTTGGTACACACAATTTGGGATCACAAATTGAAAAGCTCACAAGGAATGAGTAAAGCACAGAGAGTACATTAACTTTACTAAAGTATGAAGCACAAGTTAAATAATGGGCCGAATACAACACTGGTGAGTAAGTTTACCTCATCTGAAATCAATTCAGACATCTAGCTTACAATGGATGGGAATTTGGGCCGAAGCCTTCAATAGGGTTAATTTCCATGATCAACAGTTATCTGGGCATTCACTTGGCCATCAAATGTATGAGATTCTTGAAAAATGTATCCAGTGTTCTGAAAAATGTGAACCAGCAGCAAGTGGAGATTCTGTTTGCATATGTGTTTATGTGGCGGGATATGGTAAGTATATACATATTATGGAATATGCATACAATCACACTCCTAACTATTAGAAATGCACTAGATAATTTATAATATCCAAGTATAATATATTGCTAAGGTGTGTAGAGAGAACTTAATTAAAAGGATTAAAAACTTGCTGAAGGACAAACTATAATGTCAAACAGTAATGTATCAAGTTGAGGGGAGATGTCCAAGAGGTTACTGAAGCTAATGGTGTAAGCCTCAGTCTTATTTTATTATTTATCATTCTTATTACTTACCTGCAAATCAGACTTTGGAAATCCTTCTAAAGGGCAGATTGTAATTCATCCTCATATGGGTGCATAAAGAAGGCAGGAGATTCAAAAATCCTTGTCTCCGTGCTGGAGTTAGCCATCATCAAAGTCTCTGCATAAGCTACCCCAAAAGGAAGATGAATGAGGTATGGCCAACACTCCTCCATTATGGTCACGTATACTAAGGATGTAGTTGTGCATACATTCTAGCCCCTGGTATCAGGCACATTTCTCCTGTGTAGCTAAGAGCTCTGGAAGACACTAGCTCATAACTTCATTAAATTTCCCTTCTCTCAGAGCCTCTTCCATTAATTTTTTTCTGATGATGGGTATGACCCTCCCCTTAAATTGGGAGACATAACTGACAAAATTGAGGAATCTTTGTGGAAGTTCAAACTGAACAATGTAATCTAAGGCATTTAATGTGTATTCTAATTTTTCTATGGACAATTCAAGTGGCTCAGTTACTAGTGTTTTAAAATTAGCTAGTTCATATGCTCAATAATTGCTATTACATATTTTAACCATTTACAGGATGCTAGGATGAATATACAAATGCAATACTTTCAGTGAGCTTCAAAGTATCCTCATTGAACTATTTTACCTTACAACAGCACAAGGATTCCTTATTTCAGAGTTGTTCTAATGCACTGTGTCAAAGATTCATGAAACCAAAACTTCACAATTATACTTTGTAATTGTCTGCAGAAGCCATTTACTATACATCATGCAATTTATGTCATCATTCTATTAATTAATGGGAATGGCATGATGCAAGTATTTGAAGCAACAACTATATACAGTGTCAAAGATCTGAGAGGAAATGCATGGGCACCTGCAGGTTTGCCAAGCCCTCCGTGCAATTTGCTGCACTTCAAAGCACTGAGCTCCCTTGGCACAGAATGAAATACCACTGCCTGGAAGCAAAGCATAATAATGAAATGACCAGCCCTGTCTCTTTTTCCTTTCAAGGACTTTGACTTTTTCTACAGCACTGTGATCATTTCAATTTTATTCTTTCTGTAGAGTATATGCAAAAAAAGATACAGTTCTAGTTTGAAAGAAGCTTGAAATCAGGAGTATTGTTCCCAGTTTTACTATTAGTTGGAATTGTCCACATATAAAAAAGTGTCAGTAGCAGGATAGACCAAAAGAGCTAAAAAATATTGTCCTTCTTTTGCTCCTGACAGCCATGCACAGGGATTATGGTATGAATTTATGAAATAGGCACTACTGTTTCTTAAATGCATATGCAGTGTTTAAATTGCAGTTCATTCAAAGAACAACACAGTATAACTTAGTGGATAAGTGCAGAGTATGATTCAGATTGGGTGGATGATGTAATTATTTAAAATATCTTGTTGCCAAATGAATTAAAATATTAACATGTATTGAATATTTGTGAAGAGAAGGTAATCTAGTTTTAAATTATATATGTCTTCTGTCCTCAGTTAAATGCAAAGATGACAAATTATTAGATTATTATTTGTATTATCATAATTGAAAAGCAGTGCTAGAGTCTGCCATCCTTATAATCAGTAGTGGCACTGAAATCAAATGACTACTCAACAAAGTAAAGTACTACTCAATGGCAGCAGTAAAGGTTGCAGATTCTGGTCTTCAGTGCCTATTGTTATTACTGTTTGTATTCAAATAGTGCCTAGCAGTCACAACCAAGGGCAGGGCCCATTGTGCTAGGCACTGTGCAAACACAGCGAGAGACAGTCACCACCCAACTGAGTATACAATCTAAATAGACACAACAGGCATATGGTGGGAGGGGAACACAAAGGCTCAGATGACAGGCACTGACTCCGTGGCACAGATGGGGATAGAACCCTACTCTTCTGACTCCTGGTCCAGTGCTCTATGCACTTGGACATACTGCTTACACCTCAACTAAAACTGAAGTCACTCAGGAAAGGATACATAATCAAATTCACCTTT
This sequence comes from Dermochelys coriacea, assembly GCF_009764565.3. Lineage (NCBI taxonomy): Eukaryota > Metazoa > Chordata > Testudines > Dermochelyidae > Dermochelys > Dermochelys coriacea. The sequence continues at coordinate 149,187,989 of NC_050068.2, forward strand.
AACTTGAGTCTACATGTACCCCCAACACAAAGTATTTGGAACCTACTACCCTCTATTGAAGTGGAATTACACACACATGCATGCACACACAGAACCTACCTATTCCTCCCCATCTCCTGCCCTATACATTTACCCCACTAGGGAAATGTCCTCTAGTATTCTCCTTCTGAAAAAGAGTAGTAAAAAGAATTAAGAAGATTATAAACATGGATCTACACAGTGATCCAAGAATCTTTGTCCTTGCATACTTAAAATATGTACAGCGCATCACTACGACAAGAAAAAATTAATGTGGAAGTTTAATTGCTAAAAGGCTAATTCTCCAGAAACGGAAGACAAGCAAAGAGCTAAAAATAGCTAACTGGTATATATGCTTAAGTGATCTAATTAATTTGAAGATAGGACATGTCAGTTAAATTAAAAGACAAAAAAAAAGCCATCATATGTGTTCTTGTACTTTAGAGATAAATGACTAACATATATGGAAAGAGTTTTACTATTAAAAATTTTGCTGATAATTTAATGGTTCAAGCAACATATGAGTTTTTTCTCCTTACGTGTTAATCTGATTTCCTCAAGTCTCTTTTTGCCTGTCTAGACAGAGTATAAATTCTCAAACCAACAGATGGAGACAAAAAAAAAAGTAAAGCTCTTTTAATGTTATCTTCCTTTCCCCATCTTATCAAAAAGCCTAGTTGTTTGGTTATACTAATTTAAGACTCAATGCAGTGGGGATTTTGAGAACTCACAACTTCCACTGTCCTGTACACCATGTGGCATTAATCCCATAGAACAGGGGTTTTCAAACTGGGGTCTGGACCCCTCAGGGGATCATGAGGTTATTACATGGGGGGGTTGTGAGCCGTCAGCCTCCACCCCAAACCCTGCTTTGAATCCAACATTTATAATGGTGTTAAATATATTAAAAAGTCTTTTTAATTTATAAGGGGGGTCGCAGTCAGAGACTTGCTATTTGAAAAGGGCCACCATACAAAAGTTTGAGAACCACTGCCTTAGAAACTTTCTGAAAAATAAATAAAAGGAAGTGTCCAATATATTTAAAAAAATCAGATTCTGTCTTGGATATAAATAATAGAATTAGCTTTTAATTACATTTGACATTGAGATTTATCATTTGTATTGTGCAATACAACCAAGGAGGCTGCCATCTGCCTCCTGAATAGATTGCATTCAGAGTTGTTCTAGCTGTGTCAGTCCCATGATATTAGAGGGACAAGGTGAGAGAGGTAATATCTTTTACTGGACCAACTCCTGTTGGTGAGAGAGACAAGCTTTCAAGCCACACACAACTCTTCTTCAGGTCTCTATGGAGCTTGAAAGCTTGTCTCTCTCACCAACGGACATTGGTCCAACAAAATATATTACTTCATCTACCTTGTCTCAATGAACAGGTTCTCAGAGATGGGAAGAAACTCAGATTTCTAGGGAATGCTTTGAATTCTGGGTTTTGTGTAGGGTTGTTTTTTTTTTTGTGAGGGGGAAAGTTTCAACATGTATTTACAATTTTCTTGTGTATATTTAATTAAAACATTTGAACAGGAAGAAAACGTGTACTTCCAAAACCCCATAAGAAATAATACGAGTACTTAAGCAAGTTGGAGTTGGTTTGGATCATGCCCATAGCTTCCACAGCAATGTAGGAGTTTGAAAATGGGAGAGCAACTGCTTTAGAATTGGCAGCTTGGTGCTCTCAGGGAAGGGAGGCACTCTAGAAGTATCGCCTTTCCTCCTCTCTCATAACTCTTTTCAACCATAACCTGCCTCTCTTAAATGTTTTCCCCCTTTTTTTCCCCACATTCAGATAACATCAATGAATATAATGGGTACAGAGATAGTGTGTGTGAGAGTGTGTGTGCGTGTGCATGCCTGTGTTTCATCAATAAGCTGTCAGCTGTGTACTATTGTCACCATCTGTGTTCTTGAGATTAGTTTGCAGCAATGTGCTTAGGGCTAAAACTTAAGAACATTGTAAGAGGGTAAGCCATGAGGGGCCATGCAGATGCCCATAGTAGTCCTGCTGACTTGAAGGTATATAAACACCATCCTAGCCACCATGGATGTAGAAGCCCTCTACACCAACATTCCACACAAAGATGGACTACAGGCCATCAGGAACAGTATCCCCGATAATGTCACGGCAAACCTGGTGGCTGAACTTTGTGACTTTGTCCTCACCCATAACTATTTCACATTTGGGGACAATGTATACCTTCAAATCAGTGGCACTGCTATGGGTACCCGCGTGGCCCTTCAGTATGCCAACATTTTTATGGCTGACTTAGAACAATGCTCTCGTCCCCATACACCCCAATTCTACTTGTGCTACATTGATGACATCTTATTCATCTGGAGCCATGAGAAGAGGCCCTTGTGGAATTCCACCAAGATTTCAACGATTTCCACCCTACCATCAACCTCAGCCTGGACCAGTTCACACAAGAGAACTAGACACTACCATGCTAATAAGCAATGATCACATAAACACCACCCAATACTGGAAGCCTACTGACGACTATACTTACCTATATGCCTCCAGCTTTCATTCAGACCACATCACATGATCCATTGTCTACAGCCAAGCTCTAAGATGCAACCGCATTTGCTCCGATCCCTCAGATGGAGACAAACACCTACAGAATCTCTATCAAGCATTCTTAAAACTGCAATACTCACCTGGTGAAGTGAAGAAACAGATTGACAGAGCCAGAAGGGTACAGAGAAGTCACCTAACACAAGACAGGTCCAACAAAGAAAGTAACAGAACACCTCTAGCCATCACTTACAGCCCCCAACTAAAACCTCTCCAGCGCATCATCAAGGATCTACAACCTATCCCAAAGGATGATCCCTCACTCTCACAGACCTTGGGAGACAGGCCAGTCCTTGCTCACAGACATCTCCCCAACCTGAAGCAAATACTCACCAGCAATTACACACCACACAACAAAAACACCAACCCAGGAACCAAACCCTGCTACAAACCCCGGTGCCAACTCTGTCCACACATCTATTCAAGGGACACCATCATAGGACCTAACCACATCAGCCTCACCAGCACGGGCTCATTCACCTGCACATCTACCAATGTGATATATGCCATCATGTTCCAGCAATGCCCTTCTGCCATGTACATTGGCCAAACCAGACAGTCTCCATGCAAAAGAATAAATGGACACAAATCTGACATCAGGAATCATAACATTCACAAACAAGTAGAAGAACACTTCATTCTTTCTGGTCACACAACAACAGACCTAAAAGTGGCAATTTTTCAACAAAAAACTTCAAAAACAGACTCCAACGTGAAGCTACTGAACTTGAATTAATTTGCAAACTGGATACCATAAGATTAGGCGTGAATAGAGACTGGGTGTCATTACAAAACCTAAACTTAATTTCCCTAATACTAATTTCTCCCTACTGTTACTCACACCTTCTTGTCAACTGTCTGTAATGGTCCACTCTCTTACCACTTCAAAAGTTATTTTTCCTCTTTGGTATCCTGCTGTTAATTGATTTATCTCATTACACTGACCTCACACTTGGTAAAGCAAGAAATCCTTTCATGTATTTATACCTGCTCCTGTATTTTCACTCCATGCATCTGATGAAGTGGGTTCTAACCCATGAAAGCTTATGTCCAGATAAATGTGTTAGTCTCTAAGGTGCCAGAAGGAATCCTTGTTATTTTTGCTGTTACAGACTATCACAGCTACTACTCTGTAACCTATCACCATGTAAGAGGGTACACTTGCCACTAGGGGACCTTCTTGTGGCTGGGGCTGGGGATTAGCTCTTACTCATTCTGGTGAGCCCTCCTGGAAATTGCTAATACTGTGGCCTCTCTCTCTGGGATTTAGGATGATCCCTCTTCGTGACTTAGTGCTCCAGCCACATCACTATTTAGTCTTCCCCTTCTGCGGTGTCAAAGTCCCACTAGACAAGTTGTCCATATGCCAGACCAGAACGTTGCCTGACACAAGCCCAGATCCAGTGCCACTTTCATAGGGGCTGGTAGGAGAACCCAGAATACTATGGGTTCTAGCCCAGGGACCCTATACCTAGCAACCATGGTCTACTCAGTCTGAACTCGGTTGCTATTTCCCCGGGCTCCTTCCTTAGGGCTGCCAGGCGTCTGGTTTTGACCGACACCTGCAGAAAAGGACCTAGGGGTTACAGTGGACGAGAAGCTGGATATGAGTCAACAGTGTGCTGTTGTTGCCAAGAAGGCCAATGGCATTTTGGGAGGTATAAGTAGGGGAATTGCCAGCAGATTGAGGGATGTGATCGTTCCCCTCTATTCGACATTGGTGAGGCCTCATCTAGAGTACTGTGTCCAGTTTTGGGCCCCACACAGAAGGATGTGGAAGAATTGGAAAACTTCCATCGGAGGGCAACAAAAATGATCAGGGGACTTTAACACATGACTTATGAGGAGAGGCTGAGGAAACTGGGATTGTTTAGTCTGTGGAAGAGAAGAATGGGGGGGGGGGATTTGATAGCTGCTTTCAACTACCTGAAAGGGGGTTCCAAAGAGGATGGATCTAGACTGTTCTCAGTGGTAGCAGATGACAGAACAAGGAGTAATGGTCTCAAGTTGCAGTGGGGAAGGTTTAGGTTGGATATTAGGAAAAACTTTTTCACTAGGAGGGTGGTGAAATACTGGAATGTGTTACCTAGGGAGGTGGTGGAATCTCCTTCCTTTGAGGTTTTTAAGGTCAGGCTTGACAAAGCCCTGGCTGGGATGATTTAGTTGGGGATTGGTCCAGCTTTGAGCAGGGGGTTGGACTAGATGACCTCCTGAGGTCCCTTCCAACCCTGATATTCTATGATTCTATGAAAAGGGACCCTGGCAGCTCCAGTCAGCACTGCTGACCAGTCCTTTAAAAGTCTGGTCAGCCGTGCTGCGGGTCTAAGGCAGGCTAGTCCCTACCTGTCCTGGCACTGTGCTGCACCCTGGAAGTGGCCAGCAGGTCTGGCTCCTAGGTGGGGGAGCCACGAGGCTCCACGCACTGCCCCCGCCCCAAGCACCAGCTCCTCACTCCCATTGGCCGGGAATCACAGTCATTGGGAGCTGGGGTGGGGGACAGTGCACACGGGTGAGAGCAGATGCAGCGCCTCCTGCCCTCCCCCCACACCCGCCTAGGAGCTGGACCTGCTGGCCACTTCCGGGATGCAGCGCAGTGCCTGGACAAGCCAGGAGTCTGCCTTAGCCCCGCTGCACCACTGACCAGGAGTGCCTGTGGTAAGCCCGCACCCAAACCCTGAGCCCCCACAACCCAGAGCCCCCTCCTGTACCCCAAACTTCTCATTCCTGGCCCCACCTCATTACCTGAACCCCCAGCTGGAGCCCTCACACCTCCAGCTCAACCCCCTGTCCCGCCCCAGAGCCTCCTCTCATAGCTGAACCCCTCATCCCCAGCCCCATGCCAGAGCCCACCCCGCACTGCACCCCAACCCCCTGCCTCAATCTCCAGCCTCCTCCCACACTCCGAATCCTTCGGCCTCACCCCAAAGACTGGACCCCCTTCCTGCACACCAAACCCTTCATCTCCGGCCACACCCCAGAGCCCATACTCCCAGCCAGAAGCCCTTACCCCCTCCCACACCTCAGCCCTCTGCCCCAGCCTGAAACCCCCTCCCACAAACTGAATCCCTCATTTTTGTTCCCACCCCAGAGCCTGGATCCCAACACCCACTCGCAGCCCAGTGAATGTAAATGAGGGTGGGGGAGAGTGAGCACCAAGGGAGGGGGAATATAGTGAGTGGTGGGTGGGGCCTCTGGAAGGGGTGGGACAAGAGGCATGGCCTTGGGGAAGGGGCGGGGCTAGGGTGTTTGGTTTTGTGCGATTAGAAAGCTGCCAACCCTATCCTTCCAACATCACTTCTTTATCTCTTACCCCATTTCTGGACTTACCAATCAAGCTTCCTCTGCTCCCAATGGCTAATTCACCCCTCTAGACTTCTCACTAGATTCTAGTCCAGGGCAGGATCCCAGGACTTACTTTCCCCATAGAACTCCTCTTTGCCCCTCACCAAATGTCCTTCTCTCTAGGGCAGTGGTGCTCAAAATTTTCCTGTCACCTATTCCTTACCAGTAATGGAATCTCTCCACAGTCCCCCGGCATCATAGCACAGTTGGATCAGCAGAGGAGCTTGGGCTGATGGCAAAGCTGGGGTCAGAAGTGGGGATGGGAAAGGAGCTGGGGATAGAGGCAGAGCAGTGGGCAGAATGGAGCTGGGGCTGGAGCTTGGCTGTGGATGGAGCAGGAGGCAGAGAGGAGCTGTAGCTGGGGCTAGAGCAGGGATGGGTGGCATTCCCTCCCTGCCCCCCATGGAGGCTGGCCCGGTTCAAGCCGCATGCCCCCCCAAACATTCCTCCACACACCCCTAGGTGGACATGCTCCACAATTTGGGGATAAAGAAGAGGCAGAGGAGACCCCCCGCCAAAAAAAAATCTGCCTACAAAGTTCAGTAACAGTGTTATAAAAAGAACAGGAGTACTTGTGGCACCTTAGAGACTAACACATTTATTAGAGCATAAACTTTCGTGGGCTACAGCCCACTTCATCAGATGCATAGAATGGAACATATAGTAAGAAGATAGATATATACATACACATACAGAGAAGGTGGAAGTTGTCATAAAAACTGCAAGAGGCTAATTAACTAAACAATCTGTTCCATCTTGTATTTAGCTGTGATACTCAGAATACCATTCTGAGACCTGAAGAAGAGCTCTGTGTGGGTTGAAAGCTTGTCTCTTTCTTCCACGGGAGCTGGTTCAATAAAAGATATTACCTCACCCACCTTATCTCTATTATATATACAAAGACTCCCCCCACCGAACCATAGGCATGTGGTGTTTTACTCCAATATTATAAGGTACGGTACAGGTATTGTGGCTCAGCTGGTGCTACAGTGCAGTAGTGTGAAAGTATACAGCATTTCCCCTCCCACCAAATGTAATATAAATTGCTATATAGGCAAATACGGATATAGTACAGTTTTGCTTTTTTGGACATTTTGATGATATCTAGTTACAATGAATTTGGATCACAAGGACAATGATGCAAAATTTCTATATGTTTACAAATTTGAAAGCTAGATATGTTCACCACTGAGACCATTATAGTAATGATATATTTAACTTCTTATTTTTCTCACAAGCTACTTATGTACCCTGCAATTAAGAAAAGGGCATGTATTCAATTCTCTTTAGATGACTCTGCTGACTTAAAATGAGAGCAGTGAAGATCTATGAGGCCTTGAACAAAAGATCATGAAGAACAAGTCCAGATTTGAGAGGGAAGAGGTGAAAGAGCTAAATTGATCTCCACTGATTTTCTTCAATCCCCCTGAAAGAGATTAGAACTGGTATGCCAGTGCCCACTATTGCTAGTAGTAGTGTTTACCTTGCTTGGTATGTTTAATGCATCTAAATGGTACCCTTTGTTAACTGGTTATTCTGCAAAGGTTAGATTGAAGCAAATATGCCAGTGAATGACTCACATTAGACAAAACGTTTCAAGCAAGCATCTTAACCTTACCAAGGGCTGGGTTTATTTATAATGAGAAGCCTATGTGTTTCTGACAATGAAGATGTACAATTGTAGGTTCACACAGAAACCTGTGCAATGATTTCCCTGAACATGTGTAGAAAGAGTAGCTTGCAGCACAGAAGAAACAAAAAATTGTAAGTCTTGAAATTAACCAAAATATCTGCCACAACACTACACAATTTATATCAATGCAAATAAAATGTACTAAAAGATACCAAGATTAATTTCAGACAATTCTGGGGGGCTGGATGGTGTCCAGCCCTTATGTCAAATGGGAGGGGAGAGAGAGTAAGGACTTCACCCCTTGTGTAGTATATGAAAGAACCAAAGAGAATTGCACTCTCACTGTTCTCTTGTGGGTCAATGGTGTCTCTATAGAGGTGAGGAGATGCAAAAGTAGGCAGAGTCATAGCTCCATTTCCTCCATGAGCCAGCCAGCAGCGATGACTGGATGGGATGAGGGAAGAGGGTGCATCACCTCAAGAGGGTCTAATGGTGACAACCCTGTGAAGTGGAAGAAGGGGGCTATGAATAAAGTAATAAATCACCGGTTTGTGTCATCACCTAGCGTTTGGGAGCTGGAGCCGGTCACTGCAGGAGAATTATGCTGCTGGGAAGAAGAGGGTTTATGGGAAAGCAGGGCTATAGAAGACAACTCCAAAGATTCAGATAAGCATCAGTTTTGGATAACCATCCACATCTTGGTGAATATGTGAAATAACTTGAAAGTTTGGAAGTTTGAATATCACTTTTTTAATTTAAAAAAAAGTCACTATTTTTTCCCACTCAAAGTGCTTCTGTTTGAATCTTTCAGTCACATCCAAAAATATGTGTGTCATTTCTATGTTTTCCAGTGAAAAAGAACAGGGCTCCTGTATGCAAAGATGTCTCTAACTTAGTGTGTTACATCAGTGAGGTCATGTGCTGCATGCCCCTAATGTTAGCATGCTCTAAGTAGAAGTACCTGCTCAAATAATAATTTGTTTTTATCATATCTCACTGACTGAAGACTACTCTGAATCCCTGATGTTTTCAGCTTTTGCAATGGAATTAAACCTGCATTTTAATCCATGCAGCAGCCAAGCTTCACATCAAGGCAGGGTTAAGAATCAGGTCAATATTTCCCTTTTACCACAAGATTGTGCAGAATTTTATGCTTTTAAAATATGCAGAAAATAAACCTTCTTTCCTACACGTCATTCTAAAATATAATAGAAAATGTCTTTGTAACTGCTTTACTAATCTCATAGATCAGCATTTTCATATTTATGAAATTAATGAAATTAACTTTTATGTATTATATGAAAGCCACAGAGCAAAAAGGATTGGGGCTTTATTCACAAATGTGAGCCACTAACTATTAGTTGAGAGTGTACAGCAGGCAAAATGGTTCCTTTTGGCCAATATGCAAATGTGTGCATATTGTGCAAATGCAAATTAATTCAAGTGGAATTAGGTGCTAATTGCATTTTGTACCATTTTTTGTGCAGAGTGCACTAATATGGTTTCATTTACTTAGAACCTTACCTTTCAAGTGCTCTGTGAAGATTAACAACAATTTTTAACATAAAGTAGAAATACTACATTTATGACATTTCTGTTTTACATTAAATTTTCATAAACTGTGTAATGTAACTGATTGCACTTGTTTTAATTCTATGCCAAAAGAGATGAAAAATTAATAGGACAAATTCACTGGTTTGTAAGAGTACATCTTGCTGAATTTTAGATAAGTATATAATTTATCAGAATAAAAAGAGATCCTTAAACGTTATCTAGTGTTAAGCCAAACCTATTTTTAAAGATCAAATTACAAAGCTGAAGCACACCTATTATATAGAAACATTGTCTTTGCATATATTTATTCTAGAGCGGTTGATTAATCACAGTTAACTCACATGATTAATTTTTAAAAAATCATGATTAATTGCAGTTTTCATTGCACTGTTAAACAATAGAATAGCAATTGAAATTTATTATATATTTTTGGATATTTTTCTACATTTTCAAATATATTGATTTCAATTACAAGACAGAATACAGAACGTACACACTTCTATATTATTTATTACTACAAATATTTGCACTGTAAAATAATAAACAAAAGAAATAGTATTTTTAAACTTGCATCATACAAGTACTGTACTGCAATCTTTTTATCATGAAAGTGCAATTTACAAATGTAGATTTTTTTTTGGTTACATAACTGCACTCCAGAACAAAACAACGTAAAATGTTAGAGCCTACACGTCCACTCAGTCCTACTTCTTGCTCAGCCAATCGCTAAAACAAACAAGTTTACGAGAGATAATGTTGCCCATTTCTTAATTTACAAAGTCACCTGAAAGTGAGAATAGGTGTTCACACGGCACCATTGTAGCAGGCATTGCAAGATATTTACGTGCCAGATATGCTAAACATTTGTATGCCAGAGGACCTGCTTCCATGCTGATGATGCTTGTTAAAAAAAGAATGTGTTAATTAAATTTGTGACTGACCTGCTTGGGGGGGGAGTTTATGTCTCCTGCTCTGTTTTATCTGCATTCTGCATATATTTCATATTATTGCAGTCTCGGATGATGACCCAGCACATGTTCATTTTAAGAACACTTTCACTGCAGATTTGACAAAATGCAAAGAAGGTACCAATGTGAGATTTCTTAAGAGAGCTACACCACTTGACCCAAGGTTTAAGAATCTGAAGTGCCTTCCAAAAATCTGAGAGGGACAAAATGTGGCGCATTCATTTAGAAGTCTTAAAAGAGCAATGCTCCAATGTGGAAACTACAGAACCTGAACCACGAAAAAAGAAAATCCACCTTCTGCTGGCGGCATCTGACTCAGATGATGAAAACGAACATGCGTCGGTCTGCACTGCTTTGGATTGTTATTGGGCAAAACCCATTATCAGTGTGGACTCATGTCCTAAGGAATGGTGGGTGAAGCATGAAGGGACATATGAATCTTTAGCACATCTGGTACATAAATATGTGGTGACGCTGGTAAAACAGTGCCATGCGAAAACCTGTTCTCACTTTCAGGTGACATTGTAAACAAGAAGCGGGCAGCATTATCTCCTGCAAATGTAAACAAACTTGATTGTCTGAGTGATTGGCTGAAGAAAAAGTAGGACTGAGAGAATTCGTAGGCTCTAAAGTTTCCGCTGTTTTATTTTTCAATGCAGTTATTTTTTGTACATAATTCTATCTTTGTAAGTTTGACTTTCATTATAAAGAGATTGCACTACAGTACTTGTATTACGTGAATTGAAAAATACTATTTCTTTTGGTGTTTACAGTGAAAATATTTGTAATAAAAATAAATATAAAGTAAGGACTGTATACTTTGTATTCTGTGTTGTAATTGAAATCAATATATTTTAAAATGTAGAAAACATCCAAAATATTTAAATAAACGGGATTCTATTATTGCTTAACAGTGCGATCACGCATTTAATCGTGATTAATTTTTTAATCGCTTTACAGCCCTAATGTATTCCTATTCTATTAAACCCGGAGTTCCCCTCCCTACTCTAGTTATAATATCACTGAAGAGAAAACCCACAAGGTGAAAATTCAAATAAATCCCATTCATTGCAGCAGTGACTAAAAGGTGATATGTCTACTCTGACCATACTGCTGATTGTTTGATGGCCTTAATACCATGAAGTAAATTCCTAGGGGAGAACTGTCAAATCACCAAAATCACAACTGTAATTGGTATAATTATTACCTCTATTTTTTTGTATTTACTTATACGCTGTAGCTCCATTGCTGTGCATGGCACTTTACTGGTATAAGGTGACAAGGACCTCATTGTGAGATGATTGCAACATGACATAGAATGACAACAGACTATAGATAGTGAAGTAGGACAATTGACTGCCTGAGAAGAAACTTCACTTCTGAACTGGAGGGTGAGAGGGTAATAAGGTACAATAGAGGTGCAGCTTATAAGGTAAGCTTACATTGGCTTTGCTCATGCTGGACATGTTCCACAGACAAAGGCTCTAATTCAGCAAAATACTTAAGCACATGCCTAATTATAAGCCTAATTATAAGCACATGCCTAATTCTAATTATTATGAAATACTCACACACTGGGTCTACTTGCCTGCTTAAGGTTAGGCACAGAGTTAAATACTTTCTGAACTAGGAACACAGAAAGGCTTTAGGCTTTGATTCAGCTAAAGAACATGCTTAATTTTAAGCATGTTCTGAAGCCCATCTGTCATGGGATTCACTATTCACCACTGGGGCACCTCCTTATGACTTATCTGAGGATTAAGTCTCAACCAGACTGACAACCCCTCCTTTGTTTACTTGCTCCAGGATCTTTCTGTCTCTCTCTGCACTCATTTTCTCCTTCTTCATGACTCAGGATGCTCCCTATTCATGGCTTGGCCCTCCAGCCAGGTCACTATAGTTTTCCTCTTCCAGGGTATCCAAGTCGCTATGAACAACTGTCTCAGACACTTTTCCACTCCACTGCCTTGACTGTGCTACTTCCCCAGTGGCTAGTAGAAGTAGGGCCCACCCACTACTCCAGGTTCCAGTCCAGGGTCTCTGGGACTAGCACACACAGTCTACGCAATCCGAGACCCTGTTCCTGTTTCCCTGGACTCTTTTCTATTTTCCCTCCCTATCTTCTGTCTCCTCCTCTGTTCCCCTTTGTTTTCTAGACTAGAGCCCTTACACCAACTCAGCTTTGTCTGATGAAAGCCCTCCTCCAGAAGTATCCTCAAGGGGCTGTTTCCGCCTCTACACTGCTACAGTGGAGTAAACAAGTCTTTGTGTAGTTGAGACTGAAGACCCGTAAATCTAGAGCACAGCTATTAAAAAAGAGAAATATTTCATGAAAGTTTAATTTGTTTTTTTAATCTAGATTTTGATGGAAAATTTAATCAAACTTTGAAAAATTTCACCAATTCTAGTCTTGAGAGAGCATAAATTGATGTCACTGCACACAGGAGAAAGGGTGTGTTATACCAGCTTAGACTCACCTGTGAATTTGGCCCCAAACATCAAAGACCTGTAGTGCTAGTGCACCCTGCTGATTATCCATATTATGCAAGAGATCCTGAGTCAAGGATAACTTTGAATCTAATATTACAAACATATGCTGGATTAAGGTACTGTTTTCAGAACATGGAAAGGACCAATGGGTTTCACTGGAATTTGAGGGCACATATCTGAACTTCTACATATACATGTGAAAGTTCTTCCACATGTTAATTTACCATACTCAGCAGCTGTCTTCACTTGACTGGCATGTTCTTTGTTAAGATAGTAATTTTTATAACACTGGTTTCAGAGTAGCAGCCGTGTTAGTCCTTATCCGCAAAAAGAACAGGAGTACTTGTGGCACCTTAGAGACTAACAGATTTATTTGAGCATAAGCTTTCGTGGGCTACAGTTCACTTCATCGAATGGAACATATAATAAGAAGATATAGATATATAGATATTAGATATTAGATATAGATATAGATATACACACACACACACACACACACACACACACACACAAGGTGGAAGTTGCCATACAAACTGTAAGAGGCTAATTAATTAAGATGAGCTATTATCAGCAGGAGAAAAAAATTTGTAGTGACAATTAAGATGGCTCATCTTCTTGTCAACTGTCTAAATGGGCTATCTTGATCACCACTACAAAAGTTTTTTTTTCTCCTGCTGATAATAGCTCATCTTAATTAATTAGCCTCTTACAGTTTGTATGGCAACTTCCACCTTCTCTGTATGTATATATGTATCTTCTTACTATATGTTCCATTCTAAGCATCTGATGAAGTGGGCTTCAGCCCACAAAAGCTTATGCTCTAATAAATTTGTTAGTCTCTATGGTGCCACAAGTACTCCTGTTCTTTTTATAACACTGTTACTGAACTTTGTAGGCAGATTTTTTTTTGGCGGGGGTCTCCTCTGCCTCTTTTCTTTTTTCTTTATCTTTTAAAAAAGTCAAATATTTTATCCTTTCCTGCTTATTAATTCTAGTCCAGTGAGACAAAAGAAAATGGCACAGCTAGTAAAATCAAAGTGCATTAGTCTCAGTGGCTGACACAATTTTGTAAGAGCTAGCCCTTCAATAGATCTGTAAATCCATCCAGTAACATCTTCCCCTTTCAGTGTCCTAACTTCTTGTATTATAGTTTGCATTCATTGCGTCATCAGTGGTGGGTTTTTATTTAATTTACACATCAAGAAGGGCACTAGATTGACAGCATGGGAAACTGAAGGCTTAGCCACAGAACAGATACATGAGAAACAGTTGTGCAAATTTTTCCATAATGGCCCATCTTATATTCAGCCCTCCTCCGGTGTAGTACAGTGTCCTTGACCTTTAAATCCTTGTTCTCCACTCTGCAGATTCCACTCATAGGTCCAACTGTAGCAGTGGTTTCCCTGATATGGACTTTTGTGCACAAGTGGTCTAATTCAAAATCCCTAGGGGCACAGTGAAGTTCATGAAATTCTTGAATTACTTCAAAGGCTATTGAAACAGATCATAGGACCCCCGACTGACACCATCAAACCATCTTGCATAAGCCACCAAATAGCCATCAATGGTAATTAGTTTTGATTATTATGCAACTGGAATTCAAAATTATAAGTAACTTTTAAAATAAAAACTGCATAAATTGTCAGTTGTGTGAGCCATCCAATCACCGTTCAAACCACCAATATCATTAGATCTTGTTCTCTAAAAATCGTGAGCACTATCCTACTTGTTTACATCTTGTCACCTGTTTGGTTTTGTCATTAAGCTAGATTGTAAACTCTTGAGGACAAGACTGTCTGTCTCTTTACTACATGTTTCAGAGGGGGAGCCGTGTTAGTCTGTATCAGCAAAAACAACGAGGAGTCCTTGTGGCACCTCAGAGACTAACAAATTGATTTGGGCATAAGCTTTCACGGGCTATAACTCACTTCATCAGATGCCCACAAAAGCTTATGTCCAAATCAATTTGTTAGTCTCTAAGGGTATGTCTACACTATGAAATTAGATCGATCTTATAGAAGTCGATTTTTAGAAATCGATTTTATATAGTCAATTGCGTATGTCCACACTAAGCGCATTAAGTCAGCAGAGTGTGTCCACAGTACCGTGGCTAGCATTGACTTTCGGAGCACTGCACTGTGGGTAGCTATCCCACAGTTCCCTCAGTCTCTACTGCCCATTGGAATTCTGGGTTGAGCTCCCAATGCCTGATGGGGCAAAAACATTGTCATGAGTGGTTTTGGGTACATTTCGTCAGTCGCCCCTCCCTCCATGAAAGCAAAGACAATCGTTTCACGCCTTTTTTCTGTGCAGACGCCATACTGCTGTCAGCAGACAGCGCAGTAGGACCGCTAACCGTCATCATCATCCACCGCTTCCTCTGCAACTCTGCTCTGCTGCTCATCTCAATAGTGAATTTCTCCGTGTTGTCTGTCATGTACTCCTGGGTACATGTGTTCTTCCTTAGGAAATGTGTATGTTGCTAACCGTCATCCTCCACTGCTTCTGCGGCAACTCTGCTCTCCTGGTGTCATTAATCCACCTCGCAGGTCCTCTCGTTGTTCTGTATGAATATCTATTCTCGTGGCATCTGTCGTCATCCACCGCTTCTGCTGCAACTCTGCTCTCCTGCAAAAGCCATACCACGGCAATCATGGAGCCCACTCAGCTCACCGCTGCTGTTGTGAGCATTGCAAACACCTTGCCATTATCCTGCAGTATGTGAAGAACCTGCAAAAGCAGGGGCAGAGGCGACGACAGCGCAGTCACAATAGTGATGGGGACATGGACACAGACTCCTTTCAAAGCACGGGCCCTGGCAATTTGGACATGATGGTGGTAATGGGGCAGGTTCATGCCATGGAACGCTGATTCTGGCCTGGGAAACAAGCACAGACTGGTGGGACCGCATAGTGTTGCAGGTCTGGGATGATTCCCAGTGGCTGCGAAACTTTTGCATGAGTAAGGGCACTTTCATGGAACTTTGTGACTTTTGCTTTCCTCTGCCCTGAAGCACAAGAATACAAACATGAGAGCAGCCCTCACAGTTGAGAAGCGAGCGGTGATAGCTCTCTGCAAGCTTGTAATGCCAGACAGCTACCGGTCAGTCAGGAATCAACTTGGAGTGGGTAGATCTACTGTGGGGACTGCTGTGATCCAAGTAGCCAACAAAATCACTGAGCTGCTGCTATCAAGGGTAGTGACTCTGGGAAATATGAAGGTCATAGTGGATGGCTTTGCTGCAATGGGGTTCCCTAACTGTGGTGGGGTGATAGACGGAATGCATATCCCTTTCTTGGGACCGGACCACCTTGGAGCCAATACGTAAATCGCAAGGGGTACTTTTCAATGGTGCTGCAAGCACTGGTGGATCACAAGGGACGTTTCACCAGCATCAACGTTGGATGGCCAGGAAAGGTGCATGATGCTCGCATCTTCAGGAACTCTGGTCTGTTTGAACAGCTGCTTAATTCCCAGACCAGAAAATAACCATTGGGGATGTTGAAATGCCTATAGTTATCCTTGGGGACCCAGCCTACCCCTTAATGCCATGGTTCATGAAGCCATACACAGGCAACCTGGACAGTAGTAAGGAGCAGTTCAACTATAGGCTGAGCAAGTACAGAATGGTGGTAGAATGCGCATTTGGACTTTAAAAGTTCGCTGGTGCAGTTTATTGACTAGGTTAGACCTCAGCGAAACCAATATTTCCATTGTTATTACTGCTTGCTGTGTGCTCCACAATATCTGTGAGAGTAAGGGGGAGACGTTTACGGTGGGGTGGGAGGTTGAGGGAAATTGCCTGGCAGCCGATTATGCACAGCCAGACACCAGGGCGACTAGAAGAGCACAGCTGTGCACCCTGCACATCAGAGATGCTTTGAAAACCAGTTTCATGACTGGCCAGGCTACAGTATGACTGTTCTGTTCATTCTGTTTGTTTCTCCTTGATGAACCCACCCCCTTGGTTGACTCTACTTCCCTGTAAGCCAAGCTGACCTTCCCCCTTCAATCACTGCTTTCAGAGGCAATAAAGCACTGGGAGGGGTGGTGGATGAGGGGAGATGGGAAGAACAAGGCCACACTACAGTTCAAAACTTATTGAATGCCAGCCTTCTGTTACTTGGGCAATCCTCTGGAGTGGAGTGGCTGGGTGCCCAATACCCCCCCCCCCATGTTCTTGCGCATCTGGGTGAGGAGGATATGGAACCTGGGGAGGAGGGCAGGTGGTTATACAGGGGCTGAAGTGGCGGTCTGTGCTCCTGCTGCCCTTCCTGAAGCTCCACCAGATGCCTGAGCATGTCAGTTTGCTCCCCCATTAGACTCAGCATTGCATCCTGCCTCCTTTCATTGCATTCCTCCCTCCTCTCATTGCGTTCATTTAACGCTTTCTTGGTCTCTGCCATTGCTTGCCTCCAGCATTCTGCTGAGCCCTTTCAGTGTCGGAGGACTGCATGAGCTCTGAGAACATTTCATTGCGAGTGCTTTTTTTTTTCCACCTTCTAGTCTGCGCTAGCCTCTGGGATGGAGACGATAGGGGGAACATAGAAGCATTTGCAGCCATGGGAGGAAAAAAAGGGAAAGTAGTATTTAAAAATATACATTTTAGAGAACAAAGGGAAGACTATTTCACACTGAATCAAGTGATTCACATTACACAGCACATGTGCTTTTGGTACAAGGTTGCATTTTGCCTCTTATATTGAGTGACTGCTGGTTTGGTGTGAGACATCACACACGCTCGGCTGGGAAAAAGAATTGGCTGGGCAACAGAATTGTAGGCAGCCATGGTAAGGCAAAGGGTTTCGGCTTCTTCAACCTTCATAACATGTGGGAACGGTTTCAAACAGCAACGTCCTCCTTTCCCATACAAAGCAAAGCCTGTTGGGTTGGCCATTTAAAAGGAGGGGCTGTGGTTTTAGGGTGAATCTGCAGTACAACCCAACTCCCTCCCGCAATTCTCTGGGATGATCACTTCATTCCCCCCCACCTGCCCCACATGGCTAGTATCAGGGAAGATCCCTGTCAGCCAAACGCAAACATCTCAGCCTGAATGGGCCTCCCCGCACCACGTGGCTAACAGCGGGGATGATTTCTTTTCAGCCAAAGGCAAACAGCCCAGCAGGAACAGGCACCTCTGAACGTCCGCTTAAACAAATTTCCCATATTTGAACCAGGTGACCGTGAATGATATCACGCTCCTGAGGCTAATACAAAGAGATAAAGAACTGATGTTGCTTGAATGCCATCAAAGCCTGGGCCCATGCAACGCTTTCTTCTGCAATGATTCCATACTACTTGCTACTGGCTTGCCGTGGTAAAAGTGTCCTACCAAGAAGGACGGAATAAGGCTGACATCCCCAGAAACCTTCTGCAAAGGCTTTTAGAGTACCTCCAGGAGAGCTTCATAGAGATGTCCCTGGGGGATTTCCGCTCCATCCCTAGACACGTTAACAGACTTTTCCAGCAGCTACACTGGATGCAAATGCATCCCAATTCTTCAGGGCAAATTAATCATTAAACATGCTTGCTTTTAAACTATGTATTATATTTACGAAAGTACACTCACCAGAGGTGCCTTCTCAAGCTTCATGGTCTGAGAGCACACCTTGGGAGAGTTGGGAGGGTATTGGCTCCAGGGTAATGAACAGTTCCTGGCTGCCAGGGAGAAGGGATTCTCCGCTTGCTGCTGTGGGCTATCCTCAACCACCTCCTCCTTCTCCTCATCTTCCTCATTCACAAAATCCTCATCCCTGTTGCGTAAGACTCTCCCCTTGCAGGTGTCCACGGACAGTGGTGGGGTACTGGTAAGGGCGCTCCCTAGAATGCATGCAACTCATCATAGAAATGGCATGTATGGGGCTCAGACCCGGAGCAACCATTTGCATCCTTTGTTTTTTGGTAGGCTTGCTTCAGCTCCTTAACTTTCACACAGCACTCCTGTGTATCCCTGTTGTAGCCTCTGTCAATCATGCCTGTGGAGATTTTGGCAAATATGTTGGCATTTAGTCTTTTGGAATGGAGTTCTGCCTGCACAGATTCTTCTCCTCATACAGCAATTAGATCCAGTGTCTCCCGTTTGGTCCGGTTGGAGCTCTTTTGCGATTCTGGGACTCCATGGTCACCTGTGCTGATAAGCTCTGCATGGTCACCTATGCTGATCAGCTCGCCATGCTGGCCAAACAGGAAATGAAATTCAAAAGTTCCCGGGGCTTTTCCTGTCTACCTGGCCAGTGCATCTAAGTTGAGAGTGCTGTCCAGAGCGGTTACAACGGAGCACTCTGGGATAGCTCCCGGAGGCCAATACCATCAAACTGTGTCCACACTACCCCAAATTTGACCCAGCGAGGTCGATTTTAGCACTACTTCCCTCACTGGGGAGGAGTACAGAAATCTATTTTAAGAGCCGTTTAAGTTGATAAAACAGGCTTGGTCGTGTGGACAGGTGCAGGGTTAAATTGACCTAATGCTGCTAAATTTGACCTAAACTCATAGTGTAGACCATGGCTAAGGTGCCACAAGGACTCCTTGTTGTTTTTCTTTACTACATATTTGTTTTCATATTGTCTACTACAATTAGACCATGCCCCTGAATGCTACTGTAAAAATCACCGACATAATTAGAAATGGTCACATTTCAGAACTATTTTTCCACATTTCAGAATTGCCTTTTTTCAAACTTAATTTTTTCTTTAATAGTAGTTTTTTCCCAATTTTTTCAATTATACTGTAAAATGAAAATTTAGTCTTTTTTTTCCCTTTTGGTCTATCACTTTTGCTTGCCCTCATCTTTCTCATTTTTCAGTGACAAAAGAGAAAATAGGTGTGTGGGGGAGGATAAAAGGCCAGGTGGGGGGTAAAGGAAAATTGAAATGCTTTTGAAACTTTAAATTCTTCTATTTTTAAATAAAAGTTTTAAATCAAAAATTGTTATACAGGCTTTCAAAAGAACAAAAATGACTTCAATTTTTTTCAAATTATGGAAAATGTTTTTTTGTGAATTTTTCAACCAGCTCTGATCATGACTCAATTGAAAGTGAACTGCTGTATTTGTTTCAGAGTAACAGTCGTGTTAGTCTGTATTTGCAAAAAGAAAAGGAGTACTTATGGCACCTTAGAGACTAACAAATTTATTAGAGCATAAGCTTTCATGAGCTACAGCTCACTTCATCGGATGCATTTGGTGGAAATTTTGCTGTATTTGTGTGATAGTAAAAAGTACATTTAGGATGTATAATAGGCTCCTCTGTAAATTTGTGCCCTAAATATTTGTCCAGCCCTAGCATGAATGCACCAATCAATTTAAACCCTGTGCACTCAAAAATGCATATAAAAGAAAAGAAAATTCATCTTGCTGACATGCAGTACTTGAAGTTCAAAGGGTGAAAACTTATCCACAAATTAGTGTTCTTGTATGCAACCCACTTATAAGTCACAATGTTGAGCAACAATTCAGAATCTAAAATTAGTCATCAGAACATGACATACAATTAAAACAGACAAAACTCACATTACTTAGCTATTTGCTTTGCAGCTTTCATCTTTTTTCATCACTATCATTAGAATTGTATTTGTTTATTTTGAAATGCCTGCTCCATCAGGAAAGAGTGAAATCAATTATTCTCAACACCTGGTGAATGTTGGTTGATTTCTTTTGCCCTGTGTGAGTGCACTGATTTCCTGACATTTTTTTTTGCCATGCTGGCAGTGACTCAGAGTTGCAAAATTAGTTGCCATTTGTAAGCGCCTTATTTTTAATGTACTATTAGATAGCAATTCAGACATCAATAATGTTTTCTACTATGAAGTCTATTATGCAATTCATTAGTTAAAATATTTAAACACTGATACCACCCAAGCTCCTGGAAAATGCACTGTAGACATCATTAAGTTACAGTTGCAGACTGTGGTTACATTTAAGCTATTTACTGTAAAAATCTATGTGATACTTATAAATAGGCTGTGTTAGAAAATAAAAGTTAATTGTCATTTACCATTTAGAAAAAGTTCAGATCTCAAAAATAATCATCCTGCATAGTACCAACATACCTCCTGTAATGATTCTAATTACTTTGCAGTGTGCACTATTAATAAAGAACTAGGCTACGCCTTGCACCTGTGCTGCATTTACGCACACAGAAAAGAACATTATATTACAAATTAACCTCTTTGGAGGATGTACACAGAGAAACTCTTTTCTATCATTTAAAATAAAACAATATTAAGAAAAAGAAATATGCTCCACATTTTTAAAGTTGTCATGACTCAAGTATCACGTCAGTTACATGACAATAACTGCTAGATCTTCTATCTCATGACTCATCACAGAAAGGCAGGTTGTCTGGTGGTTAATGTTATGAGAGAACTGGACTTGACTTAACAGTAGCCATTTTGTTTATTCAGCCACCATTATCGGAAAGCGAGAACACCATTTAGTCAGGAATGATTTGCTCTCTGACTAAGCAGACAAAACAGCTGCACAGCTGAAGTGTTGCTAATAAGGATAGATAAAGTGACACATTTATGAGAATGGGAGGGAACGTGGATTGCTGATCTTGGATCTGGGTGTCTATGACTACGAGTTTCTTGCTGGGAGTTGCTTTGCTGATAACTAAAATTATGAGTTATTTACTGATGCTAGGGAAATTGTTAACTCAGTAGGGGTTAACATGAGTAATGTGCTTTTTTTTTTTTTTTTTGAAGAACCTATAAAGAGAGTAGTTAGAGTATGCAATTTGGAGAAGTTTGGAGAGAAAGAGATTTCAACGAGCTAGGAGACTGACATCCATCTCCCCCGTGGCTAGGAGGAAAGCTGTCCACCAGAAACCTGCTACTGATTACTTGACACCACCTCAGATTTTGGATAACTATGTCTGGGGTACTCTAGACTACCGCAATTTTAGAAAAGTGCTTTAGAATCAATAAAAAAAGGATTTTGAGTGACAGCACTCCTGTGTGTACCAATAATTTATTGGACAGAAGTGCTTATTTATGTCCTGCAACTTCCTGAAAAACGGAGATTAGTTACCATAGTTTCAGATTCAGAAAACCCCAGATAACAGTTAGAACATGGAACTGTGATTCAGGCCTCCTCAGTTCTAGTCTCATTTTCTGCAGTTACTTTCAATTGACATAGTCCCTTTTAACTTAGAGCTCTTTCCAAACATTAAGAGCCAAATTGTGGCCCCTCTCATCTGCACTGGAGAGGAGTTGCTCACCCAGGCATGCTCACTGAAATTAATGGGATTACTTATGTGAGTAATTGCTCACTAGTAAAAATAAGATTCCACATTCTAGCTCTATATAATTAAGGATGGAATTTTCAGATGCATGTAAATGATTTAGGGCTTGTCTATATGGGGAAGTGAAGATGAATTAACTAACCATGTGAAGTTAAAGCACAAATTATCCTTCAAGGAGAATTAAACTAAAGTAAACTCTGGCCAGTTTCTGTCTGAAGGAGAGCATCCACACAGGAGCTTAATGCACTTTACTTTCACACACTAACTTCATAGCTTTAGTTGATTCCTGTTACCTTTCATGAATGTACGCATGTCCTCAGGAGCATTTGTTCCATTGCATTCCCATAGAGGACAGAAAGCATGTTAGTTTTAGCTGCATGTGCAGGTAAATTGTGCAGGTAAAAATAATTGAGTTTCTCAGTGACAAATCCACATGACAAACATAGCAACCTCACACTGCAAAATCACCACTGTAATGTCCTAAATATATTGATGTCAATTCCATACCCCCTGCAAAACCAAACAATGTATAGGGTCATAAAACAAGCCTAGCACCCATCTGATCATGGCTTTGCCAATCCCCATTTGTCACAGTTTGAAGAAGTAAATATGGCTCCTTTGCCTCTAACAAAGAACAAGACAATGCTTCATTCCTACTACCACCTCTCTTAATCTCAAAAGGTCAGTTTCCTTCCTCCCTTCCTTCCTTCTAGTATGTTTGGCAGCCTATTGTCTCCCAACTTAATTGGCTACCCAAATAATTCTAGTAACCTTAATGATAAAGGTTACTGGGTATAGGGCAAAAAATAAAGAGAAAACCACAAATGTACTAAACAGAATAGAAATCACTTTATAAAATGTCATCACTTTGAAAAGCATAGCTAACCACACTGTATGATTTGTTACAGAGTACAGTAGTTAAGAAAGTGGTTAACTCTTCATTTATTGGAAAGGTTCTGTCTTAGCCAGAAGCTGCTGGATTGTCTTTCTCTTGATGTCTGAGACAGGTGTGTCGCAGGCTATATGAATCCTTGGTTATTTATATCATTACAGAGCCATGAGATATACAATCAGATCGTCAGCTAGTGTAAATCAGCATAGTTCTGCCAACATCAATCGAGCTACGACACTTTACATATGCTAGGAATCTGGCCAATGGAGCATTAAGGCTTGCTACTTCACTTTGGACAAAACCCTAATAGAAAATACCAGATATTCACTTGCAATGCTGCATGCATAAATATTAATTAGATCTCTTTTGCTCCTCTGAAATCTCAGATTCTCTGCACAGGCTACAGTTGTGTGGGAAAAGAGGCAGAAGTCTGAGAATAACTTGCTCTTTGATGCTTGTATAACTCATAATAATGCCGTGTGGCTCTGTCCCCATCTAATGGTTAGTGAGTTTAAGAATTTATTACTGCCTCTGAGCTAAGGGACCTGGTACTACTAAGAGGTAGTAATGATAATAATAAAATATTAACAATAATAATACCACCACCCAGCTCTTATGTAGTGCTTTTCATTATTAGATCTCAAAGTCCTTCCTAATGAAGGTTCAATCTCCACATATGATCTAACCCAGGGGTGTCATTACAAACATGTCAAGAGACAGTAGTTAATATTGAACAGAAAAGCATTATTTTTTCTTCCTAGTATGTGATAATAAAAAGGCACATATTGCCAAACCACAGACACATGCACTTTTAAACACACAAGTTAGGAGGAAGATTTTCAAAATTTTACCATTTATAATAAAATATTGCATATATTCAGATGATTATTGTATGTAGTAGGCATGTGAGACTCAATATGCTTGAGTTTCAGTCCAGAACAGGGAATGGAGATTACTTGAATTTGACTGGTATGTTCAAGAGATGTTCGGTGCACCTTGGACTTGAAAAAAAAACATTTGCGGGAAAAGATCTGAACTCAGCAAGTTATCTCTGAGGACAAATGGCTTTACTCCTGTGGTGTCCCTAAGTTCTGAAGACATTTGAAATTAGCCTTTTAGTTAGGTCCATCTCTAACTGTCTTTTGTTTTTTTTTGCCAACTGACACTCATCCCAGAATATTTCATACTTAATTAATGAAATGGATTCCATTGCTCCTGAGCAAGAAAGAGAAGTGACATAACATATTTTACCATCTGTTTATAATTAATGCAGACCCTTAAGGCTAATCAGCTTAACAAGACACACTTTTGAAACTATACAGAAGCTATCTGAGCCAATTCTACAATCAAGACTAGTCATTTAAAAATTTCACACATTGTATGGTGCAACATAAAACTACAGTGATGATAAATTATTGTAACCCTTCTGCCTGTCAGAGTTGGCAGCAACAAGGGCTGGGTTCAGTATCTATGGGTTCCATTTCAATAACATAATGCAAAACTGACTCAAGCCCCCACCCAGTGACCTGGGACAATTACATACCACTCCCCTGGGCAATACTTCCCCTCTCATAAGCACAGTGTCTGGGTGTAGCAAAAACCTTTTAATAAAAGAGGGAAACAATGTGGCATTATCTTGGGGATACACCACAAACAGGATTCATAACACCAACCATGAACAAAAGACCCACCCCCAAGTAAGTTTGGCA
The DNA here is from genome assembly GCF_009764565.3 of Dermochelys coriacea. NCBI lineage: Eukaryota > Metazoa > Chordata > Testudines > Dermochelyidae > Dermochelys > Dermochelys coriacea. The sequence continues at coordinate 149,212,430 of NC_050068.2, forward strand.
GTATTCTTTTCCCCTTAGGGTCTTAAGTCCAGCAACCCAATAGTCAGCCCCCCATCCCCAGTTTCTGACCTTGGTCAGTGCAGCCCCCCAGAGTTCAGAAGTTCATCTGCAGAGTTTACCTTCCAGCCTGGGTGGAAGCGGAGGGAGGTATGGGGGGGCATTATACATGCTCTTCTGCTCAGGGCAACTGCCAAGTGACATGCCTCTCCATGGGGTTCTGCTGCAGTCTTCAGCACCAGCTGCACCTCTCCATCAGCTGCCCAGCTATCTGCTGCTCTCCGATCTCCACTAGCTGTCCTGCTGTCTGCTCCTCTCCGCCAGCCTCCCAGCTATCCTCTCTGCTAGCTGTCCTGCTGTCCGCTCACCAGCTTATCTTCAGGCCCCCCATCCTCCACTTAACACAGCTCTCAGCAACTTCAGCTCTTCCAGCGCTTAGTGATTTTTAGCTGGTAGTAGGGAGAACCTCAGTGCTAGTGCACCACTAGCCCAAAGTAGGTCTACTGCTTACACCTAGATATCAGTGATTTCAGCTCTGTAGCATGTAACAAGACTCCTAATGGAGCCAAAATTAGCTCTCTTATTACACCATAGAGAATAGAAGGACCAAAGCAGTGTTTGGGGCCCTTCTGAGGGCCATACTGCCAAGCACACATACCTATCCCCAGCCCCTCTCAATTCACTGGGTTTTGGAACCCATGTCCCTTGCCTAGCAAGTGCTACTAAGTTGAGGGCGAGTCCCTCGGTCATAAAATGCCAAGTACAGTTCTACTGTCCTTGATTCACATAACCAGGATAACAACCCCTTATTACTCCTGCCCCAATAACAGAGAGACTGGGGATCCCACAGCAGCAAAATGACCATTTGGGCAAGCAGTCCATCATGCTAGGCAGGGTGGGTGTGCCTATGCAAATGAGTGTGTCCATGCAAACAAGATCAGCCCCTGAAGTCTTTTTCCACAGCTCACCACCAGATGTCAGGGTAGAGCTCATTCTGACTCTGCCTACATTATAAAGCATGTTATCACAACATACCACATTAGCATTTCTGAATTAACATAATTTCCAACAGAGCAACCCCCACATCATGCAGATGAGCAGAGCTGGAAGTACAGATGGGGTTGAGTCACAAAACGGAGATCCCAGATTTCTGACACTTTCTGAGGGTGATCTTTTAGTTTGCTCCATGCTGGAGAGAGGGGGTAGCTATGACATTTATATGCAGATTTGTGTTCATATTATGAAGACTTTCTCTCCCAATGTTCTAGAGCATTTGAATCACGTGGTTTGCTTCTAGCTTATCTATTGTTAGAACTATTACACTGTGTTTTGTAACTGATTATATCATTATATATTGGGCGGTTCAAGATAAGTGTAAAATGCCAGTAAGCGCCTTTATGTACTAGCAAAAAGAAAAGGAGTACTTGTGACACCTTAGAGACGCATCGGATGCATCCGATGAAGTGAGCTGTAGCTCACGAAAGCTTATGCTCTAATAAATTTGTTAGTCTCTAAGGTGCCACAAGTACTCCTTTTCTTTTTGTGAATACACACTAACACGGCTGCTACTCTGAAACCTGTCTTTATGTACTAGATAGCTGAAACAATAGGAGCTACACCCCAAAACACAATCCACATGCAAGGCTGGAATAGGATTTCATCCATGTGATCTGAAACGGGTCTGAATGAAAATGCTGGGGGACTTGGTTATTGTTTGATGGAGCTGTGTGTGTGAGAAAGAAAAACGGAAACACAAAGAAGCACACAGAGAAGGCAGCAAAGAAGCCCCAGAGAAGCACTTTAAGTGAGACCCTGAGAAAAAACTAATATAGAAAGTGCTTTGGGCTAAGTGCTACCTGGAAAGAGGTTTGGAATGGTAAACAAAGAAACGGTCTCTTATTGTTTGATTCCTACTGTGTTCAGGGAAACGGGACTTTGTGTACATTCTTTATAAATAAACTGGACTGCAATAAAGACATACCTGATTCATATTATCAATTTCTGCACCTAACAAACAACCCACAAGATGCTGAATATTGGTTAATCAGTCATGTCCAGGGAGGTCACAGTATTGTGAAAGGTTTTTAGAGTAGCAGCCGTGTTAGTCTGTATTCGCAAAAAGAAAAGGAGTACTTGTGGCACCTTAGAGACTAACAAATTTATTAGAGCATAAGCTTTCATGAGCTACAGCTCACGAACTGAAATTTATTCAAACATACATAATAAACTTCAGGTCTTTAAGATTTGATTTGATTTTCAGAAGAAGAGAATTGGAGGAATAAGGCAAAGGGATAACTGTGTTCTTCCAACTTTCCCAAATCCTTTCAGTGATAAAACTGAAAAACCAAAAGGGATTGCAGAGCAAGGTTTCAATATTAAGAGCCATATTTTCAGAAGAGCTCAGCTCCAATTTAGGCAACTAAATGAAGGAACTATGTTTTCAAAAGTGCTCAATCCCCAGCTGAACTCTCTTGCAAATTTGGTCCCAATTGTGGGAAATAAGCTCTTTTGAAAATCTGACAGTATATGTACATAACAGTCTTTGATTTATAAAGGAAAACAGGAAATTCCCTTACCTTAGCAAACTGTGCATTTACCCATTTTGTGAATGTTTTCTTTTGAACATCTTCCCTTTCATCTGTAAAAGAAACATAAAATAATGTATTCATATCAATATCATATACCTTTTGACCTGAGGAAAAAAGTCCCTAATATTACTATGAATGGTTGTTTCCAATTAAAAAAATGTATATAATATTTGATGTGTATAATTAAATAAAGGCCCTGTCTACACTGTGCTGCAGTGCAAACTATCATGAACTAGGCAACTTTTAGTTTTTACTAGCAGTGTTCACCTGGGGCATCTAGAGTACAGCGCTTTGGTGCGCTCTGCAATTTAAACCTATGTAGTCCATGCTGCGGCACAGAGTCGACAAGTCCAAAGTGATCCTTACTAACCAATAATACTTTATATAGCCAAATAGAGTGAAAGTTACATTGGAGAAAATAAATACAGCCCATCTAAGCAAGGGTTGAGATATTATTTCAGTACCTGAATTATAGGACAACAATCTCTCTCTTTTAAAAACTATTAAATATGCCTACTCATACTCTGTCTGCTATTCTGGACCTTCATGATCCAGAAAATCATGGCTGTTCAACTGACTGCAAGAGGCACTTTCTAAATGTACATAGAGCATGCCACATCAGTGAGAGCCAAGAAAAACCAAGGAAGGGATTTGCAATTGAAGAGCAGCCCCTACACGCCAGAGGAGAAAACATCTGTGCCTCTTGAACTTGCCTTCCATCAAAGGTTTCCCACTTCTCCCAGTTACAGAAAAGTATTGTCTGGCACAGTGCATCCATAACTAGTATGTTTCCTCTCATTAGCACCCAATTAGGAGTGAGCCTCTGCTCACAAATCTGTATAGGGATCATCATTGAGAGTCTGGGTTGTGTCTCTAGGAAAAGCAGCATAGAATTTCTAGCCTGCAGGGCAGGGGGAGATCCTGGACTGCTCTGGAGGCTAGAGCTGTCTAAGTTATGGCAGCCTCCCTGGGCTGCCTGAATGGACTACAATATTTCCTGCAAACCCTACAGCCCTTCCCCCAAGTATAGCCTCTCCTAACTGTAACCCTTCCCCATCAGGCTACATACCTCAGGGCATGGGAGTTCATGGAAAGCAGCCTTCCAGCTGGGTTTACAGGGCTTGTGCCAGGGGAATCCTTCCCCAGCCAGAGCCAGGGCTTTTAGGGCCTTTATAGACTACTCCAGCCTGTCACTCCAGCCCTTTTACGTTGCATAAAAGGGCTTGAGTGGGGGCTAGTATCTCAACCCTAGACTCCAACATAGTGCTCTGTCCACAAACATGAGGTCTGTAATGATGATGACTGAAAATGGACAAACATCAGAAAAGCAGCGTATAAGAGTAGCATTTTGCCCTAGATTAGGTAGTCACATAAGAAACAAATTAGTGGCTTCAACCGAGTGTCTGATGAGTATTAGAGACAATACTTTAAACAATAACACACAGGGATCTCTTTCCTAAAATAGCAGGATTATTTAAAATCAGAACGGAAGTGCAGAGGCAGGAGTTTTGTGGGGAGCGTGGCATGGTGCCTGTATTAAATGAAGCTACAGCCCATGCCACCTCTCTCCCCTTCTTGTGAGCAGTCAAGTTCACCCCATTTTAAAAATAAAAAAATAATATTAATTCTCATCTGAAATGCTCACAAATTAATGATTTTAATGGATTCAGTTGATGCTGAAAGGCAGTTACAGATGAATTACATGAGGAATTAATGGCATTAATAATGTATTTCAATTCTTTTTCCTTTATCTGAGACAAGACAAGGCAACGCTTTATGATACAATTACATCTTTTGTTCTCAGAAACCTTGCTTGAATAACTACCACCAAATGTGTCTTTTCACAGGCATGTTTTTACCTATAACAATAAAGTATACTGAGGAAATATGAATATGAAAGATAAAACTATTTTATTACAAAACCTGTCAGAAAGTAAAAAAATATGCTGCATGTAGACACTATGAGTAAAATGAGAGATTTAAAATAGATTGTGAAGACATTAGGAGTCATTTGACGTTATCTATGAAGTTTTATGTATCTATTGAATAAATAACACAATGAGAATTTATTTTAAGCAAGCAACTTCACTTCATATTTACTTTTTTATTACATTTTGTATGAGACTATTCTATGCAATAAATTATCATTATTTTTATGGCAGCATTTTCATCACAATGTATGGCTTATTATACCATATCCAGTGCATTACAAATGTAGAATATCAATCTGTATTTCACTTCCAAAAATGTCAAATATTCAGTAGCACAAAATCACCCCATTTTAAGTTCCAGGATGACCTGCTTTCACTGAAGTAATGGCTGGAAGAATATTTTCTATTATTTTTAAGCATAAATAGTCAGACTTTAATTCCCAATATCTTTTAAAAATTAAATATGTATTTTAAAATGCAAAGTATAGTGCTTCCATAGAGAGAGTTATAGTCTACACAATTCCTGGATGTCAAGGTTTTGGGATATAATTCAATTTTTACAATAATTCCTTGTCTACTTTATGCTTGCCAGTCAAAAATATCATTGCTATAATAGAGGTGGTTACAAAACCTGCAATTTTCCCTTTGAAGTTTTCAGCTTGGAGAACTGATAGTTTCACTAATATTCATGAATTTAAAACAGGGTAACTGTTTACTATTTTGCCTGGAAAAGCAGCCCTTATGAGTTGTTGCTACTGGAAATTTGCCAAAGTCGCTTAAAAAAGGCCAAAACACAGACTATTTATTTGAGTATCTGGTGATGTTGAGGTTTGGGGACAAGCTACTGTAATCAATACCATTTTTCAAGACCAAAAAACCCCCACTGATTTTGCTCATCTCCTTTTGAAACACAATACACTGTACTTGGAACCATTTTATAAAAATTAAAGCTGAAGAACATATTACATCAAGTAATCTATTCTCCTGCCAATGCAGGATTGTTCCCAAGAGTACATTTTCTAGAGTTTTGTCCTTTCTATTATTAAATATCTCAAGCACTGGCACTTACTTCTTTCCTAGTCAGCTGTTGGTTGAAAGTGACATTTTTAGCAACTTTAGCTATTTGTGCATCTGGCAGCAATGAAGGGTCCAGAGGGGACACAGTCTGCAGACCACCTTGATTATTACAGGACATGTGCCTTTGGTAGTGGGTGATTGTGAGGTTGTTCACAATGTTTTCCTTTGCCCGTCAACACTATCTCCATTTTGCTGGGTTGAATGTTAGTCAGTGGCTTGCCATACAAGTGCTGCTCTTTCCCAGGCTCTTGGGATATGTAGGAGATGTTGCTCTTTGCTGGAATACAAAGGAGGTGTAGAGCTGGGTGTCTGGCATATATTTGATCTGATGTTGTATCACAAACTCCCACAGCATCTTAACATACAATATGAAAGTAAATTAAAACTAAACATATAGGGGCTTCTGTTTAAATGCCTCTTAATACCATCCCAATGTGCAGCTTTAAGCATGTTATTAAAACAGAGGATGATTTTGTATATAGAGTATATGTGATTGTGTAGAGCGGAAGAAGGGAGGCACAGCTACGATATCTCGTGCCCAAGCTTAATTTCTTCCCCACGCTGGGCTACTGTATAACATATTCCAAATGCATCTGATGAAGTGAGATGTAGCTCACGAAAGCTTATGCTCAAATAAATTTGTTAGTCTCTAAGGTGCCACAAGTACTCCTTTTCTTCTTTCAGAAACTGTTACTTTTCCACACATTTACATGCAAGACATTGAACTGCTAATCACAGATTAATTAATGCCCATTGAGCTAGTAAAGATCAGGGTCTCCTGAGTAATATGGGAGTTAAATCCAACCATCTGAATTTGGCCCTTTCACAGTTCAAGTGATGCTATGCCACCTTTGCACATTTCCGTACACAACTCTCTTCCACTGTTATCTTTATATAACGATCATTCACGTATACTTTCTTTTCATTTCTATTATTTTTAGATGCTTGTTCTGACAAGTTAATACCACAACAATTTGTTTGTGGCAGCCTCCCTACAAAGAATCAATTTTGTGTTAATACATGGCACATTCAGTTTCCCTATAGAAAGTAGTGAAGTACACATACACACACCCTTTTTTTTTCCTTACCTAGATTGATGGACTGAATACCAGATATGGAAACTAAATGACATTTGTCTGGATATAGTAGAAATGTGCCCAAAACACCAACCTGCCACTTCTGAATTTCTATGTTTATAATAGATACTTTAGTGACAGCCAGCACTTGCAGCTATTTTTACTGTGAGGAAACAGAAATAATCAAGTGGTCAGGTATGTAATTTCTGATGTCCCAGGGTAATATACTGTGTCTACTACACACTTCTCTTTAAAGCTGTCAATCAGAATTCCTGTGGATCTCAATTTCACTATTTGGGTGAATCTAAAAATGAAACACTGGAAATGTACCAAATTTCTCAAAAAGAACAGGAGTACCTGTGGCACCTTAGAGACTAACAAATGTATTAGAGCATAAGCTTTTGTGGGCTATAGCCCACTTTATCAGATGCACAGAATGGAACATATAGTAAGAACATATAGTATATATATACACACACATACAAATAAGGTGGAAGTTGCCATACAAACTATAAGAGGCTAATTAATTAAGATGAGCTATTATCAGCAGGAGAAAAAAAAACTTTTTGTAGTGATAATCAAGATGGCCCATTTAGACAGTTGACAAGAAGGTGTGAGGATACTTAAGATGGGGAAATAGATTCAATATGCGTAACGACCCAGCCACTCCCAGTCTCTATTCAAACACAAGTTAATGGTATCTAGTTTGCATATTAATTCAAGCTCAGCAGTTTCTCATTGGAGTCTGTTTTTGAAGCTTTTCTGTTGCAAAATTGCCACCCTTAAATCTTTTACTGGGTGCCAGAGAGGTTGAAGTGTTCTCCTACCAGTTTTTGAATGTTATGATTCCTGATGTCAGATTTGTGTCCATTCATTCTTTTACGTAGAGACTGTCTGGTTTGACCAATGTACATGGCAGAGGGGCATTGCTGGCACATGATGGCATATATCGCATTAGTAGATGTGCAGGTGAATGAGCCCCTTATGGCGTGGCTAATGTGATTAGGTCCTATGATGGTGTCCTTTGAATAAATATGTGGACAGAGTTGGCATCGGGCTTTGTTGCAAGGATAGGTTCCTGGGTTAGTGTTTTTGTTGTGTGGTGTGTGGTTGCTGGAGAGTATTTGCTTCAGGCTGGGGGGGTTGTCTGTAAGCGAGGACTGGCCTGTCTCCCAAGATCTGTGAGAGTGAGGGATCGTCCTTCAGGATAGGTTGCAAATCTTTGATGATGCGCTGGAGAGGTTTTAGTTGGGGGCTGAAGGTGACAGGTAGTGGTGTTCTGTTATTTTCTTTGTTGGGCAGTTCTGTAGTAGGTGACTTCTGGGTACTCTTCTGGCTCTGTCAGTCTGTTTTTTCACTTCAGCATGTGTGTATTGATCTTGCTTTTACTTTAATTTTTTTCTCCTTTTAGCCCTTCCATGCATAAGTTATTGCATATAGGTTATGATTCAGATGATCAGCAAAATACAGACTGTGTCTCCAAACCTCTTGAGTTTGCTAAATTGAGCATTAGATTTGAAATAAGTATTTTTTCAGGGCAGTGTTCACGTGAAATTGTGACTAGAAAAAAAAAACTGAAATACAGTACTAATAGAGCTAATCATATGGGAAAGGGACAGTTCTAAAAGTTAATCAGGTGACAATGCTAATAGACGCAAAAGTGGTACAACAAAGAATGCTTAGGATCATGCAATCAGCCCTCAATAGGACTGAGGATGCTACTACTAATGATGAGTGGTTAGCAGACAATTTTCTTAGCTGCTTAATGAAATATTTCACATTTGCAATCTATTACCTCAATGAAAGTTCTTCATAGTTTCCTCAAGACTAGAAAACATTATGTGATTATCCTTTAATAAAACTGGATCTACCTTTTATAAAGGAAAATACATTTTAAAACACCATACAAGAAATGAAAGAAAATTAAACAGCCTCTTTTATGAGGGTACAATAAGGTAAATAAAAACTCTGCTATAAAGGCAACACTTTTAAACAACATTCTTTGATGGATACAGTTGTGATTGTGAATGAGAACTGTCAGGGTTCCCTCCCCACTCTGAACTCTAGGGTACAGACATGGGGACCTGCATGAGAGACCCCCTAAGCTTATTTCTACCAGCTAAGGTTAAAAACTCCCTTAGGTTACGGCACAAATTCTCCCTTGTAGCTTGGATTAGGTAACGTTGCCACCACCAGGTGATTTAGACAAACTCAAGGAAAGGACCATTTGGAGTTCCTACTCCCCACTAAAATCCCTCCAAACTCCCACACCCCCTTTTCTGGGGAGGATTGAGAATAAACAAGATGAGCACAGACCAGCCTTGGGGGTTTTTTAGGACACCTAAAAAAAACCCCAATCAGATTCTAAAAGAAACAGAACTTTATTATAAAGAAAAAAAAGTAAAAGAAGCACCACTGTAAAATTAGAATGGAAGATAATCTTACAGGGCAATCAGATTAAAAAACACAGAGGATTTCCCTCTGGGCCAAACTTTAAAGTTTCAAAAAGAAAACAAGGAATACACCTTCCTCTCAGCACAGAGAAAATCACAAGCCAAAACAAAAATAAGCTAACGCATTTCCTTGCTAGTACTTACTAATTCTAATGGAGTTGGATTGCTTGCTTCCTTGATCTGTGTCCGGCAAGCACACAGAACAGACAGACCAAAACCTCCTCCCCCCAGATTTGAAAGTATCTTGTCCCCTCATTGGTCCTTTTGGTCAGGTGCCAGACTTTGAGGTTACCTGAGCTCAGGTTACCTGAGCCTCTTAACCCTTTACAGGAAAAAGGATTTTGTGCCTCTGGCCAGGAAGGATTTTATAGTACTGTATACAGGAAGGTTGTTACCCTTCCCTTTAGATTTATGACAAGAACTATGTAAGATTTTCTAATGGCTCGTTTACATAGAGCAAGTATGAACTATTTCACCACTGTGAAATGGTACAGCAGTTTATTACCAGTGTTATTTCAGACTAAACCAAAGAAACAGCCACTCTCCTGGACAAACCAAACCAAAAGTCCCCTACTTGGCTTTTCCTTCCCCAGTCATCTGGAGACGCATACCCTTCTCCCCCCTCAGATACTGTGTGATGCTTCAATGTCCTTTTTCAAATTCAACAGTGACATTAGCACAGACCCTCCCCAATCGCTTCTGATATACATTCTGGCCTGTCCTCCCCCTCCCCAAGAAGATCTAATGAAAACTGCAGCTTGGTCTGTTCTAGAAAATTGGTTGTCTTAACTATGTCAGTCAGGAACATGAAAAATCCACAATCCTGAACAGCATAGTTAAGCTGACCTAAGTCCCCGTGTAGCCAACACTAGGTTGACGGGGAGGAGGAGTACCTGCGCCAATGGAAGAATTGCTCCTGTCAGCGTAGGCAGTGTCTACACTGAAGTGCTACAGCAGTGCAGCTCTGCTGCTATAGTGTTTTAAATGTAGAGGAGCCACAAATAACTTGCCCCTTCATTTAACAGAAACTATAAGTCCTTCTAGCTCCCTCCAAGGATTTTTATTATCAAGGTGACCCAAGAAACTAGTAAACACAATTACCTATTTAGAAAGACAGCCAATGTCTTGGAGATTAGTGCTTATAGAAGGCATTATTCAGCACATGATTTGCAGTCTTTCAAAGACAGGCTGGTAATTTGCACAATGTGTTTTTGAATAACTAACTGTGTGATGCGGTATTCACCCCACAGCAGCCCTAAAAGGGTTAAGAAAGCTGAGGAAAGGGACAATTAGTATGATAGGCCACACATGAGATGCTTAGACTGGAGCTGCAACCCCGGGTTAGAGGACGAAGTTCAGGTGAGCAGGTGTGGGCTGGGATAGTAGAAAGCCAGGAAGCTGGCAATAGAAATGGCTGTGGTGAGGAAGTCTACAACCATCCTCTGAATTAGAGAGGGAAAGAGGGAATGCAGGGCAAGAATAGGACCCTGGGAATCTGACCCAGAGGGAAGGGTATACCCAGGAAAAAGGGGGGGTAGGGAAGAGAGCCTTCAGGAAGCGTGTAGGAAGCAGCCCTCCAGAGAGAGAACAGCAAGGCTGTGGATTGAGCAGAGCTTGGCTGTGTGTTGTAAAGCCCCTGGGCTAGAACCTGGAGTAGTGAGCTGACCCTAGGTTACCCTACTAGTCACTGATGGAGTGGCATTGCCTGGCCAGTAGGTCCAGTGAGACTCTATACCCTCAATGGAGAAACCACCTAGTGACCTGGCTGAAGGGCTAAATCATGAGGAGGAAACTGCAGTTCCTGAAATGAAAGAGGGTCCGCAGAGTGAGAGAGGGCAATGGGTGGAGAGACTGCAAAGAGAGGTGTTGGACCTGGAAGAGAGCTAATCCCCAGAACAACCAAGAGGAGTTGCACCAGGGGTGAGTGAGTACCGCGTGACAACCTGCATAAGGTTTTTATTTGCATATTAATCCTTCACTCCGTTTCATACGTTTCCTTTTCTTTGAAACAGCATTTGTACAGTGACAAGGATTCTGTTTTCACTAATTACTTCAGACAATCTTCTAAGTAATCAAATATTCAAGGGTAATAACTGCTAACAATATGACTCAGTACCATAACAATTAGGAATAGCTGCAAAATTAAAATCCAGAGCTAGGTACCAGTTCTAAATCTCTCCAAATGTAAGGGGTGTTTTTCTCCCAATGATACTTCTCCATCTCTAACAGTAACATTTGAAACAAGTAATCAGAAAGAGGAAAAAAATGAGTAGATCATTACTTAGGGTTTATCTACATGGTAAATTATTCCAGAATAGTTATTTCTGATTAACTCTTACAAAGGGAGTTAATCAGGAATAACTTCATTTAAGATTCACACCATATCTTAACCTGGATTATCTGTCCTGTGTAGACAAGTTGTTAGTTACAATAACTGCTATAGAAGAACTTGACAATTCCTTTAGTTTAGTTCTGTTTTTAATGAAAAAACAACATTCTTTCTATGTCTAGTTTCAAAATTTTAACAAATGCTGTTGCTCTTGTAGTAACTTCCAATTTTCTGTATTTATTGAAAGCTAGTATACCAGTACATATTTAGCTCCGGTTTCATTTAAGTACATCTTTGTCTTATATAAATGTTATCTAGAGTGCTTTCAAATTTAAACAAATAATTCAATTTCATTTGCTAAATGAAAACAAAAAACAAATGTTTGCCAGCTTGGACATTAATCATTCCTTTCATAAATACAGCATTACTTAAAATATGCTTGAATATACCAAGAACTTTTTAAAAAAGAATAATTAAATTGGACAAATTAAAGGGAAAGTTAGTTCTCTGTATCCAAAACATGACTTAGATTTTGTTTCCTTATGCAGAAATTTGCTTGCAAAGTCCATGCAACTTCTCTGTATAACCAAATAGTTCATTGCTCATTTCCGTAAGTAAGTCAGTGCCAGCAGACCAGAACTCATAGTTGCCTCTCTATAAGAAACCAATGTGTGCTTCCAATGGAAGAAGAAACTTCATCAAGGAAACAGATTAGAATTTCCTGGAAGCATGAAACTGCAAACATGTAAAACATTATCATCAAATATTAATCATACTTTGGTAAGGCAGATTGCCTCCTCCAAGGAGATCATGTTTGCTGTTTCAGGCAACCAGCTGGCTATATCTTCTCTAACCTAAAAGTGAACAATTTGGGAAGTGAAGCAGCTAAACTGTGCCAATGGATTAGGTGTTGTGGGAAGGAGAAGGTTGCAAATTGAGCAAATACAGATCTGAAGATGCTCGTAGGTCAGATTTTCCACATAGAAAAAAAAAAAAAAAGGCTGGCTGGCTGATTGTCAGGTCAGGAAGCCAAATAGCCCAGTTGCAAGGGACTCAAAGGATATGTCCACGAGTCTGATGTCCTAAGTGTTTAAGCAAGACTTGTGCTAGCCCTTTACACAGGAGTGAATTTCACACATTGAGGATTGAGACAGAGTTTGATTCTGGGTAGCCATTTGGTTAAATTGTTGTTAAAGTTGCAGTCTCTAACTTCCAGTACAAGCATGTTTGCTTATGTATGCATGCAGATATTTAGGTATCTAACTGCGAGTTTACCCACCGCATTGACAGCGTCCCTCTAACACCTATGTTTTGTCATCAGATGCATATAGTCATGTAACACTGACAGACCCCGGTCGTTGGCGGGCGGGATTGAACCTGGACCTTTAGAGCTAAATGCATGAGCTGCTACTGCTTAAGCTAGAAGCCACGTCTCTTAGAACCTCTAAGACTTAAGAGGCAGACTTAAGAACCTCTAGATGGTCTAGGTGCCACTAGAGATGGACAGAGCATCACACCAAGCAAGCATGGGTTACAGGGGCCTACTAAGACTTGCTTAGTAATACTTTGACAAATTTATATTTATTAAATTTAATAATTCTATTTTCTGAACACTGTAAATGATACCTCCTATCTGATCATGAAGTTATAAAACCTTCTTTCACTCAATTCTGTAACATGGTAGCAAAAACTTAACACTTGGCAAAAACTTATCATAAATTGCAAGGCTTGTCACTACCAGCTGTTCCGGTATAGTTGCTTCCAGAATATCAAATGAATGAACCATACTATCTACTTCTCTGTTCACCAAGGAGTCAAGTTGACATTGATGAAATCATGTTATCAGCATGCACTGCCTATCTCTGAAAGGATACTGATAAAGATGGTCTAACATACATTAACTACAGCACAACAAAAGATGTGTGTAGAAATGAAGCCTATTCTACAGCATCTAAAGGACACTTCCCTAGAGATTTAGAATCATATTGAGAATCGACCCTACATAATATGGAAAAGGTTACCAAATTTAGTCAGTGAAAGAAAATTCATGAAGTTATTGATTATGGTACCCTCATTTTGTCAAGCAAGTTATCTGGAAGACTCACCTTAAGATTTTTTTTAATTCTGATGAATTGATTTTTAATGTAAATTTTAGTGATCTTTCCTGTTTACATGAGTAGGGAGGCACCACAGGGGGTCCACAAGTATGATGATTTGCCTTGAGATCAAGGAGTAAACCTCTTTGTTAGGAATGATTGACATAACATATCCTTCCCAAATTTACACCACTTGTTCTATGAGTATAGATGGTGTTTACTTAGAATTAACTAAATCTGTTGATTAGTTTCAATTTTTAAAATAACATGACTGAGATTTGATAGTTCTTACATTTTTTTCTTGATCCTTCTAGAAAATACATTTCTTGAGTGTGAAATCTATAAGCTATGAGGGTAATTAACCAAAGGAACAATTTACTAAGGAGTCTGGTGAATTCTCCATCACTGGCAATTTTTAAATTAAGGTTGGATGCTTTTTCTAAAAGATACGCTCTAGTTCAATCAGGAATTAATTCAGGGAAGTTCTATGGTGTTGTGCAGGAGATGAGACTAGATGATGCCTTCTGGCTTTGTAAACTCCAATTTATTATTCATTAAAAAAATGATTCACATGTAGATTATTCCAAAATCTAAGGCATGGGGCACGTTAAAAAGTGTAGTAACTTTTTAATTTTCTATTTATGAACACTGATAGTTGTAACCATGTATAATTACACTGCAAAGTTTGCAGTTTAATAATTTTAATCAAACTAACTTGATAGATTTATTTTTCTGATGAATACTGCAGCATATAATTGGATGTCAGCCAATTATTTGTGATGGAGAACTTACTTTTGCTGGATACGACATGTGTGTGAAGCTGATAGAAAACATTCTTTATCATAAGGACTGCCTTAGAGTTCAGCCAATTACACCGTGGGAAAGGATGCAGCATATATTCTATCCAAAATGCAGGGGCCAACTCTCCTGCCATTTCATGGAGTCTAGCCCTGCTGGTGTCAGATTCAGAGACCTTTAAAACTGTGAAGGCATGGAGAACAGTTGTGCGCAGGCTACACAGGGCATAAACCTCTTTACTCCCATGTCTAAGCACTCTTAAGCACTCCAAACACACAAAGGTTACTTTGTCACATCTTATTTGGCTGTGCTGGGGGAACAAGGAGAAAGGAGGCCCCTGTTATTCCTCTGCTCAGCTCCCTCAGATTGTGAATCTGATTTCAGGAAGGAAGGTAGTGGCTAATCACCACTGTAAGCAAGTAGGTAGAAAAGAGGATCGGAAGTAGAGCGGGCAACAAGATTTTAAATGTATCAATTTTCTAACAAAAAAGGGGACATTGAGGGGAAAATGTTCCCATTTTTTTGAACTGTCTCCTCATGGGGGAGGGAGGAACACTGCTTCAGACTCCTGACTAACTAGCCAGAGTAGCTGGATGGACACATGATGGAGAGTGGGCCGGGCAGGGCGGAGGGGAGCAGGGAAGGAATTGTGATTGGAGCCACACTTCATTCTCTGGTCTGTCCATAAGGGGCAGTGTAAAACTGCATTTCTTCATTCAGGACTGATTTAAAGGTTGCAGCCTATCCTTAACTTATGTGACAGTCAACATGGTGATGCAGGTGATAGATAAATAGCTAGCTATGTGAAAACCCCAATCAACTAATTTCCTCATGAGACCCAACAGTGTACATTAATGACATTCCATTGTATTTGACACTCCATTGTAACAATGATCTGGGAGTTGTTGAAATGAGCTCAAGATTACAGTATCTTCTATCAACACCTTTATTATTTATTAACAAACTTGTTTTGAATTAACAACCTGCTCATTCAAAATGTTCCAATCAAAGCAGTGTGAAAAGTTATGGGACTATATCCGTTGTGGAAAACTTCGTATTTCTGCAATTTCAAAAACAATTAAAAAAACAATTGGTTTAAACTGTTTTATCTTTGGAGGATTTGAATCTGTGAAAATTGCTATACACAGTATGAAAATGAACACTGTGTTACAGGGGCAGTATCGGTGTGATTATCAGTGTGACTTTTTTTTGCTGACGGCTGGTCACTTTTCAGGTGACTAACAGCCAGACTCTCAATGAGCTTAGAGAGGCAGATTGTGTGGGTGCTTTGCAATATATATAAAAAAGCAGAGAATCGTAAAAATTCAAGGTTATAATTAAACAGAATAAATCCCCTATAATGTTTGTATTGATAGCTTTTGGGGGGAAGTCTACAATTCTCTTCTTTTGTTCAGAAAATGGACAGGAAAAGGTGAGTGGTCTTAGGTGGATGACTCACAGGATGGGGTTGTCATCTTGAATACAGATTTTCAAAAACACACAAAACATGTGATAAAGAACCAGAGAACAGGAATAATAAGGTATATTCATGATCCCATAAAAAAGAATGTACAACATGCAGGGGAAATAAGTGTCAAAGCCCATGAGTTATAGATTCATACTGTGTCCACCTGTAGAAAATGGAGCTGCTCAAAGCAGCAAGAGTTAAAATAGGTAATGTGTGGTCAAAGAAGACAATGGAAGCACATGTAGCATGTAACTCGGAGTTCATTTTGCAAGTTCCATGTAACAGTGAGATTACTGCACTATTTCCAGCAACACCACCTAGAGATACACAGTACACTGAGCTACTATATACAACACAGGTTTCAGAGTAGCAGCCGTGTTAGTCTGTATTCGCAAAAAGAAAAAGAGTACTTGTGGCACCTTAGAGACTAACAAATTTATTTGAGCATAAGCTTTCGTGAGCTATGAGCTGTGAAAGCTTATGCTCAAATAAATTTGTTAGTCTCTAAGGTGCCACAAGTACTCCTTTTCTATATACAACACAGTACACTTAGCTACTATATACAACACTTGTAGTATATCTCAGTTCTTTTAGGGCTCTGGTATTTAGAAAAGTAAGAGGCAAACAAAAGCTTCTTACTCAGCCTTCAAAGCCCACAACATATATTTTAAGCACATAGGCAGAGGTCAGGCAAGAAGGTTAAGAGAGAGGATCTTCCCAACATTTCTCAGTGAAACTGAAAATGTTTTATTATATATGGACAAAAGTTTTTACAAATAATTACTTAGTGGAAGTCTGTGGCTAACACTACAAGTCAGTAAGTTTCCAGACTCTCAATTACACTGAGTCTCATTAGACTCCATTTATATTAATCACTCTTTATAAAATTTAGCCCCAAAGAATGCTTCTCTGCTTAGACTAAACAAACCAAGTAAATTAAAATCGAATTGCTCTGTTTTCTAGATCTTCCTTTCTAGGAGCTCTGGTCTTGTACATTATTTTGAAAGTAGCCAAGTTAAATATATGTAAACAGTAAGTTTAAGCTATGTTTTTCCAATTTTCTTCTCTTCTTTTGAAGAGAAAGAAATGGATCTTTAAAGAGTAAGATACAGTATTCAGAAAGAATTTCTAGACACCATTAATGACTAGTTCTGGAACCCACAACAGGAGAGGTAATTCTTGATTTATTCTTAAGTCAGATCCTGTGCTTCACATAAATTAATATAGCTGAACTCCTCGGTAACAGCAAACAGAATGTAACTACATTTAATATCCTTGGGGGGGAGAGGGATACCAAAGAATCCCATCACAGTAGCATTTAACTTCAAAAAGGGGAACTACACAAAAATGAGAAGTCTAATTAAATGGAAATTAAAACAAAAAGTCAAAAGAGTGAAATGCCAGCAAGCTACATGAAAACGTTTTAAAAATGCCATCATGGAGGCTCAAACTGTATGTATAGCCCCCTTTCCCTCCTCCATCCCCCCCCCCTCCAAAAATAAAAAAATAAGAGAAGCAAAAAAAAAGCCACTATGGCTGACTAGCAGAGTAAAAAGTGGTTAAAGGGTTTAGGTGACAAATCTGAAGAACCATCCCAAACGGAGGAGTCAGTACAGGACGTTTTGGAACAAATAGATAAACTAAATAATAATTCACCTGGACCAGATGCTATTCATCCAAGAGTTCTGAAGGAACTCAAATATGAAATTGAAGAACTACTAAGTGTGGTTAGTAATCTATCACTTAAATCAGCCTCTACCAGATGACTAGAGGATAGCTAATGTAACACCTTTAAAAAAAAAAAGTGTCTCCAGAGTCAAGCCTGACAATCACAGGTCAGTAAACCTAACTTTAGTACCAGGTAAGTAGCTTGAAACAATAGTAAAGAACAGGATAATCAGACACAGATGAACACTATATTTTGTTGGGGAAAGAGTCAACAGAGCTTTTGTAAAGGGAAATAATGCCTGACAAATCTATTAGAATTCTTGGAGAGTGTCAACAAACATGTGGACAAGAGTGATTCAGTTGAAATAGTGCACTTTGACTCTCAGAAAGCCTTTGGCATGATCCCTTGCCAAAGGTTCTTATGCAATTAAGCAGTCATGGGATAAGAGGGAAGGTCCTTTCACAGATCAGTAACTGGTTAAAAGATAGGAAACAAAGGCAGGAATATATGGTCAGCTCTCAGAATGAAGAGAGGTAAACAGAAGTTTAGAATGCTGGTACAAAAACAATTAAATATGTAATTAAAGACCAAGGGATCAAATCCTGTCCCCTTGCTTTCATCCCCTTTTCTGAAGAGTAGCTGGGGATTCTGCTGATGTACCATAGTCATTGCCCCTGCAGCAGGCATAGGTGGAGTTCCTGGGGCAAGCTAATGATGGGAGGGAGAGGTAAATTCGGGTCAGGCCTCTGTCAGACCCAGCAATCAGGTCCAAGGATTTCTAATAGTTAAAAAAGTTTTTTGGGGTGGAAGAGGGAAATAAGTGTAAAAATAACTTGGCCCTTAGATAAAGCCATTTTTCAGGTTATGAAAGAGCAAAAAAAATTAAGAAAAATTCCTCTAATACGACTAACTCAAAAATAGCTTGTCTGATTAACCTCAGACAGTTCTTGAGCTAATCTCCTCCAATATGAGATTATTAAAAACAGACCCAACAGAATTTTTCCAGCATTGGGATAGTGGTCTGAATTGGTCTGAGATGAGAAATTATGTTATAACCTCAACACTTAGCTGAAGTTATAAGATAGCTATAATGAGCTACAGCTCACTTCATCGGATGCATTGGATGCTGTAGCTCAAGAAAGCTTATGCTTAAATGAATGTGTTAGTCTCTAAGATGCCACAAATCCTCCTTTTCTTTTTGCAGATACAGACTAACACGGCTGCTACTCTGAAACCTATAATAATATAACTGAAGAGGAAGGATGTCTAAATGACTGTAAAGGAAGTAATAACAAAAACTACACAGTAGTCAATTGTCTTTGAAAAGCCTCATGTATGGCTCAGAACTAAGATCCTTGGTGACATGAATTTTCATTGACTATAATGAGCTTTGGATCAGGACCTCTATGGGCTAACAGAGACAAGCAACAGCTATTGGTTGCCAAGTGGAGGAACAGAACTCAGACGCCTCCTAAAAATGTCATTTAATTCTTTTTTTGTGCAGCAGGGTATTTTACAGGATTACTGAAATCTTAGTGTTTTGGGTGGAACACTGTCTGTCGCCCCAATACTTTGAGTCATAAAAATGTAGTGAAAGGGGCAATATTAAAAAATAAAAATGTTTCTAGTACTGAGAATTGCACTCCTCTCTCTCTCTCTCTCTCTCTCTCGTTTGTTTTGAGTGCCCAGGGGTGTTTCTTGATAACTGAATTTGGTGAGCGTTTCAGGGGTGTGTCTGAGATTAGTACTTAAAATATATTTATGACTCTTCACTGTTGGTATGTTTTCTGTGCATTGATCAGAGATTTTTTTTATTTCATATATCCCTACTTAGAACTAGCTCTAGTGACTACATATCTATAACACACAGAAAAGAAGATTAAGAAATATATATTGTTGTTTTGATAGTGAACATTGATTTCACTTTCACTGCAGTGCAATATTGCAAGCGCTGCTGAGAACACTGTCACATCTCCTTAATACAAATTCAATAACGAAAAAGAAGAAATAACCATGCATCATCCTTTTTACCATTGTTCTTTTTTCAGACTAAACACCCTAGACAACAATCTCATTTCCCATCATCAGGATCTACACTTACAACAAGCCCCTCATTCCTCCCCCTCTCCCCCGCATGAGCTCACGAACAGACACGGAAAATGTAATTTTCTTTTTAATTCCTAATGTTCTCTATCAGCACCTCAATCAAGCTACATAGACATTGAAATCAAATCCATCCTTAGAGAAGTGAAAAGAAATTGGTTCTTTAGGTTTAGAAGACGCCTTTGAGCCTTCACAATGAGTCTAACAAAGCAAATCATACAAGACAGAAAGGTCTAGTAACCTGAATTAATTCTGGAAACAGCATATAAAAATCCTACTGATATACCACCAAAAAATTATAAATAATCCCACAAACACAAACTAAAAAGAGAACTGAAAACATTAAGCATAACTCAGATGCTGTTTTAAAGCTTTGTTTCACGGAAAGTGGGAGACAACGTCACAGTAAGTAGTCCTCGGGTGATCATCCCAGACCCTCATTCTCTTGAGTATATACTATATGATACTCAATAGGCTGACACATCAATCTCAGTTTTGAAAATGAGAGGTTAGGGAGCAGGCATTCTCAAATATAGACTGGTATAGTGTTACTTAAGGCCTTACATTATATGAGTTCCTTAGGATAGCAGTGGTATCCACTGCATTGTCTGTACAGGACCAAACACAATGGGAGCCTATTTCCTGATTGGGAACACCAGATTTTAATGAAATACAAGTTAGTAGTAATTTTCCAAAATGTAAATCTTAACATTCATGGCCTGATTTTTTTCAGAAGTTCTGAGCATATAGAGATTCCACTGAAGTCAACATAGATTCACCAAGGGTAAGTCATGCCTGACCAACCTGATTGCCCTCTATGATGAAAAAACTGATTCTGTGGATATGGGAAAGCAGTGGACATGATA
Organism: Dermochelys coriacea; assembly: GCF_009764565.3. Taxonomy (NCBI): domain Eukaryota; kingdom Metazoa; phylum Chordata; order Testudines; family Dermochelyidae; genus Dermochelys; species Dermochelys coriacea. The sequence goes on from NC_050068.2 coordinate 149,232,881, forward strand.
TACCTTGACTTTAGCAAAGCTTTTGATATCATCTCCAACAGTATTCTTGCCAGCAATTTAAAGAAGTATGGATTGAATGAATAGACTATAAGATGGATAGAAAGGTGGCTAGATCGTCAGGCTCAATGGGTAGTGATCAACAGCTTGATGTCTAGTTGGCAGCCGATATCAAGCGGAGTGCCCCAGTGATCGGCCTTGGGGCCAGTTTTGTTCAACATCTTCATTAATGATCTGGATGATGGGATGGATTGCACCCTCAGTAAGTTTGTGGATGACACTAAGCGGGGGGATGGGGAGAGGTAGATACACTGGAGGGTAGGGATAGGGTCCAGAGTGACCTAGACAAATTGGAGGGTTGGTCCAAAAGAAATCTGATGAGATTCAAGAAGGACAAGTGCAGAGTCCTGCACTTAGGATGGAAGAATCCCATGCACTGCTACAGGTTGGGGACTGACTGGCTAATAAGCAGTTTTCCAGAAAAGGATCTGGGGATTACAGTGGACAAGAAGCTGGATATAAGTCAACAGTGTGGCCTTGTTGCCAAGAAGGCTAACTGCATAATGGGATGCATTAGTAGAAGCATTGCCAGCAGATCCAGGGAAGTGATTATTTCCCTCAATTTGGCACTGGTGAGGCCACATCTGGAGTATTGCATTCAGATTTGGGCCCCTCACTACAGAAAAGATGTGGACAAATTGGAGAGAGTCCAGTGGAGGGCAACAGAAATGATTAGGGGGCTGGGGCACATGACTTACAAGGAGAGGCAACTGGGCTTATTTAGTCTGCAGAACAGAAAAGTGGGTTGGGGGGGATTTGATAGCAGTCTTCAACTATCTGAACAGAAGTTCCAAAGAAGATGGAGCAAGGCTGTTCCCAGTGGTAACAGATGACAGAACAAGGAGCAATGGTCTCAAGTTGCAGTGGAGGAGGTCAAGGTTGGATATTCGGAAACACTATACACTATTTCACTAGGAGGGTGGTGAAGCACTGGAATGGGTTACCTAGGGAGGTGGTAGAATCTCCGTCCCTAGAGGTTTTTAAGGCCTGGCTTGACAAAGCCGTGGCTGGGATGATTTAGTTGGGGCTGATCCTGCTTTGAGCAGGGGGTTGGACTAGATGACCTCCTGAGGTCTCTTCCAGCCATAATCTTCTATGATTCTATGAAGTCAGTGGGAGCTGTGGACTCTCAGAACCTTTGAAAATCAGGCCAGACAACAGCAGATTCTTTAAAGGCATCTGCTGTACTCTGGTATAGCATATTTTCCTTTGCATTGCAAAAGCTTTCTAGCCACACTGAATATTTCCATTTGAAAAATATCACAAACCAAAGAGATTGTGTGTACCACCAATAAAAATGAAGAGAAAGAGAAATAAAATTTTTGTTACTAATGATATTTCTTTTGAGGCACAATATAAATAAAGGTTTCAGAGTAGCAGCCATGTTAGTCTGTATTCGCAAAAAGAAAAGGAGTACTTTTGGCACCTTAGAGACTAAGAAATTTGTTAGTCTCTAAGGTGCCACAAGTACTCATTTTCTTTTTAATATAAATGAAGTGTATTTCATTTTATGACAACATAGTATGCTACCTTTCAATATTTCCCTGCCCACTCCCCATACGTTAGGCAGTATTTTCAGTTAAAGGAAGCCCACCTCCCATCCCACATGAACTTACAAAATAAAATTAATAGCCCCATTCACTAACTCTGGGATTGAGGTGTGATATAATAGGAGAAAAATGTTTGTGTAGCTTCAAAATTCATGTTTCCTTTCTCCCTCTAGGTACCAGTCTCTCTTAACCAGCCCCAGAAGTCTACAAGTGCACCCCTTATTAACGTGGATGTTTTAGGTGAGGCTCAGGAGTTGATGGCATTGAATGAATGTCTAAGGATTAATGATGGACTCCTGAACAAAGAGGAGACTGCAACTGAAACATGAACTTCTAGGAACATTCAGAGAGCTTGTTTCACTTCTATTTATGTGAGTCAAAACAATAGAATTCAGTCTGCAAACCCCATTGGAGAGTGAACTCTACAGGGTTTGCACAGTTCTTGTCACTTACAGCTAACTCCTGTGATGCCCACCTTCGTTAACCAAGCAACTAACAAGATGCTACTTGCAAGCCTGCAGACAGACTTATGATCTATTATACTGCCTGAGAAATAGTTTGTGACCATGTCACTGAAGACTAACATAATGCACGCAGAAAGGAGGAGAGTTAATGTGACATGTGAAATCCTAACTCTACGTTTTCTGATTTTGACTGTCTAACTTTTTAAAGGAATTTGTGTTTTATCAATCCATAATATGGAAGAATTTGGCTAGAGACCAACAGAACTCCTTTCTTATATAACTCCAGTCCAATAACCCAATTCTCCACTACACAAGGTGTGAGGCACTCTGCACGTAAGTACGAAACACTACCAAATCAAAATTCTCCGCTCACCTACCCAGGTGATGTTTTATACCCACTCTGCATAGATGAAAATGACTACAGAAGGACACAGCACTGTAGATTTAGATCCAATGTGCATATTGAATAAAACATTCACTATGAGAACCTATTTCATACTCAATGAAGCAACTTTTCATCTTGCATTGGGTTCAGAATCTCTGATGTTATGAAAGTTTTGAGTACACGACAGGTTCAGGAGTCCTGCTTTATTTAAGGTGCATGTTGCCTAGGAACCTATAGAGCCTTGTAATGCCCACATGAGAAACTCTAAATGGGGCACAAATCCCTACAGCATTCAGGGCTCAGTTGTTTGAGGCCCATGGGACTTCCCTGGATTTTGCCTCAGGGATCTTAGAATGATGCAATTCACTCCCATCTGTGCAATGGCCACACCATTCCTTCTTGGTGACTTGGCCTCCTACTCAAAATCATAGTGGTGAAGAGGGTTAGAAAGAGTTTTGAGCAATTGAAAACGGGAAAGAGGGGGTATTAAAACACTTCAGCAACCTTAAGTGTAATCTCGGCTCCAGGGGTTATATATACCTGGCATATTTGGTGATTTAAGAATGGTCTACACCTTCTCAGCACAGCCTCCTGCAAGAACAAAAGCAATACAGGAGAAAAACATCCCTTCTAATTCCTGAGGCTTTAATATAAACATTTCTACATTAGTAATTGTGACACAATGACATTGTTTTACAAAAATACAACACCTAATAAATAATAATTTCAATAAAGAATAAAAATTCTGAAAGATAGAAAATTCAGACTTTAGGAGATGAATGGGAATTAGTATGCATCCTAGCTGAGAACAGTTATCTTGCCATTCCCTGCACTCCTAATTTTAATATAGCAGGAAGAATAGGAGCACTAAGTAAATGTATGTGGACAAAATTGGAAAGGGACCATGCATAAATTATCTTATGGAGTTATTTTATCATCTAAAATGATGGTACTGTAGTGTTAACTAAGTTTGAGCTCCCAGAGCAATACAGTTCTTCTATGACAATCAATTACTTATGATTGCTTTGACAGGTTTCAGAGTAGCAGCCGTGTTATTTGCAAAAAGAAAAGAAGTACTTGTGGCACCTTAGAGACTAACAAATTTATTTGAGCATAAGCTTTCGTGAGCTACAGCTCACTTCATCGGATGCATTCGATGAAGTGAGCTGTAGCTCACGAAAGCTTATGCTCAAATAAATTTGTTAGTCTTTAAGGTGCCATAAGTTCTCCTTTTCTTTTTATGATTGCTTTCTTTTTTCTATTCCCTGTGCTACTGAAATTTCCTCACAAATTCCATCTTCTAAAACCAATCTTAACCCCATGACTGCTATCACAGGACTCAACCACTGAGCTGGAAGGTGAATAATTTACAATACTTTCTTCTGAAATTAAAACCAATCCTAGGCTTTAAAAAAAATTAGATCCTTTCCCCCATTCAACTTTCCTTTATAAAAGATATGCAATATTACTTTGAACAAAAATTCACCCCCCTCGCACACAAGCCTGGTGAAATATCCCTGTAATTATTGGTAGCCCCTATTGTTTGGCCTAGCTAAATTCCAGCTTTGAGGTACTGCCAAGGACTGCAGAACCATCATTGACATTTTGACATGTGGCATGAGGCCTTCTCTGCTCTTTCCACTTTATTTTGGAAAAAAAACCAACAATAAAACAGTATGAGAAAAGAAATGTCATCTGATGCATTCCAATGTCAAATAATTTGCTCTTTGTACATATCTTTGAGCCAAGAATAAAAGGTGTTTCTGGCAAGGATGTTTTTGCAGGAACTGGAAAGATGAAAAAAAATCATTTAATTGTGTTCACATACTTTGGGTTGGTTTTCTACAATTATTCTAGTGAACAAGTTCAGAACAACTACTGAGCATGTTTGGTAACTACCATACTCTGTTCTGGAAATTTCTGGGTCTTTCTGACTGAGTTATCCTGCCCTGCTCTCTGCATGTGGGCAAAGACAGAGTATGATTATCCAACTAAGATCCATGCCTCCTTCCTGCTACTTCGCTTCCTCTCCCCTGCAAAAACAAGTCAAGTGATGTAGTACAAAGCACATGGATTAAACATACCTCAGCAGCACCTACTCTATGCTCTGAGAACCCCTTCCAATTTTAAAATGCAGCAATCAACCAATATGCTGAAACACTGCTCACCATCTACACAAATAGAATTTATTTTCACTCCATAACTCCAGTTTACAGGAAACAACACGTTACCTCCTTCCAGCCTAGCCTTGCTTCCCTCCCTATCTCAAATGCCAAAAGCATGTCCAGAAGGTTAACAAATCAGGTCTCTGGCATATTCCAGAGTCAAGTGACCATCAGATATTGCCCTGCCCTTAACTCCCTCTCTCCTATAGGGATCCCTAGATTGTGTGCTTCCACTGATTGTAACAGTGGTTTCATAGAATGAGAATAAAGGCACACTCTGAGATAAACTGGACCAAAAACAATTAGGGCTTTTGTCCTTGTCCACAGCTAGGAGGACTTCATAGACCAACACCATTAGCAAAAGTTCAGTGCCATACGAAGGTCTAAAACCAGGCAAGTCAGAGTAAAGGAAATCACAAGTCTGCAAATACTGCTATCATTGTTGGCCATTGCTTTTTCAACCATCCTTCCCACAAATGGAAGACAACAATACTTATATAGCTCCATTTTACAGAGATAGAAAAATCAGTGCTTAAGCCTGGGAATTTGCTTCCTCTTTTCCTCCACCACTATCCTTATTTTTTACTTTCCCCCACAACTCCCATCTCCCATCATCTACTCACAATGTACTTCCTTGCCACACCCCCACTATATCTTTATCTCCCTCGATTCATTTACTTTCCACTCATCCTGCTAGAAATACAGACCTAAATTTTATATGGGGCCCATCTCTATGCTGTTCCGATTATGTTCAGATTTTTTAGAAACCATGACTCTTGGACCAACACCAAAAAATTAAAAAAAGGAAAATATCTGAAAAAAATTATAATTAGACTGAAAATATGGGTGCATAATGGAATGGCCAACTATAACATCTCTACCCCACACTCTTAATTACATGTATGTACATGTATGCTCAATGAAATTGTCCCACGCTATTTTAGTTTTTCTGGATTACTAATTTTCAGGTGTTTCATCTTGATCATTGCACTTGGATCTTAACAACAGATATCATAAGTTTCAGCTCTATACCAGATTGAGTCTCTACCCACCACAACAGAAGAAACAGAGAGTCTGCCCCCAAATATTAGGCTTGTATATAAGAAATTAAAACAGCGTCACTGTTATAGTAGGTTTCAATGGCAAATTGTGGAGAAGGCAGTGTAGGAAAAATGACGTGTAAAGGATCATAGACTGATGAATAATTTAGAAATTTAGAAAAAGTCAAATTGACTTTATCATTTCAGATATATTCATCAATAGAAACTATTTTCTATTTATAATTCCTTCCTTTTTCTATTTTATTTTCCCTAAAAGGGAAAGTGAGTGTACAGTATTCCTTGAATGCTTCCCCCTCTCCTCTCATAAACAGTGCTTGAATTGAGAAAGGACTATGGGAAATGCAAGTCTTCATACTAAATTAAGTAGTTCAATATATTAGAAGATCACCATAGAGAAGGATAATTCTTCTCATTAAATATTTACTGTTAAAGCCTAGCCCAGATTTGGTAAAAGAAGATTAAGATAAGGTTTGGGTAAGCTTACAAACTTGTGGGTGCTCATATTAAGTGAACCTGCAAACGTTCTGAAATTCAGCCATCAGTGTAGACAATTCTCTCTTTATGGTTTTTGCACATCATGAATGAATGTCAAAGAAAAGAACATATGACTAAGAAAATGGTTTGATTTCATCTTGGCCAGGATGAAAATCTGGACCTGCTGAAGTCAATGAGAGGTTGGCCATTGGGGCCAGGATTTCATCCTTTAAGTGTACAAATGCTCAGGCAAAGCAAAAATGTACTTCCAATAATTAGCTCTAAATAAAGAAGAACTAGAGGAGAGAAATATTGAGTACTAAATGCAAGAAAATTGTGATTGGCAGTTGAACAGAGGAAAATCTGGAAAATGTTGCAGTTAGTCAAACATTTTCTAAAGGGAGACCCATTTTTAAGTGTTATGAATTAGAAAAAAAATAGGAATTATTTAATGTTTCAATATTTTGTGTCTGTAAAAACACATTAAAAATGTAAACTAGAAAACATTCCCTCTCATAAACAGAGATTTCACTAAACATTAACACACACATTTTCAAGAAATTGTGAGGGTTCTAGATCAAAGTCAACAGTGAAGAGGTGAATAATCAGTCAGAATAACGCTGACTGATTGTTTTCACTTATATTTGTACTATAATGTTCCAGTCTAAGGCACACTGATTTTCACTGTCCACCTCATTGCTGGTTCTTACAATCTAAATTACACCCAACACATCGGAATAGACTTCTCTGGCAATTAAAAATGTAAGACAGGTATCCATTCACTGATTAATTATAAATAAAATCTCAATGATTAACATAATAATACATTCACGGAATGCACATAGCAGTTTATCATCAAAGATTTGTGTTTCAGAAGTAGGAAATGTTCATAACCTGGGAAATGGTAAAAGTATAATGTAATTTATCTTCTATTTAAATGGGCTCATTTTAATATTCTCTTTTTTTTTGTTAGAGAAAAAGTAGTACATCTTTATTTTCATGTAAGCATATGCACGCCCAAACTATCCCTAAAGGTATATTTAACATGACATGCCTTAGAATTTTGGATTCTTCGCTAAAAATAGATATTGGAACTTCTCCTATATTTCTGATCTTGTAAGAAATCATTGTATAGAGAAAATACAAGAGAGTTTCCAGGTCTTTTCTTTACTTGGCAAACAGGTTGCCCTCCTAGGTGGAGCAGAGGAGAAATCAGTACAATAATTGGCTGTTGCTGGATCACTGACTACCATTATTAAGGATTATACTCTTGGCAGACTCATAGCAGCACAGTGTAAAATTATTAAAGCAAGTGTGATATTAGTGCTAAAATACAACCAGATAATGGAACGTGAGCTGTGCTATAGGTAAGTTTGTAAACCTTTAATGGCTTCCTCCAAATATGTCAGTTTTGTTTTTAAATTTTTCACAGAATGTTAGGCCTTTGAATGTTAAGGCAAATACAGCTACCAAGATTTTAGGAAGATAGGCTGAGAGATGCACTTGAAACATGTTGGCTTTGACTTTTATCACATACTTTGTGAGAAATGTAAGCAGCTTTAGAAGTTTATTGCAATAGTTGATGGCTGAAGTAGCTCACAAAAGGAAGTCTCACCGCCAGAAAAGTTTCAGATCTTACAGTTCAATACAGTTACTGTACACCAATATGCAGATGACAAACTCAAAATGAATTAAATATAATTTTAACAGGGTGACTAATTTTTCCATTGGGATTCAATTAGACAAACTTACCACTAATTAACAGATTTGCCACACAAATACCAGAAGGTAAAGAGAAGATAAAAAAGAATTTTTATCAACAAAATGCTTTAGAATTTAAATCTAATAATATCATTTATAAAAATATTTTATTGAATGACTGGCCAAATACAGCAACGCATATATTTAATTGGACCTGCTGTACTGTCCTGGCATTGGCCACTGTCGGTAGACAGGATACTGGGCTCGATGGACCTTTGGTCTGACACAGTATGGCCATTTTTATGTTCTTAAGCAACCACCCACAGAACCTATGCAAATTGGTCTTCAAATAAAGGTGGAGTAGAGTTTTATTCAAAGGCCCTGACTCTCTGATGCAACAGAGCTCTCCTTGACAAAGCTTTCCACCATCTTTGTGCTCTGCCATTCCTCAAGGCTGCTATGGATCAGGTCAGCCTTCTGTGAAGCTGTAAATTATTCAGCTTATAACAGCCACATAGATGACATACTGTCTAGACACACTGCAACTCCACTATACACGTTTCCCACACCTGACACAGCCCTTACACTGGGGAAGGGCAAAGGGAACGGTGTGAAGTTAGAGAGATCCCTCAGCTGTCTGCTTAGTAAAGCTTTAAAGCTGCTTTGTGCTGCTGGAGGGGCCTTAGTGTGAAACTCGATCTTGCTTGCTGTGATGGAGCATATTTTGGAGTGGTCTCTTCAAACAGGATGTTGTCCGATCAGGGTTGTCACTTGTATAGACTTAATTGTATTTTCAACAGTTAGTAAAAATGTTAGTAAAATCCTGCTCACCACTAGAACAACTTCCAATTTATTTATACTGTCAACATCATTATTATTTATTTGTACAATGGTAGTGCCTAGAAGGTATCAATTGCGATCAGGGATTTTGCTACCCATTGTAAAAGCCATCTAAATATACAAGATAGAAAAAATGGTAGAAAGGGAAATAAAGACATGGAGCAGGGACATGAATTAGAACATAAGCATAGCCATATGGGTCAGACCATCTAGCCTAGTATAATTTTTTTCCGATAGTAGCTGGTGCCAGATGCTTCCCAGGGAATGAACAGAACAGAGCAATTTACTGAGTGATCCATCCCCTGTTGTCTATACACTGTTGTCCAATCCCAGCTTCTGGCAATCAGAAGTTTAAAGACACCCAGAGCATGTGGTTGCATCCCTGATCATCTTGGCCAACAGTCACCGATAGACCTATCCTCCATTAATTTATCTAATTCTTATTCTATTTTTTTAAATTGAGTTATACTTTTCACCTCCCCAACGAAGGTAGTGAGTGCCAGAGGTTGAAGAACTTCCTTTTGTTTGTTTTAAAACTGCTGCCCATTAATTTCATTGGGTGATCCCTGGTTATTGTGTTATATGAAAGGGTAAATAACACTTATTCACTTTCTCCACACCATTGATGATTTTATAGACATCTATCATATCCACCCTTATCGTCTTTTTTCTTACCTGAACAATATCAGACTGTTTAATCTTTCCACTTATAAAAGCTGTTCCACATTTTCTTGATCATTTTTGTCACCCTTCAACCATCTCCATTTCTAACATATCTTTTTTTTCAGCTGGGGTGACCAGAACTGCATGCAGTATTCAAGATGTGGCTGTACCATGGATTTATATAGCAGCATTATAATATTTTCTGTCTTATTATTTATCCCTTTACTAATGGTTCCTAATATTCTTTTTTGACTGCCACTGAACACTGAGCAGATATTTTCAGAAAACTATCCACAATCACCGCAAGATCTCTTTCTCGAGTGACAAAAGCTAATTTAGCTCCCATAATTTTATATGTATATTGAAGATCTATTCTAATGTGCATTACTTTGCATTTAACAACATTGAATTTCATCTGCCATTTTGTTGCCCAGTCACCCAGTTTTGTGATGTCCCTGTTTAAGATTAAGACTTCATAGTCAGCTATGGACTTAATTATCTTGAATAATTTTGTATCATCTGCAAACTTTAACACCTCACAGTTTACCCCTTTCTCCAAATCATTTATGAATATGTTGAATCGTATTTGTCCTAGTACAGATCCCTGAGGGACAACTCTGTTTACGTCTCTTCATTCTGAGAACTGACCATTTATTCTGACCCTTTGTTTCCTGTCTTTTAATGATCCGTAAGAGGACCTTCCCTTTTATCCCTCATGTCTGCTTATTTTGCTTAAGAACCTCTAGTGAGGGACCTTGTCAAAGATATTTTGAAAATCCAAGTACACTATATCAACTGGATCACCTTTGTCTATATGTTTGTTGAACCCCTCAAGTCATTAGAAAATGTTGGTGAGGCGTGATTTCCCTTTAGAAAAGGCTCATGTTGACTCTTCCCCAACATATCATATTCATTTATGTGTCCCAGAATTCTGTTCTTTACCATAGTTTCAACCAATTTGCCTGGTACTGAAGTTAGGCTTACTGGCCTATAATTGCCAGGATCAACTCTGGAGCCTTTTAAAAATAATTGGCATCACATAAGCTATCCTTCAGTCATAAGGTACAGAAGCCAATTTAAGTGATAGGTTACATACCACACTTAGTAACTCTGCAATGTCATATGTGAGTTCCTTCAGAACTCTTGAATGAATACCATCTGGTCCTGCTGACTTCATATTGTTTAATTTATCTATTTCTTCCAAAGGCTCCTCTATTGACACCTCAGTTTGGGACAGTTCCTCTGATGTGTCATGTAAAAAGAAAGGCTCAGGTATGAGAATCTTCCTCACAGAATCTTCCTTCTGCAGTGAAGACCAATGCAAATAATTCATTTAGCTACTCCGCAATGGCCTTGTCTTCCTTGAGTCCTCATTTAGCACCTCTATCATCCAGTGGCCCCCGTGATTGTTTGGCAGGCTTCCTGCTTCTAATGTACTTTTAAAAAATTGCTGTTAATTTTTTGACTCTTTCTCTAGTTGCTCTTCAAATTCTTTTTTGTCCTGTCTAATTTTATTTTTACAATCGACTTGCAAGAACTTATGTTCTTTTCTCTTTTCCTCAGTAGAATTTGATTCCCAATTTTTAACAGATGCCTTTTTCCATTTCCATTCTCCAACTTCACCTCTGCATCCCTTCCTTAGATGACATACACCCAGTCAATATGCGGATATTTGAAATCGCCCATTATTATTGAATTTCCTGGTTTTAGCCTCTCAGATGTCCCTGAGCATTTCACAATCACCATCTCCTGGTCAGATGGTTGATATTATATTCCTACTGCTATACTCTCACTATTCAAGCATGGAATTTCTATCCCACAGAGTTGTGGCTCCAAGAGTGGGGACACAGATAGGGGTAAGGGGGCAGAGGCTGGGGCCACAGCTGGGGGCGGGTGTGGGGCCAGCAGCCAAGCAGGCAATGGGTCAGGAGCAGATAATAAACTAGATAGCTTACCCAAGGACACACATCACATCAGTGGAAGAGCCAGGAAAATACCCAGCTCTTTTGAATCCCAGTGCACTGCCTATCATCAAACTAATAGTCTAGTTCACTAGTACGCAATCTTATTGCATTCTTTGCAAAAGAGCACAAAATAGCAACAAAGAGTTATGTGAAAAATAAAAGGAATGTCACAAAAACCAGGCAGTCTATTGTTGTCAGGCTAATATGCCAGGAGTGCTCAAGTAGCCATGAGTGTCCTACCCATTGTTTCTATATTCTTGAAGAATTTATACATTCTGCCACTATTTCTCCATAGACGACAGACATAGCCAATGATGTTTAACAAAATGTATTAAACTCCTCAAGCATAATAAAGCATTTTCTCCCATTTCTTTAAGTATTTATGAGGGGTAGTTTTCAACTCTGACACTGAGGTGAGCCTTAAATGGGGTTCTCATTCCTTAAATCATCATTTAATCTAGAAGCATAAATTTTAACATAGTGTAAAAGTATCTGGTTTTCAGTTTTATACCGTTTGTCTGATTGCAGCTCTCAGTTAATTTATCACATTCTGTCATCTCCATCTTTACAAACTGCAATTGGGCTTTATGTTTAAACTGCCTGAACTACATTTTTAAGAGCTGTTATACATAGTCTATGAACTTTCCTATATATCTTCTACAAACTCCTTTCCTATGGTTTACTCTAATTCTGGAGAGCCTAACCATCCACAGTGATAGAGGAACTCCTTCTCCTGCATCCTGATGTGTGTTTGAAAAAGGCTAGGGGACCTCCTGAGGGTATTTTACAGTTTTCTCTCGTTTTTTAATATATCATGCTGTGTAGGTGCCAAATTAGTGCAGGAAAATTTGGCAAGCTCTGCCACATAGATTTAAGACACAGGCATGGTTGGCTACCTACCAGCAGGTATTTCACATCCTATAGCGAACAAATCAAGGCCTTTGGACTACTCAATTTATCTGATACCAACAGAAATCCCAGTGAAATGTACATTTACTGTGATGAGAGACTGGGAGTCTGGGACTACATTAATGGACTACAGACATTGCTAGATATTCTCTCACTCCATTTCCTCAGTGAAAATAATGTACCCTTTATTTTTATTTTGAACCCCCATTGCTCCTATAGAGGCATCTGTGCTAGTGGATGGAAGGCAACTCTGCTACTGTACATGATAGTGTCTGCCAATCTAAAACACCAAATAGAATGATATAGAAGCTCCATCATTGGAAGATATCCTGGACATATGCGGAATCAATTCACTTCCCAGGGATCTTGGCTAGCCCCCTCTATTTTCTGGGCTGTGCAAGATAGCCCAGCAGTGTGTGAATTGCAGATAGTTTACAACCAATGCTCCCTCTCCAGGGTGACTTTCTAACCTGGAACAGATGACAGCAGAACCCAGAGTATGAACCGTGCACCCACCATGTGCAACCACACATATAAAGCTGCTTAGTATGCCACTGCTATGTGCAACTATAAAATGCTAACTAAGGAGAACATGAACAGGTTGAGAATGATTGTGCAACAATGGAATAGACCATGAATTCCATTGGCAGTCTCTCTGGAAAATGTGGCTATTTAACTATATTGTTTCAGTGTGTCTGTGTGTTTCATTTGTTTGTTTATACAAACAGAAAGTGGAGAAAGCTTGACTGGTGTGTTGAATGAGTTGATTTCAGTTTAAATTCAAAACTATAATCCCAGATTATGAAGGTTGTAAGGAATTTTGTTATAAAGTACAGTGGTGGTATACTTTTGTTTGGCAGTAATTGCACATTCTTGAAAATAAATTTATAGCCAAGGTGTGTTAAAGCTCCTAAAACAGCTGAGCAGAAGCCATGTTCGAGGGAAGTAAAAATCTTCTGTGTTGTCCTGATTTGCAGATTAACCAACTGCCTTTGCATTCTTGATGAAGAAAGAGGAGCCATAGCATGACCTGAATGAATAATGCAAATATTTGTTCAAATTAAAAAGTAAATTTTGATTCACCTGTATTCAAAGCCATTTCTACCAGCAGTTGTGCATTTGAGTTTTACTATTACAAATACTTCAGAAAAGAGATTTTTAGCTGATAGCCATTGAAAGAGATTTGAAAATTGTAGCTAAATAGTGTACATCTCAATCTGTTAATTTTATAGTTAAAATATAATTTTGAAATGTACACTGTGCTAGTTATTTTCAATTCAAAAATAAATTTCTTCTAGACCAAAAAATAGCTCCCAAACAATACCACCATCACCACAGAATTATAGAATCATAGGTTTGGAAGGGACCTTTAGAGGTCTTTTAATCCAGGTCCCTACACTACAGGCAGTTCTAAGTATTCTGAGTCGAAAGAATAGTAAATATGGCAGGCGACCAGCTTGGCTTAATGGTGAAATCCTAGCGGATCTTAAACATAAAAAAGAAGCTTACAAGAAGTGGAAGGTTGGACATATGACCAGGGAAGAGTATAAAAATATTGCTCGGGCATGTAGGAAAGATATCAGGAGGGCCAAATCGCACCTGGAGCTGCAGCTAGCAAGAGATGTCAAGAGTAACAAGAAGGGTTTCTTCAGGTATGTTGGCAACAAGAAGAAAGCCAAGGAAAGTGTGGGCCCCTTACTGAATGAGGGAGGCAAGCTAGTGACAGAGGATGTGGAAAAAGCTAATGTACTCAATGCTTTTTTTGCCTCTGTTTTCACTAACAAGGTCAGCTCCCAGACTGCTGTGCTGGGCATCACAAAATGGGGAAGAGATGGCCAGCCCTCTGTAGAGATAGAGGTGGTTAGGGACTATTTAGAAAAGCTGGACGTGCACAAGTCCATGGGGCCGGACGAATTGCATCCGAGAGTGCTGAGGGAATTGGCGGCTGTGATTGCAGAGCCCTTGGCCATTATCTTTGAAAACTCGTGGCGAACGGGGGAAGTCCCGGATGACTGGAAAAAGGCTAATGTAGTGCCCATCTTTAAAAAAGGGAAGAAGGAGGATCCTGGGAATTACAGGCCAGTCAGCCTCACCTCAGTCCCTGGAAAAATCATGGAGCAGGTCCTCAAAGAATCAATCCTGAAGCACTTAGAGGAGAGGAAAGTGATCAGGAACAGTCAGCATGGATTCACCAAGGGAAGGTCATGCCTGACTAATCTAATCGCCTTTTATGATGAGATTACTGGTTCGGTGGATGAAGGGAAAGCAGTGGATGTATTGTTTCTTGACTTTAGCAAAGCTTTTGACACGGTCTCCCACAGCATTCTTGTCAGCAAGTTAAGGAAGTATGGGCTGGATGAATGCACTATAAGGTGGGTAGAAAGCTGGCTAGATTGTCGGGCTCAACGGGTAGTGATCAATGGCTCCATGTCTAGTTGGCAGCCGGTGTCAAGTGGAGTGCCCCAGGGGTCGGTCCTGGGGCCCGTTTTGTTCAATATCTTCATAAATGATCTGGAGGATGGTGTGGATTGCACTCTCAGCAAATTTGCGGATGATACTAAACTGGGAGGAGTGGTAGATACGCTGGAGGGGAGGGATAGGATACAGAAGGACCTAGACAAATTGGAGGATTGGGCCAAAAGAAATCTAATGAGGTTCAATAAGGATAAGTGCAGGGTCCTGCACTTAGGATGGAAGAATCCAATGCACCGCTACAGACTAGGGACCGAATGGCTCGGCAGCAGTTCTGCGGAAAAGGACCTAGGGGTGACAGTGGACGAGAAGCTGGATATGAGTCAGCAGTGTGCCCTTGTTGCCAAGAAGGCCAATGGCATTTTGGGATGTATAAGTAGGGGCATAGCGAGCAGATCGAGGGACGTGATCGTTCCCCTCTATTCGACACTGGTGAGGCCTCATCTGGAGTACTGTGTCCAGTTTTGGGCCCCACACTACAAGAAGGATGTGGATAAATTGGAAAGAGTACAGCGAAGGGCAACAAAAATGATTAGGGGTCTAGAGCACATGACTTATGAGGAGAGGCTGAGGGAGCTGGGATTGTTTAGTCTGCAGAAGAGAAGAATGAGGGGGGATTTGATAGCTGCTTTCAACTACCTGAAAGGGGGTTTCAAAGAGGATGGCTCTAGACTGTTCTCAATGGTAGCAGATGACAGAACGAGGAGTAATG
This sequence comes from Dermochelys coriacea, assembly GCF_009764565.3. Classification (NCBI taxonomy): domain Eukaryota; kingdom Metazoa; phylum Chordata; order Testudines; family Dermochelyidae; genus Dermochelys; species Dermochelys coriacea. Next base: position 149,248,298 of record NC_050068.2, read on the forward strand.
GTCTCAAGTTGCAATGGGGGAGGTTTAGATTGGATATTAGGAAAAACTTTTTCACTAAGAGGGTGGTGAAACACTGGAATGCGTTGCCTAGGGAGGTGGTAGAATCTCCTTCCTTGGAGGTTTTTAAGGTCAGGCTTGACAAAGCCCTGGCTAGGATGATTTAACTGGGACTTGGTCCTGCTTTGAGCAGGGGGTTGGACTAGATGACCTTCTGGGGTCCCTTCCAACCCTGATATTCTATGATTCTATGATTCTATTATCTAGTCCATCCCTGACAGGTGTTTTTCTAACCTGCTCTTAAAAATCTCTGATGACAGAGATGCCACAGCCTCCCTAGGCTATTTATTCCAGTGCTTAACTACCCTGTCAGTTAATGTGCAACCTAAACCTCCCTTGCTGCAATTTAAGCCCATTGCTTCTTCTCCTATCCTCAGAAGTTAACAAGAAATGTTCAACCTCCTCCTTCTAACAAACTTTTATATACTTGAAAACTGTTATGTCCCCTCTCAGTCTTTTGACCAGACTAAAGAAACCCATTTTTTTATCTTCCCTCATTTTTGTTGCTCTTCTCTGGACTTTCTTCCAATTTATTTGCATCTCTTTCCTGAAACCCAGAACTGGACACTCAGAACTGGACACAATAATCCAATTGAGGCCTAATCAGCATGCAATAGAGCGGAACAATTACTTTTCCATGTCTTGCTTACAACACTCCTGCTAATACATCACAGAATGATTGCTTTTTTTGCAACAGAGTTACTCTGTTGACTCATATTTTGCTTGTGATCCACTATGACCCCCAGATCCCGTTCTGCAGTACTCCTTTCTAGGCAGTCATTTCCCATTTTGTATGTGTGCAGCTGATTGTTCTTTCCTAAGTATAGTACTATGCATTTGTCCTTGTTGAATTGCATCCTATTTACTTCAGATCATTTCTCCAGTTTGTGCAGATCACATTGAATTTTATTCCTATCCTGCAGAGGACTTGCAAACCCCTCCACTCCCTATCTTGGTATCATCAGCAAACTTTATAAGTGTACTCTCCATGCCATTATTGAAATAATTGGTGAAGATACTGAACAGAACCAGACCCAGAACTGATCCCTGTGGGACCCCACTCAATATGTCCTTCCAACTTGACTGTGAACCACTGATAAGTACTCTCTGGGAACGGTTTTCCAACCAGTTATGCACCCACCTTATAGTATCTCCATCTAGGTTGCCTTTTCCAAGTTTATTTATGAGAAGGTCATGCCAGACAGTATCAAAAGTCGTATAATAGTCAAGATATACCACATCTAGCACTTCCCCATCATCAAAATCTGAACTGAGAATTGCAAATATTGCATCAATCTACTGAGCAAGAATTATTCACTGGATAAATTTATGTATAATTTCATATGATGAAAAAATTCCAGAGGTTTGTAATCTCTTCACAAAGGCTCCACTCCTGCAAACACTTAGGCTTAACTTTAAATAAAGTAGTCGCACTTATTTCAATGGAGCGACTCATGTAAAAAGTTAAGCTAATACATAAATGTTATCCAGAGCAAATCCACAAAGAAGTAAAATCCAAAAAAATTATTACAAATCATTCACTACATTGTTTATGATCTATATGATCTAAATATACTACTTTATTTTAAACATCAAAATGTTTCCACAATATTAATTTCTAGATATTGAATTTTAAAAAGGAATATACTGCTATGTGTTATATACATAATGAAAGAATCATTGAACCAGAGAAAGAGAGCAATCCCATGAGAATGACTCTACAGCCTGGTGGTTAGAGCACTCATGGGAGATCCAGGATCCAGCCTCTTGCTCCTATTATTTTTAAATTATTTATTCCCAGTGGGACAGCTTGAACATGAGAGACTAAGGGAACAGAATATCCCAGCCCAGTAGTTAGAGCACTCACCTGAGAGGTGGCAGATCTTTGTTCAAATCCCTTCTCCCCCCTCAGGCAGGAGGGGGGAATTGAACCTGGTTCTCCCAACTTAGTGCTCCAAACATTGGGCTGTAAGTTATGGAGGGAGAAGTCCTTCTCCTCTTCTAGCACTTAATATCAAGAGAGTGCCTGCAGCTGTAAATCCCAAGCATAAGGAGGCACCTTCCTGCCTCCCAGAATTAGGTGTTTGCCTCTAAAGTTATGTCTACACCATGAGATAAGGGTGTGATTCCCAGCTAGCATATACCTACTCACAATAGCTGGATGAGAGCTAGCACAAGTATTAATAGTAGTGTGGCCACAGTAGCAGGGACAGCACAGCTTAGCCATGTTGAGTATGGTTGCCCTCAGGGGTCAGGTGGATTTGTATTTGGCATAAGAACAGCCATAGTGCATTACACCAATGGTCAGTCTAGCCCAGTATCCTGTCTTCCAGCAATGGTTAATTTCCAGATGCTTCAGAGGGAGTAAACAAAACAGGCAATTATTGAGTGATCCATCTTCTGTCATCCACTCCCAGCTTTGGCAACGTAAGACACCCAGAGGATGAAGTTGCATCCCTGATTGTCTTGGTTAATGGCCACTGATGGACCTATCCTCCATGGACTTATCTAATTCCTTTTTTGAACCTGTTATAATTTTGGCCTTCACAACATCCCTTGAAAATGAGTTCCAAAGGTTGACTGTGTGTTGTTTGAAGTAATACTTTCTTTTGTTTTAAACCTGCTGTCAATTAATTTCATTGGGTGAGGTTCTTATGAAGGGGTAAAGAACTTTTCCTAATTCACTTTCTCTACACCAGTCATGATTTTACAGATCTCTATCATAGCCTCCCTTAGTCACCTATTTCCCATACCCCAATCATTTTTAGTGCTCTTCTCTGTACTTTTTCCTATTCTATTATATCTTTTTTTTTCAGATGAAGCAGCCAGAACTACACACAACATTCAGTATGTGAGCATACAATGGATTTATATGGTAGCATTATGATATTTTCTGTCTTATTATTTACCCCGTTCCTTACGTTTCCTAACATTGTTAACTTTTTTTTTACTGTCACTTCACATTTAGCAGATATTTTCTAGCTATCTACAATGACTCCAAAATCTCTTTCTTGAGTGGTAACAGCTAAACTAGAAGCCATTATTTTGTATGTATAGTTAGGATTATGATTTCAATACGAATAACTGTGCATTTATCAATAGTGAATTTCATCTGCCATTCTGTTGCCCAGCTTTGTGAGATCCCTTTGTAACTCTTCACAGTCAGCTTTGGACTTAACTATCTTGAGTAATTTAGTATCTTCAAATTTTGATAACTCACTGTTTACCCCTTTTTCAAGATCATTTCTGAATATGTTGAACAGTACTGGTCCCTGTACATAACCCTGGGGGACACCACACCTCTCCATTCTGAAAACTGACAATTTATTCCTATCCTTTGTTGCCTGTCTTTTAACGAGTTACTGAACCATGAGAGGACCTTCCCTCTTATCCCATGATTGCTTAGTTTGATGGTCCTTTGGTGAGGAACCTTCTCAAAGGCTTTCTCAAATTACAAGAACATTATACCCACTGGATCACCCTTGTCCACATATTTGTTTGATCACCTCAAATTATTCAAATAGATTGATGAGGCATGATTTCCCTTTACAAAAGCCATATAGACTTTTCCCCAACAAATCATGTTCATTTATGTGTCTGGTAATTCTGTTCTTTATGATAGTTTCGACCAATTTGCAAAGCCATGCTGCCGCTGGCTGTGGTACCAAAAGCCTTGCATGCAGGCTTTTGTGATCCCATTCTGAGGTGTCTATCTCTGCAATTTTAATAAACAAGGAGCATAGGAGCCAACTCAGGCTTTGAGTATTTTCTAGGTGCCTAAAAGTTAGGTGTGGCAACATGCTCAGCATCACCATTCCTAAGTTTCTTTGTGAATCTAGCTCTAACTGGACAGATTCAGCTTTCCATAGATCTGAAGAAACTCCACTGAAAATCCATTAAAAGAAAGGAGTACTTGTGGCACCTTAGAGACTAACAAATGTATTTGAGCATAAGCTTTCGTGAGCTACAGCTCACTTCATTGAAAGCTTATTCTCAAATACATTTGTTAGTCTCTAAGGTGCCACAAGTATTCCTTTTCTTTTTGCGAATACAGACTAACACGGCTGTTACTCTGAAACCTGAAAATCCATTGAAACAAATGGAGTAACTTCAAATTTATGTCAGTCTAAGAGAGGGAAGAATTTGGCTCTTGGTGTTTAAACCTATCTTATGATACTATTGAACACTGAGGGTTACTGGGCTGCTCAGTTTGACACACTGGTTTACAACAACAACTATGAACATATAACATACTGGTATCAGTTAGCTACTTTATCATCAATAAACATATGGTAGAACTTCCTTAAAGAACAGATTGAAAATTATGAAGCTACTCAGCCATCTGCGTTGTTAGGACTGCAGACATTAAACAGAATTTTTTTTAGACAAGTTTATAAATATGTAGGATATACAATTAGAAGTCATTTCTGACTAGACTAATAATATTTCATTACAGGGATAGGAATTGTATTATTCAAAGGACTGCAGTAAATTCCAATTTTATTTCTTTTCTATCAGATCATGTATATGTATTGCCATTTTCACTTATACTCTATGCTTAACATAAAACAAAAATTGAAATTAATTCTGTGTTCATGAAAACACCAAAGTCTGACAGTTCAGGAAACAAACTCCTCGTTAGCCACCTAGCATGTGTCCCTGGCCACTCTTCTCCATAAACATCCCTCAAAACTGTCTTGGGGAGACTCCACCACCAGATTTTCAAGGTAGCAAAATCTCCAGGCCTCTTCAGTCTCTGGCTCCAAGACTAAGTTTCTAAGACTATTAACTAGGGTACTGATTAAGGTAAAAGTGATTTATGATGTAACAACTGACATTTACATTGACATCTTTAGATGAAAAGCACTAAGTGTTAAACTTTTCAAACTGATTTATGAAACACATTTACAGTGGTCACATTTAAAAAGCTTTTACTAGTTTGAGATATTCCATTTTTATTTATATCAGTATTTGCCATTTGATGTTTAGAGAATCTCTCTCAAACAGGATCTTTCAAAATGTAAATGAACAAACAAACAAACCTTTTAGGGGCAAACATAATATAGGGAGTACTTTTCTCATCACTGAAATGGAGCCTCATTGAGATTAAAGACGGCATTTTTTAAATAGCAGAAAGCAGCACTACTTCCTGTAGTCCCTAGATTTATATGAATGTCTCACATTGCCATCCCAATCCTCAAACACAGTTTCCTACCAAATTTCATTTAATTCACAAACAGAACACTTTTTCTACTGTTAGGTAAGTTTCCTTTCATCAATGAACCATAAAAGAAAATACAAAATTAAGGACTAAACAAGATTAAAAGGTTAAAAAATCAAGTACTCTCCTGTTAGGAAATGTCAGAATCCATGTTAACCGTGCAACCTGAATTCAGCTTCCTTGTGTACATAAATTATGATGCAGTCTTCAATTACATGATCCCATATTATTATTTTACGTAGTACCCCGTCTCATTCAGTGTACAGGATTAATCTGTTCTGGACATGTTTGTGTGCTGGAGGAGTCTGATGTCTGCATGCTCCCGCCTCATTTGTTGCAGAAATTGAAAGGTTTGTAGTGAATGAGCCAAGGGACTGCAGGAAGAGAAAGAATGGTCTTGTGGGTAGGGCAACTGAATGCTGCCCTGGAGATTTGGACTAGATCCCTGCATCTGACACAGAGTTCTTATGTGATACTGGTCATGTCACTTAAACCAAAAGTTTCATATAGTCATTTCAGCTTTAATCAAAGGCTATACCATAATGCATATGCACGGGGCGGGGGAGGGAGGAGTGGAATCATTGTGGAATTTTCTAACTTGAGAATGTTTGACTTTTCAACCTTTTAATTCTTTTTGATCCTTACATTTTTCTTTGTGAATTTGCTGAGATTTTTATAGAATGAACATTTTATATATGAGCTATTTAAATAATAAAGCTCTTACACATTTGTTGCATTGAATGCTTATTTTATTGCTGTTATCTTGTGCAGTTCCATACTTCAGTCAGTGCCATGCTGACCAATTTAGTAAAAGTAATTAAATTTAAAAAGTTATTTTTAATTTAACAAGTTTACTGTAACTTCTAAATGACTTATTTTTAAAAATTGCATAACCAAAAACTGAGTAGGGACTCATCTCTGTAACTTCCCATCTTTTTAAAAAAGGTAAATGTTCAGAAATTTGTAAAACCCAATTTGGAGGTATCATAATCTACATGAAAAGGAGCTAGAATTTTGTAGCTTATTTTCATGGAACCCTTTTTGAGGAAAGTAACAAAACAATAACCCTTTACAAAGAAACAACATAATTTTCCCCAGGCCAAACCCAAAGGAGTTTAGCTGGAGCTGATCCAAACCCAACATGTTTTCTTCACAGCTCCTCCTGGATCCCTTCATGTAACAATGTCATGAGAGTCCAAGGGAAATCAGTTATCCAAGATAGCTGTTGCCATGACAACCAGAAAATTCTGATACTACCTTAATTATAGTCTTGCTACTGTAAGACCATAATAAAATATACGGTGCATTTTATAAATACTGTACTTTTACATATGAATAGCCCAGTTCCTGAGGCCTCACCAATTCTCAGGTTATAGGAATGAGAGACATTGAAAGAAATCTAGACACTAGAGCAGTGGTTCCAAACTTATTCCGCTGCTTGTACAGGGAAAGCCCTTGGCGGGACGGGCCAGTTTGTTTACCTGCCGTGTCCGCAGGTTTGGCCAATCGCGGCTCCCAGTGGCTGCGGTTCGCTGTTCCAAGCCAATGGGAACAGCTGGAAGCGGCAGCCAGTACGTCTCTCGGCCCACGCTGCTTCCAGCAGCTCCCATTGGCTTGGAGCCACGAACCGCAGCCACTTGGAGCCACAATCAGCCGAACCTGCAGACACGGCCGGTAAACAAACCGGCCAGGCCCACCAGGGGCTTTCCCTGCACAAGCGGCGGAACAAGTTTGGGAACCACTGGACTAGAGGATGTAGGTAGCATAGTATCTAGAGCCAAATTTTGCTATTGAGCCAGCATGATGCTACCCTGTATGTAGAAGTAAATCAGAGATCCTAAATTCTTGTGACCATTAAAAATTTCATGGTACAATTCACTTCAAAAATGGTTGAATTTCAATGGGTCTACTCAACTGGATAAAGTTACAGACATGCTTAAACATTTGCTTAAATGGGACCAAAATCTTTAAGATTCTGATCCTACAAACATGCATATGCTTAACTTTAATCATGTAAGTAGTCCCACTGAGTCAAGTGCTAATGTCTTAAGTGTTTGCAGGATCAAAGACTATTTTTTTAAAAGAAGGAATTCCCATAATTTGAAATGGAAACAATGATCATTTTGGTATGAGTTAAATTCTATGCTTTTGTATTCATTTTGTTGTCTCTGTAGCAAGAGTTTTCTATTAAAGAAGTCCCAGTAGGTTAAATCATCCCCTCCTACACAAAACCTGAGCTGTGTGCCAGACTAAGGAGAGATAACAGAGATGGAATTTACACACAAAATTGAACTACAGGTCAGAAGCCAGTAATATAACCCTCTGCTCCATCACACAGATGCTGCTTCATCCATGTGTGAAAAGTCACAAACTGAGGCCCTGAACTTGCAATGGGAGCCACACATGTGGGCTCTGTGCAGGTGGGCTTTTATTCGTTTCATTAAAACACAGAATGCATCTATTTAACATTTCAAGTATTTTATTTCAACATTACATGACTGCAACATTGCAAGACTTAATAACTGCTGTTATCTGCTACCTGTGACAGTTTGTTCAGTTCCTGAAGTTGCACCTCCCCCAGTGGAGGATGGCCTTTGGTTTCTGTAGCCACATAACATATGCTTAGATTGCAATAGCAGCTTCTTCACACGAGTACATGGTTCCCTTTGCAGGACTGGGGCCTACATCTGCATAACTGCAGTTACCATAAACCTCTCTCCCTAGTTCCCAAGCTGCCTCATTACTTGGGCCTAAATAGGACCAATCTTCAATCTCACGGTATGCATGGGACTCAGAGACTTCCCACCATAGAAGTTCATCTGCAACTTTCCCTCATTGGTCCACCACAGCTTAAGTGATGCAGACAGATTTGTGCATCTGCGTTGAAAACAATCCACTATATATGTTTCCAGCTCAGGTCAAGGATTTTGGTGCACAAGGAACACATTTTAAGTTGGTAAGGGACAAAATATTTGTTTTCAAGCTTCTCAGAGAAAATCAGAAAGAATCTTAGGGGGTACTTCTACATTTATAACTATAAAAACAGACTCTCCACTCGAATTCACCATCTTTTGAAACACAGTGATCATTTTCATAATCACTTTGGCATATTACTAACATTTTGTAAAGATTTTGTGCTGTATTATAATAAGCAACACATGACAGACATAAAAGATGCTGACATTTTTATAGCAGTGAATTGATTATTAATCTATTCAATAAACAATTACTTTCCAGGAGTCTCAAGGCTATGCATTTATAACTCATGAACTAGACACGTAGCTGTAGCCTGCATTTCCAATGGAAACAGACACTAATAAAAGTGAATTCCTGATCAAATTCAAAACAGTATCTGTGAATAATTATTTAAAATGTGATGTGAATATTTTATACATTTTTGTTTCTTTCTTCACTTTAGTGGTCCTAATTGAGTCTTAATTTTTATTTATTAATTTCATTTGGTCCCATCCAGATTTTCTTTGCATATTCAGCATCATATTCTTTTTTGCATTGCCCTCATCCACATTCAAACACATGATTAATTAATCCTTAAGAGACTCTTCAGATTTATAGGAAAATGCTAAGAATATATTTCTCAACTGGTTAAGGACTAGAAATGCACAGAAATTATACAAACCCCAACTTGAAACACACATGAGAGAACAAATAAGTGCCCATTACCTCTCTGTTAGGTAAGGCTGAATAGGCCAACTGCTATCTAAATATACAGGTGCATAGTGGCACTGGGCTCAGAATTTAATGGATGCATACCAAGGTAGAAATTTTTAAATATATTAATGAGACTTGTTATTTTTACTTCATCTGCTAAATATATTTATTTAGATATGCATATTCTTTAAACAAGTGAGTGCTAGTACAAGCTTACCGAAAAATGGATCAGATTCTGATATAAAGGGACTTGCTTGAATGAACAGTAAGGAAGCTAACCCACGCCCTGATGATGCCTTTCCTAATGTACCAAAAGAATGATAGCAGGGCATACACTCTGGAATTTTTCCCATGAGAAATGAAGCTAATTACTGCCCTTTCACTTGACCCCCTGAGCATTGGTAGTGATCTTAAACAGCAAATATAATATTAGTTGTTCTAGGGAAAATAAATATTTAACTAACGGGCCTCAAGAAAACACAAAAGTTTAAAACCATGGGTGAAATCCTGATCCCATTGAAGTAAATAACAAAATCCCCTTTGACAACAATGGGGTTAGCATTTCTCCCCAAATCTTGAAAACTCTCCCATTATCCTGGGATGCTATAGAAGGAATGCAAAGGAATTAAAGCCCATCCACATACATGGATTGCTGTATCAAGGCACAACCCCGACTTCAGCTGAACTCCACACAGACACAGGAGATTGCTGGAAAACAATTTACAAGACCAAGGTCTGACACAATAGCATGACGTTTTTTTAGCATTAACTACAGTACATATATATTTAAGAAACTTGTTGAAAGAGCAGCTAGGCATGTCCTCCCCTCATCCCATCTCCCCAGAGTTTGGTTCTTGTTCCGATTGCTAAAAGCTAAAAGCTAGCCACTTTTGTAAGAAGACTGTTTCAGCATGAAGAGTTTGTATTAGGAAACCTATCCATGTTTTCTGGAAAGTGGCTGTTATTCAGTGCTTTCATTCCAATTGCTTTAATTTTACTTTGTTCTAGCCTCCTATCCAAGGCCATCGGGATAATGTCCCTTATGCGGTGTTTGTAAATTAATACAGTTTTAATTAAAACTAACTAAAAATACTCTAGTTCATTACATTATATTTAGCTTGGAAACATCATACCTTTTATAATTACATAGAAATTAAGCATTAGCAACAACCAATACAATTCTGTAAATTAGCTGATCTACTTGTAATAGGCAATCAAGCACACAAATTTCTAGCACCTCATTTTCCTTTATGAGAAAAAATGCAGAATAAAATTTTCTACTTTCGTTTTTATGGGAAAAAGAGAACAATTTAGATTAGAGTCAAGATTAACAATGTCTTTATCCAAGTCTTACAATTCGTTTTACTTTGAAACACCCAGAAACATAGTTAAACTGATCAATCATTTCCTCCCAGAAAAGGCTACTTTATGTTTCACCACTGACCTGGGTTGCTTTTTTGTTTGCTTTGCTTTGCTTTATTTTCAACAAAAGCTAACTTCTATAAATACAAAATAGCGGTTATCTTCTACAAGTTTTCAAGTAAAACATGGTTTGATAATGGGCAATTATAATAAAACACCTGCTGCTGAGAAGAGACCGTTGTCAACATCTAATTTGAACAACAGTTTCAGTGATTTTGGAAAATGAACAGTAACTGGGCAGTCACTTTGCTAAGCAAACTAACCCACAGGCAACTTACCAAGGTTGTCCACAGAACAAGTAGGCTAGAACAGAAGTGATTGTTTTGCCATGAGCTGGGAAAATGTTACTAAAGGCCAAGTTTACATAGTTATTGCTTCCAAGCAAACAGAAGCAGCAGTTCCAGAATCATTTGTCATAAATTACCTAATAGAATGAGCCCATCCATAAAATCCTTTGCCGAAATGCTGTCATTCCGTGCGTACCAAATAAATATAAATTTAGGAAAGTGAAGGGAAAAACAATCTAAATACAGACAATATTTATTTGCCAGAGTATAAATTATGCTATTGATTTAATGAATCTATATTTCAAGTAAGTCCCTCTCATAATAATGGGACACTAATTATATCAACAGATTGAACAAAGCCACTAGGTTGAAAAACAAAAAACAAAAACATAAGAAAAAATGCATCTGGCATTGACTCCTACAATACTAGACTGCTTCAGATTATAATGAAAGCTTTCCATCATGCTGACACACAAGCTAAAATACTATCAATGCAAAATTATCCTAACTGTACAAGTGTGAGAGCAGACTTTAGTGTCTGAACATATAGAACTGGTACCGACATAATATCTGTGAACTAGAAATAATGGGCTTTTGTGTTACATAGACTCCAGCACTTCAGATGCAACAATTGTTTAATAGTATTGATTTGAAATTGTGTATCACAAAAGATGGTTTTAAAAGAAATCTGTAAATAGTTTATAGTTATTACATTCAAACAATTCATGCAGTAACAAGGTGATATGAAGAACAAACTCTACCTCTCCAGTTGATGCCTCTCTCTTTTGTACTCCATGTGAGATTTCATGCAAAAATTGCATGCAATAATTCCAGACGTGATCCATATGAAAGGTAAAAAAATGCTAATCAGATAGAAGAAAGTTGTCCTAAACTAATCTTTAGCCAGAGTCAGCAGATAGTGTATGAGTTTTGTAGCCACCAAAGAGATATGCATTCATGATTCATAGGAAGACATGCTCTGGGGGAAGGATATGGTTAAAGGACAGGACTGGGAGTCATGACATCTGCGTTCTACCTCAGGCTACACTACAAATTACAGACTTCTGCTAAGACCAGTTCACTTTAAGATATCTATGTCCATCTATATAAGGGAATAATGATACTTCTCTACATTCTATGGATGATACTGGTCTTATTCATAAATATTTGGGAAGGACCTTAAAATCTTCCCTTGTAGGTATTGTAAAAGTGCAAAAAGTATTATTATGGGTACAACTGGTATACTTCAGGATGCCTGACACTTCCCATTATATGATCCTATTTTAATTTCTTATAATGTTGCCAAATTAAAGACGGTAGGCTGAAATTTCCCATCTCTTGTGTCTGCCTCAGGGTCTTTTTATTTCTCTCCCTCTGCCGCCCCCTCCTCACACCCCCAAGGAAAAGTTTAAGTTAAAATGGTTCAGTCTTTTCTGAAAAATGAGATTAGGGAAAAACATTCTTTTCCACATGTTCAAAAAACTCTTACAACTGCTTTGCTGAACCTCCATGCTTTGGAACAAGGGCTTCCAAATTGGAAGGGAGGAGGATAGCTGTTATATCACTACTGTACCTTTTGTTGTTCCCCTGGGGAAAAGAAATATAAAAATTAAAAAATCCCAGTTTGTACATGCTCAGAGACTTGTTTGAAATTGGCAGCTAAATTCTCTGAACAGTCCATCTGTACTGTGTGTAACACAACCCAGAGCTCCAACGCCCAAGTAGGACTTTCCCTGCAACAGATGTCCTGGTTCCTGCAGGATACTGTGGTACTGGCACAGGAACTGAGAGCAGAGAGAAACATGTCTCCCCAGTGCTATCAGTGTTCCCCTGCTGATGCCCATGTGGCCTGGATGACGAGGCCACTAGACTTTCACACAATCGGAACAAGAACCAAACTCTGGGGAGATGGGATGAGGGGAGGACATTGGAAGCTGGGATGGGGACAAGGGAAGAGATTGATCAGATAAGGAGCCAGTTTGTAGTGGGGACTGGGACAAGCAGCCTAGATTTGGGGGGGGTCTGGGACTTGGATGGAGAGCCCAGAGAGTGAAACTGGGATTTCAGGGACTGCTAGGAGACTGGATCTCTGACATGGAGCCTGGGATTGGCTCAGTGAGGATAGTGGGATAAGCAGCTGGGGTTGTGGGGATTAGAGAGAGGGTTGTGAGGTGTCAGTACAGAAGGAGTCAGGCTTTGAGGATATAGGCAGAATGGTCTTCGCCCACTAGAGTAACCTTTCCTCCAGAACCTGGAATGGAATTCAAGACTTCTACTGAGTTCACCATTCCTTTGTTGCCAGCAAGTATCTGGCAAAATGTGTGTCTCATCCTCCTTTATTTGCTGGCCCGCTTAGAGGATGGCAACCTACTAGAGCTCCATTAGCTCCATTGGCAGAAGTCTCTGCACTGGAACTAAAGTTTCCCACCCTGCTGTCAACCCATGTGGAGATCAGTAAGATTTCCCATGCTGGAGTCTTTTTTCCCCTCCCTTTCCATTTTTAAGAACCTAGGAACTAATTCACAAATATCACTCAATGCTACAACTGAAGTGTGCTTTGAACATAAAAAAGATGCCAAATGGAAAAAAAAGGCCATAGCTGTCTCTCATTGGGAACCTGAGATAAATGGATATTTTAGTTGTCTGTGTCTCTGCCTCAACTCCCCAGCTGTAATACGAGCTCATTCCCCTCATCTCACAAGGGTGTGGTGAAACTAAATATATTAATAAGTATGAACCACTCAGGTATTGTAGTGGTGAGCGTCACTGGTAAGCCAATTAATAAGTATCCATTTACAGCTGGGTTTGAATAGTATGCAGTAAGAAAGATGTGACTACAATGAGGATAAAAAAATAAACAGCTGCTCAGTAAGTGAGAATGTCCATTCTGTTTACTAAATGAGGAAAGGGTCTGATGGAAAAAAATTGTATGTGATAATGTAATGAAAGTCTTTATCATGTGTATTCACATGGGAGACAAAATAAGGTTACACAGACACCCTTTATTCTGGCATTTCTTAATGTTTGAATGCTTGACTTTGCAACTGTATTCTTTTATTGTAGTTGTATGCAATGCTACCTAAAATAATCCATCATTTATAAAGGAGAATAGATTCTGTATCCATAGGACCTCTTTAATTTAACCTCATTAAGTTAACTGTGGATTTTACTTGAACTTTCATGAAAAATAAAGTCAAAAAGAAAACCCACACCAGAAATGAAATAGTTGCCATAGAGACATACACTCTTTCAATCATGTTGAATACAATTAGAACTAATAAATATTCAGTTCAGCACAGAATCATTTACCTTTTTTATGAAACATTCCAACCTGAAAGATTCGACTTATCTTCCAATTTGGAGAGAAGTCTTTCAAAGAACAGTAAATGGACTAATCAAAGAGGTTAAAGGTGTGATCAGAGATGATTTGAGCCACAAAGTAGAGAAATGAAAGCATGTGCAATTTTGTTTTAGCCCATTCTGTACCTCACAAAGCTCAACAGCTCAGAAAGACTCAGGGGGCTAGTCCTTTTTTGTAGGAGTAGCATCTATTTTAGTGGCCAATGAAGAAAAAGTGTCAGTATTTTACATATGTATTCAAAAGCAACATATCTTGCTTGGTCAGAGGAATGTTATACAATAAGGATACTAAAGCAATTAATTTATAAAGGGAATGAAACATGAAATTAAAAGAGTAACTTTGGACAGAATTTGCTGTTGTGATACACAATGGAATCTTCTGGTTACAAGCTATGGGGTGGCAATACTGAGACCTCGCCATTTTATTAAAATAACATTAACAGACAAATGTGTCTTCAGACTAAATCAGAACCATCTGTCAAATTTTTTTCTAATTGTTACAGGTGATGTGGAGTAATTAAATAAGTCTGAAATAACATCGGAGGTGGTACTTCCTTTGGAATAATTCACTCGGGCATACTTGTCACTTGTGACATTCCCACATAAATCCAGATGTAGCACATTTTATATAGATTAATTTGATTTGAATATGAGAAATTTTTTTAAAAGAGTAGTTTCACCCCCCAAAAAACCTGTTATAAATGTCATTTTGAGAAACTTTTTAAAAAAAGCAACACTCACAAGCCTAAGAGAAGCTTAAATAATGGCAATTTAGAATTTTAAATGTGAGAAAACTTAACAATAAGAGTAGCAAGGAAGACAAAAATTATTCTGAAACAAACACAGAGAAACCAGGCAGGTGAGAACTACATGATGTAACTCTGGAGATGGCAGAGTTGGGATACTCCCAAAGCTATCTCAATATATATGATAATTACAGACATACAGCATATTTAATCACTGCATAATTGATATAGAATCATAGAATCATAGAATATCAGGGTTGGAAGGGACCCCAGAAGGTCATCTAGTCCAACCCCCTGCTCAAAGCAGGACCAAGTCCCAGTTAAATCATCCCAGCCAGGGTTTTGTCAAGCCTGACCTTAAAAACCTCTAAGGAAGGAGATTCTACCACCTCCCTAGGTAACGCATTCCAGTGTTTCACCACCCTCTTAGTGAAAAAGTTTTTCCTAATATCCAATCTAAACCTCCCCCATTGCAACTTGAAACCTCCCCCATTGCAACTTGCAATATAACTGGCATGAATGTCCCAAACATTGCCCCCTCCACATTACATTGTCCACTATGTCAACTCCTATTCTTACTATAGCCATAATCATATAGCAAGAGAACTGTAACACAGGAGGAATGGGCAGAAATGTGCCATGTGTGGCCAGAAATGTGCCATGTGGTGGTGGTGGTGGTAGGGTGCCCCCATACCTAGTAGCCCCCCATACCTAGTTAGCCCCTGAAGGTGGGAGACCTAGGTTCCTGTTCCAAATCAGAGTCTCCCACCTCCCAAGGAGTACCCTAACAACCAGGCTATCAGGCCTTTGGGGGCACCGCCACTTGAGATGAGGAGCAGATGGTGGTGGCCCCCTAAGGCCCACTAAGTGAAGGGTGTTGGGTGTGCTCTGAGCATACCTACTGGATTGGGTGCTGCAGGCAAATTGTGGGAAGGAAATGCCTAATGTGTCAATCTCAACAAGGCTGAAGTGCCAAGCTACTTGAAGCCATTAGGACTTCAGCTGCTTTGCATATACTTACCAGAAGAAATGTAGGTGTCTATGAGACTTTACTGGCAGAAACTTGGATACCTAGGCAATTTAGGCATCTACAGCATTAAGGACAGCTGAGCAGGAATTTTGGGAATGACAGTAGTTGGATTTAGGTGCCTAAATCCCCTTAGTGAATTCATCCCCACCATTCTAATTTTCTGTTACTCTTCAGCAGACCTTTTATTAACACATTGTCTAGAATTCCCTAATTGCATCTGCCATGTTAACGGTTTTATTATGCACAGTGGCATCTCTGTCTTGGGAAATAAGTACGGAGCCAGTGGGGATGGAAAGCGAAAACGGACTGGGGGTTGGTGGGGAGAATAAATCAGCTTGGATGTTCACATTTCAATTTCTGTTGGGAATGAAAGAGGGAGTGGGAAATCAAGAAACGAGTACAAGTAAATGTGAAAACACTTATTACTCAGGATCAGATTGTGGATCCTTTACTCATAATGACTATAGTAATCCCATTGACATCAATGGGATTATTTATGGAGTAAGATATTATTCAATATGTGCAAAGGAGGTAGAAGAAAGCCCTGAATAATTTATTTTCCTTACAATATGTAGGAGTGTATATGTGGCAAGTATTGTTGATGCCTTCCCTCCCCACCCCTGCTTTTTTTTTTTTTACAGCTAGAGATGCTGTGTCAGAGATTAGACATTAAAGATGTGTAAATAAGAATTACCTAATATATTTACTAGTAGACAGAGATAATAATGGTAATATTTATTATGGACTGTAACGTTAAAAATGGTTATTCCATACTCCTTGTGCCAGACACAGGCTGATTTGTACAACTTAAATTGAGAAGCACTTAATTCAATACCTTTTAAACTATTTTAAACTGATTGCTTTTAAAATACGTGTGCAAGTCTACCAAATGTTACTCCACATGAGATTTTCAAGAGCACCCATGTGAGTTAGGCATCTAACACTCATTGACTTTCAATGTTTATGGGAGCTCCTAGATAGAATTTCTTTCTTATAACAGTCTTTTTTCTTTAATAACTATTAGTAGCACTTCCAGCTGAAAAGATATCCTCAAGAAACACTGAAATGAGGGCAGCTTAAAATATTAGTGATGAGAGACCACTGGGGGAAAAGAACTTCTCATGGTATTATTGCTTTATTGTTACACTTTGGCTTCCACTGTAAAAGATACTGGATGTCACAAGACAATTTCCAGAGGGGAGGTATTCTGTCTTGTACTTTTCTCCCTCCCTGATTACTTCAATTTTGTACTTCTCGGTGCTCAGATAAATGAGAAAGAGAAGCTGCACCCGCCCTCCCCTTAGGTTTTTCAGCAATGACAATTTTGAGTTTCATCAGTTTAGAAGACACCTTCATTTAATCTGTGCATGGGAAGATAGATCATTTCTTAAACTACTCTCAAAGGTTTACGGGCCTGTTTCAAGAAACTAGACTATATTTGTTAAGCCTGTGCCTGTAGATTATTTAATAATGTTATTCCTAACAAAATCAAACATCGTGCATACAATATGCAGAGAGCAAGCCACTAAAACTCATGAAGAATCATTTTCTTCCAGTACTCTCAGAGTGCTGGGTCCCGTATCCAACTGCGATAAAAATGACAGATGAAAGATTGCAGGCACAAATGTAACAATTCTTGGTCTTTAAGGTTTTAATGATAAACTTCCAACCAGGGGAACTTCATTAAAACCAGACATACAAAGTACAGCAGGTTTTCAAGAGTCTATGGCAGAGTCTGAGATCAAGGTTTCTTATTTTTTTTATAATTAGCCTTTTTAGATTTAGCTGTTTTTGCTAGAGGGAAATTTTAGTCAGAGTTAGCCTGCTAATTGTCTGGATATATTCTCATTTGGAGGGTCAGAGCTCATGATGGGAAATTGTCACTTCTTTTATCTGTCTCCAATTATGATTTTTCCTCTTTTATCTGTCTCCAATTATGATTTTTCCTCCACTGCTTATTTCATGTGTGCGTAGGGGGGTTAAATATTGCATTTACTACTGCAACTTTTTTTCTTCAACTGTGGAATACTTACTAGTGTTGTCTCCTGATATAAGAGATGGAAATATTTACTCTAAGGATCTGCACTGTATTGACTCTTTACTGCCAGTAATGGGAAGGTGGGTGTACAGACTCATGTCCTGGCAGAATTTGTTTGGCATAGCCCTTAGAGAGGTTGTTGTGCTTTATTTTTAAATACAGCACTCCAGGCCCTGTAGGAATTGATGGTAAGTGTGAAGAGGAAAAAAGCAAGGTAGATGATGGGAAATAACTTTAAATTGTTTAAAAGTTAGGATCAGCACCACCATTTTTGATAATTACAATTGTAACAAAGCTGCAGCTTTTAAAATCTGCAGAAGATGCTGGGGAGGGCCTGGACTATTTCTATTCTCTGGCTATTTCAGATGCCAAAACAGTCCACAGGGTTGGCTGCAGCTGAATTGTAAGTCAGGACACACATGTAGCTCAAACTTCATTGCACCATGACCCCCTTCTGACAACAAAAATTACTACACGACCCCAGGAGTGGGGACTGGAGCCTGAGCCCATTCAAGAACTGATGCCCTACACCAAATGCAAGCCATACCACTCTGGGCAGGGGGGGCAAAGTTGAAGTCCAAGGGCTTTGGCCCTGGGCAGTGGGGCTCAGGCTTCGGCCCCCAGCAAGTCTAAGCCAACCCTGGCAACCCCATTAAAATGGGGTTCCGACCCATAGCTTGAGAACTGCTGCTGGGGTCTAGCTGCTCTAACCTGCACAAAGGGCTGAAGTGTCCACTGGCAAAGTCTATAGAAGTGAAGGAGTACTTGTGGCATCTTAGAGACTAACAAATTTATCTGAGCATAAGCTTTTGTGAGCTACAGCTCACTTCATCCGATGCATGCCGTGGAAAATAAAGTGGGGAGATTTTATATACACAGAGAACATGAAACAATGGATGTTACCATACACACTGTAACAAGAGTGATCAGGTAAGGTGAGCTATTACCAGCAGGAGAGCGGGGGACGGGGGAGAGGGGGAACCTTTTGTAGTGATAATCAAGGTGGGCCATTTCCAGCAGTTCTCAAGAACATCTGAGGAACAGTCTGGAAGGGTGGGGGGGGAATAAACATAGGGAAATAGTTTTACTTTGTGTAATGACCCATCCATTCCCAGTCTTTATTCAAGCCTAAGTTAATTATATCCAGTTTGCAAATTAATCCCAAGATTAATTAATTAATCAGAAATCTCTCGTTGGAGTCTGTTTTTGAAGCTTTTTGTTGAAGAATTGCCACTTTTAGGTCTGTAATCGAGTGACCAGAGAGATTGAAGTGTTCTCCGACTGGTTTTGGAATGTTATAATTCTTGATGTCTGATTTGTGTCCATTTATTCTTTTACGTAGAGACTGTCCAGTTTGGCCAATGTATATGGCAGAGGGCATTGCTGGCACGTGGTGGCATATATCACATTGGTGGATGTGCAGGTGAATGAGCCTCTGATAGTGTGGCTGATGTGATTAGGCTCTATGATGGTGTCCCCTGAATATATATGTGGATTCAAAGCCATGTTTGCACTTACACTTATTACCTGTGCCCAATTCCGTTCAGGCACAAGGCCTCTTTAATTCCACCCTCCATCAATTCATATTTGCTTTTTTCCTATATTCTTTTGGGGGGTTTTCTAGTATTGATTGTATACAGGCTTAAAACAATCCCCAGCGTGGTACCCGTTCCTGTATTCACCAGGGCAGCAGGATCTTCCTGCAGACAGTTTTTGTCTTACACACAACATGTCTGTGAAAATATTCAACCTCACAGTATTATAAAACAACCAGAAACAAAATAAAACCAACTCAACTACCTTTTCTACCTCATCACAAAACAGCTAGTGTTACTATTTAATTTTTGCAGTAGACAGAATGTCCAACTCTTTACAGAAATCACAAAAATCCTGTTCTTTTACCAGGCAATACAATTCAGATATGAATATAAGTTCAATTTTGCCCTTCTTAGTCCCCTGACAGCAATTGTGTCTTAGCTTAGTGAGCTCTTTCTAATTATACCTAATATGACCACATTTGAGAACACAACAAAGTAAATCAGTAACGCTTGATTTTTTTAAAAGTGTTATATTGATCATATCTCTAATGTATTTTTCAGAAATTAGTTACCCTTTAGATCTGGTATTATTTATATTATACTTGTACCTAGGACTGAGATCAAGGCTCATTGATGAGATTGTGTACACGCCCATCATGAGAGAAAGTCCCTGTTCTGAAATATTTACAATTTAAGTTGAAGAGGCAGAGAAAAGGTGAGTGAAAGGAGATAAGGATTACACAAGTTTTACCAATGGGGAACTGAGACACAGAGCTTAGATGACTTGCCCAAGATCACACATGATGTTTGTGGCAGAGCCAGGAAATAAAATACATCTCCTCTGTCCCAGCCCTCCACCTTAAACACAATTCCAGTAAGTACCAAAAATATTAAGTACCACAGCACATTTAAGCAAGATGCAAACAGAGTCTAGAATGATGTGCAAAATCAACAGCTTCTTTCCTTAAAATTGATTTCTCTCTTATTTGAGTTCAAGAAACAAAACTAAGTAAAGACACAACAGAATTCTAAACTTTTTAATGATGGAAAGGTTAGATATTGTTAACTACATACAACTAAAACTTTGAAATGTTTTTCTTGCTTTTAAAGTAATTTTATTTATTGTACCCTTCAAATTATAAAAAAAAGAGTTTTTATTACTTCAAAATCTCGGAAGAAACAACTTGCCATCCTAACACAATAACTGCAAAATGCACAAGTTTATGTTGATAAATTTGGTTCCAAAAGAAAATCACAACCTAGAAAGAGCAGTTTAGCTTTTTTTTTTGCTCAAAGCTCTGAAATCAGCTGCCAATCTCTTGACTGCAAACAAAATGAAACCTGGGATAAAAAAACATAGGAAAAATCCAATTTCTGTTCATACAGATTACCAAGAAAGCTTACATTTTCATAGCTAACAGATGCCTTACATAACTTCCTGCTGCAAAAGAAAAAATAGAGCCCTGCCTTTAAGCTCCATTGTCTGTAGAAGTATCATAGTTTCACCAAAAAAGTATTGTACAAAAGGGGAATTGAATTTGGGGTCAAGATCACTATTGAACATGGGTTAAAAAACTTCACGCAAATTTGGGTATTTGGATTTTCATTTAAAATAACTTGGCTATACCTAGGCCAGGTCAATGAAACATTTAATAGAGACTGTGTGTGTAATACTTCATCCTGAAGATTGCTTGAGAGCTTACCATGCAATCATAAGACTTTAAGTTTAAAGCCTTCATTTATACTGCACATTCTAACTGCATTAGGAGGGAAAATTGATTGCTCATTTGTTGCAAAATTAGTCTTGGGCACTGAAAAAAAGGGTAGGGTTGAGATTTATTTATCAATTAAAAGGAATCTGGCCCCACTGCACATTCTAGAATAGTTCTTGATTATGGCATTGACCAACAGCCCATCTGTTCCATGGAGAAATAAATCTTCTGGGATGTGGAGGCCTAGGGAACTAGAAATGGTCTTCTTTTATTTTGGGGGAGGCAGAAGAAGGGAGCAGGAACTGGGTTTGAATGCAGGGCACTTGGAAAAAGGAGAGAAGCACACACTGACTGTAAAACTTACTCTGAGTGACATCTCATGCACAAGGGGCTGCACCTGGGCCAGTGCACCTTTCCCCCAACCCCCAAAAAACACTCTGACCTGTGGAGCCAACAAGCCAAAGGGAGGAAGCAGGAGTGAGTGGATGAGGTTCAGTGGCCTATGATGTATAGGAAATCAGACTAGATTATCATGATGGTTAACCTTAAAGCGTATGAGATCCCAGTGGATCATCTTTAGAGGAACCAAACCCCTAGCGCATCAGCAGGATATCCAAGCACCATTGAAAGGTGGCCACAGTAAAACATCAAGTTCTTCCAAAGTGTAACAGGCCCCATAAGAGGTTAAGTGAGCACAAGACTATCTTTGAACATCTACACAGTCTTTTGGCATCTCATTTTGACAGAGCTTGATTTGTAGGCAAGATATGGAAGAGTAACTGCTTTTTCTTTCCTAGTTCAATCCCTATGCGCATAAAGAAAAGGAGGACTTGTGGCACCTTAGAGACTAACAAATTTATTTGAGTGTAAGCTTTTGTGAGCTACAGCTCACTTCATCAGATGCATTCAGTGGCTCACGAAAGCTTATGCTCAAATAAATTTGTTAGTCTCTAAGGTGCCACAAGTACTCCTTTTCTTTTTGTGAATACAGACTAACCCGGCTGCTACTCTGAACCCTGTGTGCATGTGCATCTTCAGTAATTCAGTGCTAGCAATGCTGGATACTAATTATCATCTAATTTGAGTATGGTGCGTTCCATTTACCTTCTGTGAAAGAAGATAGTTAATATGTAGCAAATTTGCATGAAGTTTTGTCAAAAAGCCAGAGCAGGGACATTAACCTCATTATCCTCAACTCCAGGCAACATATTAGGTTTGTTTGTTTTCATTGTTGCTGCTTTTGTTTTGTTTAATAATACATCTCTAATTTAACATCCGAGAAAGTGCATGACCTTTGTAGTGTATAAGAGTTGAGAAGATCCAAAGAAAGCAGAAGTTTCAATTTACATTAAAACTTCACACTTCAAATGATATTTTAGAGTTTCATTTTAAGGGTTTAGCACCCCCTCAACCCTTCTGTTCTAATTACTGATTAACTATTATTATCAACATTTTAAATCTGTACAGCATTTTTCATCCTACACTCTCTCAAATCTGAGCTAGAGATCATTCATCCATCACAGGGATTGAATGCAGCAGTCTTTTTGTGCCAGAAGTACTAGCAGTTTTTAGAAGACATGACGAATAATTTCATATCCATTAGAAACGAGAGGGATAATTTATTCCAGATGGATTTCAGCCAGGATAATGAGGGTTATGTCCATTCTCTTGTCAAAAAGCCATAGAACCTTTAAGGGCCATGATGTCACTCCAGTAACACATTCCATCCCAGTGATAATTGGGTAAAATTTATTACAGAATGCTTACAGTGTACATAATTTTTTAAAGTACAAAGTGCTGACTTATCAGTACTAGCAAATATTTTTATATATACAAACACACACAGTGAGCTAATTTTGTTCATGCCCCCATTTTTAAAACAAATCCATTTAGTCCATTAAATCAACTAAGAGTTACATCAAGGATGAGAAAGAAAAAAACACAGTGAACATTATAAATGTTAGAATTAGTTTGCTCAACCTTTTAAGGTAATGCAATGCTTCATGTAAACAACTCAGACAACATATTAAAACAGCCTCTTTTATTCCTGGTTACAGTTTTATCAGACAGGCAAAGTGATTTCTAAGGAATTTTGAAGGCAGACTGTCAATTTTGGTCACTGCTCCATTTGTGTTTACAGCCAAATCAGTAATCTACACCCAATTTGTTTCAAATATTGAGAAGAAGCACTGAAGTGGAAAGTATCTTCCTATAAACTAGAGTGTCAGCATTTGAAGGAGCGACTTTCAACTACTGTGCAGATGGAACAATTACATTCTAAAGCCTGCTAACTGTAATAAAATGTAATTTACCTATATTAAAATGGTATTTGTATGATCAAATTAATAATGCCATCTCCTATTTTATTCTTTTCCCCAAACTGGTCTCATGAATCAAGAATAAAAGCCTGGCAGCACTTAAGAATCAATAGCAGTCGACTTAAAGCATGCCCTTGTTGCCTCCAAAATATATAATAAAGTGAAAAGAATGGAAATCAAATAGAAGTCAATGCATCCATATCATCAACAATGATACAATTCACATCTTCCCAGGTTGATATTATCAAACATAGAGGGCTAAACTCAGCAATACTGGCACCCATTGGTATAAAAATTGCCTCTTCACACCATCTTCTCCACTGTATCTCGAAGGGGAAATTCATTGCACAGGAAGGTGTCTCAGTCTCTGCTTTTGTTGGGCCAGATGAAGGAAGGTAGCATTTATTAGGTAGGTGTCCATAGGCCAGCTGCAGGAATTTCTTTAGAGACCATCTCGCTCTGCTGATTTTCTGGCCAAACCCCACTGTTGGGCAATTTTAGCTACCTTTGGTGTTGCCTGAGCCCCTGCTCTCATCCTCCTGATGAGTAGGTCAATGCAATTTTATGTCATTGCAATCCAATCTCTCAATGGGAGTTTTGATCTCCAGGGTAGTCTGCCACTAATTTTGCTAATATAAACCATCAGTGAATGTATCCCATCGATTTCAAAAAGGTAATATATTATGTAATTTTAACATTAGCTAAAACACAGGATCTGGGTGACATTGGATCTGTTACTATCATATAATGTAAATTGAAAGTCATAACTTCCAGGTATACCAGTAAGAAATTTAACCTAGACTGCCATCCACACTTGTATTTAGGATTAATCATTATACATAAATTTAGCATAATCCTCCTCCTATTCCAGTCACTGGAAAAGCTTCTGTTAATCTCACTGGAAGTATGTTTGGGCCTTGGTTTATTTTTGACAAGATCAAGGTAGCTTCATTTTAGACAAATACATGAACATTCTGCAAATCTACTTAGTTTAAAAAATAATCCACTACAGAAAATTATATTTTTTCTGATTAGTAAATAAACTAAAATATATTCAAATATATGTTACCTTACTTTAGGTCTAAGTTATATGCTTTGATTTTATGTTAATTAGCAGACAAAACTTGTTTATTAACTATCGGACAGATCCTCAATTCCTGCATGGTCTCCTCTGTGCCATGGAAAGGTGTTTCCAAGTAGCAGCCAGGGATTCCTCTGGAATAGGGAGCATGTTGGTTGCAAGAAGAGGTCTGGCAAGAGCCTCTTGCACTCCAGTCATTTATTAGGCAGTTATTGTCTTCATGATTTAGAGCAGATCTGAGGTTGGTTTAGTTTACACAAGGGCCAAATCAGTCTCCAGATTCTGCTCCAAGTATACCTCTGCCCAAGCCAAGCCAAGTCAAAGATCTGTACTGTAATCAGTATAAATAGTCCTTTCTTTTTTAAATAACTATACAAGTCTAATCTTCCTAAAACAAAAATAAACATGTATCCACAAACAATTAATTTGTGCAACAGACATTAATAAGTAACACCACCATAATCTCTTCTAGTAGAGCCAACACAAAGAGAGAATAGATTTTTAGTTTAATTTTTAAAACTACCTATTTGTGATTATGTGCATTTCCCACCCTTCTAAAACACAAGGCTACATATTCTGTAGACTCAAAACTTCATCCCTTTTCTGGAGTTTGGCTTTACTGACAGAAGTTATCAGTAAAATAATATAGCCAATTCAAGCTGATGGCTTGACTCTCCAAGGCCTCCAACAAGAGGACTACTCATCTTATAGCCTACATTCTTTCTTCAGAGACCTACTTCCATTTCACTTTTGTCCATGGAGAGGACAATGAGCCACCTTTATCAGTGAGACAGCAGAACTCATGTAACTTGTTCTCAATAGGAATAACACCTGCTAACAGACTGGGGTGTTTCAGATTTCCATTGCCAGCCTGTAATACTGCTAGATTTATTGGGCACCTAAAGGTGACTTATGTTTATTGTTATTTGTTTACCACTTTCTGGTTTATTTATTTAGAAAAATAATAACTGACCTCTATTTAAAGCTACATTATTGTATATTACACACAAAAAAATGTTAAGAAAATGTTAAGGTTGCAAAGTCAAGCACTCAAAAGTTAGGAAATGCTAGAATTCAGCCCCCTTGTGTATATGCATTAAGATATAGCCTTTAATTACACAATTACATACTATTTTTCCACAGGACTCCTGCCACACTCAGTGGACAGGATGGACAGCATGATGGGAATTAATCAGTCCTCCTTGTCCCAGTCTCTCTGTCCAGCTCCAGGTTCAATCTGTAGTCGCTTACACTCCCATTGGCTCCCAGTTCCAATCTCCCTCCTGCCTCTGCAACCCAGTATTGCCCAAGACCAGGCTCCTAGCCCCTGGCTTCCTCTCAACTTCCAGTCTTTCCCCAAAGTCTCCTTAACCAATTATTGCCTCCAGCCCATGCAAGATTGATGAAAAGGGAACACAATTGTACCAGGGTCCCAAGCTCAGCACATTTATAAGTAATAACTTAAGAACATATTTAAAATGTTTATTAAAGCTAACAATAAAAAATATATATAGAATACATAGGTTGTGAAAAGAGTGTCTGTACATCTGGGTATAGTGCTTAAATTATCCACAAATACAAAATTTGTTTTTAAAAGTCATATGATACATAGAGTACATAATCAGGAATAACCCAAATTTAGGTGAATAGATTTAACAATAGTGTTTAGATTAGGGGTGGGCAAACTTTTTGGCCAGAGGGCCACATCAGAGTTGCAAAACTGTATGGAGGGCTGGATAGGGAAGGCTGTGTGTCCCCAAAGAACCTGGCCCCCCGCCCCCATCCACCCCCTTCCACTTCCCATCTCCTGACTACCCCCCTCAGAACCTCCAACCCATCCAACCTCCCCTGCTCCTTGTCCCCTGACTGCCCCCTCCTGGGACCCCTGCCCCTAACTGCCCCCCTGGGACTCCACCCCCTATCCAATCCCCCCTGCTCCCTGTCCCCTGAGTGCCCTCTCGACCCCTATCCACACCCCTGCCCCCTAACAGGCCCCCCGGGACCTGCCCCCATCCAACCCCCCCACTCCCTGTTCCCTGAGTGCCCCGACCCCTATCCACACCCCACCCCTGACAGCCCCCCCCCCCGGGACTCCCATGCCTATCCGACCCCCCCTGCTCGCAATCCCATCATGCTGCCCGAGCTGCCTGGGAGGAGCAGTGGGCCAGAGCGGTGGCATCCCTGTGGGGGAGGGGCCAGGGCGAGCCTCCCCGGCCGGGAACTCAGGGGCCAGGCAGGACAGTCCCGCAGGACGGATGTGACCCACGGGCTGTAGTTTGCCCACCTCTGGTTCAGATATTAGAATCCAAATACTCCGGTACATCACTCATGAGAAGCTGTACAGAAACTTGGTTGTGAAAAGCAAAATATATCAATGGGTGGAGATTGTCCCTCAGTAATTGAGAATTAGGCAGGTTGTCCATTTAGAAAATACAATCCATGAGGAAAGTATTTCAGTTACTCTCCTGACTGCGCTTCTCATAGGCACTCCACCTCATCCCTCCTGGTATTGCCAATGCCCAGTGATGTGCTCTATGTAGATATCCCTCAATCACCTGACGGTGTCCAACACCATGAGTTGCCACAACAGCCGAGTGTTGCATTGACCGATTCCGCATTCTCTCAGCACTTGCTTGTTACTGTGGTCTCATGCACCTAAGGCTCCAACAATCATGTGTCTGAACCTGGTAATCCTTAGCTCTCAAGGTTTCATCCAGAGGGGCGTATTGCTCTACCTTTCAAGCTCGGGCATCGTGGAAGGCCATGGTCCTGTTCTTGATTGGCACTGTGACGTCCACCATGATGATCTTCTGGTCCTTGTTGGTGATAACTATGACCAGTCAGAGTTGGCTGTCGGTTCCGGGGATGGCGGAGTTTATGATAACCTTCCCCGTGGGTGGTGGGATGGCTCTAGTCAGGCAATCTTGGATGGCATTGTGTCGCCACTGCCAAGCTCTTGAATGGGGCTTTCAGCTAGAAAGGATGCAGGGTAGCATCTCTTTGGGGGTGCAGCTGCACTTCCTGCATTGCTTGTACTGATTCCCATGGCGGATGGCTCCATTCAGTGGGATGCAGTTGAGCTGGGCCCTGTGGATGAACCTCCAGTTGGCAAATCAGGTGAAGCTGCCCCTGGGGAGGAAGTGATTGCTGGCATCCCACTTGCACGTCACCTCAAATGCCTTGCCCTGGTTTGGCTTCTGTTTCAGGTTTTCCACATATTGGCAGCAGATGGCATCCAGCCAAGCCTGTGGTGGCTGCTTGCTTCCCCTGGGGCAAGAAACTTCCCAATAGCGCCCCCCCCCATCCATCTGGCAAGAAAATTCCAGCCCCCCACCTCCTGGCAGGGCTCGGTCTACAGACCTGAGGGATCTCCACCCCTCCCCCACCCCAGTGGAAGGTGCATCCCGTGGCGGCCAGGCCTTCTCTGTCAGATGTGGCAGCTGGCAGATCAAAGGAAAACTCTACGATTCTATGATCATGTCGGTGTAAATCTAGTACAATGGAAGGAAATGGTACCCCAGTGAACATGATATATTGGGACCCCAATTTCTCGCCACAGGCCTAATGCCACCCACACAGGTCCTGACCTCTCTGCATTTCAGTCAGGCTACTTCATGTCCTCGTCTACCACACTATCAGAGCTCTAGCAGTGGCAGGGGTTGGGAGGGAGGAAGCATTCAGAGGACAGGGTGACAAGCTACCTGCTCTCAGTTCCAGTGCTTGATACCACAGTGGCCAATTGCAGGGACTGTGCTACTCAGCCCCTTCATTCCCACACTTGAACATATTTCATGCACATAGAATCTTCAGAAAATTTGGCTGTTAAACTCTAAAAATGTCTCTAATAAGCATTGTGAACTGAGATTTTTGGAAAGTTTATAACTTGGTGCTATTATCTGCCCCTTCATAACTAATCCACATTATATTCCCACTATTTAAAAGAAAAGAACCTGTATTACACCAACGTGTTGTTCTTATGTCTTCATATACAAAGCAAAAACAAATTTTAGAAACACGTCCATCTAAATGTGAAATAGACCAGTGTATCACTTTTTGATATTTGCTGCCATAGTAAACTCTATTAAATATTTCTGTTATAAGATACCACAAAAGAATTTCATTGTCCCAACTGCATTGTCTAGAAAAGTGTTAAAAACTATTAATCAGCTGTGGTAAAACCCATGTCACAACATTTCTATTCATGACATAAAATTAAGCCTAATAAGCCTACAGAGGTACAGTATTTCATAAGCAATGCTAAGTATTATTTAAATTCTTTTTGAGGTTCCTTCTGTCTGCATATTAATTGCTCAGTGAATGGAATAAAATATGCAAAATCTAACTCTTGTCTAAATAACTTAAAAACAATCTAGCTACACTAATTGACCTTCACATTTAAGTTCATTACCTCTAAATCTAATCAATTTCTAGGACATCTTAGTACTTAACTCTGCCAAGATTAAAGGCTCTGCATTCATGACTATTTTTGAATTCACAGTCAACGTACAAAGAGACCTTTATTCATTCCAAATGATTTAATGAATACCATCACTTTCAAACAGAATATTTTATGCATAGTCCATGGTCGTTATTTCCATTGCAGTCTCAAATCAACCCGTGGAATGAACCATTGACTAGCTTTGTCTATCTGTTCTATACTTATATATGTATTTGTAGTGGGGTTTTTTTGTTTGGGTTTTTTGCAGAATGTATATATTGAGATCACTGATGTACTCTAATTACATAAAAAAACAACAACGCCTCCACAAGAGTCCTTTGCTCAAAGAAAACATACAACTTTTAAAATGTAAATTGTTTGGAGATATCCATGCAGAATCATATACAGTGGATCCGTGCTAGAACATGGGATTTGGGATCCATGTGCAGTACCGCATTAATGTGAGGACCATGTTAATAGTGGGGACCACGTTAAAATGAATTGCAATTAAAGTAATTAAATTTGGGATCCATGGCCGCGACCACATTATATGCGAATTCCTGCTATAGAGATGCGCGTTCTAGCTGGGGGCCCGGTGTATATATATATATATATACACATGTATGTTAAGGTCTAGATTTTTTAAAGTGTTTAGGCTTTATTCCACTCAGCACTGCAACACCTAATGGATTTAGGAGTCTAAATCTTATTTTCAAAGGTGATTTGGGCACTTAGGAGCCTAAGTACCATTAACTTTCAATGAGACTTGATAAATGCAAAGTAATGCACATTGGAAAACATAATCCTAACTATACATATACAATGATGGGTCTAAATTAGCTGTCACCACTCAAGAAAGAGACCTTGGAGTCATTGAGGATAGTTCTCTGAAATCATCCACTCAGTGTGCAGCAGCAGTCAAAAAAGCTAACAGAATGTTGGGAATCATTAAGAAAGGGATAGATAATAAGACAGAAAATATCCTATTGCCTCTATATAAATCCATGGTACGCCCATACCTTGAATACTGCATGCAGATGTGGTTGCCCCATCTCAAAAAAGATATATTGGAATTGGAAAAGGTTCAGAAAAGGGCAACAAAAATGATTAGGGGTCTAGAACGGCTTCCGTATGAGGAGAGATTAATGAGACTGGGACTTTTCAGCTTGGAAAAGAGACAACTAAGGGGGAATATGATAGAGGTCTTTAAAATCATGAGTGGTGTGGAGAAAGTAAATGAGGAAGTATTATTTACTCCATCACATAATACAAGAACAAGGGGCCACTAAATAAAATTAATAGGTAGCAGGTTTAAAACAAACACAAGAAAGTATTTTTTCATGCAATGCACTGTCAACCTGTGGAACTCCTTGCCAGAGGGTATTGTGAAGGCCAATACTACAACGGGATTCAAATGGCAGCTAAATAGATTCATGGAAGATAGGTCCATCAGTGGCTGTTAGACAGGATGGGCAGGAATGATTTGCCAGAAACTGAGATTGGGTGACAGGGGATGGATCACTTGATGATATCTCTGTCTGTTCATTCCCTTTGGAGCACCTGTCATTGGCCACTGTCAGAGGACAAGGTACTGGGCTTGATGGACCTTTGGTATGACCCTGTATGGCCGTTCTTATGTTCTTATGTTCCTATGATTTGTCTACAATCCAATTAAACTCCTGGGGCCGTCCCATGTCAGATGACTCAGGATTGCAGGGCATGGACTAAGGGGTGTTCAATTGCGGCATAGACATTTGGGCTCAGGCTGGAGCCCAAGCTCTGGGACCCTTCCCCACTTGTGGAATACACACCAGAATATCCAATAGCCTAGTGGATAGGATACCCACCTGACTTATGCAAGTTCTGGGTTGAAGTGGCTGCTCCAAATCAGGCAGAGTGGGGAACCTGGGACTCCCCCATCCCAGGTAAGTGCCCTAACCACTGGGCTATTGGGTATTCTGGGGCAGACACGTGCTAGCTCTCCTGCCCCATCGGAGTGTGGACCGAAGGGGTCAAGTGGGCTTAGACTTGGGTGGTTAGCTCATGCTGCCACACATGCTGCAACATGCACACTGCTATTGTTTTATCATGCTAGCTCGAGCTGAGCTAGTCTGTTTACCTGCACTGGGAATCATACCTCCCAACTCCAATGTAGACATATCCTAAGAGTCCTCAAATACAACATTTACCAGTCTCTGACATTTATGTCTCAGCTCCCTAAGTATAAATAAGTTCTATAAATCACCAAATTGTAATTTCAGATAACTCTTATGCTTTCTAGTATGTGCGCTTTTTGTGTGTGCATGGTTTTTTCGAGGGTCATTGCATTTCAGAAGGAAACGGGCAGAGTAACACTGATTTTGGGAGAACCTTACAGGTATGGAAAATCTCAGGAAGGATGGAGCATTCACAGATTTTCTAAAGCTGAGATACTCTGGAACTGTTATGCCCTTTGTGTTGGATTAATAGAACAGTCATAAATTTCCAGTTACAGATCTAAATCAATTTACCCAGCTGTGGGATTTGATGGGATATCGAGCTAGCATCTGATATTTGCACATAAATGGGTCAATCTTTCACTGGTGGTTTATATAATAAGATTACAGGCATGTCACCCTGTCACTTTGAAGGCTATAAAGTCTGTAGAGTCAGAGCGGAGCAATGGAAACAACTACAAGCATGGCTGGGAGCTCTTTGTGGTTCAGAATATCACCAAGATGAACCATCACTGAGATTTGCTAACTGTTATCCTCTAAAGATCTCAGCTCTTTTGACTTTATGAATTACACCTGAGTGGTGTTCAACATACTGTAAGGCATGTGACTACACAATTGCCAAGAGTCCTAGACCACTGTGATATCAGAAGTAATTCAGCCAATCATCACCCTGACTATATAGCTAATTTGCACAGGAGTTTCATTGGTTGTATGAGGGAGATTGCACAGATGGTGGATTATTTGCCCAACTTCCACATCCAAGTATCCAACTGTGGCCTGCATAAATCAACACAAATCTCCTAGCACAACAAAAACTACCCACACAACAACACAACCTGCAAACACAATAACCCCAAATATACACACCCCTCACTTGCCATGAATACAAATCAACACAAATCTTTCAGCAGAACAAAAAGCACACCCGCACAACAACACAAACAGCACTCACAATAACTCCAAACATCACTCTGAAGCCTAGAATGTCTGTTGACTCAGTGTAAAGTGATAGAAAGGGCTACAAGTATCGCTGAGTGCTCTTTTTATTTAGAATATCACTTGGGTTGCCAGTTTTGGTTGGATGTGTTCCTGGAGATTTCAACACATGACATAATCTTTAGTTAAAGATTAATCTTTAATTCCTGTAAACTCCAGGCCAATCCTGGATGGTTGGCAACCCTAAATATCACCAGGTTCAATATTTTTGGCTTTTTCACACAGAATTTTATGAATTATATCCATGCAGTATCACAGCAATTCAGCTGCTAGTAAACTTCCCATCTCCCGAGGCACAAGTGTCATTACACCCTAGATGACAAATAACATGTCAGGTGCTGTTAGGCACGGAGTAAGTATTTAGCAATGCATCAAACAAACAGCCTGATTTAGAGGCAAACAAAACGTTGACCCCGTAAGTACAAACTGTTCCCTTAATATATTGCATCATAGTTGTACATAGTTATTCTGCTTTCCTACTTAAAAACGATAGCCATGTTGTATTTTGTCACTCAGAGAAGCATTATACTATACCTAAAAATGTGCTTTCAGACATTTATTTGGACATGTATTCTGGTCAAGCCAAGCCACAGCATTCTTATCAACAATGTTCGAGACACAAAGACCTCCAGGAAGTTGCAGTCTTCAACAATGTGTGTCATGGTTTGTGTTTGAGCACATTGATGCAGTGAACTGTCTCTAAAACACCACTGAAATTCCATGCCCTTTCAGACATGATCCCCAGAAATTCAAAATGGCTATGTTATTATACAAATACAGTTACTGAGAAGTCAGAAGGAACAGTCAAGATTCCCGGTCTTTCAAAACATCATCTCAGAATTTATATCTGAGTAACACTGTCATAATTAGGCTACTTTTCCCAGCAATCAAATTGTAGTTATACTTAAGAAAACTCTGGGAAAGATCCACCACTGCTGTTATTTATCTTTCTATTAATCAGCCTCTTTTATTTTGTGCATCTTCCCAATACTATCATTACAAGTGGAATGCTTTAAAGTTTACCATTCTGATTCTTCTACATCATGGTAGAATCACTACATAACCCTTAGCAAAGTGAAACAGTGAAAGGTGACATAACAATTCAATGTTCATTAAAGGAGCACAGTCAACATAAAACTCCAAACTATTCCTTACCACTGTCATTAATAATAGCACCTTAAAGCCAGATTGTGAGAGCACTGTGTGTGGCTGCACAAGATCAGAGAGCAGCAAAAGAAACCATCCCCTCTCACATAAGGACCTCTCTCGATAGTAGTCCAGGAGCTCTGTGGAGTTTAGGATTGCTTGCTCCTGCTCCTCCACGGGAACCAGAAGCCAGGGTCATCGCCTCATCTCCCTATCACACAGGCCTGCAGAGTGCAGTTAGTAAATATAGAGTCTAACTCCTACTGAAGGCAATGGAGATGTAAATGCCACACTGTAGCCCACAGAGTGTTACAACTGAAATTAAATCTGATTTATCTATCACCCTTTATGCCATGCTTTGGACAATAAAAATTAACTCATCAATTACATTTTCCTTACAAAGAGTTTTCAATCAAATTTACCGTCTGGTTTTCATTCAGTAGCATTAATTTCATTCCCATAGAGTCACATCTGCATAATATTTTCCTTCCTTTCAACTACTGGTCTGGGATAAAAGTTTCAAAAGCACTAAAGTTCTGTTTTCAAAAAGGACTTACAAACATCATAGCCTAAAAGTCCTGTTGTCTTCTCTACAGAGTACAGCATTGCACATTAGAGTTGTATACCAACTGGCCTGTGTAGACCCTGTTGCTGCCCTACACAGACAAGCTCTTAGTCTCCTAAGTCCCTTTTGAAAAAGAATTTCCTATTGGATTCCCCTTTTCTTTACTTTTACTTTAAAGTTATCTAAATATAGTTATTTTGAGCTACAGGAATACAGTAATTAGAGCTGAGTGAAAAATGCTCATTTTCCTTTTTTTTCATTCAAGTTTTCAAATTCAAAAAAATTTGACCAGCTCTAGTAGTAATGATATAATGAACATATATTATTATATAGCCTACAATACCTAGCAGTTATCATCATAACCACTCCAAACCGAAAGGAGGTGATATTGGGGGCTCAGCAGTGATGTCCTGACATGCAAAGTAGCTCTTCACTCTCATTCCTTGCCCCATGATGAAAGGAGGGGCCTCTCTTTCATGGCAATGTACCACCATCACCTCAGGCTCTCTCTCTCACTACCCTCTTAACCTAACAAAATGTTTTTTTAAAACAATGCCCACTTGAAAACTCATTTTGCACTAGTCTGAAGAGAAGTGTTGCCCCTTCTCAGAGAACAGTGCCTTAGCATGTCCAGGATGCACTTAGAATCCTCTAGGAACACTAAGTGCATGGTCAAGATCATAACCAAGAGATCATTTTACTCAGTCCCTTTTGGATTTGAGCAGTCTTGTTGCTCTCTTGACATTTGATGCACCACTATGGTCAATAAGGACAAATATCCATTGGAATATGCTAGTCCACACAAGTCATTAACAGGATTAAATAAACAGAGGAAACACCAGCCACTGCCTGCAAAGATCACCAGACAGCTGCATCCAACATGCTGCAAACAGCTACCTCACAAGGACACAAAAGCCAACATGCTGATCAATGCAGAGTCAATAAGCATTTTACCATTAAGTTTTATTGCCGACTCATCTGACTTGGTCAGCATCATAGAACCTTTTTTGATTGTCACCAAGGGCCTAGCACTAGCTTACCTTGCCTTCCACAATGGTCTGTTCACAACAGATTGAGTCCGACGGATGACAACTCAGAAGTCAGAATGCCTATTCTGTTCCCTCACAAACTCAAATGCAGGAAAAGCTCAACTGAAACATAAATTTGTAAATCCTGAGACAAGAATAGCCTGAACATCCTGCTAATCTAATAACCTCCAGACACCAAAGGTTTCCCAGAGGAATTGATAGAGATCCTCTCTGTGTTTCTCTCTGAACAGAAAGCAGCATCTGGGAATCATACAGACACAAGAGCACTCACTCACTACTGAGTAGGACTTGATTGCAAAAAGACTGATAGAGTCACTGGCAGTGACTTGTTCTGGTGCATCCTTTACTTCCCGGGGCAAGGCTTTGCTTTTGATGCAGAGCTCTTCAAAGCTTTCATTTGAACTGTACTGCCTTTGGGATTGGGCTTCTCTGACCATCCAACTGTTTTTTTTTTAAATAGGACACCTCATCTTTCTGTCGGGCTCAAAGGCAGAGTCATTTTCCCAACTCCTTCACTGCCCTCTGTGTCTCACTCCCTCATTAAGGTTTTTTCTTGGATTATCTTTCCTTCCAGCACTCACTCTGACCAGAATGATGTTGCTGGTCCCACAATGGACAGCTGTCCCCAGATTCAGAGCAAGAAGTCATTCTGATACCTGTCAAGTTCTGAATTCTGAATTATTTCAGTGCATTATTTAAGCAGAAAGATAGCAAAATAAACTCCAATAAATTATACTTTGCCTACTATATATAATGAGTTTTAAGGAATTAAGAAGAATTTTCTCCTACCTACTTAAATAATGCACCTCTAACTGCAAGTCTTCTTTCCCATTAAACTAGAAATCTGTTTTTCATCTTCAAATTCAGAAATTCTATTAAAGTATTTAGTAAGTAGTTATTACATTGCTCTGTTCCCAAAAAAGGCATTTACAAGAAAACCACATGTGCAAGGAAGTAATCTTATTCAATAATAATAAATCTGCATTGTAATTGGAAGTGCAGCAGCACTCCCACATTTGAGAGTTTTTTTTTTTAAATATGATTCTGGCAAGGATGACTGAGGATGCTCACATTATAATCTTATCACAGTCTTCATGAGATATGATTGTCCCTACAATTAGCCATAAAGACAGACTGTTTCCTTCTCATAAAACATGCAACATAACAAATTAGTCTGTTACATAGCTTCAGTTATGCGTGATACTCATTTGTCAAAAGCAACTTACTAAGCAAGAGAACTGAATAGAAAAGAAATAAACTAATGTGCTATAGCAACCAATAGTAAGAAAATATGTAAACTTTATTTTAGCTGTTGAAGCTAAACTATTTCTGAAGGAAGGTGCTCATTAAATTCCAATATTTAAACATATAATGTACTTTGATTCTCAATAATTTTAAGATGACACAGAAGCTTCCTTTCTATTTTTTCTTTTTTTTAATTCTCAAATTTTCAGTACCTGTTGTTTGTCTGTGGCATTGGTTAACACAAGAACAGTTGCAAAACAGGTATTCCAGACCTAATACAAAATGAATTTCTGTCTAGGAAAGAAAATATTATCCTTTAGCATCTGGTGCTACATAAAACCATTATAATGCAATTAGGCAGACGAGGGACAAGCTGCTAGAAACAAAAATTAAAAGATGATGCCCAGACAGCACTTGGTAATAGATTTGATTCCATGTGCTGCTGTGCTGAACCATGCAACATCCTTTCAAATATAAAAATGTTTGTACAGGGTAAAGCATAGTGGGGTTCCAATCTCCGTTGCGGCCCATAGGTACTGCAATAACTCAAGTAAATAATAATACTAAACATTAAGTTATTTTATTTTAAACAATGTTTCCTACCTACTGCAGGTTTCGATGAGAGCTAAGCCATTAACACGATCGTATTAAAGAAGATCATAATAAAGCTCTTTTCATCAGAACTTGCACACTATATACTAAGCCAAAATAGTACATTCCCCAGCTTCCAAAGTAATACATTATGAAATATATTATTTGGAAATTGGGGCTGGAAAAGTATCCTAACACCAAAAAACATGAAAGAAGCGGAAAGTGAACTTTTAGACAAGTTGTATAAAACAAGGTAAAATAGGTTTTGCATTTTTTGAAACAGCTTAAAATATTTTAAAACTGTTTTGAAAGAGTGTACTTAAGAGATTATTTGTTCTGTCCATTCCTTTTGGGGGGGTGGGGAGATCAGTTTAATTTTTTATGAGTCTAAAACAGTTTAAAATATTTATTATTGGAAATAACTAAGCATTTATTATTGGAACTTAAGTGAGGCTATAACTGCAACTTGGCATAAAGCCTGTTTAGTTTAACAGAGTCATCTTTTGTTATCCAGGCATGCTCTTGTAATTGGATTCCTCTTGTTGAAGTGTCCACCACATCAGAGACAATAAAAATTGCTCTGAGACAATATTTAAATGAAAAATGGAAAAAAGAGAAACTATTGATAAGTTATATAATACTGATTTGTATTATGTCTGCTATGAAAAGAGAATAAAATAATGTGCACTTTTACCATATTTTATTAATTGATGAAATTAGCAGCAATGGACAATCACAGAACTTGAAGGGAGTGTTTCAGCTCTTTATCCTATCTTCTAATGTCTGAGCACCTCTGCTTCAAAATTTGAAAGGCACTCAAAATCAACGATAAATGAAAAGAAGAAGAATTCATAAAACATGTTCTAACATAAAATAGCATACAGCTATTGGAGATGATTCAGGGTGATTTTTCCTTCATACAGACTTGTTTACAAAGTCCCATGATGGGTTTGTCATATACTAACATGCTTGTCTTAGGATCCTTGTATGGTATGTCTTCAGAAAACCATATTTTTTATCTATAAAAATGTTTCAGAAATGTTTAATCACTTGCACGCCATGCAAGCAAATGAAAATGGGCCTGGTTCTTCTCCCCTCATGCAAAATTTCTAATGATGATGGCAGGAGGAGGTTGCTTTCAACTGGAGTTACTCCTCCTGATTTACACTGATGTAATTAAGATCAAAATCAGGACCAAATGGTGCAAGTCTGGCCATAGGCACTTCAGAAAGAATTCAGCAATTAAAAGAAATTTAAATTTTCAAAGAATATCACTATTACAAATACATCCATTACTGATCTTATGACATCTTGCTAAAATATTTTTCCTTGGGCTTCCTTTCATCCCAGTCCTCTAATGACATGATTAGAAGCTAAGTGGAAACAGAGTAGGGAGTTTTCAATTAAAAGGACAGTAATTCAATGAGGAGTAAAGTCCTCTCTAATGTGGTGGACACTTCATCAAGAGGAATTGAATTACAAGAGCATGCCTGGATAACAAAAGATGACTCTGTTAAACTAAACAGGCTCATCTTCCAGCAAAATCAATACAGGAGACATGATCCTGGTAGGAGAAAAGAAATCTAATCATCTAACCAGCATCCCCATATTGACACATAGGAGCAGCTGCAATGTGCCCAACCCCACAACCCATAATCTGATTTGTGCAGAATTTGTACACCACTGAAAGTCCCACCTCTAGTGATCCTACTGACAGTTGACTTAGAGATCCCTGATTGGATCCTAGATCCTGTATATGCCTATGCAGTGTACCAGGAAGTGTCCAAGCAACAATGCTGATCCCTAGCTAGCTGCCACAACTACACTGCTTCTGAATTCCAATTTGGATTCTGACTCACAGTCAATTGCCAGAACCCCAATACACTGACCCTGCTACCTAGTATTGACCCTCAGCCTGATTCCTGACTGTCTCTGACCCTTGGCTTGACTCCTGACTCTAACCCTCGGCTTGTCTCTTGACTCCGATTCCAGCTCTGAACTATGAATTTGGTTCTTGGCTCTCAGAACCCTGATCAACCTAGATGTCTTCGTCGACCTCACCATATCTATTGACAATAGGCTGCATGAGTGAAGAAAAGAAAGGAAGAGTGGTGTGCTGTCATCTAGCCAATATCCATCAGGACCCATTTCTAGCCCAGTCCCAGAACCCATGCAAATCAACACGTCCCATCATCCCCTGACTCCCAAGGAGAGGGAGTGCCACTGATACCATGGCTTATGTTTCTACTGTGAAGAATCTGACCACATTCTTGCTCTTGCATAGAAAAAGTTGTAAAATGATCAAGACCAGGCACAATAAAGGGAGCTGCTTAGGAAAGCCCTGGATATCCATCCTGCTGACTCCTCCCCATTTCTTACCAAAGCATGTCCAAGGCACAGTGCGTCCTCACTGCACTTACAAGTCCAGGTTTGCCTGCACATCCCAGGGAAACCGCAACAAATACCCCCATAGTGGGCACTCACGGACATTGTTACTCAGGAGCATGAGGAAATCCTATAGTTCAGAGCAATCCCTGTGTCACGCTTCCCCATAATTCCCCAGCATCTTGTGGCTGGCCTTATGGAAGGAATCGTGTCCTTTTGCTTAAGCAGAAAGTCAATTTCTAATTTGAAGTCTGTAAGTATGTTTGCCTCTGTGCACCACCAGACAAGTCCCAGCTGCAAGATGCAGCCCTCCAGCCTAAGTCCAGGATGTGACTGAGTAGTCCTCAGGTCCAGGCTGTGGCCAAGCTGGTCCATACCAGACTCCTACTCTTCCCTCAAAGTACCATTACTACACAGATGTTTTTGAGAAGAACATTATGAATGTCCTACCATCATACTGTGATTATGATTGTCCAATTTAGCTGCAGCCTGGAGCCAAGATACCTATCAGCAGCATCTATGCCACGCCTGAGCTAGAACAGGCTGCTCTACAAGCCTATCTCCAGGAGCATCTGGCCAAGAGATTTATCAGTCTCTCCATCTCCTTTGCAGTTTCTTTTTTTTCCTCATTAAAAAGAAAGATTGGACCCAGTGCTGGTGCGTGGATTACTGGGCCCTCAACAAGGTAACCATCAGAAACTAGTAACCTCTCCCATTAATTCTGGAATTGTTGGACTGCATACAATCAGCCCAGGTGTTTACCAAGCTCAATCTGAGAGGAACATGCAACCTGATGGGGATTTATGCAGAGGATGACTGGGAAATGATCATTTGAACCCAGTATGCCACTATGAATATTTGTTAATGGCATTTGGTCTTACAAACACCCCAATAATATTCCATCACTTCATGAGTGAGACATTTCAGGACATCCTAGGCCAATACATTAGAGTCTCTCAATAATATTTTCTTCTCGATGAGCACTGAACCGCACACTTGACATGACTGGCCAATCCTGGACCAGCTCGAATGACAAGGCCTACATGCAAAGCTTGAGAAGTGCAGCTTTGATCAGCAGTCCTTAGGTTATGTCTGTCCCTTGAGGGACTTTGAATGGACCTCAGGAAGGTGAACAATGTTCAGACCTGGGCAGTCCCCAAGAATATCAAGGAGAGTTATTCTTTCTAGAGTTGGCCAATTTTTATAGGTATTTCATTCCTGGGTTTTTGGACTGATTAGCCCCATTGGCAGTGCTCCTCTGCAAACACACCTCCTTCATCTGGTCTTCAGAGGCTCCAAGGGCATTCAACCAACTAAATATGGCCTCCATCAGCGTTCCACTCCTCATCCATCCTGACCCAACTTGAGCCTTTGTTGTCAAGACTGCAGCATCTAACGTAGCAATCAGCACAATATTTTCCCAAAGGTGTGGATCCCCAACAGCACTTACTCCCATGTACTTATTACTCTCAGAAACTCACACCAGCAGAATAAGAAGCTTCCAGCAATCAAAGCTGTATTCAAGGAATGGTGGCACCACCAGCTCAAAGGTGCCCAATACCTGAAACAGGTGCCCACAGACCATAAAAACTATCTCCATAGTCAAAGGTGCTGAACCAACAACAGCTCAAATGGCTCCTGTTTTTAACATGCTTACCAACACCTATCACCCAGGAGGCCAGAACAAGGCAGCCACTGCCCTGTCCTGGAAAGGGGAATACTTGGCCAATCATGACCACTCCTGTGAGGAGCCATCATACATACTCAGGTCCCATAATTTCATGGATGCTGCCATTCCTCAAGACCACCTGCTTCGAATCTGTTCAGCTAGGAAGAAGGAGCCCTTTCCCTGAGACCTTGAGGCAAAAAGTAAGGGGCAACACCAGATGTGAGATGGCTTTCTCTACATCAGGGTCTGCTTATACATTCCATGTGGACAACCCCAACAGGAGGTGATGAGGCTCTGCTAGTGGGCCACTTCAGATACCTCAAGACTTATCACTTGTTGCCTCCTCCTTCTGGGGACATGCATAACGGTACACTCCTATGAGCTATGTGCTTGTACCCTACTGCCTTCAGAAACCCCAACTGAATACTGGGCGGTCATTATCCTAGAATTTATAGTAGATTTTCCTGTGACTGACAGGCACAGTCATCCTCATGGTGGTAGATTAACTAAATAAAATGGCCACTTCATCCCCATTGTGCATCTGCCCTCTGTAGAGGAAACAGCTCAGATCCTGGTGGAACATGTCAGCTGTCCCTGTGGACTCCCCCAAATGGATTGTCTGACTGAGAACCAGAATTTGTGTCACAGTTTTGTCAGAAAACTCCATGGTTGCTTCTGGTCCATGCTCATAAGTCTTATAGATTTATAGACTTTAAGGTCAGAAGGGACCATCATAATTATCTAGTCTGACCTTCTGCACATTGCAGGCCACAGAACTTCACCCACCCACTCCTGTAATAGACCCCTAACCTCTTGCTGAGTTACTGAAATCCTCAAATCAAATCAAAATCCTCAACTTACCATCCACAGGATGATGACCAGTCAGAGTAAATCAGATTTTGGAGCAATTCCTGTGATGCTCTACGAATTGTCACCAAAATGACTAGTCAGCCCTCTTGCCCCAAGCAGAGTTTGCCAACAATGCTCACAGTATTCTCCCCTAGGAAGAGTACTTTTTATATAAACTTCACCTCTATGAACTCTCCAGCCACCAGCTGGGTCTGGCAGATCCATGAGGTCCAGTAGGAGCTTAACACACATTTTGAGAATGTATAGAAGGACTACAAGTGACATACTGACCTTCAGCATTGGGAAGGCCTGGCATTTGCTGTGGGAAAGGTGTGTCTTTCCGCACAACACTTCACACAGACCAGTCCTGTCGCAAAGCGTGTCACCGTTTGGCTCGGACTACACAGATTCTTCAGGGAACACCCAGTGTTTCATGCATCTCTACTGAAGCCACATATCAACAGCCCCCGTGGGCATTGAACACAACTGCCTCCCCTGCAGTGAAAGACCAGGTTCATGACAAATATGCAGTCTACAATATATTGGCCTTTAAAATGAAACATGGCTCCCTCAGGTATCTCGCTGATTTGAAAGGCTATAATTTCAAGAAGTGATTCTGAGAGCTGACATGCCAGGTCCATGCACCCAACCTTGTGGCAGCCTTCCATGCACCCCACTGAGACAAATACAGCCAGGCAGGGAGTGCCCCTGGGGGAGAGATGACATAAGGACAGATGGGACTTGAACCCAGGCCTACAAGACTATTAGACAATCAACAGCCCCACATTGCCACCCAGCTCCAGCTGTAACCTAGCCACTCCCTGTGACTCACAAGCTACTGACATTGTACACCAAGGAAAGTCCCATTTTAGTAATCCCTGATTGGCTTCTTGATCCT
Organism: Dermochelys coriacea; assembly: GCF_009764565.3. Classification (NCBI taxonomy): domain Eukaryota; kingdom Metazoa; phylum Chordata; order Testudines; family Dermochelyidae; genus Dermochelys; species Dermochelys coriacea. The sequence continues at coordinate 149,290,824 of NC_050068.2, forward strand.
ATACAAGCCTATGGTGCATATCAGGAAATGCCCAGGTAACAGTGCAGATCTCTAACTAGCTGCCATAACTACCCTACTTCTCTACTTCTGAATTCCCAATATTGGCTCTGACTTACAGTCTGACTCCTGATTGACCCCCAGAACTCCAACACTGACTGACACCTCCTGTTTACCCTTTGCCCAATTCCTGACTCTGTCTCAGGCTTTGACCCTTGACTTCAGTTCCTGGCTCCTGCCAGTATTCCTACCTATCTTTGCCAGGATTCTGACAATCAGTCAGGATAATGAATGAATTCTTAGCCCCCTTACCAAGACATGTGTGCCTTTTTCTAAGTCATGAAAAAGATCCACCAGGAATAGTTTGCTTCATTCTAAATTATACCAGAGTGTCTCAGGAGACATTATCCATTCAGTGTAAAAACTTGAGTAAGCAGATTAGCTTTAGAGTGTGCTCTCAAAATCAACAGTTTCTACCAGACCAATGGGAAAGCCAAATTCCAGAGTCGAGCTCCTTCATTGCCTTTACACCCCTGCTCTAGGGAACATTAGCAAGAGCTCTTTAGTTGTTGGGGAAGGGGATAGTTCTAAGGCTGAGAGCCTGGCCCATGTGAGGTTACTCTCAGAAAACAAAGGATCTCCTCAGACAAAGTTAATACTGCCATCCTGAAGGGATTCCATATCTATTATTGTTATAGAAACAGGGATATTCTTTTGAGGTTATGTACAACTATACAATTTTCTTCTCTAAATGCCTTTATTTCAGTCATATCAAACTTTATCCAAGAGGATTTAGACGAAGGTGAGCAAAACACAAAATAAAAGAAAAAATATCCAGGTTTCAGCTATCTGGTCACTAGTGGGATTGATAGGTATCTTCCCCATGTGGTGTCATTCTGCTATCTATACATTCATTTTATGTATTTGGGCAATAGCCTCATTTCCTTTTATGCATAATGCTCATTTACTTGAGCAATGTCTAGAATTAAACTAGTAAATGTCAATGTTTTGGATCTGCACCTCTGTTTATGTGTTTTGCAGTAATATCCAAAGGAATTAAAGGCCTGCTTTTCTAGACACTGTACAAACACATAGAAAGAACGGTCCATGCCTAGAAGAGGTTACATTCTAAATATTTTGTAAAATAGAATTTATGCCCCCTTCCCATCTCACCCACCTCCTTTCGGTCTGTAGGTTTGGTGGTTGTAAGATTGGGGTCCTGGAAAGTTACCTCATAGAGATAATCATTTCTTCCAGGAAAGTCACAGAAATTGTGGCTATGATTTATGAGTTTATTTTCCTTTCCTGTCCCTCCATAATGTGTATGGGTGGGGGGAATGAAAACTATTCCCAGAATCCTTACAATTAGTTCTGACTTCCATGTTTCTCAAGAAACCTATAGACTCACTCTTTCTTGAACCCTCTTCTGAGAAAGAAAGATTGTGGTACCCCATGATTTTGTCAGAGTGATTAAATTTGATCCAAAGAAAATGAAATAAACTTTCTGAAGTAAAACTTGTTTCTCCTGATTCAATAAGGATTCTAAGGTTTCAAAATGACCCATTGTCAATTACACTATCTTTTTCATTAAAGAGTCATAAAAATGAAGTAAAACCTAGTCCTCTTCCTGGAAAGAGCACATTCTGCTGTTTGTGTTTGTTTTGTAGATAGAGAGAATCTGCCTTTGAGAGAAAATATTCTACAGAAGATCTCCATTCCCCCCATTACTTTTCTAACGATAAAATAATAGATATATGGTGTCTGCTCATGTGACGTTCTGGTTACAACCCTCTCAGAAGCTGATTCAAGGGTGATAAGTCATGTACTGGCCTTCCATGATGCCTGAGCTCGAAAGGTAGAGAAATATGCCCCTCTGGCTGAAACCTTGAGAGCTAAGGGTTACCAGGTTTAGACACATGCATTGATCGTCGGAGCCTTGGGTGCATGAGACCCCAGTAATGAGCAAGTACTGAGAGAATGCGGAATCAGTCAATGCAATGCTCAGCTGATGCGGCAACTCGATGCCATAAGGTGGTCGAGGAACATCTACACAGAAAACATCACCGGACATCAGCAATACCAGGAGGGATGAGCTTGAGTGCTGATGAGAAGCGCAGTCAGGAAAGTAACTGAAATACTTTCCTCATGGATTGTATTTTCTAAGTGGACAACCTGCCTAATTCTCAATTACTATGGAACAATCTCCACTCATTGGTATACTTTGCTTTCCACAACCAAATTTCTGTACAACTTTTTCATGAGTGAGGTACCAGAGTGTTTGGATTCTAATATCTAAACTGTATTGTTAAACCTATTCACCTAAATTTGGGTTATTGCTGATTATGTACTGTATGTATCAGATGACTTTTAAAAACTAACTCAATACTTGTGGATAGTCTAAGCACTATACCCAGATGTACAGACACTCTTTTCAGAACCTATATGTATTATATATTTTTAATATTAGCTTTAATAATATTTTTAAATATTTTTGCACCCAGATTTCAGTGTCTCATTTCTACTTACAACTTGGGTATAGGGATTGATGCTCTGTAATGAGTAGAAAGAGAAATATAATCCTTATCTTAAATTGTGTTTGTGTGGGTTATAGCCACTTTGGATGCTCCACTGTAATTTATGATGGAGTACAAGCTATTTGTAAAAATTACTTGTTTCATTAAGTTTAAGAAAGATTGCAATGAGGAACCTATTCCAGAGGGTTTAAAATTAATTCCTTTTCTAATGTGTTTCAGTACAGGGCAATTCCTCTAGTTATCAGTGCTAAAATATAATGAATCTGAAGGGTATTTCTTACCTGCCTCTTAAAGAAAGCACCAATTGTAAACTCAGACCACAAGACATGGTGCCAAAGTGTTTCAAAGTTCTGCATGATGTGGAGTGTAACAAATACGATATACTATATTATTCTCTTCAGTTATGTCACAAGATTATAATTCATTATAATAAAGTCCTTTAAAATGGCAAATAAATATATGTAAAATATTTTTTGCTGAAATCTATAAATAATTTGCTTAGAACCTCAAGACTATCCTTAATCTCAGGACTTTTAATTATGTTCATGTGGCTTAAATAATAAAAGCAAACTTTAGGGAGATCAGATGAAAGTGGCATTAAGTTAGATGAAAAAATATAGCCCTACTGGCTAATGTGTGCTAAATTAAGAAATATTTAGCTATACTGAACTGAGTTACGTATATTGCTAATACTCAGTGCCCACTGATAATAAAAAGGAGGATCAATGTGTCTCTCTTTGTTCTCAGTGAAATTTTCATGATTTAAATAAGAATAGACCAGAAACTTCTGCTAGTGCCATAGAAACAAAACTTACACACACAAGCTAATAATTGATAAAGGAAAATAATTTACAACAGAACAACAGGTAGGAAATAGTAAACCACAACTATGTTTTAAATCATCCTTCAATTTAAAAATTCACATGGCACAGGCAAAAAATGCAACCAAATAAACGTAAATATAGTCTTAGGCCTCTGAAATTAGATTCATGTGAGGAGAGCCATTCACCCATGTAAAGTCCCATTAACTTCAGTGGGACTCCCTTGATGGAGTTTATGAAGGATACAGGCCTTAGCTGACCAAAGTGAATTTGATTTTCCATGCATGTGGTGGTATCCTCTGTACTTTATATATTTTTTAATCCTGCTTACATAATCAAACTATTTTTAAATCAGAGAATGGAATTTGCAAATAGATTAATACTAAACAAGCCCTTCATAAAATATGATTCTTCTCTGAAAGTATTTTTAAAATGTACCCTTTAAACATGATTTGACTTTAGCAATCACTAAGTGCTACTGTTATTCTGAAATATAAAATCAGTTTCTATTTTTGTGCATTCATGCCCCCCCCCCAAAAAAAAGCCAAGGGCCTGACCCAAAGCCTATTCAAGTCAATTGAAAAGCTCTCAAACTCATACATTTTCAAATTATTTTTTAGAGGTTTAAAAATTACCATCTGTAAAGTATCCCAGATGGTGCTAAACGCTGAATGAGCAACTATGCCTTTTACATTACAATTGAAGGAGGATGGTAAAAAGGAACTGAAGCGAAATTAATTGTCTTGGTCTGCACCAGACATTTTATTCATTTAAGTAAACAGCCTCATGTGTTTTATTTTGCTTTCATAGTGACACTAGGTAACTACAATAACTCCATCTATTTCAGTTCAGGTTATATAAAGAGCAGTGTCTGGGACCATGGTAATGTGCTGAATTGCTCTCATAAGAGTAGTAGATGTTATAGTAATAGACATCTTATTTTTAACTGCTAAAAATAAAATGCATGCTGACAAGATGTTCAGAAGCATCACAGAGCATGGATGAGCTCATATTGTGTTTGGTGGTGAACCTGAATAGATACTTTTATGACACTTACAAACTTCCTGATTCACTTTGTTACTGTTTGGTTCAATATACTTCCTCACAGTCTAAGATCTATAGGTGATGCCAGGTAGTTATGTGATTTCATAGTGTAAAATAATCAGGCTACATATTTACAAAAATAAGTCATTAGTTTCATAATTTGAATAGATTTATTCTCTTAATCAGCTAATTAAATCATATTAAGTGCTACGTTCAAAAATAGAAGTTAATGTCTCAGGGAAGAATGTGCTCTCACCTGCTCAAATCAGAGGTTATGAAAGTACCCAGATTTCTTTCTAATCTACTGTGAGAAATAACAATGAGATCAACATTATTGTCATAATCACATATTTTATCAATTTTGGCTAAGTTTGTTGTAACATTTGCTCTAAACTTTTCTTCTGAGATTGCAAAAGCACTGAGAGAGAAACTCAGCAGTGTCAACAAGCTCGGTGCCATAGTTCAAGCTGTGAAGGTTCAATAAATAGATCCGTAAACATTGCAAATCAACACAGCTTTTGATGAAATGTCAAGCAAGACAGGGCTTAGTTATATCCAGCTCAGCTTAAACTCATAAACCATTAACTGGCCTCTGTAGTTTCCAGAGAAATCTGTTTTATGAATAAAACACAAATATAGAAATTAAAAACGTATTTTAAAAGAGATTAATAAAAGGCTTTTAATAATGAGAAATGGAATTTAGCCAGTCACCAGGGATAAGGCTTACAAAGTAAGCAATAATGGATTATTAAAGATCTTTAAGCTATCGCAACTTTCACTTTTTACCTCCAAGTTTGATAAGGAGAAAACTAGGAAAATAAAACAAAGTCCACTTTGAAAAGTCTCTTACTAACTTTGTTTTAAGTTTGAAGCACTGAAAAATAACTTCCATAAAGATTTTCATATTTTTCCTGCATGCATGAAATTTAATATTGCTTTATGCTTCAGAAATACACTATACTAGATCTCTGTCCCTTCTTAGTAGGAGACATATGGGAGGATTAATTCTATGGAAAGCATGCCAAAAACAGAAGCAGGTACGCATTTTTAAAGTTAAATATTGTATTATATAGCATATGTTAAAATATCCTTTCTTTTATTTAGTGAAAGATTTGAAGTTACTATAGTTACCTTTAACAATCAATCTTTTGCAGACTAAATCTAAGTGATTATCTTCGACTGAATGCAAGGTTGTTTTGACCCAGTGGCCCAGTTTCTGAGCTAAATCTGTATAATAAGTAGGGTAGCTCATTTGATCATGTCCTAATTTGTTTGTAGTGAACTTTAACATCTTTCTGTTTTTATGAAGGCCTCACCTTTAAAAGAAAGATCAAAATGTATTTACATGCACAAAGTAAAATCTCAGTTAGCCATACCTACGCAATAACTTTGGTATCACTGTTATGTACATATTTGCACTATCAATTTCCTAGTGAGATATTTATTCTTTATTCTAATGAGACTCATAGTGTGTGCAAATGTGACTATTCCAAATTTTCAATCTGTATTAATACATAGCTGATATGATCTGAACATCATTTTTGAAGCACCTAAAAAGTTATGCAAAACACAACCGTCAAACAAAAAGTTGCATTTAAAGGTTAGTTCTCAATGTTCTGCACTGACTGATAGCTTTCAGAAGCACAGTTCTGCCTTCAACTTAGAAATCCTTTTATTCTAAGTCCTACAAAATACTATGCATGTAGACAAATAATGATGTAGTATTTCAAAAATATCCCAAGAAATAGCAAACTGACCTAACTGCTATCTTTAGGGATTATATTGTTAATGTTTATTCTTCTGAATATTTGTGGTATTTATCCACAACTTTTACTCACCAGAGAAGTCACCAGACATTTCAAATACTGCAGGGTCTTGCTACCTTCATAGGAAAGCTTTTTGTTGATTTCCCAGTTGGTACTTCTCTGTAACACATTCTACTGAGTACAAAAAATCCTGGAGGGAGACTCCTAGCCAAGTGCAAAAAAAATCCTGGAGGGAGACTCCTAGCCAAGTGCAGGTCACGCAACCACATAATCTATGTCCATCTCAACAGGCACAGAAAAGAGGCACAATCTTTCTAGATGTCCACAGGAGTGTTGCATTCAATTTTGCTGTCCTAAACAATAGTGAGATATGCTCCATGGATATACATCCAGTGTGTATTGCAAACCCTCCCCTCTCAAAGCAATGGTTCCTTCCTACACAGTCTCAATCTACCTGATCACGTTTTCTGTTCTAATCAGTAATCTTACTTTCCACAGCAATAGCTGGACCTCCTGTTTCAGAGATGATTTTTTGTATGGCTGACAGAAGCAGCAAAGCAATAGTACTCTGCAGGAACTAGGACAATGGAGTAACATTTTGAAAAACTATTTTTGTCTGCTCTTCATTTAAATACTAATGCCATGGTATATTTGAATGTGTGTCTGAGAGAGACAGAGAAAGAAAAAGAGAGATTATTACTACTACTTTTACAATCTTGTGGGAAGTACACTTGAATCCCTTAAGAAATCCTACCCAGTGACTCAATATTAACTTCCCTTAAATTATGTCAAAGCTTTCAGCATGTCCCCCTTAAATCCATACCAGCAGGTATTGTTACACTTATGCCTAGTAGTAATTTATTCCTACTTTTGACAACTACTAAAAGCCAACAAAGTAGTATTTTTTTTTATAAACAGGACACAAATGTTAGCTAGTCATTTGAAAACTGTGTATTCACTGAACCTAATCTGTATACTTGCTTAAGAAATGCAAGGTTAGTACAACCCAAAACATCTTAAAACAAAAATCTTTAATTCCTTTAAAACAATCTTCAACCTGATTTTTAAGCACTACATTATAATACACTCAAGATTCTCCAGCTAGACAGCAGTTCATTACTTAAACTGTTTGCTCTTTAAAACACCAGAGAAAGTGTTTCTTTTATAAATCAGGAACATTTGTACAATATAGACATGTTTTAGTTATTTATTTATTGAGATTAATGGGTTTTGGTCAGAGTATAGAAATTTTAGATAAATTTAAGAGCTGGTTATAAGCCCGGGAACTTGACTAGGAAGTGCACCAAATTCTGGTAGTCATGGCTCTGGCTGTTTGTTCCAGTCGACAGCACAAAAGAGCCACCAATTATTTGTATATCCTCCTGCCATAGGGACACCCCCCCCTTCTCCCAGCATAGAGGGCATATCACAGGCATGGTCAGAGTCCTGTTGCACCCTCTGGCTGGTGGAGCAGACTATTGCAGGCCTTCAGTCAGATTGCAATTTACAGCTTTTACCCCATTGTGTCCTGCACTGAGAATAGCTTGGCCAAACCCAAAGATCTAGCCCATTAGCTCTACAAGATAATCTAGGCAGTTCACGAATGTGGAAGCATCCATTTCTAAAGATTCACTTTTCCCAGGAAATGTACAATGCAGTTTAAAAGGAAGAACACTTGAGCTGTTTTTGTTAAAGGTGACTGGTCCCAAAATTGGCATAATTTAGGAATCTCGTTAATGTTCCGAATTGCTCTTTCCCCAAAAGTAAGACTAAAAGTTTATGTAATTTAAAATTGTAGATCAGGAAGCCCAACTGTGAACACACTCTAGGCACTGGTTCCCTTCCTGGGTATTTGTAAGCATACAGTGGCAGACACCAACTGTGCCAATCTGCTGTGTTCTTGTGAGCTTGTAGAAACATATAGAAGTTTGCAAGAACCCCGTTCTGTTAAATGTTTGAAGAGCAAGGTAATTTTCTATGATCCCATCTGCTTTTCAGATTGGAGCAGTCAAGCAGAAGTGAAGGATAGTACTCTCTCAATATAGTTTAATAAATTATGACAGCTAGACATGCCCAAGCAACACCTTAACCTCTTCGTTTGTATATAGCACACATACCCTTTCTTCTACTCTTCATCTCTTTGTCTTTTCGTTGCATGCACCCAACATAGAAACTTTTCCTGTTTCATTGTTTGTACAGTGCCAAATACCTCTTGGATGCACCTAAAACAAATAATTGTTACTAATAATTATTAACAGTAACTTTAAAATTTTGAGCATTTTAGAGCTAGTTATTTTTTTTATTTGTATCATTGTAACACATAGAAGCCTCAATCAGCAATAGTGTCTCATTAAGTTAGACACTGTACAAACACAAGGAGACATGATCCCTACCCTGAAGGGCTTGAAAACTCATTTTAGGCAAAATGTGACAAATGAATGTGAAAAGCAAAAGGGAAAGAGCTGTGGATGAGAGTAATAAAATTAAGCTCACTTGGTTAGACAAACTGATGGTTCCAAAGAACTGTTGTTTTCACATTTTGTATTTCATTTAAGATATTTAAAAAATCTATTCAATATGTAAGAGGAGGTAAAAATCAAATAAAGCATGATCCATCCATCATTTTAAAAGAGGTTGTTCTTGAATAGGAATCTAATGGGCTAGGGAGGTCCAATTTTATAAGGAATCTTGTTGGGCCTAAATAGGGTAAAATAGGAGGGCATTATTTACCTGTGGCTTGCATCCTGCTTGCAATTATAAAAGCTTCAGTATTGGCTCTCAGGAAGAGATAGAGCTAGCAGGAGTTTGCCTAGAGAGGCATTTCCCATCAGCAATTTCCTGTGGAGGGTCTTTGTCTAGACAGCCTTTCCCCTAAAGGCTTGTTTACCTACTACAGGGACTTATTTATGGTAAAATATCATTTGACAAATTTTAAAGGTACAGTTTGTTTATATACCATTTGTGACACATTTTTGCATGAAATAAAGTCTCAGTACTGAATGGACATAGCCTTGGGAGTGCCTAGTTTACCCTGTGCCACAACACTTAGAAATTATAATACTGATTGATAAATAATAGCTACATATAATGTAGCTATGTCTTTAGATGTGAAAACAAAGTCATTTTTAAAGGAGGTGCTATAAATTAATTATCTAACATAGAGGCCAGCTAGGTGACTCAGTATAAGAATTTAAATCCTTATATTGATCTCTTGTTCCTTATATCATCAGTAGTTAGGCTATTGAGGAGATGAGGCTGGAAGCTCTTGTGGAGAACAAGAGTTTACTCAGGAACATAAATAGCTCTTACCAGCTTTTTAGTGAGAGGATCAGCTTTCTAAAATGAAACTTGTTACATTCTTCTCAGCTTGCAAGATGTTGTTACAGCTACTGATTAGGTCTAAGAGGAATATATAAATGTCCTTTCAGGTAGAGGTGATCTTTGATAATCTGGAATGAGGAAGAAACTAGACTCAAAGCAAGCAAAATATGAAAGTTTTCAAAAAAGACAAGTTGCTAAAAATCCAACATAAAATCCTGGCTCCACTGAAGTCAATGGCAAAACTCCTATTGACTTCATTGGAGGCAGAATTTCACATCAGGATAGATGGTGGGCCCTAAATTGACTCTCATTGCTGCTGCACTATGGAAGATCAAATTCTGTCACTCTTATTGTAATCGGGAGGTCTTGTTAGGCATACACAGTATTATGAATATCATGTGCATATTCTCCGACAAAACATGGACAAGGCTATTTTAAATTTTTTTAGTATAAATAAAAACAATTTTAATCTGCTTTTTGTTCTAGTTTCCATCATTTGTCTCTGACTGCCTCCTTAATAGAGTCACTCAAGTGATACCAGAGCTTTTTCCAAGCTTCAGAGTACAGCACACTCTTCAGGATTCTGCATTCTGCATTCGCTTGACATGTCTAAACCACCTAAGTCTTTCTTATTAATCAACATTCCCATGAATGACATACCAGCACAATTTAACACTTCCACATTTGTCACCCTGTCTTATCATCTTATTCAAAGAATTTAACGCAAACATCTGATATTAAAAAAATGTTTAGTCTTTTGTATATTTGGTGTTAAAGCTATGTTTCTGAGCCGTATCAAAGAGTAGATAAAACATGTCTCAAGTACAGATTTTCACTTTAGTTGACAATTTGTTATTGTTCCAGGATCTGTCTTGAAAAAGACCAAAGTTCCTGCCTTCTTTGCTGATTCAACTAGTAAGTCAGCATCAAGATCTACATTGTTGGTAACAGTAGAGCCAAGGTAGCAAAATTGGTCAATGTCATCTAGACGAATACCATCCAAGGTGATATCTGGAGCTGGTTCTGAAGATCCTTGGTGCATAACGGTCTTCAAGTTTATTGCTTGCCCAAAGATTTTGCATGAATTAGAAAAAATGGTAATAAGGTGATGTAGGGCATCAACACTATGAGCCACGAGGACTGCATCTTCTGCAAGAAACATGTCCCCTATGATGATTTCCTTCACGTTCATCTAAGCGCTTAACCTTGCAATGTAAAAAAGAGATCTCCATCATGTCTAACGCTATGATAGACACTTTCTCGAACATCACAGAAAGCATGTTGAAGCCAGAATGATAAGTAAAAATTAAACAATGTAGGAGCCAATATGCTTCACTCCATTGTTGGTGTTAAACAAGTAAACACCATCTTAGTTTTTATACATTGAAGTTTCCTTCATGCCATTGTGTAAGGATTTCACAAGATTTAGCAATATAGATGGACAACCAAGTTTCTTCAGAACAATGTAAATCCCTGACTGGCTAACCATGTCAAACTCTTTTGTTTAATCTATAAAAGGCATGTATAGTGGAATACGCTTCTCTCTGCACTTTTTCTGCAATTGTCTTACAGAGAAGGCCATGTCTATGATGGACCTTCCCAAGAGGAACCCACACTGGCTCTCAGGATAGGTTCTCTCAGCTAAAGTTTGAAGTTGAGGTAAAAAATAAGGTTTAAGATTTCCCCCCATGAACTTAAGAGATATACCTCTGTGGTTCTTATAATCACTTCTGTCTCCTTTTTTTAATAGAGTTGGATGTAACAAGCATCCTTAAAATCTTGCCAGTTTCTTCCTTCCAACAGAGTAGCAATACCTCATGCAATTTTTGCAGCAAGTCTTGTGTGCACATTTGTAGATTTCAGCAGGTAAGCAGTCAGATTCTGAAGCTTTGTTGTTGAGAATCTTTTTGATGCTTTGTTCAAGTTACTCTAGTGTAGGTTTGACATCCAGTGAAGTCATAACTTCAAACCCAGGCAATTTGTCTAACATACATTGGTCTACTAGACTCTCTGGAGTATATCATTCCATCATGCTCAATCAACTTCTCCAGTTGCTTCCCTTTATCAGTTATAATATTGCCATCCAGATCTTTCAGTTGAGCTGTCTTATTCTTTATCAATATCAATGGCCTTTCTAATGCCTTCATACAACCGTCTACTGTCACCTGCATCAGCTGCCTATTGGATGCTGTTGCGGAAACCCAGCCAAAATTCTTGAGAACACCTCCCGGAAGCTATTTGAACAATCTTCCAAGCTTCTCTTAGGTTGTTGAGTGAACAGTAGTAGGAGTAGATTTGTAGGTGATCAGAGATGTTTCCTCTCAATGAGTGGCAGTAGTATCTCCAAATGGTCTATGGACCAGTCAACATTTTTCTTAGTACTCTTTCCAAAACTCTTGATTGCTGCATTGTACACACTTGTCTTTAGAACTTCCCATGCATCTGAAGCAGTTCCATTCATTCCAACTATTTTGCTACTTAATTAAAAAGCTATTCCTTGAGAGGATCATTGATTTGGAGAAAGTCAATACAAGATTGTATGGCAGTTTTATTATGGTGGATCTTCTTAGCTTGATATTTCACTTTTCAGCAGACAAGAGAGTGGTCTGTATCATGGTCTGTGCCTTCGAAGGATTGTGTATGAAAGATATGTTTCAAATATGTATGTCTTGTCAGGACCAATCCAGCTGGTACCAGTGCTTGGACCTCTGGTATCTCCATGATGTTCTTCTTCTGATGTTACCAGCAAAGAAGGTGTTTGTCACCAATAAGCCTTCACTAGCACTGAGTCAAGAACTCTGACCATTGTCATTCATACATCCAATGCCATGCCCACTCAGAATCCCAGGTCACATCTCAGCATTGGACCCAACTCCTACACTGAAGTCTCCAAGTACTAGGATGGGTTCCTTCCATGGAATCCTGCCAATCAACTCTTCTAGTTGTTGGTAAAAACTATCCTTCTCCTCATCACTAGCCTGAAGAGTTGGAGCATACACACTGACGAGGCTGATGAATCCCTTCTGTAATCTAGTTCAAAGTGTCATGATACGCAAGGAAACTAAAATTGGAGCTTCACACAATGACATAAGTTCATTTCTGATAGCAAAACCTACACCATACTTTATTTCTTCAGGTTTGTCATGCCAGTAAATGGTGTAGTCCTTCTCCCTCCTTAAACCTGTATATAAAGTTGAGTTTCCAAAAGAGCTGAAATATCAATTCTGAAACATTCAAGTTTGTTACTCAACACCACCATTTTCTTCAAATCCGAATTCAAGTTCAAGTCGTATCCAGGGATCAAACTCTGAATATTCCAGCAAGCAATTCTAAAACCAGTTGAGGTTGGATGTAAATAATGAGCGGGGCTTGTTTGACCCACCTTTTCTAGGCCCACCATCACACGAGGCAAGCAGGCCATCCCTATGCAGGGTTGCTTGGAAATCTTGGTAGATACCCCAGAGCTTTTATGCCTGTCTCAGGTCCCTGCGATCATCTTGCCAAGCCCTTCAGTGCATATGCCTAGGCAAAGTTATGGAGGAGCGGAGGCTGCCATAGACCTGTTGTCCCCTCTTTAGACCACTGAGCCAGAATCCAAACACCAGAGTGAGTCTGGATGCTCAGTGACACAGGGGTTGTAGTTTCTTCCAGAGATCAACCTAGCAGCACTCACCTCAGAAGTACAAGTTAATATAATTGTTTCACTTTTTTTCCCACTTCCACTCTCTGCCTTAAAATCAAAAGAAAAAAAAGAGATAGCTAATGTTATCATATTTTAGTCCCTAAAGGAATCTTTCACATCCCAAAAATTGTGCTCCATGCATTAACAGTCATTCTATTTGTGTATGTTGATGTGCTTCTAAATTTAAAACTCAAAATATTGATTCTACTATAACTGAGCATACCAGAAAGGTATCCATACACTCTAATATGTTGTTTATCTATGCAGTAGAACAGTAAAATATCTTACTGAGTTAGACAACCAACACTGCACTCATTCAGCCACATGGATATTATATATACCTATATTACAATTTTTTTTACCATTTCTGTAGTTTCACTGCTGTATATAGATATGCTACATGTTATCTTATTGACAAGTTTTCAATGTTGTTCACACTGTAAGTTCCCTGAATATATCAACTGTATATGAATGAAAGAAAAGAAAACTTACAAGCTCAATTCATACATGGAATTTTAGAAGGAGAGAGGAAGTGATGAAAACACTTTACCTAAGGAGTCAAAAATTTGCTAACATTCTATTACCCCATGTCAGGGTTCCTTCCCCACTCTGAACTCTAGGGTACAGATGTGGGGACACGCATCAAAGACCCCCTAAGCTTATTCTTACCAGCTTAGGTTAAAAACTTCCCCAAGGTACAAACTTTGCCTTGTCCTTGAAGAGTATGCTGCCACCACCAAGTGTTTTAAACAAAGAACAGGGAAAGAGACCACTTGGAGACATCCTCTCCCAAAATATCCCCCCAAGCCCTACACACCCCCTTTCCTGGGGAGGCTTGAGAATAATATCCTAACCAATTGGTTCCAAAATCATCAAAGAACCAAACCCCTGGATCTTGGAACAATGGAAAAATCAGTCAGGTTCTTAAAAGAAGGATTTTATTAAAAAAAAAGAAAAAAAAGAAAGGTAAAATCATCTCTGTAAAATGAGGATGGAAAATACTTCATAGGGTATTCAGATTCAAAACACAGAGGATCCCCCTCTGGGCAAAACTTTAAAGTTACAGAAAACAGGAATAAACCTCCCTCTTAACACAGGGAAAAATCACATAAAACAAAAGATAAACTAATCTGCCTTGCCTGGTTTACCTATACTGGTTGCAATGTTGGAGACTTGGATTAGGATGGGCTGGAGAAGATGGATTTCAGTCTGGCATCTCTTAGTCCCAAGAGAGAACAACCATGTAAACAAAGAGCACAAACGAAAGCCTTCTCCCCCCCTTCCCAGGATTTGAAAGTATCTTGTTCCCTTATTGGTCCTTTGGGTCAGGTGCCAGCCAGGTTAGCTGAGCTTCTTAACACTTTACAGGTAACAGGATGTTGCCTCTGGCCAGGAGGGATTTTATAGCACTGTATACAGAAAGGTGGTTACCCTTCCCTTTATATTTATGACACCCCAGATATTTGCTAAATTACAATTGTGATGGGGCAAGGCCAGATGGCTGTAGAAAAGTAGTGGGAGATAGATATATTAGTTCCAGGCTAAATAAATCCCTGGTACCAGGAGAAGTAAAATGGCAGCTGCTCCAGGTCAATTAAGACACCTGGGGCCAATTAAGAACTTCCCAGAAGGCAGGGAGAATGCTAGGTTGATTGGGACACCTGAAGCCAATCGGGGCTGGCTGAAACTAGTTAAAAGCCTCCCAGTCAGTCAGGTGGGTGTGCATGTCAGGAGCTGTGGGAAGAAGTTGCGCAGTTGGAGAGGCTGAGTAGTACACACCATATCAGGCACAAGGAAGGAGGCCCTGAGGTAAGGGTGAAGTGGAGCTTGAGGAAGTGAGGGCTGCTGTGGGGAAGTAGCCCAGGGAATTGTACATGTCATGTTTCTAAAAGGTCAGCTACCATAGCTGATACTATTAGGGTCCCTGGCTGGAGCCTGGAGTAGAGGGTGGGCCTGGGCTTCCTACCCCCCACCTTTGCCCACTGATTAATCACTGAGACTGGGAGACAACAGAGACTGTGCGAGGAAGGATAACTTCTCCTCACCTCCCTCGCTGGCTTATGATGAAAATGGCTCAGTAGACTGTGACCCTTGTCTCTAGAGAGAGAAGGGTTATGTGCAGGGTCACAGTGAGCCTCTGAGGCTAACGAAATCCTCCAGGAAATGCGGGACCCACGGAGGCAAGGACAGAGCTTTGTCACACAATATAACTCCACTTTAATGAAGTGTAGTTAAACAATTTCTGGTTAGGTTTCTCAAGGATGTACAGAGACAGCTATCATAGTGGTTTGGTGACTGGCTCATTGGCTGAGAAAGAAAAGGCACATTCTGCCCTGGAAGAGTGCCAGGGATGAATACAGCCTCCCAATTCAATGGGCACACTATACTAAACTGCTGAGGGGGCACTGACCACCTGTAACAGTGTCCTCTGTCCTCACACTGCAGCTCTAATCCCAGCCCAGGGAAGAGAGGAGACCGTGGAGGGGAGGTTGGAGACCCTCCACTCACCCAGCAGCAGTGGATACTGATCCGCAGGGTTGGGCCCAGCCCCCTTCTCCAGGCATTTTGACCTTGCAGGCAGGATCCTAGAGACACTCAGGTTTGAAGTGCATGTTTGCCTGTTTTCCACCCTTTGTTTCATGATTTCTGTGGGTGCAATGGAATCCACTAACTCTTCCAAAAGCCACCTCTGAAGAGTGCACATGGTGAAGTTAAGCTTTGAACATAGGAATTGTATATCTATTATGAGATAGAGAAGTATATTGTACTGAAGCTGGTGTAACTGTCATAGACTGTTGTGATGAATGAAGTGGAAGAAATGCTATTAAATCTAAAAAAGAAAAGCAGTACTTGTGGCACCTTAGAGCCTAACAAATTTATTAGAAAGCCAGATTTGCCAAGATACCTTTGCAGCTATAAACCCCAAAAAGATATCTGTAGAAAAATACATTAGGAAGCCACAGAGTAAAGATATTATTACCCACTAAAGGCAATTATTTCTTATAATCTTATAAATGACAGTCATTGTTTTATTATGACATGTACACTATTTTTGCTCTAAGTTAATGTTTGTAAAATGCTTTGAAAATATAACTATGCAATTTATATGGCAAGAATTACAGAATGTTCAGCTTCACTTTTTCCATTTATAAAACTTTTCCATTTTAGCTTACAGAATCAAATGCAGAGCTAACAGCCTTTAGCAGAGCTCCAGTCATATGTGACCCATAAAAGTGAACATTCTTCTCAGTTTTTGTTACCTACATTCACGTAGGATTTCATTTTTAATTAGAACATTGCTGGGCATCCTTCCTTGAGTACTGATTGGATTTTAAATAGTTTACTTTTAATGCCACGCATTTCAAAGGTTCCAGGTTTCAGTTAAAAACTGGAAAAGAGTTTGTACATCTGTCTTCAAGAGTTATGTTTACTGAAATACGATTATCTGTTCAGAATAAAGGGGCCAAATTTTCAAATATATTTAAATTCCTAAAGATGTAGATAGGCATCTAGTGGAATTTTTCAAAAATACCTCACTGCCTAATTCCTACTGAACTCAATGGGAGCTAATCACCAGGCACTTCTGAAAATTCCACTAGATGGCTATCTGCCGCATCTTTAGGTTCCTAAATGCCTTTAAAAATCTGTTCCAATGTTCTTATACACAGAATCAATTATGAGATTTCAAATGGCATTTCAGCCCTCATTTGGTAATACATTAGCAGATTTCCCAATTGGTTCTTGAGCTGTAATATGATGACTTCTGCAATTGTATTTTGTGCAATTGTCTAAGGAAACAGGGTAACAGAATTTGCAAAAGAAACAGTTATCTGGCTAGTCTTTTATAAGTATGTATACCTACTGTTTCAGATTATTTTAAAATGTCATAAATGAAAAATGTTTAAAAAAACCCAAGAGTTATGTTTGAAAGTGTTTCCGCACTCATTCTTCCCTAGAAAAGGAGCTGTAGATTGTGGCCAGGTAAATACAAATAAATAAAATGTACTAACCTTATAATTGTGGGTACTCATTTTTTTTTGCTTTCATTCCTCTTCTATACCTTTTCATTCCCTTCTTTTCCTTCCCATTCTTCTTTCCTATCTTTATTCCAGTATATCTCTGATCTCTTTCCTCCTTGCCATGATGTTTTCATTGATCCTCTAACTGCGCCCTCTTCCCCCCCCAGTGATTCTTTGGCAACAAAAAATCTCAAATTTCTCTTTTTTAAAAAAAGGTTATTTTCTCTTCCCATTTCTTGATTCTGTTGCTTCCTCTCTCTTCTGCCACCCTTGTTCATTCTGTGTTCCTGAGCTTGCCCCACAACTCTTTTCAGAACCCAAGTAACCAGAAATTGGAGTGTTGTCCAGGACATCAGACTTAAAAGTCCTATGCCTCCTTTTCCATAATAAAAATATCCATTGTGTCAATGACTAAAACCAGTCAGAAGCACATTTTCACTAGCACGGTGCTGATCCATGCTGGAGCAGTTCAGTACCGAATCATAAATTACTGAATCAATAATACTGCTGCCTATGGCTTCTGGGTTTGGTAAGAAGTTCTCTCATCTAGGAACTGATTGGGTCCAGTATTGCTTAGTTTGTGAGAACTGATGTGATCACTACTCAAAGAGAGGTATAGCTGGCTGCAGTTAAAATTAAATCCTTCCTAATATACGTCTCACTGATAAGGTTTAATTCAATTAATCTGACCACAAAGATTAGTGTACCTGACATAGACCAGTCGACATGAGGTTTCCAAACATAACAGTTATGATGCTCGATTACATATCTTCCCTCCTCTGCCCAAATCAAATGTGTATTACAGTTTGCATCAGAATGTCTGTTGGGAGCCAAAGATTATCTGAAGAAATAAAGCTCGGAGTCTTTTCACAGAAAGAAGCATCAAGCATGTTCAACATGATAAAACAAACTGCCATATCATTTGAAATGTGCACTACAAAGTAGCCATCAGCTCAGCTATGTTTACACAAACAAAAATCAATACAGGTTTCAGAGTAGCAGCCCTGTTAGTCTGTATTCGCAAAAAGAAAAGGAGGACTTATGGCACAAGTCCTCCTTTTCTTTTTTTTAAAATCAATACAGACACTGGATTCGAATCAAAGTGAGGGAAAGGCTTAAGAATAAGACAGAATGCTAAGCTGTATTAGTACTAATTTTATTTTGATTAAAGCATTTTCCCCTCCCATTCATTTTTTCCTTTTTCTTTTCAGACAATGGGTATAGTTATTTTTCTGGTACAAGACAACAGGCTTTTTAAAATGCTTGCATACTTCATAACTGGAGCTTTAGGTAAAATAATGACTTCTTATTCAATGGGCACTAATTATCTTCAAAAGTTAAAATGTGAGGAATGGATGAAATAAAAGTGAATTTCACAGACTTCATATTCACTGAGATCCTGATCCTGTGTCACTGCAGTCAATAAGGTTTTATAATCATACTCCATATGAGTAGAAGCAAGGCCTAATTTCTCTGCCTCTTGCATTTCTCTCCAGAAAATTTTGTTTGGAAAAAAGGGCACAAAATCTGCCAAAGAAACCATCAGTATCATCTGCCTAAAAAAAACAAAACTCAAACTCTGTCAGGTTAGTTGGGTAGTTTGTGTAGTATATTATTCATATTCTCACTATCCCTATGTGTTCCAGCCTATGTGATTATAAGACAACTAAGAAGTTCAGAACTAAGCTTTGCTATTAAGCCATACAAGTTCCTAATGCCATTTTGCGTGTAAGTCTAATGGGTCATTTTCCAAGTTGAATAGCCAATGAGTGTTTAAAATAGCTCACATCTCGAGTGTTAACGGGCATTTCCACTTCATTCTTGAAATTAAATACATCTCTTCAGATGGAATGGTCACACAACTACACAACATGTTCTATGTTGTTCCTTTACAGGGGTCAAGATAGAGAAACTTATCAAATATAGAAAAATTTAAATGGGGTATTAGATATTTGAGCTCAGAATCAGCGAAAAATATTTAGATTAATTGATTGGTAGTTTTTGTTTGTTTGGTTGGTTTTATTTAAATAGAATACCAGTAAGATATTCCTGCTTAAAATGCTGACACTGAGATATTGATTCCTAGATTTATGTTACAAATGTATCCTTGGTTTAATATCATCATCAGTAGCATCCATCCTGGAGCACACTGCCTAAGTAAAATGCAGTATCTTACCACAAATCGCTTGCTCATCACTGGATTTTGAAATTCAGTGCAATAAATTAAATGGTCACATGTAATTTTTTTATTCAGAGAATCACAAAACCCTGCATATAGGTAAATTGAGACACAAAGTAGCAGGAAGAGGGGGGCGTTACTCCATTTAGGATTTTGTGACTTTGCTTACTAGTTCATCTAAAGCAGCAAGTTAAAATATGATGTGAGCCGTCACCCAAAGCTCAAATGAAAATGTTTTTGAAGCAGCTTCCTTTTTATAGATCCATCTGAAATTGGGATCAGAAATGGTGAAATAGTGCAAAAAAGGCTCTTCTTGTAGTATTTCTATATACCATTACCACCAGTTATCTTGAGAAACTATTTTCATAAGAGTGTCAGCCTAATTTTGCAGGCCTAACAAATCCAGATAAGCATTAATATTTCAAGTGCTTAGCTGAACCTTTTGAAGAATATCCATGAAAGAAGCCTCAATCCAGCAAGCTGCTCAGGTCTCATGCACCCACACAGAGCCCTACTGACTTCAGCTCCATGCAGGTACAGTGGTCTGCCGAAACAGAGCAATCAGTGGGATCAGGGCCTAGGAAATTAAATTTACATGCTACAGGGCTCCAGTCCAAAGCTCACTGAAATCAAAGAATAATTTAAAGTCTGGAAAATGTGCTTTACATTGAGAGCCTAAAACAGGTCAATCTATTTAGTTTATCCAAGAGATGGTTAAAAGATAATTTGATCATAGTCTATAAGTACTTACTTGGGGAAGAGATTCATGATAGTAGGCATCTCTTTAATTTAGCTATCAAAGACATAACAATATCTAAATGCTCAAGCTGGACAAATTCAGACTAGAAATAAGATGCATTTTTTAAAGTGAGGGTAATAAACTATTGGAACAACTTAACTTACCTAGTGATGTAGTGGTTTTCTCCATCAGTAGAAGTCTTTAAATCGAAATTGGATGCCTTTCTAAAAGATATGTTGTGACTAAACTAGATGTTATGGGTTTGACGGAGGAATTCTGAGTGAAATGGCATGCAACAAGTCAGACTGACTATAATGGTCCCTTCTAATCTTAAGCATCTATGAATCAATATGTGTTCTTTCATTAACTTCAGTTGGCCTTGGTTCAGGCCCTAGATCCCTTGAATATATACTGAAAATGCAGTTCAGGTTTAAATAATTTATGGATATCATTCTATAGTTTTTCCAATAATTTATTTAATTTAATTTTTATTCATCAAATATTTCACCCCGCCTACAAAAGTAGTTAACTTCTGAGGGGCTAATCACTTGCAGATCTATGTTACACCCAAATTATTAGTTGCTGTAGTACAGCATAAGCAATTTAAACAATCCCACAATGCCTGGAAAATCATCTACAATTTAATCTCTGTAAACGTTTTGAAAAAGCAAATCTTTGTCTGGCTATACTGAAAGAAGGACAGGAGGCACTTGATATGGTTTTAATCAGGCTGCAACTTTATTATAAAATGTCTTGGACTACCCAGCAGATAAAAGTGCACAGTGCAGGTAACCCCATGTTCATTCAATAACTATCCATGGGACTTCTGTCAGCCTCTGCCCACTTTTTCCATCTAGGTCCCTCAGCCAACCCGTTGCTGGGGCCTTACCATCCCCCCCCCACTCATAGGAGGGTTAAGGTAGGCTATAGGAAAGGAGGATTGGCTGCCAGATGTGTCAGTCATAGGAGCCACGAAATCCCCTGATCCTTCCACTCCTTTAACCAACTCCTCCTTTAAAAGTCCTTTACCAAGCCATTTATCTGGTCACTGTATCCCTTCCCTATGGACATCCCTGCACTAGACATCCACCCCACACTTACATGAGTTGTGACTTATAGCCTAACTTCTTTCAAGCCTCATGTTAACAAAGCCTTCCCTGAATCCACTGTGGGGAAAGCGAATCCCCCCACACACTCCACTTAGGCCAATCTGGTGGTGTGGGAAAAAAATCATTCTTGGGCCCTCTAGAAAGGAGCCGTGAGCACAATACCCACAGCAGATCCTGACCAAATCTGGTATTTTACCTTCTGAAGAGGAGGGAGGCTGGGTGCTGCCTCACCTGCTCCATGGAAAAGGGCTTATCCTGCCCGGGCTTGCCCCTTTTTAACCCTTCTCCCCTTCCAGTCCCAGGGGATAAGTCAGTGCCATCATGCTGACCCATTTCCCCTTTTTACAGCAGCTTCTGACCTCTCTCCCGCACCCAACCCATAAAGCACCGTTCCTTTCCCTTTGGTCAGTGGTGCAGTCATTATAAAGGATAGAGAAGTAATGCATACTGTAGTAACCAAATAATGCTCTTGCCCCTTTGCCATTTCTAATGATATTCTCTATAAAAACAAACTCACTTTAGTCCTCTTTTATATCTGCGTGGAGTCTTTAGAATGCAGAAAGTAGTAATGTCTCACTAAACCTGCCTGCTGAGGAAGCTGTCCCGCATATACAGTACAATTAAGATACAAAGATAAAACAACTTACAGAAGGCGATTACAATTTTATAGTCACTTTGAGCTTTAATATCACTAATAGATCACTTTGTTTCAACACTTATAGCTCTCAGCATAATATTTCCTGGAGATCCCTGCTCCAGCCAATATAAATGTTGATGAAGAAAATAATTGGAAGGCTGTCTGGGAATTAATGAAAACAAAATGCAGCTTCACCATAGAAGAGGCAGAAGGCTCTACATTAAAAAGAGAACATTAAGAACAATGAACAAATATTTTATTTATTTTGGAATCGAAAGTAATTAGATTCTTTCTTTTCTAAAGTCAGATTGTAGATCGGTATTATTCCAATGACACCTATAGGTCCTTTTTTCTGCAAGGATCTATCCATTTGCTTAAACTTTAAGCATGTGCATGGTCTAATTGTATTCAAAGTGTAACAGATGTGTAACTTACACATTGTAAGTCATTGAAGGACTAGTGCCTTAGATGGCATTGCATTTATTTATTAAAATATAAAATATGTGTATTTTTCCATTTTATATCATGGAGGGTCAGTAAAATGTTCTTGGAACATCTGAGTAACCAGTAGTAGATGTAGACTTGATAAAATGACTTGATAAATTGCTCATAATCTGCAGAAACCTTTCAGGCCTTTCCCTGTACCTATTTTTTTCATTGACCTAAAATAACAGGTAGGAAAGGCAATCTGAGATTCCTTTTGTTTATAACAAGATGAAACTCTAGCTGTACATGGTCTCATAAATCTTCACTACTAAATAGGTCATAAGATGTAAAGATTTCCAACGGAATTCTATTGTGATGCTGACATATTGCTTCATCCAACTGTTCAACTACAAGTTTCCACATCAAAACAATACTCAAAGTTAAAAATAAATATGTTTGCATTTTTTCTTCCATTTTTCATAATTTCAGGTTATTCTTCCTCATTTAGTTCCTTATCTTGTAAATGCTTATGAATGTAGGATTGGGATTTAAGTGCAGCTGGCTTTATCAGAATCACAAGTAGCTGAAAGTTCAATAAAATATTGTTTAAAAACATTCAAAACAAATACTTCACAGATGATGTGCTCAATAAAATATTGTTTAAAAACATTCAAAACAAATACTTCACAGATGATGTGCTCAGGAGAAAAGGATACCAAAGCTATGATATACAGTTTACTATGTTGCATCATTCTGAAATACTTCACATTTGTTTCATTTTAATTTACTGTATACCAAACGGTGTCACATTCTAGGGGCTGACAAGACAGAATAAATTCAACAAGGAATGTGTCAGTGAAAGATCCTGCTACCATGTTCTCAACAAATTTCTAAAGTTTGAGAGGATACTTCAGTCTTGTACTTTCTGGTGAGAGGGCCAACAAAGTGCAAACATTTTGGTAGTTCTGGATACTTTGGCATACATTTCAAGGGATTGCCTCAGTGTACAGGTGCCCAACCTGTGACACCATAAAAGGGGCTGATATTCAAAGGATGGGTGCACTTTAATTTTTAAAAATCAGTCACCCGTAAGGTGACAAGTTGAACACCCTAAATCACGAATCTCATAGGGTAATTTTTCTCAAAAACAAATAAGGGAGGTAGGAGCACAGATTTTGAAAAACCTCTCCTTAAACAATGTATACCTTTACCATCAGTAATGGTGTTAAAACCATAAAATATTTTCACATGGGGAGGAAGAAATCTTTGAATCCCGCTACTGGCTCCTCGTTTTCTATTGCATCAAACATAAACTGTTTGTATTCATTTTGAAGACCCTTCATATTCAATCCCCACCCTCCCTATCATCTCTTATTCATTACTGAGCTGTTGGTGCTCACCTCTAAGCAGCCCAGGATGCCAGCTTTCAGTGCCCACTTGTTAAATTTTCAAACAAACACCTTTGTGCTTTCTCCCATGCTGGCCACATGCTTGGAAGGCATCCCCTGTAAAATCTGCAAAACTACCTCATTATCCACCTTCAAATCCCTCCTCAAAACTCTTTTGCCATGGCATCTACCAAAAAAATTGACAAGTGTTAGGCCAATAGTATGCAGAGATCTATGATGCCGACCAATTTGTTTAATTGTTTACTTGTACTCCCCCATCTGTCTATATTCACCTGTTGTAACTGATGTAGGTAGGACTGCCATAGCAATTGCAGACAAACCAACTTACTGTGGAATGGTGAAGGGTCAGAGGCATAAGCTTTCCTTCTGGATCAACTGTGTAGCTCCCCAGACTGAGATGTTGTTTTTCCTTTTAGCCATTTACAGTGAGTCAGACTTTTCATTGGGATGGTTATACTTTCATGCAGTTGGAAATCAGGATTTTTCACATTTGTTTTCCTGGTTTGAAAAGCTACCGATATTTTCTAATAGAGCAAGCCCTCTACATCTATATATTATGGCTTATATTGTTGTTAATATATAATGCAACCAATTATGTGTCTGGATCACACATACATTATTAAATATGCAGCATTTGCACACAGAAAAAAGAGAGAGAGGGTTAGATATTCCCCCAAATAATCCCAGGCAGCCTGAGAAACAGATAAGACTAAACACCTAAACCTTGAGGCTTGATCCAAAGTTGCGCTGATGTCAAAAGGAGCCTTACCATTGACTTTTACATCTGAGGACTCAACACTGAAAACAGTGACAGGTTCATCTATCAGTAGTTTGTCACTGAAGTATTTCAATGTAATGTTAAGCATTGACTATAGTAAATTTAAACTGACCTAAACTTCACAATGTTTGAATGAACAATCAGACAATCAGGATTAATATAATAAGATAACACCAAAATGTTTTGGCTCAGGAATCTTCTGTGTGATCTTTGTTGAAATAAGTGGTAAGTGAAATTACCACAACACAACTTTGTATTTGAGGATATAAATATTCAGAAATTAAAAATATCATCAAACTATGTATAGCCAGGGTTGCATTACTGCCTAAATGTAACTATAGGTATGCATCTGATGAAGTGGGTATTCACTCACGAAAGCTTATACTCCAATACTTCCGTTAGTCTATAAAGTGCCACAGGACTCTTAGCAGCTTTTATAGGTAACGTTGATTTCAAGCAAAAATCCCATTAGTTCATTGGAAAGAGGACTAGCTCCCCATTTGAGTACTTAACTAAAAAAATGTTTGACTATCTGAATTAGCACAAACTCTGAATACTCATGAATCTAATTAATTGAATAATCATATATCTCCCAATATATAGAAATCCTTTAAGCACTTCTTTAAATTCAATATATCCACTGCTTTTTTCCTTTCATTTTGTGTATCCAGTACAACTTAGTACTGTACAAATCACAAAAACGTTGCTCTGTCCTTACCTTGAATTATATGGACATCAACTAGTAAATGGAAATTAAAATGCACATTCATGTCATTTTAACTAGAAACAATCTTCCTTATAGACATCTCAGAATATTAAATGATGCCCTTTTAAGTGGATCGATGGCTGGACTACTGCAACTATCAAGAAAACTGCTTCTGAATAATACTCATTGAAGTAAATATACTGGGCACTTAGAGACATTAATATTCAAAGGATCCCCTTTCCTCAAGGCTACAAAACAATCTTCAAGCATTGACAGCTCACTTTCTGCTCCAATCTAGGGTGTACATTACACAGATTGTTAACCAACACTAGTAGATTGACTGTACTATCTTTCAGTGTTGACCTCAAGTGGTGGTAGGGGAGTGGTGTCTCCCCCATGTAATTTTTGATTCCTTATTTATACACCTGGCCAGAGGATGACACTTCCATTGCACTGCAACTCCCAACGTTTTGAAATTTGTTTTCAGTCTATATTGGAATGAAAACAAAACCTCTTTCATAGAATGGAATTATGGTGAAACAACCATTTTCTGAGTCAAAAGGTCAGGTTTTCGAATCAGGAGTCTTACACTTCACACACAACTTCCTGTTGAACTTGGTCGAAAGCACTACATTTCAACAAAACAGCTTATTTCAACGAAAATTACACAACTCCTTTTTGGACTGAAGTTGGAATAGTGTATTGAGCAATGGTGATTTAGGGAAAAGGAAGAAAAATAGCAGTCAGACTTTCCTGAAGTTTTCTATAAAGTTTTTTCTATCAAAATTAAAACTTTTGTTAAATGTGAAGTTAGACTTTGTTGTACATTTTGATTGTTGAATTCAAAAACTTTCTAACTATTTTTCATTAACACTGCTGTTGCCACAATAATTTGAATATCTCATAATTATTCTGACTAAAGCTGAGACAGATCATATCCAGGAGAACATTTGATTGACTTAGTCAGTCCCAGTGCTACAACACTATGACAAAAATAACAAGAGTACTTGTGGCATCGTAGAGACTAAGAAATTGAGGTGCCACAAGTACTCCTGTTCTCTTTGTGGATACAGATTAACATGGCTGCTACTCTGAAACCTAACACTATGACAGTAAGGCTATTTTTATTGATAAGGAGAACACTTATCAACCCTTTAAACTTTGAAGGAGAGGCAGAAAGAAATAGGGATAAACCACTATAAGGAAGATTTACCTTTCGGAGCTGACTACATCCTGCAAAATGAAAAGCAACAGATGCTACCTACTTATTGGGGAAGGTAATATGGGAACACATTTACTTAGCTTTTCTGTCTGGTGTGCATATTGCAGGGATTCAAGAGAGAGGCAGATTAAAGATATGGCTTAGTTTTAATGGTAATGCTGCAGTGCACCTGGAAGTTGTCCTACATTTCGAACAAGCCCTAACTTAAAAAAGAAAAACAGATTCTTACATTTTAAAAGTAGATATATGACTATACGAGGTTATTTTCACCCTCATTTTCCTCATTGACTGTGCTATGATACATTGCTCTGGTTTGGGGATTTCATATATCAGCTCCCTTTCATTCCCCTCAAATCATCACTTCTCCATTGTCACGAGGATGCTCTCACCCTCTTCCAGCTGACAGCATTGCTTCGTAAGCTGGTAAGTACTGTCGTATTTAATTATTGTACATTTTTAAGCGGGGAAGTGCCAATGAGCCAAACTATTTCCCTTTTAAGAGCATTTTCCTTTTGTGCTAGCTTAGTCATTTTAATGGAAGCCTCTGACTGTGTGTGTATGCATACAGAATATGTGTGTCATTTTCAGTAGGGTTCACCAAAATGTTCCTGACACACACACACACAGGCAGGAGATTGGAGAGGCTCACTTAAAAATAGAATTTGGATTATCTTTCCATTTTCCACTCTGATCCTGCTCAAGGTTTAGAACATGCCAGAGCAACAACTGTGTGTTGTAAAGCATGGACATTTAACTAACAGACTGGCCAGCCATTTTCTAATTCTTTTATATCAATAAGCTTTTGAAATGTTTCATTGATTATTCAACGATGCACTCAGTCTGCTGAGTTCCCTATTTAGTATTAATCTCAGAGTGCAGTTTCCTTACGGTGCACTAAATCCAATATTAAACTTAGAAAAATTTAGAAAGGTACATTTTCTGACTCTCCAAGTTTGAACTGTGCAGCTTAAACTCAAATTAATATTTTTACATCTTGATTATTAGTTAGATAAAGTACAAAAGATGGAAAAGTGTTATTTCCCAAGTGAGCACATGATGTGAACATTTACCATACAGAATTTATCATAGATCCCAGTGCTTGATCCTACATCTGGACCCAAGAAAAATTCCCATTGATATCGTGGAGATTTGCTTGCATAGGGACTGCAAGATTAGTTTCACTGAGAACAATAATGAAAAGGTCTTATTACAGTGGGTCATCTAATCCACACCACACCAATGCAGGATCATCCCTTACATCTTGTCCTATCAAATTACATGCTACAAGTGATGGGATTCTCTTCCCTTGGGAATCTCTTCCGCAATATTTCTTTGTCAAGTTTTTTCTGATATTCTGTCTAAATATTCCTTTTTGTATAATCTCATTTTAATTTGTTCTCAAAAGTTGCTTACAATTTCTTTCAATTACAAAGAAAAAAATTAAAAATATGATGCATTATTAATATATATTGTAAAAATATAACATTTACAAAAATCAGTTAAAACAGAAACAAAGGCATTGATATTACTGGTACAATATAAACAAAGCTTTATTGTGTGATGATTGCAAATGCATAGTATATGGAAGCCACAATCAAAAGTGGTAAGAAGGAGAATCAACGATGTAGTCAAGTCAATATGTAAAGATGCTTTGAAGTTGCCAAACTGCTAGTTTCCTTTTTCTTCCCTGAGATGTTAAATGTATATTTTTATCTTAGAAGCAGTCACCTGCTTTACTTTTAAAAAATAAGGAGAACAGATCAGCAGGAAATAAGGAGGAGGTAATAATGTCATTATTGAGCTCTGAATTTGGGGGTGGAATAAATGTATCAATAAAATTAGTATAGCAAGCTCTTCCGAAGAATAATAAAATTTAATACTATGTTCAGTTTACTGGGCTGTCAGTCATTCCAACTCTAAAATTTACTTTGAGATAATTACTTATACTTCTTGGCTGCACTTTCTATTCAGCATCAAAGTTTCAAATTTAGAGAATGGAAATCTACAGTACAGAGCTTGAATTTGTGATTTTAAAAAAAATCCATAACTAAAGTTGGGCCTGAACTGAAATTCAGATTCCAAACTCCAAAACTATAAAACTTCTGATTCAGATTTGTATCTGAACATTGCACATTTCCTTCCCACCACCGATTACATTGGAACAGTTGAGGCCTGATACAGTGCCAGATCAAGTCAATGGAAAGATTCTCATTGACTTTAATGGGCATTGGCTTAGGCCTGTGATAAGCTATATTTTAAAGGCAAGATATGGTCAAGAGTGAATTGCCACAAGATTACACTGGTTATGCTGTAGATAACAGGTGTACAAGTAAATGGATTGTTCGCCCCCCTTCTTTTCTTCCCCCATCTCTCAATTTTTTGTAAGTGCAGAGTGAAATGTACATATCTCGATGTTATATATAGTATCATAGAACTTTAGTTTAAATAAACCATTTGTATTTTTCGGATTTTATTATCTGAAATGATTTATTTCACTATAGATTTTTTTTAAAAAGTAGCTATATTAAAGAAACTGTCAAGCTTCAGCCTAACATCTAGTAAGATTTTCCATTAAAGGGTGATCTCTGCTTCTATTTTACCAAGTATGAAAAGTTCAGGTGACTGTTTAGTTCCACTTAACCTTCATGAAACTAGTGACTGGGAACACTCAAAAACACTCAAAGTCTGGCGGTTGGGTTAAGTATCCAAAAGTTGGATTGTTTATCTGACCTTTACCTCCTGAGCCTACAAACCTCTGCTATCAATCTTGAGAGTAAAGGCTCTTTAGAAAGATTAATGGAACATTTCTTTCTGGTCTTAGCCTGAACCAGAAAACACAGACAGGAGAAAACTTGAAAAATATTGGAATTACCAATCAAATTACAAATTTGAGTTCTTGGTAAAGGTTTGGTGTACTTTTTATTCTAGTTCAACCTCTACTGCATCCCTAAATGAAGATGGATATGTTTATTTAGTATTCCATACATTATATTTTCCCTACATTATGAATTCCAGTTAAAACCAATATTTGGTCCCGTAATTTCCACATATCCTTTAAATATTTGGATTTTTGTCAGTATTTCTATCCAAAATTAGCCCTGGAATTAATCTCTTGCTGCATCTCTTCCAGTGCATTTTGAAAAGATTTTAAATCATCTCTTTTTCCACTTCACTGCCAACATATGCCATTTATAGAGAAGTTGATAAAAGTTTATTTTTATGGCAACATAAATTGCTATACATATTTTTCTCTATTGTTCTATCTTGTTTGCTTAATTAATCTCCAATTCTCTTCTAATTCTAGCATTGTTGCATTGCCTTATATATTTCTGCAACCAGATCCTTTGAATCATTTTTATTTGTTACAATTTATTCCTTCATAGTAAGTAATAGTTTGACATTTTTTAAGCACTTTAGATACAATGAGCTGTGTTTCAACAGGTGTTCTAGTGGAACTGATGATATTCCATAATCTCTTTGCAGACACATGTTCTATTAAAATCTTCATAAATGATTTGGATAATGATATAGAGAGTACATTTGCAAAGTTTGCAGATGAAACCAAGCTGGGGGAGGTTGCAAATGCTTTGGAGGAGAGGATTAGAATTCAAAATGATCTTGAAAAACAGGAGAAATGGTCTGAAAAAAATAGAATGAAACTCAACATGGACAAATGCAAAGTACTGAATTTAGGAAGAAATAATCCATTGCACACACACAAAATGGGAAGTGATGGCTTAGGAAGGAGGACTGCAGAAAAGGATCTGGGGGCTATAGTGGATCACAAACTAAATATGAGTCAACAATGTAATACTGTTGCAAAAGAAGTGAACATTATTCTGGGATGTATTAGCAGACATACTATAAGCAAGACATGCAGTACTTAATCCACTCTACTCAGCAGTAATAAGGCCTCAACTGGAGTTCTGGACACCACACTTCAGGAAAGATGTGGACAAACTGGAGAAAGTCGGAGGAGAACAACAAAAACAATTAATGATCTAGAAAACCTGATCTATCAGTCATTGGTTTGTTTAGTCTGGAGAAGAGAAGGCTGAGGGAGGACATGAAAACAGTTATCAAGTACGTCAAAGGTTGTTATAAAGAGGAGGGTGATAAATTGAGAACCTGAGGACAGGAGAGGAAGTAATAGGCTTAAATTGCAGCAAGGGGCATTTAGATTAGACATTAGAAAGAGCTTCCTAACCATAAGGATATTTAAGTGCTGGAACAAACCACCTAAAGTGGCTGTGGAATCTCCATCATTGGAGATTTCTAAGAACAGGTGAGACAAACACCTGTCAGGGATGGTCTAGATAATATTAGTCCTGCTGTGGTGCTGGGGACTGGACCAAATGACCTATTGAGGTTCCTTCTAGTCCCTACATTTCTATGTTTTATAGAAAACAAACTATTAAAAAATCATTGTATCTCTCATAAATGGAAACAAAACTTGCTTTCTACACAACTTTATATGGGTGGAATCGATGCATTGCTTTATGAACACAGTGTCCTCCAGGGAATGTCACAAATCAACATAATGCCACTGACAGCTTGATTTTGCATTTGCATCTTTGAGTTGGCTGAAGTAAGTGAAAAATCATATGTAGTCCTATAGCTTCCTATTGACTATGGATTTATGAAGTGTTGTGTGCGTTGCTTCTTCCAATAAAGATTTGGAATAAGTTATGCTCAAGAAATTTGTTTTGGATGTGCATATTTCAGATGAGAGATTTCAACAACTGGCACATAGCGTTAAAACTGTTATCAAACCATGCCCAATTTTCATGATCATCACAGACACAGTGGACACACATAATAGGATTAATTAACCAAAGTGTGCCAAAAAAGCTGCTGTTAGCCTCTAAAATGCATAGATAATTCTATTGATTATGATGCACATTTGAATAGTGGAAGGCACGACTGAGTCTGAAATAGTTTTCCTATTGCTGGTTACATTTGGAGTTTCACAATTCTCAAATGTATTAATATAATTGGGTTTTTTCCCCATTGTTATTGCATTCTGATTTTCCCATAAATATTATTTTATATTCACTAGAAATTTCAGTTTGTGAGAGCAAATGGTAGGCAACCTTTCCTAAGCTCCCACGTCCTACTGTAACATATAATACTTCAGTTCATGACCTCTCTTGAACAAAGACTATCCTAGGTGATTTGAAAACATACCTAATAGGAAGTACACTTTATGGAATGATTCTATTAGCTGGGATCTTTCAAATGAGACCTTAGAAATCACTTTATGCCTGAACATTAAAGACCCCATTGCCCTTTTCATAAGACTAGGGAATTGCCAAAATGTCATTTCCCCAAGTTAGGCCCCGCCAAGCAGAAGTCTTTTGAAGTCAATGGGGTCTTTCCCAGCATGCTTTGTGCCTATTCATCACTGCCTTCCACTCAACAGATGGATGCATTTCAGTAATGCTGTATGCAGAATAGTTTGTAACTTTGGAACTTTATATTAAGAAAGGTGCCGCAATTGTAAAATAGTATTTAATGTTAAATGCCAATTAGTATGAATGAGCCACTGTGCCACCAATTCTTTAAAGTTAGGAAAACTGAATGAGAGTTACTAAATAATAACAAACCTACGTAATAAAAGAAAAGTCTGTCTAAATTGGGTAGCATCTCTCACTGCAAATCTTTTTCACAGTTTACATTTTTTCTATGTTTGCCACCTACCCTTTCTCAGATTCTAGTAATGGCATTTAAATTTGTGTATTGTTCCTCTGAATGTGAGAATACTGTATACGTATTAATACCTGGTAGTCAAAACACTACAGTATTTTTGTTTCCAATGTAAATTATTCAACTTATCCTCAGTAATTTGACAGGTTGCAGGCTTTTGCACTGATTTTATTCTAGTCAGTTTTTTAAGCACTTTTCGGTGTTTTGAGGGTCAGATTTTCATAAAAGATTGAGCCCCATTGCGCTGCTTGGTGGAGTAAATGGACTAGATTATAGCCACAAATGTCAGGCAGGAATTTCTCCACCAAGTTGCTCTCTACCATGCATGAGGTGCATCAGATGAGGGAGCGGTCCTGGCAGAGGTCTTTTACACCCATATTCCACTACTGTGGGTCTGTTGAGGACCCTATACTACTAGCATAACTTAAAGCAGCCACATAAACATGCTAATGATTGTTGGGGCTAGAGATAGTGCAGAAAGGCTCCCAGAATCAGGGAGCTGTAACCAGCTCCCTGATGCATATGGCTCTAACTGGGGTAATTTGGTTAGTCTTTGATGGGTTGGAGCAGAAAACAAAACACTTTTGTACAAGCAAATGTATCCCATTTATTCTTCTCATCTTAAAGAAAAGAGTATATTATAGCTGGTTGAAACTCAAAATTTCTGTTCCCTGGAAAATTCTGATATTTTGAAATTTCCTTTCATCTCAAATCAAAATGAAAAGTCAAAACTTCCAGCTTTCCTAAAAAGAAAATTGTTTCATATATATATATTGTAAGTCAGAACACCACACTTCAACTTTGTCTAAATGAAGCACTTCAATGTTTTTGTGAAAAATGTAGACAAAAATTGATACATCCTGTGAAGTGTTTTGACTTTATTGAATCAGCATTTCCTGATGGACAACTCTTTCAGCAGAAAATTTTTGACCAGCTGTAGAGGACACTGCAACCCACTATCTGAATTCTCTCTCTTCTGAGGTTTTTTCTTTCAGTTAAATAGTTTGCAATTGAAGTAACCAAACACTTACCATTCATTGTAAGTAGCATTTTACATCATGGTCATGCACACATTATAAGATGAAAGATATCTAAACACTTTTCTTGCTAAGGACAGAAGTTAATATTCAAAGAATTTGTTATGAACAAATAAAGATCCAAATACACTTTGATACTCTGTATTATCAACAATCTATATTTAATCCCTCAACAGTTTTACCTTTTCAAAATAAATTATTTTTTCCTATATACACACTTGTATATTTAAGGTAATTTATTATATGTAATTTCATTTACTGCCTAAAACTGTGTACATGCTTTTAAAATATACACGTGGGATTCATTACAACAGAGATAAATATGACATCTTAGGGATACATGATATATGCAGAAGGGGATTTAAAACTAATTTCAGTCACTGGACACTAGACTAACTGAATTGTAGTTACTGCAATTACAGTAATACATATAGCCTTGGAGGAAGGGGGCAGAGGGGTTAAGGATTATCCTTTGGAAAGATTTAATACATGGATCATATCACATAGAAAAACTAAAAATGGACCCATGGAGAGATTTTAAAAGGTAGCTGAGAAGTGGTAAAATAGAAAAATTTTCATTAACATTTCCTGTTAATAATAATAATTAATAAAGAATATTTCCTTAACCCTTGAAAAGGGTTAAACTACGCTACAGAAAAATTTCCAGAGACGAGAATTGTAAAATCCCTAAAACTGTATTTCCCTAGAAACACCAATATTGTGAGTATCACAAAGAGAAACAATCTACGAGAATATGAATAATTCATGGATTCTGAAACACACATAAAACAGAAGATAGGAGAAGAATGAGGTATCCAGGTGTGCTCCTGCCAAGGTGAGCAACATTATCACATTGAAAATCCTCTACAGAAAAGATTCTTGTCTCCATCCCAAGGAAATATACTGTTAATTAGCTTCCAGAGTATCTGAAGGCTATTTTAACATCAAAAGAATGAAAAGCTTATGGAAACAGAATGTCAATTTAATTTTTTGAACATTTGTCAAGAAGAAATAATCACTGACCCCAGTTTACATTAATGTGGACCTGAAAATAATTGCCAAAGCCAGAACAAAACCATTTTCCCATCCGACTTTTTTCCTGACTTTCATTTTAAAATGTATGATAATAATTTCTTTTACAAGGAAAATAGCCTTATTAACTTGCATGCTACATGTCTATTATTCAATTACATACTAAGTTACCATCATTGATAACAATGAGGGATTCAGTAGGAGTTCAGTTTCCCTTGTTGAAAGAAAGTAATTAATCCCTAAACACATTCTAAAACATCCTTTTATTAGGCGATCTTGTACTGTAGCATATGGCCTTGGTAATACATCTAACAGGTGGGCAAAAAAACAACAACCCTGAACATGATAGGTAGTCCTGACTTTATGACTTCCATATTATACCAAACTTTTAAAATCCAGTGGTAACAGTGGGCCAGACAGGTCAAACACTTAAAGAATGCTAAACCTGGATAGTTCATCCTGAATAATTTCCCTCTCACTTTAATCTCCAAAACACTGTGTGGTTTTGCTAGCTCATGGACAAGTAACCCATTATATACATATAGCCTCACAGATAACAAGGCTCATTTTGATCTCCTCTGAGACATTTTTATTCTTTGAAACAGCCTACCATAGGATTTATATGTGTCCAGCTCCTAAAATGAACAGAAATGCCTAGGTTTAGCAGATTTAGTTTCAAAATTAAGTCTAGAGATACTAGAGGATAAGTGGTTATGATTATGAGTTTCCAAGAGAATGTTTTTAACTGAGCTATACACACTTTAAGCTGCAACACAGGAGATATGTAAAAGTTAATCAATTGCACTAGTTGAATGTACTTGATTTCTCTGAAAATGTTCTGGCATTTTCAGGACATGATATGGCTATCCAACTGTTTTGTAAACAGGGTTATAAGAATGATTAAGCAGAAAAATAGGTCAAATTCTAATACATTATTTGCCCAGCATGAATTTATATGAACTATAAGATACTGAAACACGACAGACGCTTATATTTTATAAATATACAAAACTGATATTTATCTATCTATATTATAGAAACACCCTAGAAGCTCCCTGCTATGGCTATGTTCAGAATTGCACTTAAAACTGGACTTAAGTCCTTCTCTTTCCACATTTTTAACACAAACATAGGTATTTCCCTCATTCATTATAACTATTTTTTCTCCACAACCAACTTAGGGGGTAACATGTTTTTTGGCCTGCTATACAAAAGGCCATTGGTAGATGTCTGGGACCCCAATTAGATTGGGGGTGGGGAGGGGAGGAGGCAGCCAAGCTAATTGCTGGCACCTCCTTGTGGCAGATGTCCAGTGCAGGTACTCCATGGAGAATGCATCCAGTGACCAGATAAATGGCCTGGTAAAGGACTTAAAAAGGAGTTGCTGGTTAAAGGAACAGAATGGTGTGAGGTTTGGGGCTCCTATGGTTGGAATGACAGGGAGCCAACCCTCCTTTCTTATATCCCAACTTACCCCTCCTGTGAGGGGAGTGATGATAAGGTCCTGGCAATGGATTTGATGGAGAGACCTGGTTGACAAAATTGGGGGAGCTGGTAAAAGGCCCCCAGACATGGTAGGGTCCTGGCAATAGATTTGCTAGAAGGACTTGGATGGAAAAGAGGGGGAGCTGGTGGTAGCCCCCAGATAATTACAGCATAAACGGGGTTACCTGCACTGTACATCATTATATGCTTGGTAGTCCCAGACATGTAATAATAAAGTTGCGGCCTGATTAAATCCATATCAAGTGTCTCCTGTCCTTCTTTCCTTATAACTGGACAACAAGGGCACCCGCTCACGCAGCTACCTCAATGTACTGGAGAGTGGAAGCAGCAACGCAGAGATAGCCCTTCAAATTCTAGTGTCTCAACGTAGAGACAGCGGGCCCACCCTAGCTAGTCCACAAAGTTCCCAGTTCTTCAACATCAGCCGTCTTCATCCAATGACTCTAAACTTAACTCAGACTTCATGCTCTCTCATGTGCAACTAGCTCTTTACCAATTCATATATGTCCATAGATAACATATATCTTAATGCAGAAGAGACCAGTCAATGTGCACTTGGGTTTAACTTAGAATAAATGGGTGAGTGCACTATGGATATTTATAATTTGGCAGGGATTTTGTGGTGTAGGTGAGAAGTCTGAGGTACATATGAGTAGTACAATTTGGGGGCAGGGACTGAGTTTGTTCTGTGTTCATATAGGGCAAAGCACAATAATGTCCTGGTCTAAGACCATGGATCCTAGGAGCTACTGCAATACAAATAGTGTCTGCTCTTATTATTATTAATATTAATATTATTATTATTTATTATTAACAGACAATTTAATTCAATTGTAACGATTGTGTTAGTGACAACTGTACTTGAGTTATTTTAAGCATATACTAACAAACGCTGTTTGGTGGAATATGGTGTGGGTGGGGCATGGATCACAGATCACATCACAGTCCCCGTCAGTACCACTGGACCAAATTCGGTGATGAATGCTGGTCACGTGACACCTGAGGCACATTGCACATAAGCTAAGAAGGAGAAATACGTATCTCATGGAGAGATAGCAGTGGCTCCATAGGTAAGTTTGCATTAGATTTTCCATTGTACATTTTTTCTATAGAAGAATACATTTAATCTCATAATCTAATGCCCAAAGTCAAAAGAAAGGCTCCCATGGATTGGATTAAGCCTTTATTCACTCAGATTGGCACATGTAGATCTTCTATCTATATGCCCTATTACTAGAAATAGGTCTAATTTTTAAACTAGTCTTCAGTAACATAAGTAGTATTTGAAAGTAGTCTGTGTAGTACCCCTACACAGTAATACCAGACTCAACAGTAAAAACAATTTCAAGTACAATCAAAATAGCTCAGTGGTTTGAGCATTGGCCTGCTAAACCAGGGTTGTGAGTTCAATCCTTGAGGGGGCCATTTAAGGATTTGGGGCAAAAATTGGGGATTGGTCCTGCTTCAAGCAGGGGGTTGGACTAGATGACCTCCTGAGGTCCCTTCCAACCCTGATATTCTATGATTCTAATTTAAAATGCCATATACATCTGTTAGCAACCTGTAATTTAAGATTTCTTTTCTACTTTTTTCCCCTCTTAATTTTAGCATGGGGAAAAAAGCATATTTGATTGCAAGAAAACACTGTTGTATAGCCATGCCATGCTGAAATCAGCTTAATTCACAATTAAATATCAATCATGCATGAGGAGTAGTTTGCTAAACATAATTTATTAACCTCTCAGATACCAACATTTGTTACATTATAAATTAATGAATATAGTGTATTACAAGGCCAGCCTGTACAAAATCAAATCTTTTTTTGTATAACCTTCTAAAACAGTATGCTAAATTAACATGAAGGGAATCTTGTATCATAGCACACTGTATCATCATATACTACCCACCAACCTATACATACTAAAGCTTTGCATGAATAGCATCTTTCAGTGTTTAATTTGATGTTTAGTTGTTCATTGGCAAGAATGGGGGAACATGACCACAGCTCCATCGTTGCTTTTTTAGGTGAAGTTTGTAAGCCCAATTTTAAAAAAGCACACAAATGCAATTGGGCACCATGTTTGTGTAAACTGAGCACTTGCATGTGCAAATAGCCAAGAAGTTAGGAGACTAACTTCCCACCTGCATTACAAACTGAGTAATTATGCATGCAACT
The DNA here is from genome assembly GCF_009764565.3 of Dermochelys coriacea. Classification (NCBI taxonomy): domain Eukaryota; kingdom Metazoa; phylum Chordata; order Testudines; family Dermochelyidae; genus Dermochelys; species Dermochelys coriacea. The sequence goes on from NC_050068.2 coordinate 149,328,670, forward strand.
GTGATCAAAATACACACATTGATGCATAGATATTTTTTAAATATCAGGCTCCATGGGTGAGTTCCATCCCTGTGCAATGGGCCAGCGCAAGTGAGGCCTAAACACAATTGAAGTCCCACTGAAACCGTCAATAGAGGGGTCACTTTCACTCTGTCAGAACATATGTCTCTCAAACACAAAACAGAAACATGGTACATGCTCATATGCATTACAAGATTTGACAGAATCAGAGAAGAGCCTTTTTAAAATCATTGCCTAGTCATAAAAAAACCCTGTATTCTAGTTTTCTGAATCTTTCTCTTCAGCAGGAATTAAGATGCTTCATTTGATAATGTACACAAAGAAAATAAATTATAATATTCCCAGGTTAAAAAACTAAAATACAAAATACCAGCTAGTAAAGCTTCATGTCATTAATAAAAGTGTCCGTCCCCCACATTACTTGTCTTTTTAAAAAGAAATAAGATAGGGAAATTCAATCTTCTCTCTGCAGGGAGCTCCTGTTTGACCCAGCTGTCTGTGTATGAAAATTTTATTAACTAGCATGATTTACTTTATTTAGAATAAAAGGAATATCTGCTGACCATCATTACTGCAGGGAACAGAAGACAATGCCAGCTCAGATCAATACAATGCTTAAAGTTTCTTTGCCCTTCTTACGACCTCCTATGGATTAAAAACTATTAACTAAATCACTTATCAAGAAGTCCAGATGATCCAAACAAGGTACAATATCAAAAAACAGTATCAATAATTAAAGATTTTTCCCCACGATGTCTTTTTCCAACTGTCATGAACACACTGTTTCTTCTGCCAAAATATATAAAGAAACACAGGGACACTAAAAGAAGTTCAAATGTCTAGCAACATAAACAAAGCTCATTATATCTTAGTGAATCATGATCTTAGTACAATACTGATAGTTTATTGGGAGGTCTAGCTTTATCTAAGATATAATCTAAATAATTCACTTAGCACTTGAAAATATTTTGCCCTTTACTTTAAGTTCCCTACTGCTGCACATTTTCTGACTAATTTATAAATAGCAATAAAAGCACTTAAATCAACATAGACCATTATGGCTTAAGATTGAAGTTTGTGGTATGGTATAGTGTTTTATTTCCTCCCTCATCCCACATGGAAACAGGAAAATGACTCATTTTGATCAAGCGGTTAAAGTCAGGTTGTGATCAAATGACACAGAAAGCTGAATATAAACACAGATTTTCTTTCCTGGGATAACACAAATGCAATCAATATTGCTATACTAGCAAAAACTGTTTCACTCAAACTAAATGAAATTATAATACAATGTTCAGCCTGTCTCTTGAACCCAAAAAGATGACACATTTTGTACTGCCTCATCTACATGAGACATTTTCCAAATAAGAACAGCCACCACTATATGTTCCACAACTTGGGCCAGTGCACACTTATGGGAAGTAAAACAAGAGTCATGTGCTTGCTCTTCACATGCCAAGAAGAGGACATTTGTTTTCTAACTTCACCAAAAAGCTACAGCTGTGTATATAAGCACAAGAGCAGATTCTCTGAGTCCCTTGGTAATATTTACCACATTTTATAGCATCAGGCTGAGCCCAAAGATGTATTTTTAACAAAATGGAGTATGGGTGAAACTATGGACCTATTAAACTCAATGGGAGTTCTGTCACTGACTTCAGTGGGACCAAGATTTCACCCAATATTCTTTCATTAGCATGCTATAATTTCAGTACAGCTAATGGTTCACTAATTCAGGAAATACTAGTTTTAAGCATGCTGACTTGATCTCCTGCCTACTATGGGCACTGCAGTTTGATCTGTGGATGATATTATAATTAAAGAGGTTTTATTAAGCTGCCAAAACAAGGTCCTTTTTACTGATATCTTATGGCTGTGTAAATGGTAAAAATCCTATAGCACATTTTGGGAGCTGAATAACTTGTGTGTCTTGGTTAAAATTCCTTCTCTCATGAAAGATACAAAACTGATAACACAAAGCTGGTAAGGCAGCAGTGCAAGTTTCCCCACACTACCATGCCAATTTGCATCAACCCTGACATCAAAAGATCAGCTATGAGTGCAAGAATAGTTCAATTTCTACGCTATTCAACTCATTTTCTCACTCCTAGTCAATTGACAAAAAAGATGTCAATTAATGCTAGTAGAAAATAGCAATTTTGTGTATGAATACCTATCTACTGGGAAATAAACCTGAAAACTGGGGGGGAAATCAATAGAGAAAGAAAATGTGGTGACTCACTACTGTTAACACATTGTGTTCAATATAGAAAAAAATACTCATGCAATACTTTAGCTTTCAGAAAGATGCATAGCTTTGCTCCTCATGTTGGTGGGACTTACAGTACATCTACACTGCAGCTGGTAGGTATAATTCCCATCTCTGGCACATATGCTCATGCTAGCACACTAAAAATAGCAATGTGGCTGTGGCTGCTGTGCTTGATCTGGCTAGCCACCTGAGTACAGTCCCATCCAAGATCCTAAGTACATACTCAGGAAGCTAGCCCTCTCTTGCTGCACATGCCTCTCTCATTTTTAAACACTCTTATCTTGATCAGGGCTAGCACAGGTATGTCTGTGCAAACTGGAAATTACACCTTCCAGATCCAGTGTAGACATACCATAAGGATACTGATTTTACAACCATTGGCCACATCAAGTTAAAGCTGCCAGCGAGTGAAAGTGAGAGAGGCGTGTGATATTAGGGTTAGGGTTAGAGACTTTAACTTCCCAGATATAGACTGGAGGACAAGTGCTAGTAATAATAATAAGCCTCAGAGTTTTCTGGATGCGATAGCTGATGGATTCCTTCACCAAGTAGTTCCTGAACCAACAAGAGGGGATGCCATTTTAGATTTGGTTTTGGTGAGAAGTGAAGACCTCATAGAAGAAATGGTTGTAGGGACAATCTTGGTTTGAGTGATCATGAGCTAATTCAGTTCAAACTAAATGGAAGGATAAACAAAAATAGATCTGTGATTAGAGTTTTTGATTTCAAAAGGGCTAACTTTAAAAAATTAAGGAAATTAGTTAGGGAAGTGGATTGGACTGAAGAATTTGTGGATCTAAAGGTGGAGGAGGCCCGGAATTACTTCAAGTCAAAGTTGCAGAAACTATCAGAATCCTGCATCCCACGAAAGGGAAAAAAAATTCATAGGCAGGAGTTGTAGACCTAGCTGGATGAGCAAGCATCTCAGAGAGGTGATTAAGAAAAAGCAGAAAGCCTACAAGGAGTGGAAGATGAGAGGGATCAGCAAGGAAAGCTACCTTACTGAGGTCAGAACATGTGGGGATAAAGTGAGAAAGGCCAAAAGCAATGTAGAGTTGGACCTTGCAAAGGGAATTTAAAGCAATAGTAAAATGTTCTATAGCCATATAAATAAGAAGAAAAGAAAGAAAGAAGAAGTGGGACTGCTAAACACTGAGGACAAAGTGGAGGTTAAGGATAATCTAGGCACAGCCCAATATCTAAACAAATATTTTGCCTCAGTCTTTAATGAGGCTAATGAAGAGCTGAGGGATAATGGCAGGACAACAAATGGCAATGAGGATATGGAGGTAGATATTACCACATCCGAGGTAGAAGCCAAACTTGAACAGTTTAATGGGAGGGCCCAGAAAATCTTCATCCAAGAATATTATAGGAACTGGCACATGAAATTGCAAACCCATTAGCAAGAATTCTTAATGAAGCTGTAAATTCAGGGGTTGTACCTTATGACTGGAGAATTGCTAACATAGTTCCTATTTGTAAGAAAGGGGGAAAAAAGTGATCTGGGTAACTACAGGCCTGTTAGTTTGATATCTGTAGTATGCAAGGTCTTGGAAAAAAATTTGAAGGAGAAAGTAGTTAACGACATTGAGGTCAATGGTAATTGGAACAAAATACAACATGATTTTACAAAAGGTAGATCGTGTCAAACCAACCTGATTTCCTTCTTTGAGAAGGTAACAGATTTTTTAGACAAAGGAAACACAGTGGATCTAATTTACCTCAATTTCAGTAAGGCATTTGATATGGTTCCACATGGGGAATTATTAGTTAAATTGGAAAAGATGGGGATCAATGTGAAAATTGAAAGGTGGATAAGGAACTGGTTAAAGGGGAGATTACAACAGGTCATACTGAAAGGTGAACTGTCTAGCTGAAGGGAGGTTAGTAGTGGAGTTCCTCAGGGATCAGTTTGGGACCCATTCAACATGCATTTCATTGCTTCATCTGTAAAACAGGGACAATAATTGTCCATCTGAAGGGGTGTTCTGAGAATTAGCCCATTAATGTTGGTAAAATATTTTTGGATTTAATAAATGTTAGGACTAAAAATATAAAAGCCTATATTTGAAAATACATCCATCAGAATAATCAACTCTGTTTTTCTCTAAACCTACTGCAACATCTATCCCACCCCTTCTATTTACATTCTTCAGCAACCCTTGTAAATTTCCTGAAACCTCCCTAATTGTATAGGAAGGAGCACCATTAATCCACAATGAAGAGGTAATTTATCAAAGTTGTGGAGTTTGAATGATAGGAGATGCTAAACCACAAAGTATGTGACAATCTGAGATAAATGCACATGTACAAGGAGTTCACAGGCCTTGTTATACAAAATTCACAAATCTGCTTTTAAGAATACAGATACTGCATTTGTACCTCCTCCATGATTCCTGTACTTCCTCCAGCATTAGTATAATATGAAATCACTCTCTCAGTTTGTTCAGTGTACTAAATTGGATTATATAAAACTTGAAATGCTGATGTATGTGTCACAACCAGGACATGGGCAGTCCGATGTAGGTGGTCAAAGCAGGAGTCAGGTTGGAGGCAGGAGTCGGAGGCAGGCCAGAGGGAAAACCAAGAGTCAGGTATCAGCAGGCAGGCAGGGTGGAGTTACTAGGAGATCAGCAGCAGGCAGTAGGAGCAAGTAGCACAGGGCAAGCAGGGAGAACCTAGTTGCATAGACAACTTCCTGTGTCAGTACTGGGTTTATATAGAACCAATCAGGACTGCCAGCATTCTGCCAGTTGGATTCCAGGACTGGAATCCTCTATTGGGATTCAACTTCTGTCCTGGCATCTACTGTCAGATCCCTGAGTGGCAGGTTGGAACTTACTAGCTACTAAGACCCTTGTGGACCAGGGCTCAAGATCTGTGGTCCCTGACAGTATGTGACCTAACCAATACAACTACTCCTTCCTGGTAGGAACAAAATGAGAAGTACAGGACAATGCATAGACAAGGACAAGATATGCCACATATTTGTGGTATTTCAAGGAAAGATGAGCCTTGGAATACCACAGATGACATTCAGAGCATATTCACAAGGCTCTGTCTGACACTCTTGCAAACACTTCCTGAGAGTGTTTTCAGCAGGTACTGCTTCGACAGACAAATCAGACCATACAGTCCACTTTGCTGTTTGATGTCCACTTAGACCAAGCACATCTGTAAGAAACAACTAGGTGAGTGGGAGACACCACCCATTTGGTTGACTTAATGTGTCCTCTGTATACACACACACACACACACACACACACACACACACACACAATCATTTGAAAGCTTATTATGTCTATTTTAACATGAGAAATAATGTGGAACAGTCAAGCGGTGCTGTTACCATAGAAATGGAGATAAACAATGATACCATCGACACACTTAAATGACTGCTTTGAAATTTGAATTTTTTCTGTTAGTTTGTTTCTGTTAGGTATGGATATCTTTGTGATGTCAAAGCATCACAACAACAATCTAAAGGGTAAACTCTAATGCTAACTTTGTACAGGTATCACTGAATGCAATAGCACTGGTGACATTTCTAGTCCATATCATCATCATAATCATCTCATTCATCCTTATGATCTCCATCAAGAGCACATGGGTTATCATAACCTTCATTGCCTCAACATGTACACAGTTCTGTGCACAGAAGAGTGTTCTGACTACAGATACAGTTGATTGTGCAGTGATCATTACTGGTATAGAGCCAGATAAGGTCTTGTAGAAGAAGTTCAGATGCTATAGGGCCGTTGAAGAATACAGGAAAGAGTTCATCCACATTTTTCTACCCATGTTGCAATGGGGATCCAATATTTTGTTTACTTGTGTGTGAAGACATCAAACTCTTCGTCCACCAAGATGCTCTTTTGACATGCTCTTCAAAACTGTCCTTATATGGTGGGAGTGTGGCCAGTGACTTCTCTGTTATGATGGCTAGATTGAGGTGCAAGCAATACAGGTCCCTTTGGATCTCATTTTCTCTCTCTCTCTCTCTCTCTAGTCATATAGCACTGCTGCCTGCTTCCTTGCTGCAAAAATTGTGGCTTGTCCATTACTCTCTCCCAATTTAAATCTCTAAAGCAGTAAGCTCCCTTTGTTTTGACAGCATTAAACAGAGATGTTTTTCCAATACCAAATAGGGATGAAACAGAGTATCATCTTCTTAATGCATGTACAGCAGGAAATCTGGAATAAATGCATCACAAATAGCATGCCCAGGTATGAAGTGATACTTGTCAGTTGTGCTAATAACAGTACCTGTCTCAATCCATCTTATCTGCGTGTGTTCCATTTTTGGAAAGTATTGAACATCAAGGACCAAAATATCTGTATCTGATGACCTAATTACTATGGTTCCTTTGACACCAAGAGATCCAAAAGCCACATTAGCACATACAACATGTAGAAGCATCCTTGTGTCCTCTTCCTCTTGAGTATTGTACAAGTCTTGGGCTTTGTTGACACCTGTACTGGTGGTGGACTTTGCTCTTTCACCTCTGGAAAAAAGCCTCTAGCAAGAAAATGTGTTGGGTGTACTCCTACATTCCCTGGTGCATATTGAACCAAATAGTCACAGAAGAATTTTGCAAATGACTACTTGTTGGATGCCATGTTTAGAAACTTTTTCCTGGAGGCACAAGATGTCCACCCATCACCTGATATTTTTTGCTTCCAACCTTAGATTCTGTCCGGCGCTGCATTTCTACATTTTCACAGAGTTATTGTCATATCTATCAAAGACATCTATCACAGAATTAGCTTTGTCAAATCCTTTTAGGACCCCGCCCTAAGTACTCAGCAGCCAATTCACTGATTGTGTGAAATTTGTCTTTAGCCATCATTTGTATGACAGCTATGACATCTCTGATGTATGCTATGGTTTCTTTGTTGCATGCTCTTAGATCATGGATTCTTTCAGCTTTAATTTCTAGATTTTTTTAGCTTTGTGATACCAAACAAGGTCTGTGTTTAATTTTTAAAAAGACTTTGATTTACAAGCTAAATTTAGTCCATCACTTGGACTAACACCTTTGGGCATTTTACAAAGGAAGAGAAAGAGGAACTATTCTCTCATGTCAGTCCTTTGCAGATTACATGATGTCTCCGATGCTTCTATTGAAGGTTTTTGTTTTATTTCTTAAGCAATTTATAAAAGATAAAATAATTTTTACAAAACATTAAGAGATACATTTAACACCCTCTACGTGAATCAAATGAAGTCAGAGTTAATATTTCCATCCTATCCAGGACACACCTTTCTTCTGTGTCTGTAGCATGTGCAGATTGAGAAACAAGGATATTGCAGAAACAAGCTTGCAAGTATAGGCTCAGGACAGAGAATTCCCAACATCACTGTTGAGAGGATATGAAAGAAAGAATGAAAGGCTTTGCAACTGGGCTTAATCCTAAAATTTAGAGGAGGGAAAATGTGCAGAAAACAAAAATGTAAACAGAGAGGAAACAAGAAGGGGAAAGGAAGCTGTGAGTGGGGAGAGAGTAGTAAGAAAGTAGAATGAGAAGAAAGAAAAAACAGTAAGGAAGAATTGATGAAGGACAGAGATTGAGGGGTGGAAGGAGGAACAGAAAAAAGATGAAAACTTAAGTATGGTGTAATAAATGATGCTTAGCAGTGCTGGTAAGAGAAGAGTCCTGGCCCTATTCACTGATGTGAGCCAGAGTTACGAAGGCAACGTGACAGGTATCCACTGACACCAATTTCTAGTGTTACCTCTTTTCTTTAACATAAATAAAAAAAAATCACCACAAACTGATACAGACAATTAATACACACACAAATAGAGATGTCTAGAATACAAGTCATGGTAGACAACCTTGACAGCTGACAGAATTATTCTGTCTCTTATTTGACATCTAGCCGCATAAGATGGGATAATGTTATTAAAGATTATAGTCCTGATCTGTAGCCATATAAATAGTGACGATTGTTCCTTCTATTCTCCACTGTGTCATATGTCTGCATACTCAAACTAAGACTGTATTAGTCTTTCCCCCCACTTCCTTTTGCCTTCAGCCATATGTTGCCCTCTCTAACTTCTAAAGTTATTAAAAAGTCTACATATGCAAAAAGGTAGTTACCCTGTTATACAAGATACCAGTATTTCACCAGGGCCATCCCTAGGGGGTGCGGGGCCTGGGACAAATCAGCCTGTATGGGCCCCCCTTAACATTTTTATACAGGTGAAATCTGGTTACAGTGAACTTCAAGGGGAGCTGCAGGCTAAATATTGGTAGCGCCCAGCTCTATAATTAATCATATTGTAGTTCTTATGTATAATTATAATGAAGTTCATGTAATTAAAAATACCTCACGATGAGTCAGCCCTGCCCCAGGACTGAGCAGTGCATGGACCCTCTAGCTGGAGGCCAGAGTCCGAGCCATTCCATATCCCCGCAGGGAGCTCATGGGCCAGGGCCAGGGCCTGACGGGCCGGACTAGTCCCCTGACCCACCCAGAAATAACAGCCATGAAGAGGCCTCTTACAGCCTCCCACAGCTGGGGCCTTCCTGTGATCCTGCTGCCGGCGGGCTGGGCCGGGGACCCTGGGAGGGCAGCATTGACCCCCGCGAGATGGGGTTGGGAGGTCCCGGCCTGTGGGACGCCCCTGTCTGGCTGCACTCTGCCCCTCCAAGTCCCACACTCATCCCTACCCCCCACTGCCTCTGATCCCACCCTGCCGCAGCCCCCCAGTCTCCAGGGCAACCAGGCACTGGGTCCGCGCAGGAACAATCACTGCCGCCTCCAGCGCTGCGGGGTGAACCTGAGAACTGCAGTTCCCTAGGATCCCACAGCCCTGATCAGTCCCCGGGATCCCTGAACCCCCCAAGTAACACACACGCGCACTCGGATGGTTGCATGCGAAGTACTGCACCTGACACTGTGATGTCGAAGCGTGGGGTCCCCCAAAGCATGGGGCCTGGAGCAGTCGCCTTGATTCGCCCTACCCCAGGGATGGCTCTGCATTTCACTGTTTATTAACTTTTGACAAAAGATGTTGTTTTGATAACAACCACTTCAAGATTCACCATTACTGTTTTGCAGACCCCCCCCCCACATCCATCCCAAATAAACCCATTGGTTTATTTTTTAACTAGCTATATCATCTTTGCATTTTCCAAGCTGAACCTCATTTTTGCTATTGTCTTCCCATATTTGTCTAGGTTTCTACTAGTGTTCTTTCTCCACTAGTGTTTAAACCCCTCTCAATTTACTGTCATGCCCTCTATTTTTAAGTGGCTCATACTCTCAGCTAAATTGTTAATGAAGGTATTAAATAAGACTGAATCTAACATGGACATCCATGGTGCTCCACTAGGAGAGTATTTGAAAGATGGAGGAAAAGGAAAAGTCAAGACTTAGCTATGATTCTCCTGCCTTCTCTGGGTGTAAATTAGACTTTCAATCATGTTAGTTAGCATAGTTGCATTTTTATGTTAATTACATAAAGTTCAAATTCTACTTTCATAATCCATTTGCAGCAGAAAACATGAGGTAGCACAATTTTCTCTTTTCACTTAAAAAGTGCTGAAAAGAGCTCAGGTAAAGTGTAAACGTTGAAATGTAAGTGAGCAGCATAATCATAAGCCGGTCACGGCTTTGTGAAAAATTATTAAAAAGGGGTTTACATAAAAGCCAATAAATAAATAAATACATAAATAAATATATTTATAAACAATTTATATCTACTGATCTTACCAATACAAAATTAAAGTTAGTTTATAGCGTAAATCTAGTATTTATGCCATCTCTGTCACTAAATCAGTGCTATTGCTTTTGCTAATTTTACTTGTAAAATGTCTACTAGCACTAATTCCACAGATTTTCACAATTCTGTATAATTTTTAAGAAACAAGATATCTACATATTTATCTACTGTCATAAGAATAGCTGAAATTTATTGTTATACAACGTGCAACTTGAGCTATATTGTATGCAGTTTAATGTTTTGAGGTCGTAACTGCTCATGTGTTTGGGTTGGGGTTTTGGGGATTTTTTTTAGTTCACATATGTTCAGTCTCCTCTTAAATTTTGGATTCCAAGAAAAAGACAAAAAGCTAAAGTGAAACTCCACATAACCAGGTTTCAGGTGATGCAAAACCCCAGTGCTGCATGGTTTCCACTAAAATATAAAACATGGCATGCTCAAAATTCAGTCCAGCATCAATCAAAACTTTAGAAATCTTTCTACAAACCTAAGTTGAATTCAACCTTATTAGAAGTTTTATTAAGTAAGTTATACACAACTCAACATGGAACACTGCCTTTTGTATTATTGGGGCGTGGAGAATGAGCATATCTAAAGTCTTAAAATAAAAATCAACACATTCCTAGGCATGAACAGGAGAACATTTTTCTGTGGTAATTTTTGTACATGACTGCATTGCTGTCCGTGTCTATCTAGCCATCAGTTCTATTATCTCTCCTATGGGATACAGCTGGTTTATTAACAATAAAAATACCATAGTAACAAGGCATGGAGACTTTAGTCTTTCACTTAAAAAAAGATCACTTGCCCAGTCACCCCTTTTGACAGGAAAGTGATATGGAAAAATTACTGCAGCTTCTTCTCCTTCCAGCACACAAAAAGCTTTTAAGGAAGAAGTCATTCTAATATAAACCCAACATAGAAAGGGCCACATGAATATAGTGGTTATTTGGGGCTAGATTACTTGATTACTGAATTCATCTTTCACCTATAAAAATCAGATACTAATCTAGGTTATGGGGGACTGATAGTACTGTGTGTGCAAGCTTAAAGAATATGTATCATGCATATTGTGATTTGCTCATGCCATGTCTATTAGTACCACACTCTCATTAGTACAAGATTAATTCAAATTTAAAAACAAAAAAATAAAAATAGATATAGCATTGAAAAAAGCGGGGGGATTAAATATCAAGTGCTATTTGCTGACTAAAATTTCTTTGAGGAAAGAGAATTCTTAGTTTTAAGAGACACTTTCTAGTCACTAATTTTAAAAGAAAAAGCAATTTTCTGATAAAGTGCCTTTTAAAAAGCCAGACATACTATATAGAATATCTCTCAAAGTTATAGAGATTTCTCTTCTCAGTTGTAACGATAAGGATATTTGGTGGTAAGTTAGAGAGCAACATCACCTAACCAAACATACGATAAGCCTATCTTTTCTCCTCTCAAACTACACTCTTGTCTGTTGCATCTTCAATTGCAGCTCAACGGTTATAATAACTGGAGCTGGCTGAAAATTTGTGGGAAAGTTTCCCACTTTGTGGGAAATTTTGTGGTTTTGACATTTGATTTTGTTCTGAATCAGAACAAATCCATTTAAAAAAAATCTTAGAAACTGGATATCCTGAAAAAACACTACTTTCAGTAACACTGACAACTCTAATCAAAAAGGCTGACAAAGGAGGTGCTGTCATCATCATGAATAGGTCGAAATATGAACAAGAGGCTGCTAGGCAGCTCTCCAACATCACTTTCTACAAGCCATTACCCTCTGATCCCACTGAGGGTTACCAAAAGAAACTACACCATCTGCTCAAGAAACTCCCTGAAAGAGCATAAGAACAAATCCGCACAGGCTCACCCCTGGAACTCCAACCAGGGGTATTCTATCTGCTACCCAAGATCCATAAACCTGGAAATCCTGGACGCCCCATTATCTCAGGCATTGGCACCCTGACAGCAGGATTGTCTGGCTATGTAGACTCCGTCCTCAGGCCCTATGGTACCAGCATTCCCAGCTATCTTCGAGACACCACTAACTTACTCTGAAACAATACAATCCATCGGTGATCTTCCTAAAAACATCATCCTAGCCACTATGGATGTAGAAGCCCTCTACACCAACATTCCACACAAAGATGGACTACAAGCCGTCAGGAACAGTTTCTCCTATAATGTCACGGCAAACCTGGTGGCTGAACTTTGTGACTTATCCAATCCAATCTCAGGGGATTAGGCCTATTTACCCTGAATATTTAAAGATCAATTAATTACCAAAATCACATTATCCCATCCTACCATCTCCTCCATAAACTTATCCAGTAGAATCTTAAAGCCAGATAGATGTTTTGCCCCCACTGCTTCCCTTGGAAGGCTATTCCAAAACTTCACTCCTCTGATGGTTAGAAACCTTCGTCTAATTTCAAGTCTAAACTTCCTGGTGGCCAGTTTATACCCATTTGTTCTTGTGTCCACATTGGTGCTGAACTTAAATAATTCCTCTCCCTCTCCTGTATTTATCCCTCTGACTTTGTCCTCACTCATAACTATTTCACATTTGGGGACAATGTATACCTTCACATCAGCGGCACTACTATGGGTACCCGCATGGCCCCACAGTATGCCAACATTTTTATGGCTGACTTAGAACAACACTTCCTCAGATCTCGTCCCCTAATGCCCCTACCCTACTTGCACTACATTGATGACATCTTCATCATCTGGTTCCACGGAAAAGAAGCCCTTGAGGAATTCCACCATGATTTCAACAATTTCCATCCCATCATCAACCTCAGCCTGGACCAGTCCACACAAGAGATCCACTTCCTGGACACTACGGTGCTATGTGACTACTAAGTGATGGTCACATAAACATCACCCTATACCAGAAACCTACTGACCGCTATGCCTACCTACATGCCTCCAGCTTTCATCCAGACCACACTACATGATCCATTGTCTACAGCCAAGCTCTACGATACAACCGCATTTGCTCCAACCCCTCAGACAGAGACAAACACCTACAAGATCTCTATCAAGCGTTCTTACAACTACAATACCCACCTGCTGAAGTGAAGAAACAGATTGACAAAGCCAGAAGAGTACCCAGAAATTACCTACTACAGGACAGGACCAACAAAGAAAATAACAGAACGCCACTAACCATCACCTTCAGCCCCCAACTAAAACCTCTCCAACGCATCATCAAGGATCTACAACCCATCCTGAAGGATGACCCATCACTCTCACAGATCTTGGGAGACAGGCCAGTTCTTGCTTACACACAGCCCCCCAACCTGAAGCAAATACTCACCAGCAACCACACACCACACAACAAAAACACTAACCCAGGGACCTATCCTTGCAACAAAGCCCATTGCCAACTGTGCCCACATATCTATTCAGGGGACACCATCATAGGGCCTAATCACATCAGCCACACTATCAGATACTTGTTCCCCTGCACATCTACCAATGTGATATATGCCCTCATGTGCCAGCAATGCCCCTCTGCCATGTACATTGGCCAAACTGGACAGTCTCTACGTAAAAGAATAAATGGACACAAATCAGACGTCAAGAATTATAACATCAAAAACCAGTCAGAGAATACTTCAATCTCTTTGGTCATTTGATTACAGACCTAAAAATGGCACTTCTTCAACAAAAAAACTTCAAAAACAAACTCCAACAAGAGACTGCTGAATTGGAATTAATTTGCAAACTGGATACAATTAACTTAGGCTTGAAAAAAGACTGGGAGTGGATGGGTCATTACACAAAGTAAAACTATTTCCCCATGTTTATTCCCCCTCCCCACACACACACACTGTTCCTCACACGTTCTTGTCAACTGCTGGAAATGGTCCACCTTGATTATCACTACAAAAGGTTTTTCCCCCCAAGGTAATAGTTCACCTTACTTGATCACTCTTGTTACAGTATGGTAACACCCATTGTTTCATGTTCTCTGTGTATATAAATCTCCCCACTGTATTTTCCACTGCATGCATCTGATGAAGTGAGCTGTAGCTCACGAAAGCTTATGCTCAAATAAATTTGTTAGTCTCTAAGGTGCCAAAAGTACTCGTTTTCTTTTTATTGACACATATGGGGCTTCCAGAACAAAATCTGTTCCCTGGGACCCAAGTGCTGCTGAGTAAATTTACCATTCTTGTTATTAGCAGTGATGAAACTGACAAGAATGTTGAGTTCAGTCAGTAGCTAGTAGGGCTCCCAGGGGGAGTCTGCAGGGTGAGCTGCTCTGGACCCACAGACCGTAAGAGCTGAGGACTTCCATGTTCCTAGCTCCACAACAGGGGGCTTGGAAGCCCTGGGAGTCCCACCTAGAGCTGGGGTTCTCAGGGCTTTCCAGGCTCCCTGTAGTGGAGTCTGGAGCTGAACCCAGCAAGGGTGGGGTTTCCAGGGCCTGATTGCAGGTCCATGGCAGGGAACCTGGAAGCCCTGGCATAGCAAGGCTGCCAGGGAGCTGTGAACAGAAAAGCAGACTCCTCAGCAGCCCAGCGAGCTGGCAGGTTTACCATAGAACCTTGCATTGATTCACTAAAATTTGTTGAACCAAAAATGTTTCTGCAAAACATTTCAGGTTCAATGAATGACATTTTAAAAAAAACACTCTTTTCATCAGAAAATGTCCAACCAGCTTTAACTATGACTGGAAATCATCCTGTTTTCAGAGCCAAATGAAGAACAGGTGCATGAGCTAACCCTAGATCAGTACATACAGGTTATGTCATCATGCTAGTAAATAAGAGTGATACAAATGACCATCAACAAAGCAGTGCAAGTGACTATACATAAAGTACTGTCCAATGAACAAAGTATACAAACTGAAAAAAATAGTGAGGGGGAGAGAGAGAGAGACATATTTTTCTCCATGTTCTTTCTGTTCTAGTAATCTTAGAGGTTACTCTTAAAAATAGAGAGCCTGATTCTCATTTTCACTAAGGCCATTTTTCACCCCTCTGCCACTATAAGGGAGCCTTAAAACAAGTGTAAATGTAGTAAGTCTCTTTTGCACTGAAAGAGTCTTGTAAAGTGGCCTGAGTTTAAATTAGGATCAGACCTAGAATATACAAAATATTCAGATGGAAACATTCTTTACAAGTTGATAGTGTCCCTTTATGAATAATGTCTTAAGTAAACAACTCTTAATAAATGTAATATCAAAATATGTATTTAATAGTCTTTTCCTGTTATAGATATTTACCTTGAAGTCTAAGTAGTATAATGAATAGTATTTAGAAGAAATATACCCATTTGGAGTTCATATCATAACTCATCATTGGTTTCATGTTTTGGACAATATTGTCTATAGTCCCATGCCATTGAGCAAGGAGAAAGGGCGGGAATATGGAACCTTGCCACACTTTCACACAATATAGAAAGGCTGGGCATAAGGTGGTGCTTAATCACAAGGACTATACTTTGTTAGTACTGCTTCGAGCACCAGCCCCTGCATAAGAGAAAGCAGATTTCACCATCTTCAAGGGGGCGTGCAGAAGCCTGGCTCCTGCCTAACTTCAAGCACAGTGCTCCAAGAGCTCCTATTGGAGAGTCTCTGACCTACACTCTACAAAAGGCTGTACCATATAGACACAATAGAGCCCTGTGTGTCCAATGGCACTCAAGGGATTGCAAGAATGTGACTGTGTGTGTGGGAATGAGTTACATTTATACATGATGCATAGATTTGTTTGTTTAAGAGGTTTTTTTTCACGGAACAGGTTTGATAGTGATATACTGGCTCTTAAGTCCTTGGAGTTTTTGTTTAGTATGTTCTATTCCAAATATTTGTCTTAAAAACATTCACAACCACTACAAAGTTTATAAAGATTGGTGCTGAATCCATTTATTCTTTCAACAGGTTTATTTTTATGTCAAGCAGTCACTTCAAACAAAGTAAACTCTATCATTCTCCAACACTGCGCACTCCACTGGGGAAGTTAAATTTTTCATATTCTCGAAGAGTATGTTTGCAGTTTTGAATCCCTTTTCTCTTTGGCCAAAAATGGTTATATGTAGATAAGCAACTGCTTTTTTACTCTGCCATTTTTATATCAGTCTTGTTATATTAGACCCTGCATTTGTAATCTCGTGCTGATACCACTAGTGAGTAAAGGCACCCAGGAACTGGAACATATCCATCTTAGTGTAAAGAATAGCTAGCTTATCTGATGCTTAAGTTAGTTGCTAGTTTTTGCCAGATCCCTTGCCTAAAGAAATATCCCTGCACATTATACTTTTTATAATACATCTTCAGTTTCGTAGAATCTGGACACCCTATATAGAATATATAAAATTCAATTACCACTGAAAAGCAGCATTGTACTTTTTACTCCAAAATTCATATATCTAACTTGAAAACTTAGAGAGATATGTTTCTTTGGAACTTCTATAATGGGATGTAATTCCTGTCCTGTATTTTCATCTGGGTTTACATCTAACAAAACTGTCATGCCCAATGAAAACCACTGTTCTTTTTGTCCACAAAAGTGATTTCCTACCACAAAGTACTATTGAGCATAAAATTGGTTTCACATATAATATAAAGGACTGGTCATTTTCCCTGCATTAAAACTCTAGCCTGCAACATCTGTTTTGTATATGAATGCAGAAAATGCATTTTGTGAAATAAAATGTAACTATTGTCATTTGCAATATATTCTTTCACTCCACAATATGAATTTTATAGATTCAATGTCATGCTTTTAATTTTTCTTTTTAATTTAATTAATTGCTTTATTTAGGTTGCAATCTGTTTTCTGTTGGATTGCGCACAACAGAATTTTTCCAGTCTTCGTTATTGTTACTGCATATGATAATAAATCAGATTAGAATTCAAATACTACATGAAAGACTTGAAAGCTATTACAGATGAAAACACTATGGCAATTCACAGTGAATGTCCTTGTGGGCTTTGGAATGTTAATGAGCTTCATACTGCACCAAAGCCGATATATTCACATAGTTTTAAACTACTATAATATGTTAAAGATATATATATAGTGGACCATTTTTAACATATTATAGTAGTTTAAAACGATGTGAATATATATAATGTATGCATTCAACTAGCAGAAATCTAGTGCTACATTGTCGTCCATAAAGGGAAAAGTTACAAGTGTCCAAAAAAGAGATCAGATATTGGGCCTGACACTCGACTGGTATAAACTAGCATAGCTCCACTGAAATCAGAGGAACTATACCTGTTTACACCAGCTGAGGAAGTTTACTGATATCAAAGATCCTGTGTTTCTTGCAGATGACTAAGATGCCACTGTTTTGATGGCTGCAATGTCAATCTTGCGTGACCATAGCATCATAGAACTGAGTTTAACAAGAACAAGCAAATGACCGACAAAATGTTGCTTTCAAGTGACATCTTTTTTTACAAAATAAAAGTTCACATCTTGCCTTCAGGGATAGAAAACAGAAACCGTAATAGTAATGGATATCCTGACAGTGATGAATATCCAGCTTCTATCTTTAATACCAGCCTATACGATCTCACAGCTAATTTCCCTCAGAGGCATAAATAAAGTGTTGTGTGTTTGAGTACAGCAATACACAGCATTTGTCTTTCCTATGTGGGGATAGGATACGAGATGATCCTGGAAGATAACTTGTATGTGCCCCCCGACGCAACATTTGAAATCATTTAAACACTGCATGCAGTAAGGTAAATCTCTGAAGGATATATACCATATAAAACGAGGGGTCTAAATTAGCTGTTACCACTCAAGAAAGAGCTCTTGGAGTCATTGTGGATAGTTCTCTGAAAACATCCACTCAATGTGCAATGACAGGTTTCAGAGTAGCAGCCGTGTTAGTCTGTATTCGCAAAAAGAAAAGCAGTACTTGTGGCACCTTCGAGACTAACAAATTTATTAGAGCATAAGCTTTCGTGAGCTACAGCTCACTTCATCGGATGCAATGGCAGTCAAAAAAGCAAACAGAATGCTGGCAACAATTAAGAAAGGGATATTTAATAGGACAGAAAATATCATATTGCCTCTATATAAATCCATGGTAACACCATATCTTGAATACTGTGTGCAGATGTGGTTGACCCATCTCATCAAAGATACATTGGAATTGGAAAAGGGTTCAGAAAGGGGCAACAAAAATGATTAGAGGTTTCACCAACAGAGGGAAAGATTAAAGAGGCTGCCCAGAGATGCAGAAAACGAAAAACATCATATCACGGTAGAATTGTTGTGATTTACAGGGTTTTGTTTCAAATAAGCTAGCAGAAATCTACAGAGAATTCTCTTCTATTGTGATATCGTCATATGTTGTTCCTGCACTTAGCAAAGGACTAAAGAAAGAGGGAAAACGGTAGGAAGGTAGGATGACGGGAAAACTGAGACAAACCATCCAGGGGAAAAAAGTCTATTATGAAAAGAAATAACATGGGTTTATGCAGTCCTTATGGATTAAGGCTTAATTGTTAGAAATATTGAACAACAGAAATTAACACTGGAAACTTCCTCAATGATATCTGCACTATTTTCCAAAAACGTTAAAGGGTTATATAATGGCTTTGAAAAGAAAGAAAAAAACTGAATGTAATAAGGTCTATTTTTTGCTGTTCTGTCCTGTAACTCTTAACCAAAGATCAATGAAGTGTACCTTTGGAAACTCTAAGGAATTGCCTTTTATAGCAGAAAGGTCAAAATGGAATTTAGAAGAGCAGCTATTAAGTTACATGGCCCTTATGGATTGGTCCCAGTTTGCCAGTGAATTTGTAGAAATTTCTACCTTGGGTAACAGAGCTAAGATTTAATAGTATTTAGTGATGAACTAAATTGATCTCCACTCCCTTTTGAATGTCTTGTACTTCCTTGCCTATTGAATTGATTTTACTTCAATATATTTGGGATGAATTTAAACATATTTTATAACCACTTTTTCATGGCACAGAGGGGAGCACATGTGCAGATATCCTGCAGAAATGGGATGGAGGGGCTGCTGAAAGAGGAAAGGCAAGTAAGTGGTAGCTTTCCCATCACCTCTCTGCACAGCCAAGATAGTCTCCACTTTAAAACCACAGGTGTGGAGCTCTTTGTGATTGGGCTGGAAGACCGGGGGCAGGGGAGACGGGGGCGAAGGGGAGTTGATATAATGTCTTGAGGATGTTCAGATGCCTAGGTGGTGATGAGACAACTGTATTCAGAATGTTCAGCTATTTAAATGGCATAACAAAAAGTGAACTAATGTTAATGAACTCCTCTAGAACCTTGGTCACTGGTGTCAGAGTGAGGTTTCATGCCACCTGCCATGAGCAGTACAGCGGCCAGAGCAACCATGTTGCCATTGATAAGGGGCCAGGGAAAAAATGAACATGCATCTGGAGCCAGGGAAACATAAAGGTTTCTGTGCATTTTGGCAGTGATCTGTAGGGTCTCCAATGTCATGCCCTGCAGATCACTGCCAGCTTCATCATTTGGATGCCACATCTCTGCCTGTGTTATGGTGTTGTTAGTACAGAAAAGTACGCACTAGACGTCAGTGATAAATAAATCCACGCAGATATTGTTCAGGTAATGTTACTTCTTCTGTCTGTTGATACACATAAATGACCAAATCCTGATATCATGGAATTCAGTGACAAAACCCTTAACTTCAGTGAAACCAAGATTTAGTCCAAAGAGAACATAACATAGGTCCCTAAAGCAATAGTTAACTGTTGTGATTATTTTCATATTATTAAAATGATTGAAATCCTCATTTTAACATGTCCCCTAATTTTTAATATCTTGCCACTGTAAAAAAAAATCTCTATCAGCCTAACTCTGGACCTCAAACTGTAATTTAATTAAGATTAACCCCCTTTGATACATAAACAGTAGAGGTTTCAGAGTAGCAGCCGTGTTAGTCTGTATTCACAAAAAGAAAAGGAGTACTTGTGGCACCGTAGAGACTAACAAATTTATTTGAGCATAAGCTTTCGTGAGCTACATCCGATGAAGTGAGCTATAGCTCACGAAAGCTTATGCTCAAATAAATTTGTTAGTCTCTTAGGTGCCACAAGTACTTCTTTTCTTTTTATAAACAGTAGAGAGGAGCCATGGAGTTAATATTTGGATCCACACCTCTGGATAAGTATAATGCGTAGACAGGTATCAGAGTTCAACTGTAAGACAAAATTAGGCTAAGATTCTGATTCAATGCACCAAAATAACATGACATGAAATTTTGAATCTCAAAAGTGCAAATCTTAGTAGATCAGCTGTTTTTGAGAGAAATCACCAGCTTACGCCAAAATATTATGAGAACAATTGTTCTTGGAACATTTTAGCACAGCTGGGAAATAGATCCCTTCCATTACAGATCTGACCCTGAACCAAAGTTCAGGTAAAAGTTCAGATCCAGAGATTCAACTCAGTCCCTGCCAAAAGTTCCAAGGGGTTCACATTCAGGACTCCTGGTTTTGACCAGCTCTAGTGACATCTCATGTCACAGGGGCCTATGTTGATAAAGTCAACCTTTTCCAACAGTTGTCATACAGTGATATTGGACTGATACCATACTTCTTTCTTACCTATAAGGAAAAACTGTAGTAACTGCTGACATTTTAATGGGAAACATGGTAGCTGTCATTTCTGCCAACCAGGAATGTTCATCCATCTGGCTGTCAGGAGGCTGTGCCTCAGGTAATTCAGGTCAAAGCTGTTTTAATTTGCTGAAATTGAAACTATTTTGGTAGCCTTGTAAAGAGCTGCTGAATCAGGCAGATAGCCACCCAGAGGTTGAAGCATTACTATTGTGCTTATCCAATATTGAAAGAAAAAGACAACCTCCTATGGTGTGCAGGGTTTTTTTTAGGATGAATGCTGCTATGTCAGCTTGGTCTCAAAGTCAAACTGGCAAGGTTCTGATGCTTCCAAAAACCTTATTAGGCATGGGAAGGTACATTTTAGGAAATGAGGTATATTGAAGAACATTTGAGGAAATGAAGTACATTGAGGAACAATGATTTTTTTTTAATGCTTGGTGACCCTTGAAAATAAAAGGCAATATTCTGGCACCCTTACCCACATTGAATAGCACACTACTTCAAGAGGTATCTCACTGAAATTAATATGGCTGCTCACAGAGCAAGAGTGCTAGAATCTAGCCCAGGTAGACAACAAGTAACCTGTGACATACAGGCTGGGGGTGGGGAGACACACAAATAAAACAACACACTTCAGGAATAATTTCTCTGCTATACACAAAATCTCACTTCTGACTACACGGCTCCTCTGTGATTTAATTAGAAAAATCAAAATGTATGTTTTTCAGTTTAAATAATATTCTAAACATGTTCTCCAAAAAGCGAACATGACTAACTGTGTTGATACAGTAGTTTAATACTTGCATTTTGTATACCCCTAGTTGCTGCATCTCCAGCTTTGCAACAACAAGATTTTGAGTCTCCCTTGGTTTGTAATTAGCTATTCATATAGCATTGAATAAAATGACCTGACTCCTTATAAATACATACGTTTCCCAATAATATATAAAAAAAATCTTCCGCACACAGAGTCTGAAAAACAAAAGAAACTAGATGCCTATCACTTTACAGAAGACTTACTACACAAACTCTTTATAAAATAGTTAATGTATCTCCTTATCTACTCACTTGTACTTATATGGCCTCTATCACTATAGTATCTGAGCACATCATAAACATGAATTGATTTAGCCTCACAGTGCCTCTTTGAGGTAAGGAAGTACCACTTTTCTCATTTTACAGATGGGGAACTGAAACACAGAGAGACGTAAGACCCCACTCCTGGAGAGAGTTATGCACATTCTTAAATGTAAGCCTGACTTGCTCAAAGTCACAAAGGGAGTCTGTGTCAGATTTGGAACTGACCAGCGGTCTCTCGAGGCCCAGGCTTATGCCTTAACCACCAGACCACCCCTCTGTAAGTATGTAGCTCATTCATAGAATAATGACAAATATGTTCCAGAAGCTACTACTGCAGTAAAAATAAATCTTTAAGTAAAGGGAACTTTTTCGTCACTTTGGGGAATGTATAAATTAGGAATTTACAGCAGTGGAAGCAATTAGTCAAGTTTTATTGTATAATTTCAGGGAAAAGATTTTAAAAATTCATTAATATTACATTAAATGTTAAAATATTATGAAATAAGTCTTACATTAAATATAAATGTAGGAGTGAATTTCTGAACTTCCCACATCACATTATTATATAGAAAAGTTACTGCTTTGTTCATTCTAACATAATTAAAAGACTATTTTTGGTCAGTGGAGGATGTGAACAGTACTAGTAGGAAAAAAATGGCACATATGACATTTTCCTTTATCACTTTTATTTGTATAAGAACTGTTTCTCATCCAGTACAACTGTAACACTTTCTGCCTGCCTTTCTACAGCGATTTCTAAATATAAATATCAATTATAAGTATAATTATCATCTGCAAAGTATTTTCCAATCATTATATATTTATCCTCAACAGCTATCGTACAAAACAAGAAACTGAGGCAGAGAGGTTAAGTGATTTGTTTAATGCCACAGCAACTTGTTGTGAAAACTTGCATTTGAATCCAGGAGTTGCTGTTTCCCAGGCCTCTCTTTAGGCCATGATGCCCATCAGACCACCCATCTTTTCTGAGACCCTGTTTCCCAAGCAGTTTTATGCAACTTTTGCACCAGGAAGAGGTGTGATATGGTGCTAGCCATGTCAGAGGAAGTGACAGAGCAACTTCTTCAGTATAAAAGGAAAGCGTCAAGAATGATTGGCAAGGAATCAAGAGAAATTAAGATTGCCTCTGGAAAAGAGACAGGGGGCTTATAGGGACTGGGATCAGATTAAATAAATATAGGAGAAAGATTTGGGGAGGAGGATTTACTGGGAAATAAAATTGACTCACAACTCAAAAATAGTGCAATGTCTGGATGGGAGGAATAGGATGAGCAGCAGTCGGGCTTTCCCTCACTATCACAGGGAGCATTTTTTTTGGTTATAAAGCATGAGAACCTATGTTTCTAAGAGATAAACAGTAAAGTACTACAATATCCATTGACAATACAACAAATACAATACAACAATATCCATTGACAAAGAACAAGGGGTGATAATACAGATACTGGGTAAAATGAAACATACATTAAGTCTTTTTTGTTAGTTGATGACTAAAGGTTCAGAATATTTTTTTCCAGAGTGGAGGAATAAGATCCTCCTAGACAGTAAAACCTGAAAAACCTGAGGCACAGCTGGGGAACCACTGAAAGACTTGCCAGAAACAGACAGGAGTGGAAGAGCTTCATTGCTGCCCTAAATGCCAGAAGCATAATGGGAACATGTTGATGATGATGAGACAGTAAAAGGGTTTAGCGTTTTTTGCTGGTGGGACAGGGTCAAGCCTGGTAATGTAACTGCGGTATCAGTTCTTAACCATGATTGGAAGGCTATCTAAACAAAGAAAAGAGGGATTCTATATAAGCAGCAGCAGCCCACATTGCTAGTTCAATAATAACTCGGTTACAAAGAAAGCGTCAAGAGAGGGACAAAGTGATGCATACACCATAAAGAGTAGGATAGTTGCTATTAAGGCCCTTCACTGATGTATTAAGCACTATCCCTATTCTTACCTTCCCAGCTTTTTGTTATCAAATGGATAGCTGTGTTTGTCTGTATCCACAGAAAAAACGAAGAGTCCGGCGGCACCTTAAAGACTAACAGATTTATTTGGGCATAAATTTTTGTGGGTAAAAACCCGACTTCTTCAGATGCATGGAGTGAAAATGACAGAAACAGGTATAAATATATATTGGCACATGAAGAGAAGGGAGTTACCTTACAAGTGGAGAACCAATGCTGAAGACCAATTTAGTCAAAGTGAATGTCAGCATTTTGTTATATGTTGTAGTCTGCCACTGAAGTGGAAAACTTGTCATTGAGACAGCAAAAATCAATGTTTTACTATTGAATGGGGAAACCTTAAAATTAACTGAGAGTCATTATTAAAGTGAGATGGATACCAAACCTCAGTGAGTTCCTACACAGGAAAAGATTATTGGACAAAGTAGAAGTGGCATTTTCATCTATACAGCGAGTAGCAGAACTTGCACTCAGAGTACTCTTATGAGTATGTCTAACATGAAAAAAGACAACCTTTCTTGGCTGAAAAAAATCTTGCTTGTTTTGCATATTTGATGCTTTGTTAGACTGAGTACCTGATTCACATTTCAGCATTGATATTAGCTTCATTACTTCATGGCTATGGGTAGATAGTGACTTTGATCCAAACCCTGTTTATGGAGCAAAAGTGTAGCTCCAGGAGCAATTCAGGAAAGGAATTGTGCATCTGAGACCGCCAGTTGCGCCCCTCATTTCCCCTCACTGTGGGAGCCTTTGGGGGTACTAATTTACACAAATCTGTAACAACAACAAATTACAATACCTCCCATGCCAGCTCATGTGCTGGTCACTGCACATAGGGGTACTCTCCTTCAACCTGATCCACAATGGGGAGAAGCAGGCACACAGTGTCAGCTGACTCCTGTACTCCTAATCCAGAATTAGAGTAGACAATGCAGGGTGCAAACGGAGGGAGAGTGTCTTATTCTTCTTTTCATGCCTTTGTGAGCATATACACTAAGACAATTGAGTTCTACTTGTTCATAACTTCAGACAGGTTAAGGATGCTGTATTGGATTTAAGTTATTGTTGTTCTTTGGATTCAATCCATCACTATGCATAATGTGGCCAGCTCAAACTCTTGCCAATAAAGTTGTTAAACCCACCAAACCATCACACATGCTCTTTATACACACAGAAAAAATGCTTTGTCTTACACAGAGCTCTACTGACCCCAGGTATAATATGTAGGACCAGAAAGAAAGAATGAATATTAATGCTGAATTTGTAAGCAAAGACCAGGATCATCAATGCATTCCCGCTCCTTGAGAAAGGAATAATATAGGAAAGGCTTTTGGTTTTCTTCGGTGACAATGATCTCATAGTAATCTATTTTTGTAATATCAGTCAATTTTTTTTCAAAATATTTTTTATTTGATTTTCTTTCAGTATCTAACTCATATGCTTCACGTAGCTATAATATGCTATGTGATTCTGGCTGTTTTTCACCACAGGAGAACCTGCACCTAGAGGTGAGGAAGGGAGTCAGGCATGTGAGCCTCTCACAGGGAGGCAGATATTCTGTGTGTGCTCATTCCTTATGAATATGCTGAGTTTGTGTGTTTCTTCGGCCCTGCTTCTGAACTACAAACCCACATGCCAGCCAACTTGCAATGTGAGAGGAAATGGCATCATGGAGGAGAATATTTGAGGTAGGAGATTAGGCCTTTATCTGCTGCTACTTTTCTTGGCTGGGAGCTTCTTCTAGCTGCATCCTCTGAAATACCAACACACGCAAATCTGTAACAACAGCAAATTACAATACCTCCGATGCCAGCTCATGTGCTGGTCACTGCAAATGGGGTACTCTCCTTCAACCTGATCCACAATGGGGAGAAGCAGGCACATAGTTAATCTACAATTACATTTTAAATGTCAGCATAATTAAAATGTACAGTACTAGAATATGCAATTTCCCCCAGATTGTATCTTCATTTGTCATAATATATAGTTAATAATAATAACAATTTATACATATGTATCATTTATTCTTCTAGCTGGGAGAATTATGAATGCATTTAACTTATATAGTAATACAATATCCAAACAATTTTTTTCCTCATTGTCACTCTTAAAGACTATTTCTAGCTCACTAATTTATGTAGTTGGGCAAGTTTCACTAATTTAATAACCATTCATTTCCTTTTCATCCCCTTCCCTCACTTATCCCTTTGCCTTTACCCTAGCTTTCCGCATTCCTGTTGTTGTAAATAACTGTTTTCCTCTGATACCTCCCCAAATTCGCTAAAATCTGTCATTGCCATACTTTAAAACCCTTCATTAACACTGACTCTTACCACTCTCTAGCCTTCTTTCTCAGCTGAGTCTCTGAGCGAGTACAACAGCATTCTCTTTTCTAACAATATGGTATTGTACTTCAGCTATAGGTTGCCGTCTTGTAAGGAGGTGAGTTGGTGAACTTACCTCATGTAAAATTGTAAGGGCCTAATTGTATTTAATTATGTATTTAATGCATCATATACAGCACATATTAGCTAGTGATATATAAGCAAGTTCATAACAAATACAATGAGTGGCCTGGAAATTACCTTTTTGGGAAGGAGTGTGAACCACAGCCATTTTGGTTAATTAAGATTTGGCTTACCATGTATCTTATTATTCAAATCTTGAAATGTCCCTGATATTTGGGTACAGAGTTAGGAGGAAGTTAGAGTGAAAAATCACAATGACCCATCCAAATATAATCAGCTTTCTTCTTCATGACCTACCTTCATACATCTCATACATTGCCTCTGATCCTTATTCTGTTGCTACTTTACCTAGCTATTAATTTTTATATATTTATTACTAGGAGTAGTAATACAAAGTTAGTGTCCATTATTGGACTCTTTGGAGTCAGGATTTTCCCCTTTTTAAGCACCACCAGAACTACATTTGGCAATTTACATATAACATTCAAACAACTCACAGATCCATGAATCCTACAACAAACAAGATGAGCAAACTGATGATGCATATGTGTTTGTTTCAGACTTTTTCTTCAACAGCACATGCTGTAGACAATAGTGATTCAGAAATCAATATGGCTTTATCAATAGCATTCTAAAAGCAAGGAACAGGGGAATCTCAAAAATGCCCACTCATCAGAACTTTTACTCAGCTCACAGTCAGAAAAAGCTTCTGGGAATTTGACAGGATATTCATCTGTAGCTACAATCCAACTCAAATCATTACTTCAGGCAAAAACAAAAGTGACCTATTGCCTGCGTATCAAGAAGAAGCCTCAAACAACTGCCAGACTGCTGTGCTGTTTCTGCATGAGAATGAAATTTTAACAGGATAGTTGTAAAAAGTTAAAAACTGTGGCTTCCCAGGAGCTGCCATAGCTCATGTTTTTTCCCCAGTCCTGGCCCCACAACGAATGTGTAAATCCAGACCTCATGGAAATAAGTTCCAGGAATGGCAAAAAGAACAGAAGAGTGTATAGTGGAGCTGTGGATATGGGAAGGGATAGAAGGGGTGGAGGGAAGAGGCTACAAAGATGTACTCTACACAACTCTATACAATTGCCAAGATATATTTATGCCTGTATCTGTAATTTTCACTCCATGTATTTGAAGAAGTGGGTTTTTTACCCACGAAAGCTTATGCCCAAATAAATCTGTTAGTCTTTAAGGTGCCACCGGACTCCTTGATGTTTTTATGGAGACAGACTAACACGGCTACTGCTCTGATACTAATAATTTTTGTTACCCTTCTCTGCATCTTTTCCAATTCTAATATATCCTTTCTGAGACATGGTGAAAAGCACTGCATGCAGTATTCAAGACGTGGCTGTACCATGGATTTATATGGTGGCATTATCATATTTTCTGTCTTATTATGTATCCCTTTCCTAATGGTTCCTAACCAGTGCTTAATTTGTGCCGAGGCTGAGCTCCAGCACCTCTTGGCTTGGCAGTTCATAGCCCTGGCATATCTGGGCTTGCTGCATCAGTTATGAATATAAAAAATTGCTTGAGCCCTGACACATCTTTCATTACAAATTAAGCACTGTTCCTAAAATTCTGTTAGCTTTTTTGACTGCCACTGCGCATTGAGTAGATGTTTTCAGAGAACTATCCACAATGACTCCATGATCTCTTTCTTGAGTGGTTACAGTTAATTTAGACCCCATCATATTGTATGAATAATTAGGATTATTTTTTCCAACGTGAATTACTTTGCAATTATCAACACTGAATTTCATCTTCCATTTTGTTGCCCAGTCACACAGTTTAGTGAGAACCCTTTGTAATTCTTTGCAGTCAGCTTTGGACTTAGCTATCTTGAATAATTTTAAAATCGTCTGCAAATTTTGCCACCTCATTGTTCACTCCCTTTTCCAGATCATTTATGAATATGAATTTAATATACTGTAGATTAATACATTTGCAGAATATCCAATTTATTACTTCCAAAAGCAGCTAATTGCTTCTTTGCTGAGCTTTATAAATGCATGGGTGGTTAAAAGTTAAAGTAATAAAGTTATTTGGTGCAGGGAAATTTTGGCAGGAAGGAAAATAATTATACAGTTGAAAGAGCTATTATACCTATTGCATTTGCTGCTTTTCTGCTTTCTTCTTTATAAGAATCAGAACAGGAAATTTTCTGAAATTATTTTATGTAAGAAAAGATAAAGAAAATATCACAGACAAACCAAATCAAATCCAATATTAGGATCTAACAAACAGGATTTACCAGCATATGAAGAATTAGGACAACAAAGTCAAATGTATTTCTGCTATATAAGTAAGGTGTCATCTCTGTATTGGACAATAACATCAGTTTTAGTTGCAATGTAGAAAAATACGAGACCATTTTGGGAATGTTTCTGTTTGGTACTATCTTTTAATCTCATCCTTTTTTATTCCAAACAGAACAGAAAGCACAACATGTTCATACAAATATTAAATTCAAGGTCTTTCAAGGGTTACATACATTTTTATAAAAAGAAAAGGAGTACTTGTGGCACCTTAGAGACTAACAAATTTATTAGAGCATAAGCTTTCGTGAGCTACAGCTCACTTCATCGAAATGCATCCGATGAAGTGAGCTGTAGCTCACGAAAGCTTATGCTCTAATAAATGTGTTAGTCTCTAAGGTGCCACAAGTACTCCTTTTCTTTTTGCGAATACAGACTAACACGGCTGCTACTCTGAAACCATACATTTTTATATTATTATTTTTATATTATTAAGATTTAGTTGCCTCTAACTCTGATATAATATCCATATTTCTTGAAAAAACTACAGATTTCAGAGAAATCAATTTACTAATAGCACCCAAAATAGCTTGGTTACTTGTATCTTTTAAGCAATGCCAAACTATATTTACTGATACTGTACTAGCTTTAGTGCACCTTACTTTTCACAACAGCTTGAAATAATGAATTGATTTTAACCTATAAGTAATATTTAGACTAAATGTTAATTTCATTAGATAGGCCTAGATAGGGTTTCCAAAGAATGTGATTTTTAAAAGCGTAGAGCATTCAAAACATGCACACATCCCATGTCTTGCTTTGGGGCTAGCTCTGAAGGAGCACATATGGAGGGAGCCACGGTTTTAATGTTTATGCCATTCAAAAACCGAGGGTGTTATGCAACATGTGATGAGCATACACCCATGTGAATGGGGCCTGATATAAACTTTAATTTTCTTTAGCTTAAATGGGAATTATAGTAACATGACCTAAGGCAGCTTTGTCTCTATCCCTTATTGCTGAGAGCAAGGCAACCCTTGACCCACTTAAGCCCAAATAGCTGGTTTTCCAATTCCTTATTAGTAAATGGTCAATAGAGAGTTGTAAAGAGGCCTCTAAGTGTATTTTAAGAAATGGTGAAAGGATGTGTGAGCAGTACATATAGGTGAGAAAAAATGATAATTCTTTGGGCTATATGTCACATCGAGGAACATGCCAAGGCCTAACAAAGTGGGAGCCACTTCTTCCCTCCAACTGTTACCCCAAAGGAAGGAGCTGAGACTACTTCTGTAGAGTCATTTCCTGTTTATCCGATGTTTTTTTGGTATATTTTTTGGAACACACACTGCTTGCAGTTGTAATGTCAGATATTGTAAAATTACTTCCAATTGAAACGGACTTTTCAAACTGACCAAGGGTTAAGCTTGTCCAATCTTGACAAGGACTGCACCATGCTACTGGAGTCCAAGACAAGTGATGCCCTGATTTGCTTGGAAGACCATTAAGGAGGTGCCAGAGATAGAACAAGCTAGAATCACAACCTGAAATGTTAAGGTAAATGAGGAAGATGATGTCTTCTCCTTGGGCTACCACTAAACCAAGAAAAGCTGAGACTGCTACTTTCCAGTGTTGGTCCTATGGAAAAAGGAGAGTCTGACCAGCCAAATGCCCAGAGAGAGCTACTGGCATGAGGTACCCATCAGAGACATCACCACCTGCCCCCCTGAACTCCAGTCCTGACTCTCGCACCCATCTGACTCTGAATATGCAAGCTGAAGAGTGAACTTTTTTCCCCTCTCTGTCCCCGAAGCAACCTTTTTCTCGTTTTTGTTACTGTGTGGGGACATTCACCTCCAATTATTACTTCTCCACAACGTTTTATGAGGTGTGAATGAGAGAGCACATGTGAGTATTTCAATGACTCTATGTGTGTATAAATTTATATTAGAAAGGCACCATTAATCATTTCCTAACCCAACTTCTAAGAGAATCCCACCTTAAATCACATTGTGTCCCCCTAGGTTATAAAAAATGTCAGTGGAACCATTCTACTCTATAGAGAGGAAGCAAAAATTGCTGACTTGTCTATATCAAAAGTAGAGAAATTAGACAGGGAAGGGATCCAACTGTGTAGTCACTAGGTACATGGAACTTTGGAGGAGTATAAACACCTCTTCAAAGGCTGAGAGATAAAATGACCACTGCCTTACTTTCCTGGGGTTAGTATTTGTATGAACTGTATGTGCAACATTAATCTCATGATTTCATTATTGGATGTATCTATTTGATAACATGATTATCTAGTGACACAATTCAATATTATTGTTTATTCAATGATTTACTAACTTAATTCCAATTGTAACCTTGATTTGATCCTTGTACAGTCTAATTCTTAGTTCAGTAAAAATTTAAAACAGTTAGCCTCAGAGAGCAGTTCAACTGATTTTCAGTTTGTTTATTAATTTGTAATGAACCCATAAAAAGCATAGAAAATTTTATTTTTCTTTCATATTTACAGCTGGGCCAGTAGTTATGAGATCAAAAATAATATAGCTAAAGTATTTGAAAGCCATTTGGCTCTGTTTCTGAATTAATACCTCATCTCTCACAACCAAGAGCCACATGAGACATCTCAAAGGGAGTAGAGATGTGTTCCCACCTCCCACTTCCACTCTGGCCAACAGAGCAGAACTACTGCAGACAAGAGCACAAATTTCACCTTTTAATGGGCTGTAACAGATTCTTCTCTGGCATGCAGTCCCTGCAAGCATTTTGAGTCAGCCAGAACAACGCTGGGAACTCCCAACCTGGGGCCAGAAATCTCTACTGCCCATTGAACACAAACTCTGGCTGAGAGAACTACCTAACATTAACTCTTAGGAGACTGGATAGTCTTAAGATATTTTGCACCTTCAGGCCAGACCAGTTATCTGGGGTGGGAGTAGGTGGCTAACAGGTAAAGAAAGATATGTGGCCAGTGTAGGAAAGGCTGGGTCCTCCTTATCAATTCTGTTTTACTTTTCATTTTCCTACATCACAGCAAAGCCAGCAGGAGGCAATTGATTCAATGCAGCAGCAGTGGCAGTCTAATTGAAATGGCTCCATGCTGAAGCCCTGCGATAATGTGGAGAGTAAGCAGCCCTGTTTGGAGAAGGGAGGGGCCTATCTAAAAGACAGAGCAATAAGGCAAAAAGAGGGCTGAAGAGAAGGGAGACAGGTAACAATGGTGTCCATGGGAAGGGCTGGGGTAGACAGGTGCTGAGTACAACTGGGTTATGTTTTTTGGCTGAAACTTCATTCTGGCAAAAAATGCTGTTTTGGCATCACTCAAATGTTTTGTGAATTTGAGCTGGTTTTACTGAATTGCATAAAAAATAAAAATCCAAAATAATTTAAAAAAATTAAATGTTTCAATTTTTTCCTTCAGAATGACTTTTCATTTTGAAATTTCCTTTAATTTTACTTTAAAATCAAAAACCTTTAAAAGTGATCCAAACATTTCAATTTTGTCACAATAGTGTCTCGTTCTATCCAAAACTATTTTTTTCTATTTTTTTGCAATTGTGAGAAAACCAAGCATCCCTTATTCACACATCTTCAGTGCTGAGTTAACTCCGCTCCTGTCCCTTGATTTAGAATCCTAAAGATCACTATATTCGTCTTGAGGATCCTAAAAGGTTAATGCTTATTAAAGCCTTTTTAGGACATAGCATGTTTTCAGTCAGTAATTTCTTAACAGCAGCAGCAGAGAGACAGAGAGAGATAAATCACTGAACTAAATATAAGGGTACAGGCAGTCCTCGACTTCACGACATTTTGGAATGGACACCCTGATTCAACTTACGACAATGGATTTCGACTTTATGACACTCAGTCCTGTCACGAAGTCTATTGCAGTTCTGAGTTACGACGTTTTGACTTACGACGCAATTTTCAGGAACCAATTGTGTTGCAAGTCCAAGGACTAACGGTACTTCCTGTTTAAAATAGCAAAGCATCGCTCTTCAGAGCATCAGAAATTAGTGATGGAAAAATCTATTAGAACATCTAGCTCATCTCTCTGCCAGTGCATGAATGTTCCTTACTTAGCCTAAATCCTCCACTTCAGCTTTAAATCAATCAGGCAAGAGGGGTTACTACTACTACACCTGGAGGACTAGTCTCCCCTTATATGAAAGTCTTGTAGGATTTGATAGGTATTAAACTAATAGTATTGCATTGAACTGTAGCAGAAATAACTGAAGAACATCATAGTTTAATTCAAATTGATATCCTTACTGTAGGCGTCTTGAACAATTCTATAGAATTCTATTGTAGGAATGTCACTTTGTATGAAATTAATATATGATCCAAAACATTTACAGTAAAGTTCTGCAAGGTTTATAGGACTTTTCCATTAAAACACTGTCTAATGTGTTTCACTATAAGTAATAGTTCCTAATATTCATGCCATAACATTTCACAATGTTAAATTTAATTCCATTGTCCCTTATACCTTCCAATTTTTACCTGTTATTCATGTGGGGTCTGGGAGGGAATCACTCTTGCAAAATGGTTCAGAAATTATTTTTCCTCTACAGTCTACTGTAAAAGGATGTGTTCTTGCACTCTTGGTCCAAAATTAAAACTAGCACTGAAGTATGTAGCTATTTTGACCTCTCACGCATAGGAACCATAGCTTAACAGCACTTAATGAGGAAGGAAACCATAGTTTGAGAATAAAAATGAGGATAAAATGCTGTCAGAATGAATGACAAATCAATGTTGCTCTTTTCTAGATCCAATATAACACATTAATAGTGTTTGGGGTTGCTAACAAACTTGGCCTAAACCCATCAGAAAACAGAGAGAATGGTCTGGCTGTAGAACTGTTGCCACAAAGGAAACATACAAAATGGGAAGTGGAATTAATATGGCTATGCACACTTTAAATGTATGAGTTCACAAGGCTTTGGGGAACTCATTGCAGTAGTTTCAATTCAAAGAAGGTTTGCACCCTCTGAGCTCCTCTTTTGCTGAATATGTTTAATAGACCAGTTCTAAACAACCCCCAGGTAAATTTGACAGCATCAAATTTACCCATTTGATTACTCAATCATAAGAGCGCCTTACCTGTTGACATATTCTGCAGTCCTAGAGGTTTTCAACCAGTCTGTCCATCTGTGCCATGAGAATGCTAGTTGGTTTACTCTCAAATCAGTCTTTCTGGAGTAAAGGAGGACCCTGCTTCACTTTTAAATTGATTAATCTTTCCCTCCCTTAGTGCTGTTCAACTTTAGGGACAGACGGTACATGTGCTCACAAAAAGATTGTTCTTCATGCGATAAATGGAAACCTTGGTAGGGTAAGTGCAAACCTACTTTCTCATCCTCTAAAGGGCTTATTGTGTGAAACAGGCTTTTCAGCTGAATGGAAAATTAGATAAAAGGCTTTCAGAACCTCTACAGAAGACATAACAGGTAAGATGTAGACTCAGATTCTGGGGAAGGTTTTGAGTTGTTAGGAAGGCCACATGACTATGAAGGAGTTTGAATCTGTGGTCAAAATATGGATGAACCTTCTTGTGACCATGGGCTGAGATTTACGTCCTTAATGAAACTGGAAACAGAGTAGATTTTATTCTCAGCATTTCACACAGTTCTAGGAGTAAAATATATTTTGAAGAATATTACTGAGAGATTGTATAGGTGTCCAGGCTATAAAAAGCTCAATGTTTACCCACTGTTACTACAGAGAAGTATTTGCCATATTACAGTACTTTCCATTCCAACTAAAGGAATAACTGTGGTATTCCAGATACCACTGCATGGTAACTCAGGAAAACTGATTTTTTTTAAATCTAGTAGTTAATTTTGTGTTCCTAATGTCTTAGTTAATTTGGAAGGTTTAACAGTGTTGCAATATGTCAACAAGGGTTGCACAGGCTTCTCCCCACAGCTTTGCCAATACACTTGCCTCCTGACCTGAAACACTTCTCCTATTCTACTTCTGGGTCTATTTACCTAAATGGAGATTCGCCCATTTATACCAGCAGAGAATTTTACCTGACTTTTTAAAATCAGCTTATTTACAGGTTTCCTTAAGAGTCTTCAATAATTAGGCTATAAAACAGAAAGCATTCCAATACATAACTCTAATATTGTCTTTGTTAAAAACAGAATCAGAGACTTAATTTCTTTGTTCCCATTCTCCCCCGTCCCCACCTTTCAGAAATGAACTTTGTTTACAAAGGAAAATTCAATGAGGACCATTTGAAAATAAATCTTTTTTTTCTATTGAAAGAGATAACAAACACAATCAAGAGAAATATTGAAGTGTGTGTATGGAGGGAAGAATCCTGTAGCTTTCTGCAAAGCTTTTCTATATATCATCAGTAGCATGCTAGCCGGTTCAAAAGGGTAATATGTCTCAGTGCAGAAATTTTCTCATAAAAGGATGGTACTTGGTTGGGTCCAATAAGGAAATCTTTTTTTTTCCCACACAGCAGCCCACGACCTTCACAAGAAAATGCTCCTGAACCAGCTGCTTTGATAACAGAACACAAGCCTCCAAGGATTACAGCAGTGCTTTCTGGGAAAGAAAACTGTTGCCTTGTTCAGAATCCAATCAAAACCTGAATGTACTGAGTAAAAAATAAGCCAAGGTCATCATTATTCCTTCTCATTGTGATTTGGCTTTCCTTCAAACTGCATACTCTGTATATCTGAAATAGCAGCAACGCCTCCATTAACTGAGATCTCCAACATTTTAATCAAAGTATCTTTCAGAATAAAAGGCTGAAATGTCAAAATTCCAATAACCCTTAAATTCTTTCAATTCCCTAAACTGTCTGAAAGTTGAAGAGTCTCTTACATGGATAATGTCTTTAAACTCCCAAACAAACACACACCAAAACAACTATCTTAGAATTTGGCACATGACTATGCAACCAGACACTGAGGCACCTCAGTGGTTTTCTGTGTATTCAAGGTCAAATGTGAAATCAGTCACTGTTTCCCCCCCAGAAATAATAATAATATTTTTTACATTTAGTAAACAAAAGAATGACAAACCAATCTCAGGGATAGGGGGACATAACATCTCTGCTTATTGAAGGCAAAGGTTTTCTTTTCTTTTTCTCTCCTCTTTCCCCCCTCCCCCCTTCTTTTTAGGTTTTTATATTAGGAATATATCTTTGCTTTTTTAGTAGATGATTATTGGAGGGCTAGAGGATTGGAATGAGATCTTTCTCATCTCTCAGCTGGAAGAGTACAGTGTTTTACTT
The DNA here is from genome assembly GCF_009764565.3 of Dermochelys coriacea. NCBI lineage: Eukaryota > Metazoa > Chordata > Testudines > Dermochelyidae > Dermochelys > Dermochelys coriacea. Next base: position 149,364,352 of record NC_050068.2, read on the forward strand.
ATTGATAAAGAGATCTTTTCTCCCAATTGTTTGTCAGAACTTGGAGTCAAACAGCTAAAACAAACATACAAAGTTTTGAATTGCCTTCTCATGTCACTCATACAGTACTGCAATCCTTTAGTTTCATGTAGTTCATTGTCCTAGTAGTTCTCCCGTCATCCATACAGCCTTTCAACAAAAGCAGGGTGGGCAAGACTTCATGTATCAAAAACAATGTAGACCCTGTTTATGTACAGCAGAGCTTTGAAATATATAAGCATGGAGTTATTTTTTATCTTTATTCCCATTTTGATTTTTTTTTAAATTAAAATCAAGCACAAACTAACACAATCCCTCTTAACGCCCTCTTCCCCCCCCCCCGCCCCCAACCTCTTACAGTAAGACTGTTGAGGTTGCATATTTTTTGTAACATGTTCTGCCATGAAAGTTATATGGCCATATCCTCTGCTGTCAAAGAAATTATGCTGATTACATCAGCTGAAGATGAGACACTTTAGGAGCAAAAACTAAAAAATGTTCAGTTAAGCAATCAAAATTAAGCTTGCATGTCCAACCTTAATTCGGTCTTCTTGTGCATTTGCATTACAGGATACAGAAACATATACTGTTTCTCAAATAATATCCCCTTTTTTCCTACAACAATAGATAGACCTATGTAGCATCTTGCATCACTGTTTGAAATAATCTGTTCTTCCCTCAAGCAGAACTGGCTGGACACAAGTAATATATATGAGCTGAAGAGAGACTTACTACTTCTGTAGCAAATAATCAGAAAAAGATCCCAAATTTTGTAATCATAATGCTCTAAAAGCTATTCAATATATTAAAATGGGTCTTCTATCAAAGCAAGAGAGATTATGATTAACTCCTCCTTCAACACCAGCTCTTTCCTTCCAAATATGTGGTTAAGAATTTTATTTGTTACAAATGTGGCAAGTATCTTGGAACACTGGGCTTTAAAAGGACTTGAAACTAATACTTGAAGACAGAATGAAAGCCATAAGTATTTCCCATCTCCTCTGTTCCATGTGTTTTTCCTCAAAGGTTAATGAATATGTTCTCTAGTATAGCCCAGCTGGCAAGCAGTTATTAAACACCACAGTCTGCTAACCTTTTATTTTTCCTCTCCACTAAGCACACTCTTCACTAAGGTAAGGCTGCTTAAAATTCTTGGTGCTGTTCTGCTTACTCTAACATTGATACAGCATTACCACAAGTAGAGTCTTCTTAATAACGCTGTGATGATATGAAGTTATGCTAAATTTACTGAGAAATCTTTTTCAGTGGTTAACTACAACACAGCACAGTGGTTATCCTTCTAAATGATTATTAGGCTTTGGGGTGCCGTTTAATTGAAAAAGCACTGTAAAAAAACCCAACAAGTCAACCTTTTCAAATCACAGATCCTTGGTTTGCAATCCATTTATTGGTAGAATTCAAGCTGAGTTTGTTTATCTGGTAATCATTGATAACAAATGTATGAACCTAATCCTGCTCCCAGTGACAACCATTTATAAATGTGGATTCGCTTTGGATAATTCTGAATCTCAAATGATTTCACTCTTGATACTAATGCTGTTGGTCTGGGGTTAATCTCCTTCATAAATATTGTACCTTTACAATTCTACCTCATGAAATAATCTTACATATTTGACTGTCAATAATGTAATCATACCTTTAACCAAAAATAATGGGCCAAATTCTCAGCCCCGTCAGTTTCATTCCCTTTTGTGCTGCCTGAGCTCCACTCACCTACAGTAATCCTCACCTGGCTAATGATCCTTAAGGAATCACAGCCTGTTATAAATTAGAGCAACCCCTACCCTTCTCCAAATTACATAGAAACCGGGGCATCTTAAGAGTCGTGGACTATTATTGTAACATTGTAAAAACACCTATTTTGATCATTTAGGGCAAAATCCTGAGCCTGGCCCAAAACCTGAGTTTCTGGCTCAGGGGATGGGCAGATGTACAGGACAAGTGGGGAGGCATCCTTCCCCACAGGCTGTGGAGTGCCTGTACAGCTGTGTGCATGAGGAGAATGGGCAGAGGAGTGAGTGAGTGAGAGAGAGAGAGAGAGAGAGAGAGCAAGAGAGAGAGGATCCTCTGTTCTTTCCTCAAGCCCAATATACCCTTCTCTGACCTGCCGCCTACCACACCAAATCCCCTTTTGTACACTAATTCCTCTGCAAGGGTAGCTCCTTGTGATCATAAAGGTAAGGGCAGGATTTGCTTCTTATGACACACGTAAAAGATCAAATATTGTACTGAGAATTCAGTATAATATTAGATTATGTTCAGTTATACTTGTCCAAATCCATGAAGCGAAGAAAGTTTCATGGATGTAACTGTAGGCAAAATCTGGCCCCACTGCTTTCAATGTGATTGCATGTGTATAACTGAGAAAAGAATTGGGCTTGTTCTGGTATAGAAAGGTATATAGTGATTGATATTAATGTCCCTGAGAGATGAAATGAAGGTTAAAGTAATCTACGCTTATTTTTTAAAAAAATTAAGTCTATTATACCTGATTTTCTCCATCACTTTTTATTATTTATAGATCACTGACAGAGTGCTTAACACTGTTCAGATGTATAAGGAGAGACAGTCCCTGTCCCAAGGAGGTTTCAATATAGTTCAAACACAGACAAAACAATCAGACAAAGAATACCCAAGGTGACAGTAACAAGCTCAAGGTGTGGAAGGAATACGGGAGACTTTGCAAAGGTCACTCTGGAAAGATTTCAAAGAAGAGTGTCTAAAGGAGGGATCTCAGGAGGAAGACAGAAGCCATCTGGTGCAGGAGAAGGGAGAGAGAGCTCCAAATGGAAAGAGGAGAAAAAAAGAAGAGTAAGAAAGATGTGATAAGGGAGGAGCTCTTTAAAAAGAGAACGGAAAGAGGGAAAATAGAAAGAAGAGAGCAAAGCTATGTGCAAGTTTGTTACAGCACTGAGAGTGAGGACAAAAAGCTTGCTACCTGGTGTATAAAGAGAGAGGACTCCAGTGAAGGGATTCAAAGAGATGAATGATCTGTTCAGTGCAATGGAAGAGCATAACAAATTTAGGAATATTATGTTGGACACACTTTGTAACAACTGTAATGTACTGTGGACGTCTTTTCTTTTTACTTGAATATAACAATAAAAGGGCCTCAACAAAAACCTAAAAAGAAGTCAAAGTTAAGAAAAAAGTCTAGCCCTGTTAAAGGGGCAAATACAAAGTGACAGGACCACAGAGACTCTGGTTCTCAGCAGATATCACACAGCAGCATATCTGAGGCTACCAGTTTATCCTTGTACTTAGAAGAGGAGATACCTGGGTAGCTATGTGGCACAAGTAAGCACATGACTTTTTAAATGGCTTCTGACATGAACGCTCCACCTGATAAAAAACCTCCAATCTCTTATTCATATTTTCTCGAAAGTGGCACAATCTCCAGATTTGTGTCTCGTTCATTTAGTGCATTCTTGGGGTGAAATTGTACCCCCACATCCACAGAGGGCAGACCATCCACACAAATCTCCATCTCCTGCTAAGCAGGAGGTCCATATTGTGGAGCTGACAGAAACTCAGCAGCCTGGGGAGGAAAGTGCATGGGATACGGGGGATATACATTGTCCCTGTTCCTCCCCGACAGAGCTTAGACAGAAAAAATAACAGTGTGTGGAGTTGTATTATCTCTTCCACACAGCTGTCCCATGCAGCCCTGCCACCTTGATGGGATAATTGGGGGTGAACTCCACAAGGGGCTCCCAACAGAGATGCCCCTTCCCACGAATACCATTCTATATGTTGTTTCATGGAGGAGCAATCTGCCCCATATCTGATGTACAAATGTTGATGAAGGTCATTATTATTTTATTTCTGATAGAGTTCCCTGAATACATTTAGCTGCTTTACACATAAATAGAAGAGACAAAGTTTCTCTCCTCAGGACCTTATAATCCGGTCCAGCACCTGCCAATGAAGGATTTTCCCTACAGCACTAGATGTAATACTGGATCTATCCTTGTCCAAGTGTCTCAAAAGATATAGCTATCTATTTAAAGCCAAGAATGTTATTTATTGCACAAGAAGCAGAACCAGACTTAACCTTCAACAAAAGCAACGCACAAAAAACCCCTCACTTGTCATAAATGTCAAAAATTGAATTGAGTTTTAAATTTCCTCTTTTTGTTCAAGTGAAAGGACAGCCTTTAAATGAATAAACACACCTAACAGAAAATGTGCTGGTTCTCTGCTTCTACTAGAAAAAAGCAGAACAGAGTTCAGTGGCTGCTCACTTTGAGTAAAGCTGGCACCTCCACCCCTCTCATTTAGTTGTGACCAGCTACTTTAATAATAATGAGAGGAGATCTCACACTGTATATGTTAATTTAGGGCAGTGAAACAGTTTATGCCATTAAAGTTCAAAGCAACTGATTAGTTCTTTGATGTGGTGCCAGATTATTAAAACAATAATGAAAAAGCTTCTTTTTTTCTGATACTGGTCTGTTTCCTTCAAAAAATTGTATTAAGTAGTGAAACTCTGGAAAGAAATGTATTTATTTTTATTTCCATGAGAGCGGTATTGAATTCATGGAATACTTCTTTAAATATAAAAGGTTTGTATTTTTTTATTTTTTACAAAAAAGTTAAACATACAAGACTACTCCTTTTTTTCCATTACTCTGCTTTTTCATATTTGGAAAGTAAACATTGAAAAATGCATGCTGTTAGCACGCTGCGCAGCATTATCAGATTACGTCAAAGTGACTATATTGAAAAAATATTTCAGTCTGTTCATACTTACAACAGTCTTCCATTTCCTCATACCAAAGCATGTGAGCAGAAAAGAAATCTCAAGGCAAAACAACAAAAAAAAATTTCTTGGCAAAGTATGTTTCAACTTTACTGCTCCAATAACTTTTGCAGAGTTTTGCTTGTGTCTGGATAATGATGATTATGTCCCAAGAAGCCACAACAACTTTAAAAAAAACCCCTCTTCAGTATACTCTTTAGTTTTGGTGTAAAAATAACCGCTTCTAAGATCTGGAGCCTGTAGGGGGGAAAATAAGCGATCCTGACTTCCAGTGAGCCGACATAATAACTAATGCCAAAGTTCTGTGGAGGCCCCCGAGATGTTTCAAATTCCAGGACCTGCGCAGAAGCAAATAGCTATGCTTCCCTCAAAACAAGTTGGTTTCCCATAATAGGACAGCCTATGAACTCTACATATAAGGCTCTGCTTCTAGGATGGCAAGTGTAATGGATTTAAATGATGTCTAACAGCTTTCCAAGTAACATCCACAGCAGTACAGTACAGTGGATACAGTCCTGCTCTCCATTCCTCTGCAATATATGCCCTGTAGAATAGATTTTGTTTCAGCAATAAACACACAGAGATTGGAAGGTTTTGTAGGTTACATAATTTTCTTCCCTATTTGGGGAATTATTAGAGATTCTGGTTTATCTGTGTCTAATCTCATTTTCAATTTATATTTTGGGAACTTTAGAGTCTCCTAAAAAGTGTTTAAAATTGTGATTGTATCAATTTGAGCAGAAATTGTGGTTTTATGTAGAAACTATTTGTTTCTTAAAGAATTCTCAGAGCTTGCATTTAACCTTCCTATGCATAAAAAAAAAAGCCAAATGCCACTCAGTCTGCTGTTATACAAAACCAAAAAATGACCCATAAAGGGCACAAACAGGAAATTATATGGACTGTAACTCAGACAACAGTATTAATGGGTCATGAATTACATTGTAAATTCATTCAAACGAACCTGGTCATTTTCTGCTTTTGTTCAGAGTTTATTTTTTAGAATCTATTCTGGAAAAAATGCAATAGATATTTTATTGTTTAATTTAGTTTAAGTGGAAGACTGGAGTCTTAAGTTTTGATGAATACAAAATATTAATACATTTCTGGATTATCTATTTAAAGTTACACATAGACAAAGAAGATAATAAATCCTTAAGAAACTTTGTTTTCAAAACTAAGACACATCCAACCTTTACACCAACTGGAATATTCTGCTCTGATAGCTACATAAATGCCCAGAAGAGCCTGGATGTATAGGACATGTAAACAGATGCCAAAGGATTAATTTGCAACTCACAGGAACCAAAAGTCATGAACTGATGCTGAAAATAAGCTGAAGCAGAGCACCAGTGGCAGCCTTACAGCAGCAGCAATTTGAGGATTTGACAGGGAAGAAGGTTGGGGAAACTAGAGCCGTAAATCCAGGAATTGCTTTTTTATGCAAAACCTCTCCTTTAAAATGTTAAAAAAGTTTTCACTTGATAACATGCCTTTACCAGCAACTAAGGGCATGTCTACACTAGCGAGCTACATTGGCCCAGCTGCACCGCTGTAGTGAAGCTGGTGAAGACATGCTATGCCGATGGCATAGCATTCTCCAATTGGCATAATTACTCCACCTCCGGGAGAGGTGGAAGCTACGTCCGTGGGAGATGCTCTCCTGCTGACATAGCATGGTGTGAACAGCGCTTTAAGTGGATGGAACTTACGCCAATGCAGGGGGTGTCATTTTCACAACCCGAGTGATGTAAGTTACATCGACTTAAGTGGTAGTGTAGACCAACCCTAAATCTAACTTCCTGGAAAGCAATTACTTTAATTATGATTTCCCTTTCAGACACTGAGCCTCTGGGCTGCTTTGAAATGCAGGCTTTTTTTTTTTTTAATCATGACGTTGTACTTTGGTGGAAAAATAAGTTTTTGAATGGAAAAATATCATTGCATCAGATGGAATAATTTCTATAACAGGACAGGTCCCCAAATAAAGAAACAATATTCTATGTAGTACCAACAGTGTAGAAGTAATCAGCACAGAGCCGTGATCTTCCCAGACATTGTACTTTACTATAATATCCAAATAAAAAATCACATCATTCAGACTAGTGATTTAAGTAAAGTAACTTCAGAAAACTATTCAATCTATATTAAAAAGTTGTCAGAGATGAATGAAAAATATTGGGAATCCAAGTCTGTTGCGCCATTCAACTCTCAGGCTCGTAAATAAGCTCTTTCTGTGTTCTTGTCAGTATTTGTAAATCTAATGTATCAATCTGTGTGAGAAGAGGTGTTTAGAGTTGTAGGAACATGGCACCAATGTGAAAAGAGGAAAACTGGGATGTGACTCTTTGAAGCACTAATATGGAGCTCTCACTTTCTTTGGTTGTTATATTAGGTTGCTAATATTCTTTCTATTTTTCATCTCTTGTTCTGACAGACTTAGTGTCTTTTAGCAATAGGAGAAGAACAGTTCTTCCATATCATTATCACAGCAGAAGTAAATAAGGGGTCTTTTCATTTTATTACAAGATTAACAAAACCATTCCGAACATGGAACCACAAAAGCAGAACTATATGTTTACTTAGTTTTCCAAACCTGTATATTTTTATATTAAAAAAGGGAATACACTGTAGAAATTGCAATATTGGCACAAAGCGCTGATTTTTATATTTCCAGTACCCCAATTTGGTCTGTGCTTCATGCAGTGGAAAAAAAAATTGAGGCCAAATCCTTATGTCAGCACCTTGACAGCCTCAGCTGCGGGGCTAGGCACTGGGAAGACACAGAAAAATATTTCCCTACCTGCCCCTCCTCCTTCCCAGGCTACAGAGAGGCTGTGCAGCTTCTTCAGCTGGGTCAGTCTATTTATTCAAACAGGTGTGTGTGTGCCCTTTGCACACTCCTCAAATAAGCCACAGAACCCAAGGATCCAGGCAGTTATGGGTCCTCTGGCCTACCCCCCAAAACCCCGCTGCACTACAACAGACAGAATTTCCCCAAATCCTATCTCCACAGGCAAACCCACATCAGTTCCTTCAGTGGGGGATGCATTATGATCTCTGAAACAGGGGCAGATTTGTCCCATTATTAGTAACATCACCTAAGCTGTGAGTTTATGCCCCTTAAATTCAGTTCTCATCCAGGGTCAGTTTGCATGTTAAGTGTCCTAGCTGGTGGTGTCAACTTAAATCCAGCTATCTGTCTTTAGGGAGATTGAGCCTGTATTCGCAAAAAGAAAAGGAGTACTTGTGGCACCTTAGAGACTAACAAATTTATTAGAGCATAAGCTTTCGTGGTATTGTGTGATTATTATTAAATTATGGTAGTGTTGCAGATGCCCAATCCGGATTGAGACCCCTTCACTCTTCACTTTATTCCACTCTATCTCAAATATGAATGATTGACAGGTTAACATATGGTACATGTCCATCCATCTTGAACACAGTTAATTGTATGGAGGCAGAGCAGTCCAATAGGTAGAGTAACGCATTAGGAATCAGGAGATGCAGATTCTGTTCCAAATACTGGCAATGACCCACCATGTGAACCCTGGTCTTTGTTCTCCCATCTTGAAAATAATAATGCTTACCCACTTTTGTACAATGTTTTGAGATCTATGGAAAAAGGGAATATATATAAGTGCTGCATAGTGGCATGATTAATTATTATTTAAGATATGCAATTGAAACCACTTTGAGTACTCGATTGTTTGAGGACCTCTCTTTTAATTACATTGTCTTCTCTTAAACTCCCTCCGGAAGACAATTTTTGAAAGCGTTAGTTACAGTGGCAAGAGATTATCACATTAAATCTGTGAGGACCTGGTTATTTTGATGGCAAATTACGATGAGAAAATTCTGTTAGTTCAAGTCTAATGAGACATTACTGCACATGCCAGGATGAATGCTAAATTATTTCTGTGCAGGTCTATATAGAGTTTAATACATTAAGATGACGGCAAAATGAGGTTAACACAAGTTTGCAGAGTTGACATTACAAATGTCAAGATGATTGCAAAATGATGTTGCTGCCAGTATACCATAATTAAAAAAGAGGAAACTAAACATACAAAAGTGTAAGGGAATGTTAAAAGTAAAAGTAAAGCCATATAAAAATGAATACTTAAAAGGAAAGAAAATCTTAGTTAAGGCCAAATAAGGCACTGGTTATCATTGAAGACTGTGCTAGGTTCCTACTATAATGGTCAGTATTGACCAATAAAGGCACAAATCCAGTATGGGGACAGAAATAAATGGACTACATGCAAGTTATGACTAATAGTGACAGTAGGAAAATCTTTCCATTGATAATGCTATTTGACTGAGTAAAAATGTATAGCACTATTGCAAACTACAATATTGTAATCTATGTGTAACAAACCACCCAATGAACTATAATTCTTGTCACAAAAGGGCTCTATACTTGATTGTCCTGTGGTAGAATCTGCGTGCTTTGGATGTTTACATATAAAATTTAATTATATTAATATTCTTCTTATAGACTATTGCGATGGGTTGGATCACAGAAACCCCCTTGGGGCTGCCAACTCATGTGCCAAGACTACTTCTGCCCCTGCTTTCCCTGCCCTCCCAGCTTGTGACTTCAGTGACCGGTCTGGTTTGAGCCAGATCCACTAGCCTGCTGCAAACCCAGACTCAGGTCTGAACCACATCATCTAACAGCTGTAGGCTTAAACTGAAAGTAGCTTAAGAAGTGTTCCTGTCTTTAACGTTCAGATGCCCAACTCCCAATGGGGTCCAAACCCCAAATAAATCCGTTTTACCCTGTATAAAGCTTATACAGGATAAACTCATAAATTTTTCACCCTCTATAACACTGATAGAGAGGTATGCACAGCTATTTGCTCCCCGCCCCCAGGCAGTAATACATCCTCTGGGTTAATTAATACGTAAAAAGTGATTTTATTAAATGTAGAAAGTAGGATTTAAGTGGTTCCAAGTAATAGCAGACAGAACAAAATAAATTACCAAACAAAATAACATAGAACACGCAAGTCTATGTCTAATACAGTAAGAAAACTGAATACAGATAAAAACCTCACCCTTAGAGGAATTCCAGTAAGCTTCCTTTTACAAACTAACCTCCTTCTAGTCTGGGTCCAGCAATCACTCACACCCCCTTTAGTTACTGTCCTTTGTTCCAGTTTCTTTCAGGTATCCTTGGGGATGGAGAGGCTCTCTCTTTAGCCAGCTGAAGACAAAATGGAGGGGTCTCCCACGGGCTTAAATAGACTTTCTCTTGTGGGTGGAGACCCCCTCCTCTCTCCTATGCAAATTCCCGCTCCAAGATAGAGTTTTGGAGTCACATGGGCAAGTCACATGTCCATGCATGACTCAGTTTTTACAGGCAGCAGCCATTGCTTAAATGCTACTTTGAACATCCTCAGGTAGACGTCTTACGTGGATTGTAGCCTTCCAAGATCCATTGTGCGTTAAGTGCTTCTTGCCTGGGCACTTTACTTGTAAATTCTTTTCTAAAGAAGCTGACCAAATGCCTTACTAAGGTTACTTAAAATCAAACAAGTATACATCCAATATTCATAACTTTGAATACAATGACACATGCATACAAATAGGATGAATATATTCAGTAGATCGTAACCTTTACATAGATATGTTACATGGCATACATAGCATAAAACATATTCCAGCATATTTCCATAAAGCCTTATAGGGGGCATTGTCAGAACTATATGTAATATGAACATTAAAAATATCCCTGCATTAGACTAAAACCAACTCAGTCTATGGGAGCTGTGGCCAGGTAAGATCACAGGATGGTGCCAGTTTGTCATACATATTGCTGTGAAGTCTTACTCCCTGATTACATCATCGGGATAAAAATGTGCAGGCATATATTCTATCTTCAATGCTTAATTAGAAACCCTAATGGCTTATAATGAGCAGTAGCTGAACAACTGAAAAGGAAACTTCTTTGAGTGATTATTATCTTTCCTATCACCGCTTTTTAGTTACTCCCATAAATGATATGCAATTGATTTCCAGTTTGGAACAACTGGTTATCATGTGTTCTTTGGAAAGACTGATGTGTATATAATATGTCCATAAAATAACAGTGCATGTTAAATCACCTTTTTGTGGCTGTTACATGTCTGATATTCAATTTCCTGTCAATTATATTGTTGAACGAAAAGTATTTTTGGTTAAAGCAATATATCTTTTCAAATAGTGAATAGGTAGCATCTGACCTTTAAGTTCAAAGCAGAAATGATTTACCTCCATCTAGTACAGAGAGGAAAATGAAAAATTCACTCTTGTTGTGAGTTTATTATTCTTTATTGACAAATTGTTTATATTGTTGAAAATACAAAAAGGCAAACACTTGTTTAAAAAAAATAAAAAGGTCATTTGCCTGGGAGGTGGGATATTATGCAAAACAAGGATACCAATCCCAGGAAAAAAGGCTGTCATTACAGGGTTTTGTTTTCTTTAGCCAGGTGGCTATTTATCTTAATAAAGATTCTACATCACAATTTTTTCAATGCTATGCCAGATTTCATTCCATTTTATAGTACAGTGGCTGGAGTAGTTTTTGGAATGCAAGGAGTAGTCATGTGGGAGACAGATTAGTGGTTAGGAGTATAGGTGAAGTTATCAGAGTTTCAAGATAAACAATCAGGGTCAGATTTTCAGTTGATTACATGAATCTGAAATTTATCAGAAAGTTATCACCATTGCATAGGTTACATAGCTACAGAGCCAGTCTCACAGGTGTGTGATGTGGGCGACTGACCAGGATGCTGTGGCCAGGGTGTTGTGGGGCATTGTGGTCAAGAGGCTGCAGAAGGGCCGTGCCCATATGGGTACTCATATCTGTCTTCTCTCTGTTCTTCTGGCAGCATGACACCTGCTACTGCTCTACCTGCTGAGCAGCCACCTTCTGCACGGGGAGCAGTACTTAAAGGGCAACAAAGGAAGTTCACCCATGGGGCTGTTTATCCTAAGACTGGCCACACCATAACTAGTACCACACACACACTCTCCCTCCCCAAATGCAGAAACTTTACAGAGGATCTTGAAATTCCTAAGACCAGGCACTCAACTGGTATACATTTATAGCACCATGAAGTCATTGGAGCTATGCCAATTTATAGTAGCTCAGAATCGGACCTGCAATGTTGAAAAGGAAAATCTTAGCACATGATAGATGAGAAGAACCACACACTGGGTCATCCCACTTTTAAGTAATTTTACCTGATTCAACACATTTCAGTGTAGATCTGTTTGTTTGATGCTGACATTATACAGTAGTTAAATTAATTGATTGTTTTTTGCAATTCTGGGAACTTGGAGACTCAAAAAGAGAACACAGTTCCTGCTAAGAGAAGAGGAAGAGGAGAAAGAACAGGAAGATGAGCGAGAATGTCATTGATGTTTGAAAAAAGAAAAGATAGAAAAAACTTCTAGACCCCTGTTTTCTGCTGACTTTTAAAAGTTTTTTTTTAAATGTTTTAATTCTCCATATTAAAAAGTTAATATCATCAAGAAATTGGAGCCTGGTTATTTTTTAGAATGCAGAGGACACTGGATTGAAGCATTTGAGATTATTTAACACCACGTTCTCTTAAGAATTAATTAAAACAAAATGTAACATTTTAAATCATCTGATTTCCTTTTTGCCTCTTTAATTGCAGGCTTTTGTTTTGATTTTTGAGTGTGAGTTGCTGAGATGGTAAGTATACGAATGATTACGTGATTAGATGAGAGCGTTGATACAGGTCCAAAGGGATTGTGTGCTAAGTGAAAACAACTGATTTCTCTAGCAACATTTCATGTAAGTGTTAGATGCAGAAGTTAAGGCAGTATTGGGATGTCTTAATGTAATACACATAGTAGTAGTAGTAGTATGGAGAATGGAAGTAACTGGCATAGTTTTGCAAGTTAGATCCCTTCCCACAAGGCCTTAGCTCCCACTTTCTTATCAGCAGAATGCTCCCCCAGAAGAGTCCTAATTACTGATTAGGCATGTTACAGAAGAGAAACCATATGTACTACACATTTGAAAAGCTAAGGAAGTAGATTGACTGGATTTGTGGTTTGGAACTTTCTAATATACTCAACTCATGAGAATATAAAAAAAACATGTCTGACTCCGTAAAGTGGAAAAACATTAGCTCAAGGCACTAGTCTCAGGAGTCCCACAGGCATTTCTGGTAAGAGTAATTTTACTAAATCAAATGGTTTTGTTTTTTTCCTTCCCAAAGGAATATTGTTGGTTCTACAGGAGGCCAAGCTCAGAACAATGAAATATTTCTCATGGGGATATAGATAAATATTTTTCAGCTCTACAACAAACTGAAAATGTATACTAAATGTCCACAGGTTTGAAATTTTACTGTGCTAATATGTATTCCAGTGCTCTAGCCCTGAATCAATGTCCATTAAACTCAAGAGACAAGTTCCCAATGATTTCAATGCCCACTGAACCAGATATTTTTTCTGCTTATTTTATGGGTTATTCCAGATGACAAAGATCATAAATTAGTTCCCAAAAGGTATAGATTGTCCTAATCTCCTAATAAGAGAATGAAGGCACTTTGCATCTCCCATTCTGGTCTCATCTAAATACTGTAATAACAGAGACAGATAACAGAAACATGTAATTAATACTGCACTGCACTAGGAAATTAATTATGACCTCTGCCTACGTTTTGTATTCTCACATTTAATACACCCTGTATTTACTTAGGCATTCTATGTTTAAAAAAATATTTTACAAGAATATATTAGATTCCCTCAGAGGTGAAAATAAGCCGATACGCCCCGGTACGGCGTACCAGTAAGAGCCGGTGCGCCGTACCAGGACCGACTTTCAGAGAGGGCAATTTAAAGCCCTGGGATAGTGACGGGGATTTAAAGGGCCCCGGAGCTCCAGCTGTTGCTACTGCCCCAGGGCCCTTTAAATCCCGGCCTGAGCCCTGCTGCCCGAACCGTGGGGTAGTGGCGGTGAGGCTCTGGAGGGGATGTAAAGGGCCCCGGAGCAGTAACGGTGGCTGGAGCTCCGGGGCCCTTTAAATCCCTGCCAGAGCCCCGTCGCTGCTACCCCAGGGCTCGGGCAGCAAGGCTCAGGCTAGGATTTAAAGGGCCGGGGGGGGAAGGTAGCGGCTGCTGGAGATCTGGGGCCCTTTAAATCCCTGCCAGAGCCCTGCCGCCTCTACCCCATGGCTCGGACAGCAGGGCTCAGGCCAGGATTTAAAGGGCCCTGGAGCTCCAGCCGCTGCTACTGCCCGGGGCCCTTTAAATCCCCACCTGAGCCCTGCGGCCTGAGCCCTGGGTTAGCGGCAGTGGCGGGGCTTTGGCGGGGATATAAAGGGCCCCGGAGCTCCAGGTCCCGCTACCCTCCCGGGGCCCTTTAAATCCCCGCCTGAGCCTGCTGCCGAAGCCCTGGGATAGCGGCGGCAGGGCTCCAGAAGGGATTTAAAGAGCCAGGGCGGTAGCGGCGGCTGGAGCCCCAAGCCCATTAAATCCCTGCCTGAGCCCTGCTGCCAGAGCCCTGGGTAGGGATAGGGTGGACTCTGGTGGGGATTTAAAGAGCTTGGCCATATGCTCAGGGTTTAGCTGATCGCCATATTTGGGGTCGGGAAAGAATTTTCCTCCAGGGCAGATTGGAGAGGCCCTGGAGGTTTTTCGCCTTCCTCCGTAGCATGGGGCACAGGTGACTTGATGGAGGCTTCTCTGCTCCTTGAAGTCTTTAAACCATGATTTGAGGATTTCAATAGCTCAGACATAGGTGAGGTTTTTCGTAGGAGTGGGTGGGTGAGACTCTGTGGCCTGCACTGTGCAGGAGGTCAGACTAGATGATCAGAATGGTCCCTTCTGACCTTAGTATCTATGACTCTACTGCCCTGGCCATTTAAATCCCCATAGGAGCCCTGCTGCCAAAGCCCTGGGGTAGCAGCGGTGGGCTCCGGTGGGCATTTAAAGGGCCGGGGCGATAGCGGCGGCTGGGGTAGTGGCCACCACTACCCCAGGTCTCGGGCAGCAGGGCTCAGTCGGGGATTTAAAGGGCTCGGGGCTCCGGCAGCTGCTACCATAGCGGCGTCCCAGGCCTTTAAAGCTCTGCCAGAGCCCAGAGCCCCAGGGTAGTGGTGGCAGCCGGGAGCCCCCAGGGCTTCTCAATGATTTAAAGGGCCTGGGGCTCCGCTGTGGTTGCGGCAGCTGGAGCCCTGGGCCCTTTAAATTGCCCCCAAGCCCCGGGGCTCCCAGTCACCTCTGCAGCTGGTAGCTCGGTGGTGATTTAAAGGACCCCGGGCTCCCAGCCGCCACTACTGCAGCTGGAGCCCTGGCCCTTTAAATCATGATTTAAAGGGCTCGCAGATTTAAGGCCCTGCCTCTTCCAGTTGAGGCCATGCCCCTTGCTCAGGACTCTGGCCTACCGGTAAGTCCTCTAACTTACTTTCACCCCTGGATTCCCTTAACTGAGAATAGCTGTGTTAACGTATAGGGATTAGAAAAAGAAGATTTGTGAGCAGGGCTGGATCAACTCTCCTGTGGGCCTGGGCTATTAGATTTTGTGGGGCCCCTGTATACAAGTCTTTTTCCTAATTTAAAACAAAATGATCACAATTATGGCATTAAGGCTATTAACGGTATACTAAACTTGCCTTTTAATTAACATAAAGCCATTCTGTGGTTACGTCAGGCTTAAAACATGTAGAATATAGTTAAGTAAATTCAAAATAGCCTATTTCTTGCCTTAGAACAGCTGTTATATTACTTTCTTTCTGGGAGGGAGTTTGGGTGCAGAAGGGGGCTCCAGGCTGGGGCACAGTGTTGGGGTGCAGGAGAGGGTGAAGGGTGTGGACTCTGGGATGGAGTTTGGGAGCAGGAGGGGGATTCTGACCTGGGGCAGGGGGTTGGGGTGCAGGAGGGGGTGCGAGGTGTAGGCTCCAGCCAGAAGTCACTTACCACAAGTAGTTCCTGGCTGGTGGCACAGTAGGACTCAGGCATGCTGCATGCCTGCCTGCCATAGCCCCACCCTACTCCCAGAAGCGGACGGTTGCTGGCACATTTCTGCGCGCCCGTGGGGAGAGGGGGACAGCGTGTCTCCGTGTGCTGCCCACACCCGCAAGAGCCACCCCCGCAGCTCCCATTGGATGGGGATAGTGCTGGGGATGGGGGCAGCGTGCTAAGCCACCTCCCCTGCTAGGGGCCTCAGAGACGTGCCAGCAACCAGACGCTTCCAGGAGTGGCATGGGGCCGCATCATGCAGGCAGCCTGCCTGAGCCCTGCTGCTCTGGGGCCTCCCTTAGCCAGGGGCCCTGGGCTGCAGCCCCTAAAAACCCTGCCTTAATCCGGCCCTGTTTGTGAATAAATAAGGCAACAAGAATATAAAACCTACGAAGTATACAATATCAAAAAACTGGAGGAAGGGATGGGGCCCAGAAGTCTTCTACACGAGAAAGGCTAAATGACTGGTATTAGTCACACCATTTGTAGTTACCAATACATCTAAATCTAATAACGTTCATGTGTTTTATTATAACAATGTTTGTATGACTAGAATTAAGGATCTTGCAGCATTTCCATTACAGATCCTATTTTTAAAGCTCTATAATTTAGATGTAAAAAACTGCTCACAGCTGAAACTTAGCATTCAAGGTCTACGTGTTTAAACAAGTTGTAATTCCAATTTTGAGGAGGGAAAATAATTATGTCACTTTTAAAGTCAGAGTAAAAATAAATATATGGTTCTTTACTGGTGTGGAAGTTTTTTCTGAAAGCATACCTCAGCTTCAATTTCAGAAATTGAATTTGTCAAGCTACAATGTTATTTAATCTCTTGTGATATTTTGAGCAAGAAATAATAATTGTCCTCAAAAATGGTGGTTTGAAAGTCGCTGTTCCCCATATGGAATACAATTGTTAAACAATAAATGTCAAAGGCACTTCTAGCAAGTGGACTTATTGGTAAGTTTGCTGTGGCAACTAAGACATCAGAGTACTGGTTGACCAAGTTAATATATCACTTTTAATATATGTAAAAGTGTTTACAAGAAAAATGGTCACAAAAAATAGTCCTTGAATACAAATTTGTATTTACGTGTAGGTGCACATCAGGTGAAAGTTCCAAAATTGGCGTACATACCAAATCCATATTTACCAATCAAAGTGTAACTGCTCAAAAGGAGTCATTGTATATATCATGAAACCAATACAGCATGTATAACAAACACAGAAAAACATAATATGAGACAAGACATAAAAACATATATACAGTACATATAAACAATAACATAACTTTAACTACAGATTTGCTATCATAGATTCATAGATACTAAGGTCAGAAGGGACCATTCTGATCATCTAGTCCGACCTCCTGCACAGCGCAGGCCACAGAATCTCACCCACCCACTCCTACGAAAAACCTCACCTATGTCTGAGCTATTAAAGTCCTCAAATCATGGTTTAAAGACTTCAAGGAGCAGAGACGCCTCCCTCAAGTCACCCGTACCCCATGCTACGGAGGAAGGCGAAAAACCTCCAGGGCCTCTCCAATCTGCCCTGGAAGAAAATTCCTTCCCGATCCCAAATATGGCAATCAGCTAAACCCTGAGCATATGGGCAAGATTCACCAGCCAGATACTACAGAAAATTCTTTCCTGGGTAACTCAGATCCCATCCATCTAATATCCCATCTCAGGGGATTAGTCCTATTTACCCTGAATATTTAAAGATCAATTAATTACCAAAATCACATTATCCCATCATACCATCACCACCATAAACTTATCAAGTAGAATCTTAAAACCAGATAGATCTTTTGCCCCCACTGCTTCCCTTGGAAGGCTATTCCAAAACTTCACTCCTCTGATGGTTAAAAACCTTCGTCTGATTTCAAGTCTAAACTTCCTGGTGGCCAGTTTATACCCATTTGTTCTTGTGTCCACATTGGTGCTGAGCTTAAATAATTCCTCTCCCTCTCCTGTATTTATCCCTCTGATATATTTATAGAGAGCAATCATATCTCCCCTCAACCTTCTTTTAGTTAGGCTAAACAAGCCAAGCTCCTTAAGTCTCCTATCACTGCACCACACGTTTATATGTAAGAGAGAGAAGATATAACATACATATAAACACACATTATAGGCACATACGCTAGACAGAGAGATCCTTCCATACAAATTTTAGGTATTACTGAAACTATTTAGTTTAGCTGTTTTAAAACCTTACTTCAAATCTTGCATTATCTATAAAGCAAAATATTAGCTAAACTGAAAAAATGCTTCTTGCTTTAGTTACTTCATGGACTAAGAAAAGGATATCAACCTTAACTTCCAAATTCTCAGATTTCATTGGTTGTTTGCACTGCTGCTACTTTAAATAAGGCTTCCTGCTTATAGAGTGATTACATAAATATCACTAGTGTATTAATCCACACAATTTTCATCTCTTTCTTTTTCTTTTAATACGGTTCCTATCAGGCATGTGCTATTCATTTAAATTTCATCTGTGGATTTAAATTCATATTGTACAGGAATAAAAAGAGGTTAATTGCATTCCCAAAACCAAATCAGAAGGGGGAAATGAACCAATTAGATTGTTTTGTGTTGCATCTTTCTTGTCTCTGAAGAACCTCATTATAAGGTTGGCACATGAGGGACCATGAGATTTCTGTAAATGAGATCACTGTTTTAAGTGGACAAACAGTAGATTATATGCAAACACTCATATATAACTTAGTCCCCAGAGTACCCCAGTACCTACTTTCATATCCAACCTATGGACACAAAGAAGTTTTAATCAAATTAGTAATTGTGAAAACTGAAGGAGACTGAAGTCTTCTATTTAGCTACAATACAGGTATGTTCGACCAATGTGGAATGAGTTAAATGTACTGGTTGACAATGCACAACCATACCCTCATTCATAATCCTTCAATGAAATCATAATCCTTGATGAAAGCCACTATGGATTATCTGTGCCCTTTGTCTATGAGCGATAATGCCTCTTTAGGGCAACCTTCAAATTACCATCAACCTTGAAACTGTTTGTGATCTAGTCTTTGCTCAGGAGGCCATCTTGACATTATAGACCTTCTAAATTGTTGCTCATCACTAATCACTTGCTAGGGTAGGACACCGGGAAGGTAGTGATGGGACTATCCAGCAGCATCCTCTGATCTCCAATACATGAGCCCCAACTAGTCAGAATTCACATTTAGATATGGCATGCAAACTCCTGTCTGCAGTTGATGGCTTCTTCAGAATAAAGGATAAAAGTAGTATGCTCTGTTATTACTACTTAGATTCACCAGTGGCCTTTGGCATAGCTGAGCCTTAGCCTCATCAAAAAATGTGCAGTAAGGTACAAAATTGCTTGAAAGATAATATGCTAATTCCTTTCCTAGAGCTTTGTTCTTGGCAACTGCTATACCAAGTTTAAACATATGCAAACCTGTTGTTCAACATATATGTGAATTTTGTGGGAGAATTTGTGACTCACTCCCTGAGGCTATATTGTCACTCTTATGTTGATGAGGATTCTATCTCTTTTCCTTGAATCTTTACTGAACCATTTTGGATGCCTGACAGGGACATGGAACAAGGCCTGTTGTCCTAGGCTTAATCTGGATAAATCGGAGATGATTGTTAGCATTCTTGAGCATTTTCACAGTATTTCAAAGAGCCTATGTCTGCTCCCTCAGCTGAGGGGATCTGCCTACCTTTTGTTGAATGTTTCTCAATTTCAGTGTCATCACTGCCTCTGGATTCCCACATAGCAACTGCAAGGTGATTTGATTTAAATCAGCAAGCAGGAAACCCTGGTTTAAATAATACATTTCAATTTTATTTTGCATTTGTACTTTTAATTATTTTCCTAAAGAAATGTTGATTCTCATTGGTTAGTAGCTATTAAAACATGTTGATTTTCAACAAAATATAGCCTTTACAGTAAATTTGGCTTCTTTATGAAAACTAGGTGGATACATTGTATCTATATACCTTTACTTAAGCAATTATACACTAACATACATTTATCCAGATCCTTATTTTTTTTTATATTAGAAAATGGTGATTGATGCATTATTTACTAGATGACTTTTTTTGTACTTGTGATTTGCGTCAAGCTCTATTTGGATGGAAATTTGAGTTTAATTAAGAATGCTTAACAGTATTTTACATTATTTTTTTACAGTATTTTACAGTATTTTAAGAAAAACAGTATTTTACAGTTAAATAAAAAATATTAAAGTGCTAGATACATAAGAAAAAAGTTTACTGAAACAAGTTTTTCATTTAAAACTAACTGATTTATTAAACAAAAGAAGTATTATCTGTAGTTAATGAATTGCACTGATCATTCCTGGTCAGCATGTCCTTCAGGATTTTAGAAATATTAGATCTCATCCTTATAGATTAGAAAGGAAAACAAGTTTTCTGTTTTTTTCAAATCTCAATTGATTTCTCAACCTTCAATGAACCAGTCATTGAACTGAACTAGTTGGATAAACTGAAATGAAAGAAATATTCTCTCTTTATCTACAGAACAGGCTACTGATGTCAAAGGGTGGTTTAGCTCTTCTGCACACTGGTTCCAGGTATTTAGGTTCAGTGGTTTTACTTTCGTTACAACTATGGCAGCAAACATGTACTGTTTAATATTTTTAAATTTAATTTAAACAATTAATTGATTATAGTAATTTTACACCTTAACAAGGGTTGTCAATTTAAAATTTAATTTTAAATGCATTATTTAAAAATACACCTACATTTATTGTAAATAAAAATGCAATTTAAAATTTAAAAATTGGATTTAAATAAAAAAAGATTTAAAAAAAACTATTGATTTTTGTCGATCCTAAGTAACAGTGACCACAAACACCTTCTCTTATCTTCGATCATGAGGAAAGATTGCATCCTTTCATCTCAGATATAGATCTTGCCACATTTATCCATGCTTCATTACTGAAAATCTAGACTCCAGCAAAATATATTCTAAATTGGACTATCAAAGGCCACTCAGAAACTTCAACTAGTGTAAACTGCAGCTGTTAAGCTTCTGACTTGCACAAACAACCAAGAGAATATTAAATTTGTGCTCTGTACTGGGTTCTAGTTCATCTACAGGGCTCCATAGAAGTCGTAGAAGTCATGGATTCCATGACTTTCTGAAACCTCCGCGACTTCTGCAGCAGCCAGTCTGGTTGATCCATGGGCCGCCCAAGCAGCTGGGGATAGTCACACTATCCACGGCTGAAGCAACTCCGCAGCCAGCTGCTTGGGCGGCCATGCAGCCAGCCTCACCGACTGCTGCTGGAGCTGCCCCGGGGCCTGAGCAGCAGTCCTGGGGACCGCAGGAGAAGCTGCAGTATGGCCCCCAGCAGCTGGTGCCATTGGCTCCAGCCCCCTCACCCAGACCAGGAGCAGCGCCCTCCTTCCCCACCTCACCGCCCCGCACCAAACAGCTCCCTGCTAATAGTTTAGGGAGATTGGTTCAATTGCTGGGCATTGGTGGATCACAGATGATATGCTCTTATTTCTTCTCCATTCTCACAGATTGTGAAAGATGAGTTATCTTTTCTCTGATTCATATTTGATTAAAAGTAGAATATTAAGAAATACATAAATCCTGCATCTCCGAAAGCAATCCAAGCAGATTTCTCGATGACATGTCCACTCAAGACAATTAACAGGACCAACAGAGAAAAAGAAAAAGACCTGACAACTACAAAGAATGTGTTTCTGACAAGCTAGAGTGCCAAGAAGTCCAGAGGGTAGCCGAGGAGAAGACACTGCTCTCTAGACAAGAAGGGTATTTTTTTAAAAAAAAAAATAGTATAAATAAGGTGAATCTGTCTAAATGAGTTTTGCAGAGTTTCAGACTAGTTACATTATGCACAGAATTTCTTTTGTTTTAACATATTTTTCCCACCCTCTCTTAATTAGCTGTATGAGTCTTACAAGGCTTCGGAGGCAAAGTCACTAGGAAGGGCAACTTTCAAACTTTTGTGAGAGGCACTCAGAAAAAATGGTACTATCCTGGAGCATGGGTGTGTCAGCAGTTTAAGATGTACAGTGATGGATGAGTTCACAGAAATCTGGTGTATTACTGGGAATGGCAGGAATAGTGGACTGGAGATTACACAGAGATCTGTTCAAATATATGATTGGTTAAAATAGTCAGCAGCTATTTTCTTATTAAATTTGGAGGGGCTTCATTTAAGAGTAGAATAGGAATTCTGGGGAGTAAAACTGGACTGATCTGAGGCAATATTTGCCACCATTACTCATAATGACTCGTCTATTTACTTTTTAAGGAATCCCATTGAAATAAATAGAATTAACAGATGCAACCAGCCTGGCATTCATGTGAGAATCTAGACTTTATCTTCTCTAATAAAAGCTCCTGTGGCAGGGGCTTACCACCAGCGGTGCTGCTCCGGCTCTGGCCCCGACTGCCCCTCCAGTGGCCCAGGACCACTGCTTCAGGAATCCTGGAGGAACACCTGGCCCTGGTTGTTGCTCCTGTGGTTGGAGTCGCTGCTCTGGTGGCCCAGGGGGCTGCTCTGGTGGTCCTGGGCTGCTGACCCAGCCCTGGGCCGCTACTCCTGCATTGGGGGCTGACCACTGGCTGCTGTTCTGGCCCCAGGCCACTGCTCCATTCCAGCTGCTGCTCTTGGGCAGGGGCTGACAGCTGCTCCAGCTGCGCCGCTGCAGCAGGCTGAAACTGAAGAAGTCAGGGAGGTCCATTAAAGTCACAGAACCTCTGTGACATGACCGCTGTGACCGAATCGGATCCTTAATCTTAGTGATAATGAAGGTGTGGGATGGATAGTACTGGCCAAAGCCAGGGATTCTGTAGAGAAATGCCAAAACTATTTTCCACATAGTCTAACTATTACTTTTGACATGTAACTCCTTACCTATTTCTGCTCAGGTGTTTTGTGAGCAGATTTATTGTTTCTGCTAATTTATATGGTAATGTGGGACAATGAACCAAATCGAAACTATCAACTCAATCCTGTTGGCAACTAAATCATACTTGAAGCTAGATAACAACATATGAAATTTTACAGTTTACTATCAGTAGATGAACAGCACTTTATAAATTTGTATCAACAATTGAGAATACATAGTAATGATTACAACATTCAGGTCAATGAACACATTTAATATATCTAGTCTGC
Organism: Dermochelys coriacea; assembly: GCF_009764565.3. Lineage (NCBI taxonomy): Eukaryota > Metazoa > Chordata > Testudines > Dermochelyidae > Dermochelys > Dermochelys coriacea. The sequence continues at coordinate 149,387,325 of NC_050068.2, forward strand.
AGATGAGAAAAAAGTATTTCCTGGTGTAAAGCTTATAAAAAAAGATTATGAGGTGGATTATTTCCACACATCACAGAAAAATATTATCATGGTAACACCTGTCTGTTATATGAATCAAATCATCGTTCTACCAATGACTGGTCAACCATTAGTAGTTATTGTTTAATAATTGTAATCTAGAAATTTTTCATATTGAATATTTTTACTCTAAAATTGTAAAATACGTTGCTAGAAAGAATGCTGATGGGACACAAAGCTTTTCACTCTAGTTTCACTCATCGGTTGAAATCCAACCTAACTCACAGTGATTTCAAGTTCTTCTTCAAGTGATCATCCCCATACATATTCCAAATGTGGGTGCGCATGTACGCCATGTGCCAGAGCATCACAGATAGCCATATGGTCCAGGCGAGGTTATATGAGGCTGTGCAGGGTGACGCTCTCTCAATTTGCTCTTATCACTGCATGGTCAGAGTTGAAATCCCTCTTCCTCTGTGATCATGTTTTTTCCTGATGAAGCTTTTCATTTGTTTGTAGCTAGCCTTCTTTTGTTTTTCTCTTTATTTAGCTGTCCATAATTCTCAGTGTAGTGTAGCTGGTTCTCTGTGTCCCTCCCTGGGGACTATGCCCAGTGTCCTGGGGTTCAAAAACTGTGTGTCGTGCTCTTGCTTGTTCTCAGTGAGTGACAAGCACCAACACGGTCTCTACTGTCTTGCATAGACTGATTTCATTGCTCTCTGTGAGATCTATTACTCCTTCCCTCTGTGGACTTGGGAAGTGTGCCAACTTCGCCTTCACAACTTACTTATGGAGGACACACACCCGCTGCATGCATGTTCTGACCCCAGACCGGCAGAACCACTGGTGCAGCGCCCTTCACTGGCGGTGAGTGCTCCTAGCACATCCTGTGCCTCGGATCTGGCAGCGCCAGCAGTCTGGGATAAGCCCAAGCTTAAGAGCTTAAGAGCTGGAAGCCCTCCTGACCTGCTTCCAAGTTCAGTGCAGTGCTCCCTCCCTGAGCCACACCAAGTCAGGTGGCTAAGCTTCCTCACTCTGATGGTAAGGCAAAGAAGAAGAACCAGAGAGCTCCACCACCGGCTACCGAAGCTACCTGCTTGGAATGCTCCCAGGGGCATGCACTGGGCACGCACTGCCCATCCCACCTGTATCTCAGCTTCCGTTGGTCCATTTGCCGCCGTGCACACCATCTTGCTCTTCAACTTTTCACACGAACATTATTCAGACATCAGAGCCTCTTCTCCCATCAGCGCATCCTTCTCCGCTGCTCATCACATGTGAATATCCCACTCCAGCTGTGGGACACTTCCAGCCTGTGCCTTCTGGCTCACCAACAGCTCCACTGTCCCCAGAGACTTCGTCGGACTCAGACGCTTGCTATGGGCTGGACCCATATTTCTCACCTGCCTCCAAGAGGAGCTTAAACTCCTGCACTCACTCACCAGCGTACCACCCGGTTTGGTACCAATACGCCTGGGACTGCCATACCTCCAGGCTCCAGCCCCTGACCTCAGTGGCCACCATTGGACCCATATTGGCCACCATTGGACTCTTGCCTCCATTTGAAATTATATTAACTCAACTTAAGAAACAAACTTTTAAACTGCCACCTGGTGCCAATAACTCCCTGTGGTATCCAGGCAATCGTTTGAGGACTAAGCTTGTTGTGGGCACATCCATGCACCTACTCAGTTCGGGCATGCTGTATGCCAAACCAGGGACAGCTGCACTGGGACAAGGGAGTAAAATGGGATCCAGCTGGGGCCATTCCTTTCTCCACAGAACTGTGCAGGGAAGACCACTCCCCTACTCTGGCGTCGCTATGACCAAGGTGGTTGGTGCCTCCACTCCCCCCCACCTCCTGTAACATCATGTGGGTTTGGGAGAAAACTGTGGAGAGGAGCCAGCTGGACTCCAGCCAGTGGTGGCAAAAAAGAGCCAAAGCAGGAACCTTCAGACAATCAGAGAACTTCATACAATTCTGACTGGACTTTCCCTACCCTGTGGTGATTGGCTGTTAGTTCCAACCGTCTCCCTCCCCATCCCTCATAGTCTCTTCACCTCAGTTACACTCCACACCTGCCCCTCTTAGCCTCTTCTTTCTTGCCCACTTCCCCTCCCCTCCTTCCCCTCCCTTTTCTTTTCATTTAACTGATCCCCTCTAAGTGAACTCACTGAGAGAGAGAGAGAGAGAGAGAGAGAGAGAGAGGGGTTAAATTTAACACTAACATGATGTTTACTGCCATCACATTGTTCACTCTGCTTGTGTGTTCTACCTCTTTTTCCACTCTGTGTTCGTCTTGTCTATTTAGATGGCAATCTCTTCAGGGCAGGGATAATCTACTACCCTGTGTTTGTTTGGTGCCTAGCACAAATGGGAACCATTCTTGGTTAGCCTTTAGGCATTGTAAAATATATGTTAAATAATAATAATACCTGTGACAGGCAGTGCTTAGAGTGAAGAGGAAGAGAAGCTAATTTTTCAAGAGTAGAAAATTCCTTCCCAACCCCACATGTGATGATCAGTATTATGTAGTGCAGCCAAGACCAGCTTCTATTCAAGTTTGTCTATCTAGCTTGAACCTGTTGGGCCACAACCCAGACAACAACTTATTTATCCTAGTAAGCTATGAAGAGAGATGGATATGGTGAACTCCTGCTGCTGACAGGAAACAGTTGTTTTATTCCCTGCCTAAAAGAACTAGACTGAACTGTGTAGCCAATCCACGCAACTGGCTTGGAATCCACATGTCACAAGCCAGCCTATATACACCCAAATAACCACCCTAAAGCCAGCTTTAGTGAGGGTGGGGGAAACAATTCAATGTCATTCCTCCGGGGAGCAGAGCCACTGTACTTTCTGAAAATGTGAGAATCAGCATTTCTCAAAATGAAAAAATATGATATACTGCACCCTGCCTTGGTATATTAATGTAATACTAGCACAGAACCCATCAAGGAATGAGCCTTTCTTACAATATGCCTCTAGCCCAGTTTTTCTCCTGGTAAATCCTCTAAATTCCCTTTTGGAAAGTAACAGGAAAAATGATGATTCAGATTTCCTTTAAATATACCATCACAACACTTGCAGCGTTGCTTCCAGTTCAAAACAGCAAGTTACCTGTAATTGGAAATAAAATATCTACTTGGGTTTTTTTATTTTATAAAATAGAATATTTGTCTCATTATGTAATGAAAATATGGACTTTACTATTTCTTCTTTCACACTCTAGAGTATTAACGGGTGATTAAAAGCCCCCAGCTGCTTGAAAGTACCATATGGTACAGAGAACAAAATTAGTAATCTAACAGAAGTACAGTATGCCAATTTATTGTGTTTGCATTTCATTTAATTTTCTCTTAAATGTTATTACTACTAAAAGGCCATGTTAGGTGACTTTCCGCTTTAATCTCAGTAGTTCTATATTAAAACGTGTTGAATTTCCTGGTTCAGCATCATATCAGGTAACTAGCAGATATTCAGATTACATTTTAGACCACATTTTTGCATCATATGTAAATTATGTCCACAGCCACAGAGAATTTTCTATGCCAAAATAGTTAACTACTTCAACAAATACGTACTTAACTTTTCCATTGTTAAAATATTTAGCAAGTATCCACCAATCTCTGACTAAGTAAATCCCTAATAAAATATATACTGAATCCTATCCAGCTGAACAAATCCAATTCTTATTAAATACTGATCAACCAAAATATAGCATCAAATACAGTCTAACCCGCTGAACAGCTGACACCTTTTAATTATTTTTTCTCTTTTTTTTCCTCTTGACACTAAAAAAACCTGTGTGATGTTGTTGACAGTGGCATTGAAAACTCTGGATATGAAGCCTGTCTGTCTATATGTGGAGGGCACACAGCATTTCTGCACATAGAGGAAGTGAGCAGAGTTGCCATGGAATATAAATAGGCAATGCTCATCTAACTCTCCAGTGAATATCAGTGTCTGCAACTAAGCTAAAATTGCTGCCAAAACTACTGAAAAATGTAGTGTCCAAAAATGCAGGGAAACGCTATCCATTTTATAATCTGATTGCACGATAATTAGGGGTCTGATTTTGTAATCGTTACTCAGGTGAATAGTCCCACTAACTTCTATGACACTATTCATATAAAACATAAGGGTGGCACAATCTGACCCTGTTTTACTAGGGTACTTTACTAGGGACAGCAGGGTGACAATCATTATATGATCCAAACAAGACTGAAAATTGCTCTTAATCCTGTTTTATACTTGCACAGCCCCTATCTTATCTTACCTCATTAGCCCCATTTTACCGTTTGGTTAACTTCAGCTGATTTAACAGTATTTTACTTTTTTCAGAGTTCTGTAACCAGTGTATACGTTTTTGCTCATCATCCTGCATTTATATTATCATCTCACCCAACGAGGGTGATGGATCAAGTCAGAAGCAGCAATGCAATGCTGAGTTGCTGAGTGGGTATGCACAAGTGCATAGTTGAGGAAGGAACAGCAGATAAGTGAAGTCAACAGCAGGTACAGGGGCATCACTTCTATTACATGGCATTCTGATCACGGATAAAAATGGTGCAAAATCATTACTTGCATTTCCCTAGCCATTCATTCTCCCAACCACTTAGACACTCACCCTCTCAGTTACTCATCTCACAGACCTCTGGTCCCTGGAATCCCTTCACTCAGTTCCTCATCCTCTTAATCCCCCTCCCCAGCACTGCCAACTTCAAGAGATCAAAAATCATGAGTCGGACCCTCCAAAATCATGAGATAGGCCAAAAAAAAACCCCACAAGATTTTTTTAAAAGATGATATTGTGTTGTTTAGGTCAGTCTCTTGGTTTTTGAACTCCCCCTGCCCATCCCCAGGGTGTTTGCATGTGACAATTAGTGTTGCCCACTGTCCCACATGTACTAGTTAAGGTGATTTTGCCCCCTGTTGCAGAAGCTCTCATCCCACATCTGCCACTCTCCTATCAGCAATTAATCTTGTCCTCTAGTCCCCATCAGTTCTGGCCCCACCCTACCCCCCTCAATTCAGCCCCCCTCAGTTCAGCCCTCTACCCCATTGACCCCCACCACCCTCAGTTCATACTCCCAGCAGTCACCCCATCTACTCAGAACCAACCATCTGTGCAGTCTTCCCACCCCATCAGCCCACACCATTCTCATTTCAGCCCCCAGGCCATAGTTCAGCCCTCCCATCCTCACCTCTGCTTCTCTTACAGTTCTTCACCCTCCCCAGGACTGGGGGGGGCTGAAGTGGGGTCCCCTCTCCCACTTCCCAGGCTGTCAGCCAGAGCCCCGCCGCCCAGGGCTGTCTGGAGCCCCGGGCAGCTGGGGCTCCCACTGTCAGCTGCATGAGGTAGGAGATAAGGCTGACAGCAGGAACCTCTCCTTGTGGGGCTGACAGCAGGAGCCCCAGTCATGCAGGGCTGACAGCATTTTCTAAGTAAAATTAAGCCTCACTCATGATCTCAGGATAGAACTCTCAAAATCTCAGGATTGTTTTTTCAATCCCAGGATCAGGAATTCACCTAGCATGCTAGCTAGGACAAAAGAAAGGGCATGGTATTCAGCCTTGTGGGGGGAAAACAAACCAAAACAAACACACTCACAGCAAGAAGAGTCATTTCGGTGCCCTCTACTGCTGATAATATACATCATAAGCAGCAGCCCTCATTCACTGGGAGTCCTAGAACAATATTCTCATCTGTGCACCTCTGAAGGTAGCCTTAAGTGTTAGTACTGTTATGAAATCAGGGGTCCATCTCAAACACTTTACTGAGGCAAAACTTCCAGTGAATGCAATGGATGTTTTACTGGATTAAGGGTAGCAGAATTGGACCACAAATAATCTACAGCTACAGATGAGCACATAGATCAATTCATTTCCATACATTACTTTTGATTTGCTTGGATGATTTAGCTGGGGATTGGTCCCGCTTTGAGCAGGGGGTTGGATTAGATGACCTCCTAAAGTCCCTTCCAATCCTGATATTTTATGATTCTATGTACAGTTCCATGGTACATATTATATAACTAGGTTGTCACGTGCACATATTGAGGTATCAGAATGCCTTTATACTCTGTGTGGCATTAGAATTCACTTTGGTTAATAAACATCTAGACCGGTTAGAATTTGACATTTACTTGGAATCAGTTATTGGTCAGACTATATAATAAGCAAAGTACTAAATGTACCAGAGCATAAAGGTATCATTGCCAAACAAGTAAAACCTAAAGAAAATCCATTTTCAGAGAGAGCATCTTCAGTTATCGTCTCAACCTTGGGGCTTCTATTTTAAGTTTGTTTTCCAATATCGCTCTTCAAACATAAATTAAATCACACATTTCCAAGAAGTTTATACTAAAGTGTAGTTGTCTTCCATATGAAAATACTGTCATTGCATAGATACATCTTCTGTGGTTTAAATGTTGGCTTAAAGCCCTTCTATAATAAAATTACATATAAACTGTGGAGCTGACTTGACCCCTTTCATATTTCTTCATAAACAACATCATAGTGACAAGGCAGTTCATTACAAGGTTTCATAAGCATGCCAGTTTATTTCAAGAGATCACGGCCTACTCTCTCTCTCTCTTACTTTCATTTATACAGGGTACCTAGGAATTTGGAAATACAAAACCAATAACTCCACCTGATAGACACACTGTGCAAACTGTTAAACTACAGTAGCAATTTTATGAATAAGGCTGGTAAACAGTGGTAGTTGACAGACCAGCTGCTTGTCTACCAATAGGGACTCATTTCTGGAATATCACCACATTTCCACTGACTGACAAGTTAATTTTCCATTAGCTATACTTCTTTCACATTATGAAATCTTCCAGTTGGGACAATCAAAGCAGACTAAAACAGTCATATTATTCAAAGTTTTTAAAGGCTTAATCCAAATAAATGCTGTAATGTTATATTTACATACTGAGAGTTTCAATTTAAGCATAAATGGTGCTTGCTACTGCAAATTACCTCTATTTTATGCATTACTGATGGACTAAATCAACACCATCTATGACTTCACGAGATAGGGCTGATGGGAGAGCTGTTTCTTATTTTATTTTTGTGTTGACACTGTTTTTAGTCTGTCTCATAGCATAAGAGCTTCAAGATATCTGTGATAAAGATATACAGTTAAGGCCATTAAAGCTCAACAATATTGCCCCATCTCACTTTGGTTCCAAATTACCAAAAAAGTATTTGTCACCTCCTCTGCAAAAACAAGCATTATTCCCACTCACATACACACCATGACAGGGTACATCACACCTTCATGGTGCCCTGTTGGAGGCCCCACAGAACTGTTACCCATTGCCCTAGAAAGGATTGGGGTGAGAGGAAAAAAGCAGCACAAGTGGGTCCTCCAGGCTTGTCTAAAGAGACCACACTGGAGCACCCCTTTAGAAAGATAGAGAGACCTGGTCCTCTATAAGGGCTAGCAACAGCCAGTCAGAGATCAGCAGGTTCAAATAAAAGAAGCTGCAGAGTCATCCCTGGCTGGGACAAGGCTCCTCTCTGGCCTGGAGACAGGAAGAACCTGGGGATGCTGGCCCTGAGTTCAGGCTGGGGATAAAAGGGGCCAGCAGAAAGAGCCCCAGGGAACTAGTAGTGGAATTTTGGAGTAAGCAGGACACGATGCTGTGCAAAGGGTCCCTGGGGCGGAACCCAGAGTTGTGGGCAGGTCTAGATAGCCCCACCAGCCATAGGGAAACTGGCATGAACCCCAAGAAGGGGAGAAGCCTGATTTCAGAGCCTGAAAAAAGGGCTAATTTTAAAGGTCCCAGAGCCAGGGCTGAAGATCATAGCAAGGGCAAATCAACTGTTTAGTTATTGGACTCTTTAATAACCTGAGAGGAGTTCATTTGGATTTTGTAACTTGGCCAGAGGGCCAAACTACTGAAGATCTACCGAGGTCGGTCAGCAGCTTGCAGGTGAAACAAAGGACTTTTGTACAACAGTCAGCCACTCAGAGCGGCTCAAGAGGTTACACAAACTCACACACAGTAGGATTCAGTGTCATGCATTGTATGTCATGCAAGTGAGCTGTAGCTCACGAAAGCTTATGCTCAAATAAATTTGTTAGTCTCTAAGGTGCCACAAGTACTCCTTTTCTTTTTGCAAATACAAACTAACACGGCTGCTACTCTGAAAGTGTCATAAAAGCATCTCTCTGTTTCAGCTTTCCTTTCCTGAAAGGCAGGGTCAATGGTGGAGTAGAGCCAATGGTGGAGTATCATCTTGTACACTGAAGTCCAGATAATACTTGCCATAGCTATATTTGTAATCCGTCCAGCAACACAAAGAATCAAACTATTATTTCTGAGATATAACCAGATTTAAGTCCTTCCAGGCTACAGTGTTTCCTTTTAACAACTTAAAGAAGAGTAAGAATGGATTTCCATCATTTCATGCAGTTGTTAGATTGTTTTCCTGTAATGTCATTATGAATACATAACTCACTGTGGTTTCAGAAAAATGTTTTATGCATGATATTTCAAGAGCTTTACAAAACACAATATTAACATTCTAAAGTGAAAAATAATAGCATTATGCCTCATTACATTTTCTATTGCAGTAATCTAAACTGTGAGTAACAGTACTGTCATCCTGTCATCTAATTCTAAGAGATCTGTGATAATGTTTTACACAATGTCATTTATTTCACAGATATAGCTAGGCAAAGTGTTCAAGTTCCAAAGCAGATCGTAAATGTTTTCTAGCAGTCACCTGAGAACTAGCTGCATTGGAAACTAAATCTTCAAGCACAAGTGACACCAAAGAGAAAAAGTCAAAAGTAAATGTGAAGACCAAGAGATCTAGAGGCATTTGAATACTGAGAGACATTTGCCTTTCAGATCTTATGCAGTTATCCCCCACTCTTATTTGTTCTTTTTTTTCCCTCCTGCGCCAAAAGGCAATGTTGGATGTTAAAGCTTCAAAGGCACACACAGAAAGTCCACTGGAAAGGATGGCATTGTCAAATCTCTGGAAACACCATCAAATCATCTTAAAACCTTATTTTTTCATTATTCCTTTTCTTCCACAATCACTCAGGCTCATCCTTTGATTAAGAGAGGGAAGGCTCATGTGTCATTAGTGATTTGCCATACACAAAATGCATTATGCAGAAAATGCTCTTTAAAATGTATGCTAGCAACTCTAATGTTCAAACATAGTTGTAAAAAAATCACAAGTTATCATTCAAAAACAACTGGAAAATTAGTATTGATGCTCTGGGCATCTAGAATTATACACCTTTACATTTTTTACCATAGTCAATATTTATAGTGGTGTAAAAATGGGAGATTGTTTTTGATCATCGCTACAAAAGTAAATAATAGAAGCAACAGACAAAGCAGGAACCATTGCTCCTTTGCACAGTCAGAGAACTTTCTGTTCTTTGGGCTGGACTTTCTCTGCCTTGGTTGTTTGCTGTAAACCTCTCCTTCCCCTTTCTTCAGTCTCTTCACCTCAGTTTCACTCCATGACTGACCCTCTTCTCCCTGCCATGTTCCTCTCAGCCCACTTCCCCCTTTCCATTTAGCTAATTCCCCTTAAGTAAACCTATCCCTCCAAAAAACCTCATGGAATTAACACGCCATTTGCTGCCATCAGAACATTCGTTCTGTTTGTGTGTTCTGTCCCTTCCTCCACTGTGGGTCCGTCTTGTCTATTTAGATTGTAAGCTATTTGTCAGGGACCATCTTTTACTCTTTTTCTGCAGTGCCTAGCACAATGGGACCTCATTCTTGGTTGGGTCTTAGGCACTTCCATAATAAACATGTTAAATTTAAAAAAGACAATAATTAGCCCATTTATATCTGTGTCAACAGATTTTTTAAGCAGAACTTCCTACTGAAATCAGTGAAATGAAAATTTGTGTTAATAACAATTACAATTGTGCATAAACAGTTTGGACATACTTTTGCCCAGGGCAAAATATCATACCTCCATATACATTTGTTTGTATTTATTTTGCTATCATTCTTTAATTTCTTTGGAAGCTGCTGATGAAGCAAAGTGAATCTAGAAGCATATAACAACATCTACATTTTTAGAGAGGGTTTACCAGTTAAGCAGCTTGTTCAACTCTAGTACAGGCTACTCAGACATTCTATCTGCAACCAATATTTTGTTACTTCCTTGTAAAAACAAAACCCTCAACTAACAAATGGGAATATCACAAATGAAAAACAAAATCTACAGTTGAATTCAGCTATTAGGGGCTTACAACGTAATCATTCAGATGTTTTGTTTCCTTTATGTTTTTAAAGGCACTCTACCAAGCTATTAATCTTCAAATATAAGATGCACTACAGCTTAGTTCTCCATGGAAAAATATTCCACGATCAAAAAGTTTTGAATATATGCATTTTTCTGGCTAAAGCTGGACATGTTGGGGAACTTTAGAAGCTACATGAATTGTTTTGTAGATGTAGTTTATATCTGGACTGTATGCTAGATATAATTCCAATAAGTGAATAATTTCATTACTGTATATTTGTAGCACTTTACTCACTGACTTTTTTATGGCTAGGGACTTTCCTATGGATGGAGTTTTCTATGGAAGGTGGTGGCTCGGTGGAGGAATGAGTAAGTACTGCTGACATCATGCCCCAAACTCAGACAGAGCTCTCCAAGGGGTCTGGACAAAGGAGCAGGCCTGGTGTGGAGTCAGGGGAAACACACATGACCTCTGCTCAAACAAAATGACCTGAAGCTGAATTAACTTTTCTATATATTTTTCCCCTCTATGCAATGGAACCTCTTTCAAGGTCATGTGAGGGCTGTCACTGGTGGAAGAAACCCATGCAGTGGGGCTATAATGGAGCCATTCTGCTAAAAAGACAACATAGTTTGGAGAAGAGAAGACTCAGAGGAAATGTGATAACAGTTTTTAGGTACATAAAAGGTTGTTACAAGCAGAAAGATTGTTCTCCTTAACTTTTGAGGATAGGATAAGCAGCAATGGGATTAAACTGAAGCAAGGACAGCTTAGGTTGGACATTGGGAAAAACTTCCCATCAAGGTATTCAAGCACTGGGGTAAATTGCCTAGGGAGCTTATGGAATCTCCATCATTAGAGATGTTTATAAGCAGGTTAGACAAACACCTTTCAGGGATGGTCTAGATAATACTTAGTCCTGCCAGGAGTGCAGGGAATTAGACTAGATGACCTCTCGAGGTCCCTTCCAGTCCTATAAATCCATGATTCTATAGGACAGGATTGGGGGAGATGGGGGAAGAAGAGGGGAGGGCATGATCCAGGAGCCAGCGGTAAAACACAGGGTCTCCATGCAGGTGATCCTGGCTTCCAAGGAATCCCTGATATCTGCTGCTTCTGAAGGAAGTGGGATGGAATCCTGCGTTCCTTCTGCTCCACTAACTCCCTCCCTTCCCTAAACCTCTTTTCCAGGAATGATTTGGCGAAAACACTACATCATTAAGCTAACTGAATTTTACTTCCCACAAGGCACACGTACATGGGTTTTCTGTGCAAAGAAGAGTTGGTCCCTTTGTTAGGATATACTGTATACAATAATTCCTTTTAATTTCTTTCACAGAGCTGCTCCTGAAGAAAAATAAAACAAAGTAAGTTGCTTAGAGGCAGCCCTTTTATGAGTTACAATATTTGTAACAATGTTTTCAAGATGACTATAATAATTGATCTGTCATCTTAAAAATCATTATCTTAGAACACAGGTAAAATTAAAATCGGAGTATAATTTTCCTGCCATTATTCTTTCCCTGCAAAGGACTGAGGAACATTTCAGGGTTTGGAGGGCAATGTACAGCACCAGTATGTTTCTCTGACTCATTAGTTTGTTTGGCCTGACTTGTGACACAACAGCCAAATTCTTCAAATGTCAGTTCTATAGTCACTGCTTTGTGAAGTTTTCCCAGGTGCAACAGATCTAGAGTTGGTGTATTTTCAAACAAAATGGTTCAGCTTAGCACTGAGGCAAAGCCTATGGATGTGAAAAGTATAATCTTGTCTTTTTGCCTTCTTGTATTCATGAAATATATGTAGAAGAGATCAAAGCCAAGGGTTAAAACCCCAATAATTTTAAGAAGTGAAACACCATAAAATGCCTCACAGGCTTAACACTGTATTAGTCAACTGATTCCAAGTCTGGGAAATACTTGAGTGGACATTAATGATGCTGTAAAGCATCTCAAATAAATTTGAACATCAAACATTTTGACTTTTTTAATTAGGTGTATTTGTATGTATGTATGTATGTATGTAGACAGATTATCTATGACTATGTTCAAATTTACTTTCATCCTACAGATCTTGTGTGTGGTAGAACTAGAGAGTTTTATTCTCCAGACTCTCCTAAGTAAGTAACGGTACACTTGTATCTGGTCAGAAAATAACAAAATGCAGTATTTGAATATTTTTTTTATGGACACAGGTAGTCTTTTTGACCATAAAAGGGAATGCTATTTTTACATAGTAATAAACCATTGAGAAAGCTCTTGTTAATGAAAAATGTAAAGGAACTGCCCCACAAATATAACAGATGGTTGGGAGGGGCTAGTTCAGGAGTTTGTACTATGTAGATTAATTACATGTCAGTGTGCAGGTATATGTATGTAGTTAATCACATATTTCTGGACAGTATGCTATGTAAAGAATTTCCAACAGAAATTAATTCAGAGAAGTTCCATGGCCTGTGTTATGCAAGAGGTCAGACTAGATGATTACAGTTTATAATCTATGAATCTTGTTAATACTAAAACTAATAATTCCCTTTTCTACAGCTCAGGTCACACACATCCTCCCCCTTCCACACAAGTTTGATCTTATGAGACAAAGTGGAAAACTCAAGATTATACAAAGGACCAACAATCCTTGCTCTTAGCATCCAGCAAAACAAATATATCTTCTGTTTCTGTTCTCCCCTTCTCCCACAGGTGAATTATAGTCAAGAGTAATAGTCACATAAGCTGACCAGGTTCAGCTGGAATCAGTGTGCAGCTGAAACAACATTTTGAAATATTACGGTAGCCAAAACATTAAAATAATAAATTATTAGTTTGCATTAATTCATAGCTTTCCCCATTATACTTATATAAAACTTTTCTTTATGTAGTAGTTATATGCTTACACTGCTCACAATCTTTAGAAAAAATGTCATAAAATGGAAATTGTCTCACAATACCACACCTCTTTGGAATACCAATAACCAATTCCATTTTATGACCACCACCACAAGCCAAAGTCTTAGTATGGCGATTCAGTGATTCTACAGGTACACATTCTGCAGTGTTACTCGATGGATGATACTAAAATCTGATAGCCCTTCAAATCAGTGAAGGACTAGATGAGACTATTACAACTTTAGAGCAGAGGACTCAGCCAACCAATTTTACAACTTTGGAATCCATTGGGTTTAGAATGAGAAATATCCAACAACAGTCCAATACTACTGACCCAAACTCAAGTTGTTACACATTGTGGGGTCTTTTGGAAATTGTTAATAATTATTAATACAACTTTATATACCATTAAAAAATGAGTAAACCAGTGCTAAGTAAAAATGATAGATTCAGCCCTAGACTTCGAGATTTTAGCCTGGGGAAAAAAATATACTAAGCTTTCAACCTGCTTAACACTGCCCTCTGAACTGTCAAATATGCTTCACTCAAAGTGAGCTGCTGGCAACTCCTGACATTCAAATCTAGAGACTGCTAAATGTATGATCATATTTTAAACTAGTGTGACAGTGCAGAGGGAGACACCTTATAAAGTAGCTAGGACTCCAGCCATATAGGACTATAAAGATCAATATCAAAATCTAGAAGTGCACCTAGAAGGGAACAGGTTTCAGAGTAGCAGCACCTTACCTGATCACTCTCATTACAGTGTGTATGGTAATACCCATTGTTTCATGTTCTCTGTGTATATAAATCTCCCCACTGTATTTTCCACTGAATGCATCCAATGAAGTGAGCTGTAGCTCATGAAAGCTTATGCTCAAATAAATTTGTTAGTCTCTAAGGTGCCACAAGTCCTCCTTTTCTTTTTTTTAGAAGGGAACAGTAAGCTAGTGTAGACTTCAGAGCACTCATATGACATATTCCCTATGACTAATTACATTACCTTGGCCACAGCATTCTGCACCAATTCGGAGAGATTTTTGAGGGTAGCCTCTTAAGAAGCCAACATAAAAGTCAAATCTGGATATCACAAAGGCATGGCTATATCTGGCCAGAATAATTTCCCAGAGAAATAGTTACAGTTGTCATGAGATCAAAAGGTGATACTGATGCTACCTTCAACTGCAGGAACATTTGCTAACTTTTTTCCAGTAGCACATTTTGAGATGATTTTGGTTATGTAATGGCTTTGACACCTATTTAAAAACTGTGAAATTCATAAATAAATATAAATGTTCTAAAAAGGTCTCACCACGTTTCTGGCCATATAGGAAGCTTTTAATAACAGTTGTGCCCAGTCATTAAGTACTAGGTATTATTCTGAGTTTATGTGAGTAAGCATGATTCAACAAAATTGTTTTTATCTTATACCTACATCTCCCAGTCGCAATTAGTTTGCTTGAAAGAATATATACTAACCTTAAAGTATGTGCAACAAAAAATAAACCCGTGCAAACTTTAAATATTCTTGTTTCAAGAGCAAATTATGTAGCTTTGCTTCTCTGAGGAATCACTGACAAAGTCCCTTGCTCTTTCAGCCTTTCTTCCTGATTATCCAATACTACTTGCCCCAGTCCTGCAACTCTGTAAGTAACAAGGGCATGATAAGGGTTACAAACAGCACTGGTATTGCTGTGCTCTCTTGCCAACTGCACATGTAAAATAGTTAATCATTAGCACATTAATGTTATGTTTAAAACACTTTTATAATATCACTTTGAAAATGTTTGTATTAAATCTCTTTTGATTATAAACATTGCGCTTACAAACAATTCTTTTATTACTCCATAGATAATATAACCTATCTCTCAAAAGTATTATAAAGTGTTAGACCAAGAGTTTAAACAAATAATTAAGAATAAAAAAAACAAAGAAGCTTTTAATTGTCTCTGGATTCACTTGTTGAAAACTATATTCTGTTCCAATGACTGAACTGTACTTTTACAGAAATGTACTCATGAAATGCAGTGAAACCAAGTTAAGAGCCCTTTGTTACTCAGTAAACCCTTTATACACATTTAAAAAAGAATAATTTTCCATTGTGCTCCTGAGGCAGAGCAGTTAGTTTAAACACCTACATACCTATTTATCCTCAAGATATACCATGCCACATATCTGCAGATGGAGTTTATTCTATGACAGCTGCTATTTTAAACATAAAATTATTTTTATTCATTTGAACTGAAGTCTTGATGTAGTTACTTGACAGGATACTTCCAGCAATTTAGTTATAATCTCAAAAATAATGGTTGATGGATAGACCGCAGTCTAACTGAAAGTACTGCATGCTAGAAGTGATTCTTCCAGGAATAGGGAAATTAGGTATAGTCATGGAAAGAACATTAATTTCTATTGTATGTACACATCTCTATTTTTCTTGTTTGTCTGCAGTTACCAAATGACTCTTCTCTGCTATCTATTCACAGCAATTTCTGAAGCACCAAAGCACATCAAAATCAGCTCAACTTTCCCATAATAAAATCAAGGACTCTAATGGTATTGGATCCAAACAATCTGTTCTGTGAGCTCTGGATGGTGGAGAACTCCCTGCAGTTTCACTTATTGTGTTTTCCTAGGATAATTCAATTCAGAAGAGGGGTGGGGATGCAGCCTGTTCTGGCCCCACCTTCAATCCTTCTTCTCTCAGGGCAGCTCTCTACACTCAGGGACCCATCCATGAGTCTTCAGTGGGGAATTCTGTGGGATCTAAGAGGAGTGGGATGATATCCTGGAGGTCCCAGGGGACAGTTCTAAACATAGGGTAAGGAAGACCTGCACACAGAGTACCCTCCATATGAGGGAATGATCCAGACCATTATCATAGGGATTACTACTACAAATTTGCCTGGTGTCTTATAATTATTTCTTAAAATGGATTCTTCACTCTTTTATAGAAGTTTTATATTATTGTGACTTCATGGGAGTCAATGCAGTTACATCAGTTTTATTCATGTACAACACAGTGTCAAGTTGAAACCTTGAATTCGCAGAATGTTTTTTAGCTTTCGCTTTCTAGTAAACTTTTTACTTTTACCCAGTGCTGAAGCCTATAAGGAAAGATTAAAAAAATGGGCATATTTAGTCTTGAGAAAGACAGAGGGGATCTGATAACAGTCAAATATGTTAAGGGCTGCCGTAAAGAGGACTGGGTTTAATTGTTCTCCAAGTCCATGGTATGTAAGCCAAGAAGTAATGGGCTCAGTCTGCAGTAAGGGAGATTTAGGTTAGATATTAGGAAAAAAACTTACTATAAGTATAAGGGTAGTTAAGCTCTGGAGCAGGCTCCCAAGAGAGGTTGTGGAATCTCCATCATTGGAGGTTTTAAAGAACAGGTTGGACAGACACCTGCCAGGGATGGTCTAGATTTATTTGGTCCTGACTCAGTGCAGATGGATGGACTTGATTGCTTCTTGTGGTTCCTCCTACCTCTATATTTATGATTCTCTAAAAGTATTTTGGTATTAATCTGTGAGAAAAATGCCAAAAGCTGTTTTATGACAAACACATTTAAACCCAACATACATTTCTCTTTTCCAAGGTAGCATGTTTTCAGCTACTTTAGCACAAAATGAATTTACAGAGAAGTAAAACGATTTTGTCATTTAAAATGTAGCTTTTGTGACTGCAGCCTCATATAATATATCTAAGGCTTTTAAAGAGTCTTTTACAAAGTCACTAAAATAGAAATACCAACTGTTAACATTTTTTGTACAAACAATACACTTGATAATATTATGGACTATATGACCCAACTGGGGCTGAGAAGAATCAGAATAGAGGCTGGCTCATGAAGCACTGGAGTTCTAGGTTAGAGTTCTATACTGGGAAGCAAGAGTAAATTAATAGGGTCAGCAGCAGCCCATTCAATTAACAGGAAACTAGCAAAGAGTGTACAAATGGAGGAAGTGGAAGTCAAAGGAGCAGGCATCTAGGAGTGTCTTTAGACAACCAAAGTAGCTACTCAGGGAGAAGACTGGCTTCCTTAAAAGAGCAGAACTCTGCAACAGCCTCAAGTTATTCTTGCTTCTAAATCAAGAGGAAAAAGAGAAGCTTGAACTTCTTTTTCTCTACCTTAAAGGAAGGAGGAGACTTCTGTTTGAGTTGGCCCTGAAGAAACAGAGGGAAGCAGAATGACTTTTGATTACCCTGAAAAAAGGGGATTTGATGACTCTGCATCTGTGACCCCAATAAAAGGAAACTTTAAGATTGTATATTGAAGTCCTAGAAACAAGCTATTTTGGTTTATATTTCTTTCTTGGTTTAATAAGAGATTTTATTGGGTGACCCGAAACTAGTCATTATTCTAATAGGTTCCAGATTATCCAAGGGTGAGGGGGAGTAAAAATATAATCAGGAGCTAAACTAATTCTAAAACACAAACTGCTTAATAGTATTTTCAAATCCTTCTTGGTCAATCTTTAACATTAACTAGTCACTATTTTGCTTCTAAAATATAAATTGCACTATATTAGTGGTTTAAAATGAACCTCCATATGAAGAGCAGTAAAGATCTAAATAGTGTAGATTAACATATCACAAATATATAATTCTACACTATTTAGATCTTTACTGCTCTTCATCTGGAGATTCAGTGGGTTTTTAACAATTAATGTAGTACTACTTGTGTTTTTCAGAAGAAAAAGTAATGACTATATATAAATATACATATAGATAGTCAAAGGAGCAAAGACAAGGCTGACACCAAAAGCAGTCATAAAGATTGATTTCCAAAAATTCAAAGTACTGTAAGTATGACAAGCCAAATGTTTTAAAATAAAAATATTTTATAAAGCAACTAAAAAACTCAATGAGCAAAAAGTCAACGTGAGACTTTTTTGCCTGTGGTTCCAGCCTCAAGTTACTGAACTTTACTTAATTTTCCACTTACATCTTGTTACAGAGTTTCAACAAACTTATATATGACTGGGATAGCCTGCCCATATTGGCCAGGGAAGGCCAATATTTGGAAGGTAATTGCTTTACAGAAAATACTTGTAAAATCACCACAGTAGGTATTTGATTACTAAAGATCTTTTCTATTGTAAATGCCCGTATTACAGACACGCACAAAGTATTGCACTTAATGGGGGGGGATCAAACGCACAAATACAGTAGTACTGCAGAAAATGATCTGGGGATCATAGTGGATCACAAATTGAGTACAAGTCAATAGTGTGATACTACTGAGAAAAAAACAAATGTCATTCTGAGATGTATTACTATGTATGTCATATAAGTGACACAGGAGGGAATTGCTCTGCTCTACTCAACACTGATGATGTAACAAGAGATTTTGTTTTTAGCTGTTTTGAAAAACCTTGCAGCACCTTGACAGAGACCAGTAGAGAAAAACTGAAAAAAGGGGGTTTAAATATCATAGAAATTTCACCTCTCCACATTGATACAATTAAGGTGGTGACAGTATCAGGACACTTCAATTTGCATAAAACAGCAATCTGTTTAAAGATTAAGGTTTTAGATAAATAGTAATTAGTGATAGTTTAAAGTTAGAAACCCAAAATGCAATAATCCTCCATGAAAGATACAGGGTTAGAGTATGGAAAATCCCAGCAACTCATAGGGAGGAGATTTGCTATCTAAAAATAGATCAGATGGCATCAGAGGGAGGAGCTTAGCAATCTAAAAGTAGGTATGATGTAATAGGAAGGATCTAGAGATATGCTAATTAGAGGAAGCTGATTGGCTAAGACAGGCTAATGAATTATGTTAATGAAAAGACCTTGAGAGAGCAAGCAACAGATAAGGCCGACAACTGGCAGGCTGATTGTAGTGGATTTGAGGCTTTGTGGAAGAACGGAAGCTACCTGAGAAGAAGAATAAGTTCCCAAAAGCAGCTACCTGGAAAAGCAGCAGCAGAACTCTAAAGGTCACCATGGCAATGGCTTTAATAGCAGTGCAATCAGCATTCCCCGACAACAGTAACAGCCAGCAGTAACTGCTGTTACACCTGAAGCAGCAGTTACAAAAATTCTGGCCTTGACAATCACCATCCTTAACGTCATCATGATGTTCATGATCTGATCAACATGATCAGAAGGACCATTAAGATGAAACACAGGGAACTTGGGTAGGAGTGTAAGTCTGATTTTTCCATCTATCATTAAGGAGTGTGTGGGTCTGTCTGGATGCCTGTGTTTTGAGTTAAATCTCCCC
Organism: Dermochelys coriacea; assembly: GCF_009764565.3. Classification (NCBI taxonomy): domain Eukaryota; kingdom Metazoa; phylum Chordata; order Testudines; family Dermochelyidae; genus Dermochelys; species Dermochelys coriacea. The sequence continues at coordinate 149,406,703 of NC_050068.2, forward strand.
TACCCATCCTGTGACCACTTGGCCAGTGCTCACAGGATATTAAAAGTTTACATGTTAGATGTTAAATATTGAGATATTAAATGTTAACTATTAAATGCCAAATGTGGGTATTGAGTGAATAATTCTCCCTATGTATAATTCTACTGTGTTTTAATATGTTTTATGTATTCATTCTTGCTGCTATTAAATATACAGTAACAACTTTTTTTTAAAAATAAAAAATTCTTATGTTTTCAAGAATTTCTGCTTGTGTGTGTCAATCATCCTTTATTAATGATCTGGATTATGGGATTAATTGCACCCTCAGCAAGTTTGCAGATGACACTAAAATGGAGGGAGAGGTAGATATGCTGGAGGGTAGGGATAGGGTCCAGAGTGACCTAGACAAATTGGAGGATTGGCCCAAAATAATCTGATGAGGTTCAACAAGGACAAGTGCAGAGTCCTGCACTTAGGAAGGAAGAATCCCATGCACCATTACAGGCTGTGGACTGACTGGCTAAGCAGCAGTTCTGCAGAAAAGGACATGGGATTACTGTGGATGAGAAGCTGGATATGAGTCAGCAATGTGCCCTTGTTGCCAAGAAGGCCAACGACATATTGAGCTCTATTAGTAGGATCATTAATAGCAGATTGACGGAAGTGATTATTCCCCTCTATTCAGCATTGGTGAGGCCACACCTGGAGTATTGCATCCAGTTTTGGTCCCCCCGCTACAGAAGGGATGTGGACAAATTGGAGAGAGTCCAGCGGAGGGCAACAAAAATGATTAGGAGGCTATGGCACATGACTTACAAGGAGAGGCTGAGGAAACTGGGGTTATTTAGTCTGCAGAAGAGAGGAGAGATTTGATAGCAGCCTTCAGCACCCTGAAGTGCGGTTCCAAAGAGGATGGAGCTAGGCGGTTCTCTGTGGTGACAGATGACAGAACAAGAAGCAATGGTTGGATATTAGGAAACACTATTTCATTAGAGGGGCGGTGAAGCACTGGAATTGGTTACCTAGAGAGGTAGTGGAATACTCCATCGTTAGAGGTTTTTAAGGCCTGGCTTGACGAAGCCCTGGCTGGGATGATTTAGTTGGTATTGGATTGGAATAGATGACTCCAAATGTTAAGTCTAGAGAAGAGAAGACTTAAGGAGGACATGACAACAGTCTTCAAATATGTAAAAGGTTGTATATAGAGGATGGTTATCAATTGTTCTCTATGTCCACCAAAAGGTAGGACAATAACTAATCAACTTTATCTGCAATAAGGGAGATTAAGGTTAGATATTAGGAACAAATTTTCTAACTCTAAGGCTAGTTAAGCATTGGAACTGGTTATTTAGGGAGGTTGTGGAAGCCCCATAATTGAAGGTTGTTGTTTTTTTAAGAACAGGTAGACAAAACACCCTTGAGGGATTGTCTAGGTATACATAATTCTGGACTAGATGACCTCGGAGGTCTTTTAGGTCTGTAATTGAGTAACCAGGGAGGTTGAAGTGTTCTCCGACTGGTTTTTGAATGTCATTCAAAAGAAAAAATGCAATTCTTCAACAAAAAACTTCAAAAACAGACTCCAACGAGAAACTGCAGAACTGGAATTAATTTGCAAACTGGACATCATTAAATTAGGCTTGAATAAAGACTGGGAGTGGATGGGTCATTACACAAAGTAAAAACTATTTCACCATGCTAATTTTTCCCCAACTGTTACTCACACCTTCTTGTCAACTGTTTGAAATGGGCCATCCTGATTATCATTACAATTTTTTTTTCTCCTGCTAATAATAGCCCACCTTAACTGATTAGTCTCATTAGAGTTGGTATGGCAACACCCATTTTTTCATGTTCTTTGTATATATCTTCCTACTGTATTTTCCACTGCATGCATCTGATGAAGTGGGCTTTAGCCCATGAAAGCTTATGCCCATATAAATTTGTTAGTCTCTAAGGTCTCACAAGTCTCACAAATACTCCTCATTCTTTTTATTAAAAGTAATTAATTCTGGGAAGGATAAAATGCCATGGCTGGTAAATGAATGTGATGGAAAGGGTAGCATGAGCTATAGGAGAAGACAGTGAAGGCAAAGATAAGCAAGAGCTTCAAGAAAAGGCCCTCAAAATTAGAGACGTTTCAGAATACAGAGGACTGAGTGAGAATTGCAAGAGTGACCATCTGACAAGATGTGCTACAAAGGAATTAACCTGGAACCGTCCACTTTTCTTTATGTGATCTGAGAGAAAGATGCACTATGATGGAGAGAAATGATGGAGATATACAGTAAGGCTATATATACAGTGAAGGGTTAATCACAAACAAAACTCTTTGAAATTAATCCAATAAGTGAATACAATGCCCACTATTTATCTTTGGGTTTCTGTAGTGCCAAATAGTAAAGTATCTCAGCATTTCTTAGGTATTAAATCTGTTTGGTGAGGTTCCTAATGTATTTCAGAAACTTTTCTGTTCTCACCTCCTTTAATGCTATCCTTAGGGGAATATGTATATATTAAAGTAATCAACACATATTAATTTGTAGTCTATTCTCAAGTTCACAGATACCAATAGCACAGTAGATACAAAATTCTTAAACACATATATTTATGTATCTGACTTTCAACTGACTCCTACAGAAGCAAATTTACCAATTAACATATAGCCTGTTAACAACTGTCAATTGACCTAACTGTGGTATCCAAGGCATGCAATTCTTTTCAGATAAAGTAAATATGTTAGTCTTCTGACTCACATCTATATACCAGATTAGTCAATAGAGTTCCTATCATGGCCTAGGCCTTTTGAATATAGTTGCTGTCAAATGTATGGAAATTATTTTAACTAGTCCACATTTAAAGACACATTGTTTAAAACCAGCATCAAGAAGACTTTTCATAAAACAAATTTCAATTACAAGAAACAATTTTAATGCGTTCCGTAATGAAAAACAACTTAAAATATTAAGCTGTCAGATGCAAGCATTCAATGAGGTTATTTGCCTCTGCATTACCACTTAGCTGGCTAATTTTGATATGGGATGAAAAGCAGCACAACGCTACTATGTTAAATTTCTGAAATTACCATTAATTTAATGCATTCTCTACTGTAAATTAATTAAAATTAATTTCTTCAAGTTCTTCTGCTTCTTCAAGTTGTTCGTTGGCTTAGATACAAACCTTTTTGTGCCTGCATTTTCTGAACAACCCATCCTGAAGGATGACCCTTGGGAGATAGACCAGTCCTTGCTTACAGACAGCCCCCCAACCTGAAGCAAATACTCACCAGCAACCACACACCACACAACAAAAACACTAACCCAGGAACCTATCCTCGCAACAAAGCCCGTTACCAACTGTGTCCACATATCTATTCAGGGGACACCATCATAGGGCCTAATCACATCAGCCACACTATCAGAAGCTCGTTCACCTGCACATCTACCAATGTGATATATGCCATCACGTGCCCAGCAATGCCCCTCTGCCATGTACATTGGCCAAACTGGACAGTTTCTACGTAAAAGAATAAATGGACACACATCAGACGTCAAGAATTATAACATTCAAAAACCAGTTGGAGAAGACTTCAATCTCTTTGGTCACTCGATTACAGACCTAAAAGTGGCAATTCTTCAACAAAAAAACTTCAAAAACAGACTCCAACGAGAGACTGCTGAATTGGAATTAATTTGCAAACTGGATACAATTAACTAAGGCTTGAATAAAGACTGAGAGTGGATGTGTCATTACATAAAGTAAAACTATTTCCCCTTGTTTATTTCCCCCTCTACTGTTCCTCACACGTTCTTGTCAACTGCTGGAAATGGCCCACCTTGATTATCACTACAAAAGGTCTCTCCATTCCCCGCTCCCCTCCCCCCCGCTCTCCTGCTGTTCATTGCTCACCTTACCTGATCACTCTTGTTACAGTCTGTATGGTAACACCCATTGTTTCATGTTCTCTGTGTATATAAAATCTCCTCACTTTATTTTCCACTGCATGCACCTGATGAAGTGAGCTATAGCTCATGAAAGCTTATGCTCAAATAAATTTGTTAGTCTCTAAGGTGCCACAAGTACTCCTGTTCTTTTTGCGGATACAGACTAACATGGCTGCTACTCTGAAACCTGAACAAATATGGAAACTCCTAAAATGTCATCTTAAATTTCTCTACTTTCAAATCAATATATTGTTTAAAATTACATTTCTATACAGCAGTAGCCTTTTTATTTCTTTATTTTTGCACACAGTACAATAAGAATTACTTTAATATAGACTTTCCATATGGTTTGTTTCTTTTATAATGCCAACTAGGCTAAAACCATGCCATAAGTGTTAATCAACAATCCAAAACAAATTTTGGATATGATTCAATGCCTTTATATGTGGAGCTTTTCCACAGATTCCACTGAATATTGATCAAGGTGTTAAAGACTGCTTTCTGCCCTTGAACATCCCATTGCTAGAGGCAGTCCTTAGAAATAAAATTTATAGTCCTTAGAAATAAAATGGGGAGTTGGTGTAAAGACTGAAACAAACTATTTTTATTGTCTGAGCTGTTCTTTTATAATACAGTCCACTTTTTAGTACAAAGAAGGAAGCATTTTCCATTGCCAACAGTGAACAGCAATTTTCACAGTTGCCATTGCCACTGATGGTTGCATGTTCTGGTTACATCTCTTATGACAAGTACTCACTTAAAAATTCTAATGCCCATCTCATCCTATTATTCAGGTGAACAACTCCAGAATGGAATTTCAGCTGAGAGCTCTGTGCTTCTTCTATTACAGTGAATCCTAGCATGGGAAAAGATCTTTATGTCTTTTGACAAATTAAAGCCAAATCAGGCACAGCAAATCAAACGTGCCTCTACAACAGTACTACCCATAACAGCTTAGACAATAAGACTCTGATTCTGTGTCGCTAGAGGACACAGAAGTATTCATTAAACAGCAGAAAGGTATTCATATATCATCACAGTCTCAACCATTTTCTAAATAGGACTAATCAGACAGTTAGGTTTCAGATAAAAGAATGTTTAAACAAGTGGCTGTTGTATATTTGGTTCTCAGTGACTAAAACTGTTTATTTCTAAAGATCTTTGGCATATGGAAATAAAAAATGTATTATCATTCAAAATGATGTTCATATAGCAACAAACGGAAAAAAACAGTGGGGAGGGAGGGTGAATTAACTTGGTTAATATTTAAACATCTCAATGCAATTCAAGAAAGGCAACAAATTATATCTGAATAAATCATCATACATTAATGAAAACAAATATTAGGTATTTGTAGAAGGCTTATCCTTGGTATGTTTAGTTTTAACAATGGAGAAGATAATCTGAACACAAGAATTTTCATCTCATAAGGTCTCTTACAATTGCTCACAAAAGCAAAGTGAGCCTTTTTAATATTTATGCATTCTTCTAGGAAAACTCTTCTGGTGCCTACTGATGAATAATATCTGCAGCATCCACATAATTCATGATTTTTTAAAAATAAGTTTATCATTTTCTAATTATATTTACAATTCTCTATCAATTAAAGTTAATAACAATGATCAGACATAGCATTTTATTGATCTCATAACTACACATTCAAGAAAAGTATAAGCAAACAGGACACATTATCTGATCCTATTTAAGTTAACGGCAAAACTCAAATTTAATTCAAAGGGGGAGGGAACAGGCCCAAGTTGAAATGAGCCACATGCATTGGTGGATTTGCTTTCCCTTACAGTATATTGTGGAAATGCTAAATGAGTGGTTTTCTACTTTTGCAGCTAAATCATCTACCCTCATTGTTTACAGGTGCAGCTGGGTGAGAGTGGGGTGCACAAGAGGGTTGCCACTGCCTGATACAGAACCAATTTTTGGTGTGTGTCACAGGCCAGGCTTACTTTATAGTGTGGTGGATGTTTTAGAATAGGTACTCTGGCCTATGGCCTCAAGACATTGAAGAGCAATAGTGCTCCAGCCAGAATCCCTACTGTCCTAACATATTCCTCTGGAGGTGGGAGCTGGATACATCATGCCAGCTAGGGACACTGCCACAGATTAGTGCAAAGGGATGGGATCACAGGATTTTTTTTTTAAATGGGAGGGAAGGGACAGAAAGAATCTCACTACTCCTGAGCTTTTCTTTCCAAGGGGGGGATCTACACACAAACTTGCACCAAAGTAACACAAACTCTGAATTCAAAACAATTTAACTATTTCAGTCCAACCAAGCCTGCATGTGGACACTCATATCTTGCACAAACCAGTTTGAGCCAAACTGACTTAATCGGAAGTACATGTGGCCACACACAGGTTTGCGCTAAAACAACTAAAATCAGGTTTAGGACACTGATTTACTTCAATGCCTGAGAGTTTGTGGGTTGACTAGCCCTTAGGCACTTCATCATGATCACTTCAGTCAATCATAAGTCCTGAAGAGCAACAGCATCTTCCTTCTGAGCTAAAGCGAGTCACTTCAGTCACTCATCTGGTCTCTGGTTCTGATAAAAAGTGGCTTCACCTTCACCAGAGACCAGGTCTGACACACATTAGAAGAGAAAAGTAACATGTCACCACTCTATCAGTCCCAACCACAAAAAACAAGGGTAAGCATTGCCTGCACAGAAGCTAAAGTACATGTCAGTTTTTCAGGTCATTGGACAGCTGCCCACTTAGAGCAGAGGGAATAAAAATAAATAGCTCTCCTGAGGGAAAATATACAAATAAAGCCAGGGAAATGTATATGAATCAGCCTATAAAATAACAATAGTTCTTACAGTGTTAGTTTGACCTGACATTTCAGTTTTCTTTTAATACACCCTGTGCTGCAAAATGTCTTGGAATTTCAAAAGGCAGGTTTTATTAGGTTTCCCTCACTTACAAAGACTTACTGTCACTTCTTAGTAGCTTTATAATGTTTCTCTTGAAGAAGGCAGTCATTTAGTTGCCAGATCACGCTAATGTTAGCTGGTTTAGAAATCATTATAATTTTAATTGTTGATGCTACAGGAGGGAAAACAATTTTACAACAATGTATTAATTAAAAACAAGTACCAACAGCCTTAATCACACTGTCACTAGGATATGGGTGTTCTATGCTATATTCATGCTATTCCTTCTCAAGCATCTATCAAGAGACTATGCCTGGAAACTGAGCAGCTGCTACGTCCTATCTGTTTTTATCCATTAGGTCTAACAATATTCACCCCACAATTACATAAATAATTGAAGGTTATCCAGTTTCTAACTGCATTTTTAAAAACACTGAAACACTAAATCGTATGCCTTTTAAATGTTTAATTTGCAACTATCTGTTAAAATATTTTTACACACACGTTATCGAGTATAAACCTGAATGTGTGGTTTCGTTTATCCAGTAGCAATTCTTATATGAGCACAGTTGGACTTGCCTTGCCTTCAATTTTTTGCCTCCTGCTATAGTCTCCCAAAAAGAAGCAACACTAGAATATTCAGAGTGCATGATCCTATTGGAGTATGAAAATTGTGCAGAAATGCTCTTTCCAAAGACCTGAAGATGTTTTACAAAGGTGACCAGATAGCAAGTGTGAAAAATCGAAATCGGGGTAGAGGGTAATAGGTGCCAATTTAAGAAAAAAGCCCCGAATATCAGGACTGTCCCTATAAAATCAGGACATCTGGTCACCCTATGTTTGACTTCAAACTACACCATTACTTTTCTCAAAATATCTGGCCACCCTATAACTATCTAACTTCCATGCTATAAATGCTGTGTTTCTCTACCCCATTAGTTGAGTTCCATGTGGTTTTAGAGAGGCCTGGGGAAATAGCAACTGAATGTTTTTTTGGGAGTGGTGCCACTATTACCAGCTTCAGGGGAAACAAGCTGTGTGAGGGCTCTGGCTGCACTAAAGAATTGTTTGGATTTTTAAGACAAAGTGGTTCCATCTCCTTTATTTGGATACTTCTGATGCTACAGTACAAAAGAGCTAATGGCATCTCCTTGATCATGGCCTGATGTCTGTATGTTCAGCTCCACTTGAGGTACCTGCAGAGTGTGAGTCCTGTACATCCCAAGCAACTAGGGATGTGGTGGAGTGCTCTGAAGGAAGTCCGCTGCTCCTGTGGAGGTCAGTCAGTCTCCGTTTGTAGGCCTTATGTTACACTACAATCAATGTCCCTTTGCCAGCATTTGTAGCTGTATTCAGGATCTCAGCAGGGCCTCATTCTCATCTCTTCTCTGAGGTAAGCAATGTGAAAGTGACAGGGCTTTTGAGGGAGGAATAAAATAGGTAGATTGGGAACCACAAAGGAAACTCCCAACCTCCTAAGAGGAAATGTTCTTGAATTTGTTCAGCTATTCCTCTGCTCTGGATGTACTAAAACAAAGTACTACAGAAGGACACCTGCCTTATTTCAATCATTGTATGCGTTCCTACCCTATGTCAGCTGATTTGGGCTTCCTTGCTACACTTGGCACTTCCTGTCATGCAGATAGTCAAACTTGCAAGCTGAATGTTCTACCTCTGACTGACAAGACAGTTTCCAGCAGGTTGGATTTTCTCTATAGCTGTCTTCACCTCTCACCTGTTTTTCTTCTCTTCAGTTCTCCAATGTTTATTTATTTTCTTAAACCCACTGTACTGACTCCCTCTTTCCTTCTCCCATTCCTTTCTCCCCTTCCTCCTTTTTTTCCTGTACATGTTCTCTCGTTGCTTTGCATTGAACTACACGAGCCCAAGAATTTTATTCTTTATTTCTAAGAGAACTATTTATCATTGGAACTTTTATTCTGTTCTCTTTAAGCAGTGTGCTCTTAAGGCCCCTTCTTGAATTAATCCTGGGGTAGCTTCTTTACTGCTGATGAACTGGTCACAGTCCTAGACAGCTCACCCTGGGATACTGGTTGACTGACTTGATTGATAAAAATTGTGTTATATCTTGACTAAGGCCAAGAGAGGCCATAAAGAGTAGTGAAAAGCAGTGATTCTGGAAAGAAATTAGGGAACTTAGCGGCCAAGCAACTCAACATGAGCAATGCTGTAGAAGAGTATGAAGGTGATGGAGGAGACCAATTCTATACATTTTAAAAAGCATGTTGAAAAATTTGAGAGGGTGCAGCAAAGAGCCACAAAATGATGTGAGGGCTGGAGAAAATTCCTTACAGTGAGAGATTTAAAGAGCTTATCTGTTTAGTGTATCAAAAAAGAAGACTGAGCAGTGATTTGATGTCAGTGCATAAGTACCTTCGTGGAGAGAAATACTGGGTACAGGGCTGGATTACCCAATAGGCAGACTAATTTTAAGGCACCAGCAAAGCGGGGAGCACCAAAAAAAAAGAATTTTTTTTTTGAAAAATTTGATATTTGATATTTCAAAAAAAGCATTGAAGTAGTCATCATGGGAAAAATCAGAACTTTGTTAGACTTCCTTACACTCCACTACACACTCTTCCCCCGTTTTTCTGTTCTCTTTTTATTACTTATCCCCACCTAAACCAGGGGGGTGTCCTACTAACGTAGATCGAAATAATGTGAGGAAATCAGATCCTGTCATGTATTGCAATAAATTATATTTTATTATTGATATATTCTTCTGAGTTAAACGTACTTGATTTATTTTTCTCTTTCTTATATATATCTATATCTATATATATTAAATATATACACATAAAAATAGTGTACATTGTGTAATTTGTTTTTTTTTTTAAGTTCAAATAACTGAGATAAGGGGCAGGATGAAATGTAACCAACTGAGTGGAGCACAGAAACGTAAACTGGCAGAAGAAAAGAAACAAAAAACAGTGACATTTTCCAAAATTTTCCAAAGCTGATATCATTTTCAAAGTGAATCCATCAGAAGCAACATCTTCTCTCAGTAGCACAGACATCGTTCCAAAACCTCTAGGTGTTTCAGAGACTGACCCTTCATCTACTGGTGAAACAAACACCATTCCAGAATATGTGGATGTGTCAGAGACTGTAACTGATCATCCTATTCCTGGTGGTAAAACAGACATTGTTCTAGAAGGTGTGGATGTGTCAGAGACTGAACCTGCTCATGCTGTAAATAATAGGAGAAAAGATCCTGGTATATGGGTTGATTTCAGTACTGATGATGTAGCTTACTGGATAGATCGTGGACCAAATGACTGTCAACACCAGACTGGGCCATTTGAGAAATCACATCGGACTTTTACCAATAGCAAACAAACAAGATATTGTCCACAAAAAATATTTTTCGGCATGAAAGTGAATGATGAGAAATACACTCGAGAATAGCTACTGTATTCACCATCAACAGGGTCTGTGTACTGTTTTGTTTGCAAACTTTTTGCATATAAACCTTCAACATCCCGGTTTGCTGCAGACGGATTTAGTGACTGGCGGAATACTGTTTTAATTGAACAACATGAAAATAGCACTACTCACAGAGATTCAATGTTGACATATTTAAATTGAAGACAGGGCTTTGGATTGACACAAAAATTGGAAGAACAAATTAAAGGGGCGCGTGAATTCTGGCAACGTGTCTTGCAGGGTGTTATAGCTGTTATTCAAACATTAGCTGAATGTGGTCCGCCTTTCTGGGGATCAAATGAAAAAGACCCAAAAATCGGGATTGTCCTTATAAAATCGGGACATCTGGTCATCCTATAATAGACACAAAATTGAATCCACATGTCACAGCTCCAGTCCTTCCCTTCTTTTATGTCCACGACTTTTGCCCTTTTCACTATTCAAACCACAGACTTTTCTTATATATATATAAAAAAAAAAAAAACTACCACCACCAACAATGCTACAAAGACAAGAGGAGAATTTTGTTCATTTAGATTCAACAAATATTACAGTGGCCTGTTGTGAGCTATGAATAGCTAAAAAATCAAATTTCATCAGCAACTCTGTCAAGCCGCATTCCAAACTCAGTTTATCACTGCAGTGAATATCTAGACATTTATCTTCCCTAGCTAGGTTAATCTTGTGTTCCATAATTATCATGACTGTCATAAACACTTTGATTTCTGTTCCTGCAGTTTAGAATGCTGCCATTTTTTGGTGATACGGAGCATAAAGAAGCACTTCTTGTGTCTAGCTGAATGTCAGCAAGCAAGGATTAAAAATATTTTGCACTTGAGATTGGGCTTCACAATACAGCTTTGCAAAGCTCAGCAGCTTTGGTTTGGAGGCAGTTCTGTTCATTATTATCTAGAGCTGAAACCCTTACAACTTGCAAATGATCTTAGTTGATTAGATAAAGTTGCCTCAATAATTACAGAATCCCCAGTCGTAAAAGAGTGAAGAGTACTGTGAATATTGGGGTAGCCAGGCTCGTCGACGGTGGGAGGGCAAACAGAGCAATTGCCCAGGGGCCCAGGTATCCAATTGCTCAGGTAGCAGGGGCGGTGGCCCGAAGCCCCGAACCCTTTTAAATCACCCAGGTAGGCTGCAGGGCTCCTAGAGGCATGCAGGTGGTACCGGCGGCACCAAAGGCAGCTGGTTGGGCATGTGGAAGCCCTGGTCGTGCCAGAAGAGCGCACCCAGCAGTGCAGCCGGCAGCTCTCAGCAGCTCGGCCCATTGACAGTTCTGCCCTGGAGCTCGGAATTGCTATCAGCAGACCTGAGGATAGCCTTATCCAGGGAAAAACTGACGGTGTTTACGGGTGACCTCTGCATTTATATATGTATTTATGTTATTTGCAGGATGTGCCTATTACAAGCCTCTAAATGCATTTACAGAAAAACAGCCAAATGATATTAGAGAATGCACACAAAATACAGTTCTGTAGCTAAACCAACCCCTTCGTAATCCAACTCAGCGGGAGCCTGGGTGGCCAGATATAGCAAGGCCTCAACTACGCCTGAGGGCTAAAAGGCTCTGTTTGAACAAGGAGAAAAGGGGGGCAAATCCAGGAGCCAAGGGGCCCACTATGAGAATGCCCTGACCCCCACCTCCCAGATATACAGGAGATGGAAGTATCTAGGATTACATGCTTGATTGTACCAAGTGATCCCAGGTGTCAGAGTGAGAAACTAAGAGAGAGGAGGTCCATCATTCACACAGGTCACAATCATAAAACAAACTCAGGTCTTTGTCGTTCTGTGGAGGTGGTAGAGGGCTCTGCCTTCCCTGCAGCCACTAGATCTCTCAGAACCCAGTTTAACCTGACTCTACTTTTTACTCACAAAACCAACAAACAAATATGAAGTGGACATAACAACTACGTGGGAGTAGCTCCCAAACTTATTTTCTCTCTCTAACAAGGATGTTTTGTTTTGTTTTTAATTAAAGGATATGACGGAGTCAGTTCCTTGTTCCACTATAAATTCCTTGTGTGACCATTATGTCCCTTTAACCACTCTTTCATAATAATAGGTTTCAGAGGAGCAGCCGTGTTAGTCTGTATTCGCAAAAAGAAAAGGAGTACTTGTGGCACCTTAGCGACTAACAACTTTATTTGACCATAAGCTTTCGTGAGCTACAGCTCACTTCATCGGATGCATTCGGTGGAATGCATTTTCCACCGAATGCATCCGATGAAGTGAGCTGTAGCTCACGAAAGCTTATGCTCAAATAAATTTGTTAGTCACTAAGGTGCCACAAGTACTCCTTTTCTTTTTTAACCACTCTGTACACCTCAGTTTTACCACCTGTAAAATGAGAATGACAACTTATCTAACTGACAGGGATGTTTTAAGACTAAATGTATTAATGTTTGTAAACCCTACTAAGACCTCTGGATGGAAAGCCCCCCACTGCTTCTGCTGAGTATGGTTATGATTGTTTAGAAGGAGGGAGTGTATGTGTGTTTGTCCTACCGTCTTGGATTTTCCTCTTTCAGAATTTCGAAAACCTTCCAAAATGACATTACTCAAAGCCACATTGTATTGGTTTACCCGATCTATCCAAGCTTCCTGAAACTTTTCAGAGAGGGAAATGAATGAATTTGAAATTATGAAGGGGAAGAAGCGGAATCTGTGTTTTTCAATAGATGTTGCCAAAAATAAACTGATTATTCCCTTCTCCCCACAGAACATAGTCTTTCATTCACATTCCTCCTAAGAGGAAAGGGGAGAAGGGCAGAGTTGTTATAACCCACCTGTAGCACAATATGCAAGAGCTATTTCATCGGAAAGGGAAAAAAATTGAATGGCATGAAGTCACCTTTGGCTTCCGCTGCAAGAGTGGCAATATGCCAAACTTAAATGGAAACACAGAGCCACAATCATCATTAGCATAAACAACGACAGATTAAACTGAGAAAATATGCCACAATTACCCACCACTTTCCCAGCTGTACTGGAAACATCTGAGTTGAGGAAGAAGAGGAGATGTCCTCCAAATGGAAATAAATTAAAGTGCACAGGCAAGCAGAAAGTTTACAAGAGGAATCTTTTTACCTCTGCAGAAGCCTTAAAAAAATCCCCCACACAATCAAACAAATGCTTTTGTGTGTGAAAACATATTTATGAGTATAAAGAAAAGCTGAATGGAACCTTGCAGGGGCAAATCACACAGTAGGATGAACTTAACTTTGTTGGAGGATGCTACAAAAGTAGTAATTCTAATTATGATGGCAACAGCTCCTGGGAAGCCTCATGATGAGATGGAGAAGGTATTTGAAAAGAAAGAGGCAATAATAGCCAATGAAAGGAATGCCAAATATATGCATGGTAAGTAAAAAATAAGTTATCCACTACAAGGTGATCAATAACAAGGTGGGTAGACAAGTAGACACTGGGCAATGTAACATAACAGCAAACATTCCCAAAGCTGTTGAATGATTAAAAAAAAAAATCAAGGGCATGTAATTCACATCCACCATATATTCTGCAGCTTAACAATATCAGACAGGAGAGTCAATGTGTCCATACAGTTCAAAGTGGCAGCAATGTACCTGCCCTGTGTTTTTTTGCACTGGTTGAATCTAATCTTGCTCAACTTCAGACAGGATGACAGCAGCATGCAAAATAGACTGCTGTGATACCTAAGATACGTATGTCATTCCAGACTTTCTTTGAGAGCTGCAGCAGCCAAAACACTTTTCCTTGCAGCTCTGGAAAAAAGATACCCATTTATTTCACATAGGTCTGACCGGTCACCCTGAATCGGAATGCCAGCTGCACACCCCAAGAAAGGGTGGAAATATGACACAGACAAGGAAAGGGGAAAAGAGGAAGTGAAATCAAATGAAACCTAAAGAAACAATGAAGAAAACAGATGGGAAAAAAGAAAGCACAACAGAGTCTACAAAAAAAAGAGAGAGAGAGAGAGAGAGAGAGATGAGTGGAGGGAAGAGAAAAAGAAAGAAAGATGAACAAAGACAGGGAGACAGAGTATATTAGATTTTTTGATATTGAGTAAAAAAATTGAATGCCAAAATATTACAATAAATGAACATACATATAATGTTAAGTTTTATGTGAAAATATTGTATGAGCACTGCCATCTCCCCTTTTGGCTAAAGTATTAGCAAAGTTAAGCAAGGGAATTTGTTCATTTTGTTAACTTCATTAATTGCTGTCAAGCTGACAGCCAGTATGGTGAATGGAAGCCTCCTTTCAGTAATGGGATGGAGAAATGGTTAAAAACATTATGAAATAATAAAAAGAAAAGGAGTACTTGTGGCACCTTAGAGACTAACAAATTTATTAGAGCATAAGCTTTCGTGAGCTACAGCTCACTTCATCGGATGCATTTGGTGGAAAAAACAGAGGAGAGATTTATATACACACACACAGAGAACATGAAACAATGGGTTTATCATACACACTGTAAGGAGAGTGATCACTTAAGATAAGCCATCACCAACAGCAGGGGGGGGAAGGAGGAAAACCTTTCATGGTGACAAGCAGGTAGGCTAATTCCAGCAGTTAACAAGAATATCAGAGGAACAGTGGGGGGTGGGGTGGGAGGGAGAAATACCATGGGGAAATAGTTTTACTTTGTGTAATGACTCATCCATTCCCAGTCTCTATTCAAGCCTAAGTTAATTGTATCCAGTTTGCAAATTAATTCCAATTCAGCACCCTCTGATATTCTTGTTAACTGCTGGAATTAGCCTACCTGCTTGTCACCATGAAAGGTTTTCCTCCTTCCCCCCCCTGCTGTTGGTGATGGCTTATCTTAAGTGATCACTCTCCTTACAGTGTGTATGATAAACCCATTGTTTCATGTTCTCTGTGTGTGTGTATATAAATCTCTCCTCTGTTTTTTCCACCAAATGCATCCAATGAAGTGAGCTGTAGCTCACGAAAGCTTATGCTCTAATAAATTTGTTAGTCTCTAAGGTGCCACAAGTACTCCTTTTCTTTTTGTGAATACAGACTAACACGGCTGCTACTCTGAAACCTATGAAATAATAAGCTCTCAGGGGAAGTTTCTTCCTAACCCCCTTCAGTTTGAGGTCGGCCTGTGCCTTGAAGCATAAGGGTTCATAAAATCCCTTCCATTTTCTCCCTATAATTTGTAATTGTGGATGTGCTCATTATCTACAAAAATGTCAAATACTTCTTTATATCCTTTCTTGATCCCAATAATATCTAGTGGCATCGAGTTCCACTGGTTAATTATACATTGTGTAAACAATGTTTTTTCTTTGACCAGTTTTTAATATATTGCTTTTCAATTTTATTCAGTGTCTTCTTGTTCTTTTATTAATCAAAAAAGATAAATAGGAACGCCACATTTGCCTTCTCTATACCATTCTTCTCAATCTAGCTTCAGATGGAAATTTTCCAAGACTCTAATTATTTCCATTTCTATGCCCCTTCTGTAGCCTCTTTGAAATAAGGTGAGCAAAAATGAACATTCTATTCCAGGTACTGGCATACTATTGATTTTTATAATGACATTATTCTCTTTTCAGTATTATTTTCTATTCCACTCCTTCTGCACCTGAACATTTTCACAGTGAGCAGAGGTTTTAATTGAGCTGCCCACAGCTATGCGTATGTCTTTTTCCTGAGTGACTACAGTTAATTTATAACCCAGTAACCTGTAAGGGGAAAGCTCTCCAAGTTTGCCAGGCCTCGGGGGTCCAAGCAGAGCTCCAAATTCAGTGGAGAGAGGAGCTGAACACTTGAAAAGAGCTATTTTGGAGCTCATAAAAAACCCTGAATAATTCAAAATATGAAATAGTTAATTGTTTGGAGTTGTATGATTTATTTTGTCAACATTTTATCAATAAATACACCCTCTTTTCCCCTCCCTTATTATTCGCATTCCCTCTCACACTAAAGTAACTATCCAAAAAAAGAGGTAAATTTGGTGAATTTGTCCTTCCAACCATAACTCATATTCATGGGTATTTTTGTTTCCTTTAGGGATCGGGCCACCTGCAAGTTTTGTAGTTTGCGAGACATAAGGGGTGGAGTACAGGGAAAGGGCAGAGAAGGGTCTCAAGCAGAGGTGGGCAGAACGTTTTGACCAAAACCATTGTTGGTGAAAAATGCAGATTAGGGTTGACCGAAACATTTCACAAATTCATGTCAAATTTGCTGAACTTTTTTCAGCTGAAAAAAAATATCTGAAGTCAAAGCTCTTCTTTTTGACATTTCAAAATTAAACATTTCAGTGCAAAATAGCTTTTCATTTCAAACTTTCCTTCAATTTTATTCAAAAAATAAAGAGTAAAAAATGCTCCCTTGGCATTGAAAAAAAACATTTCATGTCAGGTCAAATAAAACAATAGCTTGACTCAAAACATTTTTTTTATATTTTCAGAACTGCCAGCAAACTGAAAAATCAGTTATTTGAATGCCTCTTGCTTTTAGCTGACTGTTATCCATGTAGTGTGTTTGTGCAAGGAGGATTCGAGTGCTAATATGAGGTAACTCAGAATGATGGGCACAGTTATAGAGTGTCCAGAGAAGCATACTCAGAGGCAGAATCTCTATGCTTGTTACCAGTAGTCTGGGAAGATTATTTATCTTTTCGGGTGGAGGGGGTTCATGGTGAGCCAGCACAGCAGAAGGTCATAAATCTGTTCTGGAAAGAGCAAGTACTAACAAAGCAACTCTCTACTACCCCATTACACAGACAATTGAGTCCCGTGGTATGGGATATTTGGTCCATGCCTAGGAATAGCATTGGCTAGTGCTATGTAACAGACATGCTTCCAGAGAAACGTATACCTCATCTGTCCTGCTTATAAATGCTATCTGAATATTATGCTCTCTCTCTCTCCTGCAATCATTTTCTTTTAAATTAAGGATTTACCAGTATCTCATGTAAATGCACGGTGGGGCCCCAGATTTTACCATGTGTTGTAGCCATGTGATTTTACCATGTGTTTTTTAAAAAAATCCCATCATAGATGCTAATTTGCAAATCAACCTGTTTCTGCACTCTACACCTCAATCGCTTTAGACCCAGATACCAAAAGAAGCACTTCATGAGCAGACACCACTGACACCACTGGGCTCCTGGTGGGGTCCACCCAACAGAACCAGCTGTAGGATCACCAGTGCATCATTCATATTCATGCACATGCACATGCACATCACTGTGTTTTAGCATCTCCCCTATTTGTGAACAATTTGCTGCCACAGTATTTTCCAATTCACCTTCCCTCTTCCATGCATTACAGTTTCTGTACATTAAAGGGACAGAGCCCCCTAAAGCTGTTCTTCAGGAAGAGATTCTATCAGTGCTCAGAAACACTGAATAGAATAATTGAATAGGTGAATAAGGGACCAACTCATTCTAGTAAATATTTTATTCAAGATTTTTCTCTTTCCTCCCCCTTTTGTCCCACCTGCTCTCCCAAGGGTATAAGCTTGAGAACTGTCATGCTATTTGCTCCCTAAGGTTAACAACATTTGCTATAATATTCAACTTCAGACCTGTGCTATTAAATAGGCTGTAAATAGGTTTACAAGGGACCTGCTCCTTGATGGCCTGAATTGTTAATTTCTTGCTTTGAGCCGAATGCATCCACCATGAGAACAGCAAGCTAAGAATCATTTAAAATATATACAAAAAAGAAAGAGATCATTTTCTCAACATTCATAGAAATGGGCCCCTTTGGTGTGTTCCTTAAACCAAATTTCCACTTGTATTCTTTCACTTCTATAATTTAATGTTTCAGAAACTCAACCTCCTTCAAGCAATGATTACATAACAAATATAAATAGATCAATTTTAAGTACAGTCCTCCTCCCCCAACCATTAGAAATGTAATGGAGCCCTTCACTGCAGGAAACCTAACATCAGACAAAAAAAGATTAAAAGTTCTATTTTACCTAGACAATAGTGACTAAACTGCTGAATAGCCAATGCCTGGTAAACAGTAGTGTCCAAAAAAAAAAAAATTAAAAATTTCAAAGAACATTCCTATCCAATGGAAATTCCTAAATCCTAGTAATTCAATGTGTGCTCCCTTACAGACAAACCAGCTTGCCCTGCACAGATGCAGTCAGGTTTTCTCACAACCTCTCACACAGCTTTTACACTCTGCCTACAGTAGTGAGACTGCAGATCACCCTATTACTTTACTGCAAGATACAGGGCCTCTGTGGGGCACTCACAACCTAATCAGCAAGATAAATAACTTACATGTGCTAAATACCATCTCAGAGCGCACAAAGAGATACCACAGATCTCATCTGAAAGCACATGACTGCATGGGGGGCGTGCGTGCGTGCGTGTACTTTAATGCTTTCAGCTGTAAGGAGAGAAATTGGTGCCAGTTTCCATAAATATCTGTGGACTAGCCTCCCAGAGAAACCGATTAAGACATGAACCCAGTTTCTTCACTAACCGATTCAAGGATCTTCTGTAACAAAGAGGCCCATTGGTGATTCACTACTCTGTGTCAGCACCTCTTGTCATGATATTTATCCAAAGATGGCATGTAGTATATCATTGGAAAACTAATAACTCGCTGATCATTAATATTCTTGTGGGATGTATGTATGGTAAACCCACAAAGGACTTTATCGATATGTGTTGCAAATGTATTCGGGAAGCAGTGCCTAAAGCACACCTGTTCCAGACAGGAATGTGGTTCCACCTGCTTAAGTGTGTCTCTGAGGAAAAGTAGCCAATGTGTGACCAAAGACAAAGAAAGCACACTTACATGCAAGGTAAACAAAACCATTAGGAGAGCAAGTGGGCAGAGATGAATACATAATGTAGACAGGGGACGGAGACTGCCCCTAGGAATCCTTCCTGCCTCTTGAAGTAGGGTCAAAGAACTTTGGGAAGAGAATAAGGCATCTACATCCCAGCAGAAGATCAGCTGATTGTATACAATATTACTGTATTATAAAAGTACATCAAATAAGGATTTTTATGAAAGCCTATGGCATGCTCATGATTAATAGCACTGTGAAATTATGCATTAACACTAATTAGGAATTATGGATAGTCACTGGTTATATGCTTTAAAATCTGGGACCAAACACTGGGAAAAAAAGATTTTCTTCTAAACAGGAGGGAAGGTAGCTATCTATCAGTCTCAAACATAAATTAGTCAGCAAGGAATCAAAGCAATAGAAGTCCCTTTATTTATGAATCAACAGGGGGATAGGAAGTTAACAGGAAGGGAAGAACAGCAGGAAGCCTTCCTTCCTCATGTAACTTTGGGAGATATAAGGAGAAATGGAGAGCCATTTTGGAGCTGTCACTTGAGGAATTCAAGTGGCCAGAGCTCTGGAAATCACAGAACATTGGGTCTTTCAATCAAGGGGATTGAAATCCCTGGGAACTGAGTTTAGGTGAGAAACTTGTTTAGGTAACGATTGCAAATTGCTGAATTTAAATTTGTCTTAAAAGCGCATTTTTACTTTTGTTTGTTTGTAAGCCTTCCTATTTTTATTCCTTATACTTGGTATCACTTTAACCTATGTCCTTTTGTTAAATAAATTTGTTTTGTTGTAAACCAATTCAGTGCTGTGATTGGGATTTGTTAAATCCCAGTTAAATTAATGACCTGCAGTTAATCGTCTTTTTAATGGACAGCAAATTTAATAACTTGTGAGTGTTCACTGAGGGGGCTGGACACTGCAGGGAGACATCTCCAGGGAACTCAGGAGATGGGATTCACTGTTTGTTACCACCAAGGCAAGGTTTGGATTGACAGAGTCCAGAAGAGATTGCTCGCAAGGCAGACAAGCTGGTGTGTCAGGGAGTTGTCTTGCAGCTTAGCAGTAGCAGAACTTTCACTTGCTGAGGCTCAGAGGGGTAACATAGTTACTCACAATTCTGGCAGCCCTCACAAATTGCCATTCCTCTTGCTTCCTTTCCAGGTGGAGAGAATGCTTCCTATTGATTAGAAAGGGCAACTAGAAGTCTCACGATTCCACTCCTGATTTTGCCACTTGATCTTTCTGTGTGACCTTTTCATCCCTGAACTGAGCCATTTGAAAACTACCTCACAGGTTGCTGTTTGAGGGCCAAAATCATCCTTAGGCTGCTGTACAAGTCCAAAGCATGATAATTAGTACTAAAGAACAAGGACTCACAACCTAATCCTATCTGTTTCCTCAGACTCTAGACAGCTTGTGGTTTGGGTATGTTTCCCTTTGCCTTCACAATGTCCCAAGCTATTAAAACAACACCATCGGCATTCTAATAATCCCAGTGAAAAATTTTAATGCCAGCACTGTTCAGGCAGAAAGCAGGCAGGCTTCAGGCCCTCTCCTCAATGCAACCTCCATGCTCGCCTCCCCAGCACACTTATTCTATCTTCCTGAAAGCAAAATATAAGGCCCAAAATCTCTTCAAAATTCCCTGCTGTGTGAAAACTGTCAATAAATCCAAATCTCACTTGCCATAGGGCAAATAATACACTCTTGGGATCTTCAATCTCTATTCCTATCCTTCCTCAGTCAGCCAGCTTTCACTGCTCCCCTCCTGACTGCAACTAAAATAAACCAATCAACCAACTCCTGAATGGCACATCTTCTCTCCCTTCTCATGTGAGGGTAATAGACACAAGAACTCCCATATAGGTATTGTTTCCTCCCTAACAGCCTGTCACAAGAAGCCAGAATGTGTTTTGATGCAGGAAGGTACCACAATGATTAGTATCTCAAGCAGTGTAATTAAAAACAAGATTTATTAAGAATAGAGAAATTCCAATTAAAACAAAAGAAATAGTCTGCATAATGTATCCATTCTGAAGCGCTGCAGGTACTCATCTATACAGGTACAAGTGATGTGTCCAGGATTAAACCATATTTTGCATTCCAAACTAGTGTGACCTTTCTTTCCTGCTTGTCTCTTTTTTTCCTCTACCACTTTGACTGGGCAGCCTGGCCTAAATTCCTTCCTGCACCAAGATCTTCTTTGACCAGAAGAGGGCCAAGTAGTAGAGAGGGAGCTGGTTACAGCAGATTATCAAGTTTCAGCTGCTCCAGCCCAGACCTGAGGTATATTAGAGTAGTTTTATGAGCTGCTCTAATTTACACCAGCTGTCTGTGATGCCCAGGAGACCGTATGCCAGTTAAGCTTAAGCATTCTGCTCCTAACGCACTTCTTCATGCCTCTGATGCTATGATGGGGATGACAGTTGATGTATGAACCAGATATGCTGGTTTTATGCCAGTTGAGAGCTCCTCATGCTGGAGAAATTTTCATCTGGCTTGCTAGGGCTAGATTCTGGCCACTTTGTGCTGCCTCAGTGACTCACTGTAGCTGCAACAGAGGGAGAGGATCTGACCCACTGCCTCCAGTTTCAGAGTATAACAGGGTGGATTGTCCTATAGGCAGAAGAGCCTGGGGCTAACCAACCCTGATTACATAATGAGACACACTCAATGGGGATCCGATGAGTCCCCTATATAAAGCAGCTGAAAGCTACTGTGGGGTGGGATGCCCAAGCCGATGAACTAATTAGCGTGAACAGGCTCCAGAAGAGAGTCCGGGGATGTAAGACTGAAACTACAGGCAGAAGAGGCCTGGGAGTGACCCAACTAGAGGGCAAAATGGATGGATTTGATTTGGGGATTTTAAAATTTTACTTTTGAGTTTAGTCTAGCACAATAAACCCAGACCCCAGAAAGGGATATTATGGTTGGATGAGCAAAAGTGTGTGGAGTCTGAGTAAAAGGGCCTGGAAGAGAGAGAATAAAGAGCAGGTCAGCACAGAGGCATCCCTGGCCATGAGGGGGCTCACGGGTGGCAGCCAACAAATTTTATGGAGTCACCATTTCCCTTTTCCCCTCATTTCATCTCATTTATCGCCTCCAATCCATTGTAATTTCTGGTTTCTCCATGAATGAGTTTCCCCAGAGGGAAGTTTTTCAGTCTCTCTCTCATGTCATGTGTACTGTATGTCTTCCCAAAGCCATTCAGGACTATATTCAGTGCTTTGGATAAACAAACACTGAGGTTTCTGTTTTTCCATGTAAGTTCCTTTGGTAGTGTATGTACATGATTCATGCCAGTCTGTCCCACTTTTGCTGCTTGCTTCAAAATAAGCATTCCCCATCCCTCCAAGATCAGTCTGCTCTTTGCTATAGCCTAACCATCATGCTTCTGCATGTTAACTTTCCTGGTTGGAGTGTTAACATCAATTCATCTCCCTGTTTGTCTTGCACCTGAATGTAAAGTGAAAGGCTCATTTAATTCATATAATTCCTCTCAGCATTAATTTGACTATATTAAATATGATTTATTGAGAGATTAAAGTCAGTCTGTCTGTCACCACTCAAATTGCAATGAATATGAATTCACCAGTGAAAGGAGAGAGGTTAGCAGATGTGCTGGGCTCTGCTGTTTGGGGAAATCCACATGCTCCCTCCATTCAGAGTAGCTGCTTGATTTTTTGATTTCCCTGTATAAAGAGGCCTTTGGCCTTGCCAGAGATCGATACTGCTATGATCGATACAGTGGGTGTGAAGACCCGCTAAATCGCCTGCAGAACACTCTCCGGTTGACTGCGGTACTCCATTGGAATAAGAGTAAGGTAAATTGATGGTAGACCTTCTCCTGTCAATGCAGCACAGTGATGACACTGGGATAAGTCGACCTAAGATACATCGACTCCAGTTACGTTATTCATGTAGCTGGATTAGCGTAATTTAGGTTGATTTACCATGGTAGCATAAACAAGGCCTAAAAAAGTTGAGGACCTAAGGCCCAATTACAGTTAAGGAGTCCAGAATCACTATAGAGAAGGTGGCAATAAGTTCCAGCAGATGCATGTCCAAGGTTTGTTGGAACTGAACTGTAAGAGGTTTACCTGAACCAAACCTCCAAATTTTCTGAAGTCTCATAAGAGTGATTCAGTCACTATCACCTGGCAGCTCTTCAGTATCCTCCTTGGAATAAAATGGTGTTCTCTCAGTTCAGTTTCTAGAAGACAGGTAGTCCTATCTCAAACACTGCCTTCACATTTCACATTTAGCTCCCTTATTTACAGCACAGGGAATGAGCTTCATTCATTCTTTCCTTAAAATGGCCTCTCCAGAAGAAAGCCAAAGGTGGTGGGGATAAACTTTGCAGAGCTGCTGCCCATGTTGTGGATATACAGAGAGATTCCAATTCCTGCACAGAAGAGAGCTGGGTAGCAAAGAGGGAGCTGGTACAACAGATTTTCAAGTTCCAGCTGCTCCAGCCCAGACCCGATATATGTCAATACGGTGCTTTTCAACAGTACTCACATTGCTTAATGGAAAAAAACTTGAAGCCCAACAGTGTTGAGCCCAACACAAAATCCCAGTGAATGTATTAAAATAGCCAATGTCAGCATTGATTCATCTCTCCTCAACAGCCTTATTACACCTTGCATGTTTGTACAATCCCTGCGGCAAGGTGTTAATCCACAAACCTGCACTATGAAATGCTTCCTGATAAAAGTGAGATCTCCTCTTACCCAAATTATAACAACAAGCTGTTCTGAGATAGTTTCCACCTGACTGAACCAACAATACATCCTGAGCTGGCAGATACCATCATGAGGCATGAACCAGTAGTCTTGTTAATTGGTCCCATAATATAACACTCTTACCTTTCCCAAATAATCTAGCCTGTTTCTCTCTCTCAGTACACTGCTTTCAGTTACAGTACAGACTGTGAAGGGTGCTCACCCAGAAATGGCAACAAATACAACACTCTGCATCTTCCCTCTGGGCACCTCAAAGACAATAATGGATGTTATACCCCATGAGATCATTATTTCCATTTTACAGATAGGGAAAAAAGCACAGGGAGGGTAAGTGACTTTCTTAAGGTTACACGCAGAGTAGTTTATTCTTGCTTTGGCTACCTATTAGGGAAAACACAAAGATTTGTGAATCAATTCAAAAACATCCACAATGGCCTAACATATCTCATCATCCTTTCTTATTACTACTTGCTGATCTACTCAATCCTGTAATCTGCCTGGACCAATGGCACATCTGAGTTAGCTGTTCCCATCCTCAGTAAATCTGACACATAATCTGAACAGTGAAACACTGTACTTGACAACCTTTTTCAGCCATAGAAAAGCTAAGATTGTGGGTATTAATTTTGTTGATAAAATAAGTAGTAACTTAACTAACAAAAATCTGAGTTAAGTGTCATGAAAAAGCAAGAAAGGCAACATTAAATCAGAAAATGTGAAGTCACATTTGTGCTTTAGTGAATATCATATAACAAAAAAAGAAAACTCATTTCTATTTTCTGTAAATTCCAGCTTCATTCAAGGACTGGGTTTTAAGCTTAATTTTTGAGGCTATAAACCAGCTATTCAATATTAATTATATATAGCTGCAGAGTGTAAGGAAATGATTTTTCTTCATGTTTTGTATGTTACCATACATATTTTTGTCATACAATAAAATAATTACATTAAATAATAGTAATAAAATAATAACAAGCTTTTCGTTACTAAGTCTTAGAAAGATTTATAAGAAGTTATGATACATCCGTCCCACCACAGCTGATCATGCCATTGCTTACTCAGTGGTTTCACAAGTTCACCCAAAATGCTATAATTAATGCCAGTTTTAATAAGGCCTACTTAAAAACTCATTTGCACACATTGCTCATACCCACAAATATAGCCCTAATTTATACTTATGGAGCAATGTGCTCTTTCTCCATTGTTACATTACCTTCATTGCCTAACTTAACTCTTCATCCCATTTTGGTGACATTGAAGCTGTTCCACTTTGTATAAATAATTAACTATTCAGGAGAGCAGGGACTTGAACTCAAGTGCCCCATCTCCGATGGGAAGTGTTCTAACCAATGGGTTACAGAGTCTATCTCACATTATACAATGTGTAACAGCTTTTGTCGGAGAGCTTGAGAGAAACATACCACAGAATATGCCCAGTGGTTAGGGCACTCACCTGCAAATGTAGGAGGCCTAAATTCAAATCCCTGCTCTGAATCAGGCAGAGTGGGGACTTCAATCTTGGTTACCTATGTCCCAGGTGAGTATTCTCACCATGGGGCTATCAAGTATAAGAGAGTGGGGCCGCAACAGCACCTCCTCCTCCCTGAACAGCATTTCCAAATATCCTTGGGTTTTTATTTTTTAAAAATCAGTTAAAATTTCCAAACTCTAAACAACGTGTTTGTTTTGATTTTGTTGATAAAACCAAAACATTTTTGCTTTGGATCAACTTCCACAGCTCTAGTTGTGTTTTGCTTATGGTCACACAACAAGTGAGTGGAAGGGCTGTTAGTAGAACCTCAGACTCCCACTTCCCAGCCATATCCCAAAGCCATTGGACAAATTATGTCTCTTGCTATTAATGACCTTAATATGTGTCTGATCCTAACTACATGCTGTGTGTCAGCATGGCCACTGATCTAATCCCTCATTATTCCTGCGGGTTTTGAAACACAACGAAACCTGGGAGTAAACATAATTAGTTACTGGGATTTACTGACATCTGTAGCATGCTTTTTGCTTTTAACCTACTGAGGGAAACATATTTAAAGTTCCACACAAGGACTTCATCACAGGATTAAGCTGGCTGAAATCCTGTGTGATTCGTTTTCTTATCTATTTTTAAAATACTTCCTCAAGTGTCCCGGTTGATTCAGGTAGTAAATAAAAATAGTCCTCTGTTTCTCAAAAACCAAGACCAGTGAAAAGCGAAAGAAGAGAAGTCAATAATTTCACTGTTAGTCCCAGGCTCAGGCATGGTTCAATACAATATTGAACAGCAAACACTTTAAAGACAAAAAACCTTCAATAACTCGTACATTTTTCCGGAATCACTGACTGCTTCAATGATCCAAAACTATTTGACCAAAGATCACCCAACAGTTCCCAGGTTATTCATCCTAAAGGATCAAGCCCGCAATTACTGGGAAGAGTTCAAACAATGTAAAATTTTGCACATTATACCTGCATATGTAATGTCTTCCACTATGCTGGCAAACTTCATGCAGTCACAGTTTGGGGCTTGCAATCACTATTTAAGACATCAGATTGGGTTTGTTTGTTTTTTTTAGTGCTTTGTAATCCTTTCCTCATATGAGACCAGTAGTGAATTAAAAGCAGCCAGTGACCTGCCTATAAAGTCTGTAGTGCTGACAAGACCAAATGGGTGAACAATACTATTCCACCTTATCATTTGAGCAGCAAAGTTTGTAATTGTGGAAGATTTATTAAATTCCATTTGCAGCCATCAATATCAAATTATAGAGGAGTTTCCTTGTCAGTAGCACTTTGTAAAAGAGGAAATAAATATGTATTAAATGGAAGTATATTATGGAAATATACAAATGCTTTCCTAAAAAAAGTCAGAGAGATGATTAATCTTTTCTTTGCATCTTTGTTTGTGTTATTTGTTCCAATAATACATATGAGCTGCATAACAGCAGTATATAATTTCTTCTGTTCATTAAAAAAAAGTCTACAGGAAATAGGCCTGTCAAATGATTTTTAAAAATTGCAATTAATCGTGAGATTAAAAAAATAGTCATGATTAATGACAGTTTTAATCACACTGTTAAATAATAGAATAACAATTTAATTTTATTATAAATAGTTTTGGATATTTTTCTACATTTTAAAATATATTGATTTCAATTACAACACAGAATAAAAGGTGTACATTTCTCCCCTCTTATTATTATTTTTATTATAATATTTGCACTTTAAAAACAAAAGAAATAGTTTTTTTTCAATTCACCTCATACAAGTATTCTCGTGCAACCTCTTTATCCTGAAAGTGCAACTTACAAATATAGAATTATTATACCAGTGATGCAAGGTATTTATGTGCCAGTGGGCTTGTCTTCACTACAAGGGTAAGTTGACCTAAGTGAATAATGTAACTGGAGTCGACGTAGCTTAGATCGATTTATGCTGGTGTCTTCATTGTGCTGTGTCGATGGGAGATGCTCTCTGGTCAACTTCCTTACTCTTCTCAGACAGCTGGAGTACCAGGGTTGACCAGGGAGTGCTCTACCGTCAATTTAGCAGGCCTTCACTAGACCCACTAAATCGATCCCTGCTGCATCAATTGCAGGAGCGTCAATCTTCCTCTAGTGAAGACCAGCCCAGATATTCTGAACATTCATATGCCCTTCATGCTTCAACCACCCTTCCAGAGGACATGCTTCCATGCTGATGATGGGTTCTGCTTGATAACAGTCCAAAGCAGTGCAGACCGATGCACTTAACTTTTCATCATCTGAGTCAGAAGCTACCAACAGAAGGTTGATTTTTTTTTCTTGGTGATGGTGGTTCGGGTTCTGTAGTATCCGCATCAGAGTGTTGCTCTTTTAAGACATCTGACAATGTTTCACACCTCGTCCCTCTCAGATTTTGGAAGGAACTTCAGATTTGTAAATTTCCTGAGGTTAAAAGGATCCTAAAGGGAGCGGGAAAGAATCCCCTAATTATCCTTCACGTGGGAACAAATGATACAGCTAGATTCTCACTGGAAAGTATTAAGGGAGACTATGATAGGCTGGGGAAGATGCTTAAGGAAATTGAGGCTCAGATGATCTTTAGTGGGATCCTTCCTGTTCCTAGAGAAGGGCAACAAAGGTGTGACAAGATTATGACTGTCAACAGATGGCTTAGGCAGTGGTGCTATAAGGAGGGCTTTGGGATGTATGGCCACTGGGAGGCATTCATGGACAGAGGACAGTTCTCTCGGGATGGACTCCATCTGAGTAGGGAAGGAAATAGACTTCTAGGATCAAGGCTGGCACAACTGATAAAGAGAGCTTTAAACTAGGAGTTTGGGGGAGATGGTTGGGAGATGTCCAGGTAATCTCCATGCCAGATTTTAGCATTGAGAGGGAAGAAGACGAAGTAAGAAAGGATATAGCCGTGGGTAGGAGAATGTATATAAGGAGCGAGGGCGGTGTGGATACTAGTCTAATAGGTTATACTGGCTGTAGAATGACTGTGCCTAATAGGGTACAAAATGTGAGTGAGGCCAAACAGCAAAAATTAAGATGTTTGTACAACAATGCGAGGATTAGGAAAAACTTTTTCACTAAGAGGGTGGTGAAACACTGGAATGCGTTACCTAGGGAGGTGGTAGAATCTCCTTCCTTAGAGGTTTTTTTAAGGTCAGGCTTGACAAAGCCCTAGCTGGGATGATTTAACTGGGACTTGGTCCTGCTTTGAGCAGGGGGTTGGACTAGATGACCTTCTGGGGTCCCTTCCAACCCTGATATTCTATGATTCTATGATTCTATGACCCTAGGTAACAAAATGGAGGAACTAGAGCTACTGGTGCAGGAAGTGAAACCAGATATTATAGGGATAACAGAAACATGGTGGAATAGTAGTCATGACTGGACTACAGGTATTGAAGGGTATGTGCTGTTTAGGAAAGACAGAAATAAAGGTAAAGATGGTGGAGTAGCATTGTATATCAATGATGAGGTAGAATGTAAAGAAATAAGAAGCGATGCAATGGATAAGACAGAGTCCGTGTGGGCAAAAATTACATTGGGGAAGATAACTAGTAGAGCCTCTCCTACGATAGTGCTTGGGATGTGCTATAGACCGCCGGGATCTAATTTGGATATAGATAGAGCCCTTTTTAATGTTTTTAATAAAGTAAATACTAATGGAAACTGCGTGATCATGGGAGACTTTAACTTCCCAAATATAGACTGGAGGACCAGTGCTAGTAATAATAATAGGGCTCAGATTTTCCTAGATGCAATAGCTGATGGATTCCTTCATCAAGTAGTTGCTGAACTGACTAGAGGGGATGCCATTTTAGATTTAATTTTGGTGAGTAGCGAGGACCTCAAAGAAGAAATGGTTGTAGGGAACAATCTTGGCTCAAGTGATCATGAGCTAATTCAGTTCAAACTGAATGGAAGGATTAACAAAAATAAATCTGCAACTAGAGTTTTTGATTTCAAAAGGGCTGACTTTCAAAAATTAAGGAAATTAGTTAGGGAAGTGGATTGGACTGAAGAACTTATGGATCTAAAGGTAGAGGAGGCCTGGGATTACTTTAAATCAAAGCTGCAGAAGCTATCAGAAGCCTGTATCCCAAGAAAGGGGAAAAATTCATAGGTAGGAGTTGTAGACCAAGCTGGATGAGCAAGCATCTTAGAGAGGTGTTAAGAAGAAGCAGAAAGCATACAGGGAGTGGAAGATGGGAGGGATCAGCAAGGAAATCTACCTAATTGAGGTCAGAACATGTAGGGATAAAGTGAGACAGGCTGAAAGTCGAGTAGAGTTGGACCTTGCAAAGGGAATTAAAACTAATAGTAAAAGGTTCTATAGCCATATAAATAAGAAGAAAACTAAGAAAGAAGAAGTGGGGCCGCTTAACACTGAGGATGGAGTGGAGGTTAAAGATAATCTAGGCATGGCCCAATATCTAAACAAATACTTTGCCTCAGTCTTTAATAAGGCTAAAGAGGATCTTAGGGATAATGGGAGCATGACAAATGGGAATGAGGATATGGAGGTAGATATACCATATCTGAGGTAGAAGCGAAACTGAAACAGCTTAATGGGACTAAATCGGGGGGCCCAGATAATCTTCATCCAAGAATATTAAAGGAATTGGCACCTGAAATTGCAAGCCCATTAGCAAGAATTTTTAATGAATCTGTAAACTCAGGAGTAGTACCGAATGATTGGAGAATTGCTAATATAGTTCCTATTTTTAAGAAAGGAAAAAAAAGTGATCTGGGTAACTACAGGCCAGTTAGTTTGACATCTGTAGTATGCAAGGTCCTGGAAAAAATTTTGAAGGAGAAATTAGTTAAGGACATTGAAGTCAATGGTAAATAGGACAAAATACAACATGTTTTACAAAAGGTAGATCATGCCAGACCAACCTAATCTCCTTTTTAGACAATTACTGACCTTGGCTCAAAAAGTGGGAGTGTGCTAATAAAGTTTGCAGATGATACAAAGCTGGGAGGTATTGCCAATTCAGAGAAGGACCGGGATATTATACAGGAGGATCTGGATGACCTTGTAAACTGGAGTAATAGTAATAGGATGAAATTTAATAGTGAGAAGTGTAAGGTTATGCATTTAGGGATTAATAACAAGAATTTTAGTTGTAAGTTGGGGACGCATGAATTAGAAGTAACGGAAGAGGAGAAGGACCTTGAAGTATTGGTTGATCATAGGATGACTATGAGCTGCCAATGTGATATGGCTGTGAAAAAAGCTAATGTGGTTTTGGGATGCATCAGGAGACGCATTTCCAGTAGGGATAAGGAGGTTTTAGTACCATTATACAAGGCACTGGTGAGACCTCACCTAGAATACTGTGTGCAGTTCTGGTCTCCCATGTTTAAAAAGGATGAATTCAAACTGGAGCAGGTACAGAGAAGGGCTACTAGGATGATCCGAGGAATGGAAAACTTGTCTTATGAAAGGAGACTTGTTTAGCCTAACTAAAAGAAGGTTGAGGGGAGATATGATTGCCTTCTATAAATATATCAGAGGGATAAATACAGGAGAGGGAGAGGAATTATTTCAGCTCAGCACCAATGTGGACACAAAAACAATTGGGTATAAACTGGCCACCAGGAAGTTTAGACTTAAAATTAGATGAAGGTTTCTAACCATCAGAGGAGTGAACTTTTGGAATAGCCTTCCAAGGGAAGCAGTGGGGGCAAAAGATCTATCTGGTATTAAGATTCTACTCGATAAGTTTATAGAGGAGATGGTATGATGGGATAATGGGATTTTGGTAAGTAATTGATCTTTAAATATTCAGGGTAAATAGGACTAATTCCCTGAGATGGGATATTAGATGGATGGGATTTGAGTTACCCAGGAAACAATTTTCTGTAGTATCTGGCTGGTGAATCTTGCCCATATGCTCAGGGTTTAGCTGATTGCCATATTTGGGGTCGGGAAGGAATTTTCCTCCAGGGCAGATTGGAGAGGCCCTGGAGGTTTTTCGCCTTCCTCTGTAGCATGGGGCATGGCTGACTTGAGGGAGGCTTCTCTGCTCCTTGAAGTCTTTAAACCATGATTTGAGGACTTCAATAGCTCAGACATAGGTGAGGTTTTTCATAGGAGAGGGTGGGTGAGATTCTGTGGCCTGCGCTGTGCAGGAGGTCGGACTAGATGATCAGAATGGTCCCTTCTGACCTTAGTATCTATGAAACTGGCTGAACAAGAAGTAGGCCTGAGTGGGCTTGTAGGCTCTAAAGTTTTAGATTTTTTTGTTTTTGAGTGAAGTTATGTAAAAAAAAATAATAATTCTACACCGGAAAGTTGCACTTTCACGATAAAGAAATTTCACTGAAGTACCTGTATGAGGTGAATTGAAAAATACGATTTCTTTTATTTATTTTTACAGTGCAAATATTTTTAATCAAAAATAATATAAAGTGAGCGCTGGACACTTTGTATTCTGCGTTGTGATTAAAATCAAGATATTTTAAAATGTAAAAAAAATCCAAAATATTTATAATAAATTTAAATTGGTATTCTGTTACTGTTTATCAGTGCAATTAAAACTGTTATCACAATTATTTTTTAAAATCTAGTAACATTTGTTTTGCGTTAATCGCTTGCATTAACTATGATTAATTGACAGCCCTAACAGGAAAATCTGTAATGGTTTTATTTAGTATGGCTTTTGAATATCAGAAAAACAGATAGATGGAAGTGATTGGGAGTAGAAGTTGATACCATACAAGGAATTCTATATGCAAAGCATCAGAGAGACAAAGAAAGACTGAACACACACTTCAAGGGGCATTGTTGATTTTTTACCATGGTTTTGTTGTTTTTTTACCTTTTATATTTCCTTTTTTTCCCCCCTGCCTGTGATCAGTCACAAAAAAGATGATATAGGCAAACATATAAGCACTAGACAAAACCAAAGTATCACCCTGCCCATTCAGGCTCGTGCATTTATACAACATCAGGCTCGTCATCGTGCTGGATGCACTGTTGCTGCTCTACATAGCATTGTTGGGGATCTGTATATGAAAGGAACACTTGTAAAGAACTGCATATTGTAACATTAAATATCAAACTGAGAAAGTCGATGATTCTAATGGACACCACCAAAAGCCCACTATTCCTTCTCCTCTCCTGATTTTTAAAGATAAAGATCTACTCAGAAGATAAGAACTAAAGAAACTGCAGTCCATATATAAGGACTCTGCTTTAATTTCTGTAAACAAATACCATCCCACACACATTCTTACTCTATTGCAGAGAAGCATAGCGCATAAGGGAAAAAGATAAGGAAGGTCCAAGCGTGGACCCTACAATCTGCCATTATCCCATCTTTCCAGAAAGGCTTCCCTTACAACTCTCCAATGGAACACAATAACGCTTCCTAAAACCTTACTCACATCTGCTTCTCAGTCACTCTTTTTGCCATTTCTTGATTGCACCTCTGGAACCCCCTCTGCTGGGGCTCATCTGATCTATATTCTGGATCTCTTATTTTACAATGCAGGCAACATTCAAATACTCAATATACCCAGCAGAAAGGCTTTTCAAATGCCTGTGCCTTAAAGCTTCCTCCCACAAGAGGAATGGTGGAGTAGGAAGCTGAAAGCCTATTAATTTCTGATTCAAGTACAGTATTCTTTGTAAAGTAGGAGTCTCATGTTTCAGTACAGTTTTCATTTAACAATTACATCAGCACAACAACAACAACAACAGAAGAAGCTGGAATCAGTGTCTTTCTCAGAAAATCCCCAAGCTCTGTCTCCAACTCTCTTTCTGGATTAATTCATTTTAGCTATTTGTAATAAAGATGGCAATATGGCTTCAGGTGGACAACTGAGACCATCCTGCCCTAACCCCAGGTATTCTGCTACTTGTGGTAAGATAGTAGGAGAAACTTCAGGGCACTTTCCATGAAGTTAAGAAATATGAGATCTGGCATTTAGTTCCAGTGAATGAGTGGGTTTAATCCTATGCAGAGAGATGATATCATCTGAGGGAGCGCTTAAAAAAACTGATAATTGTGATACACATTTGAACCTTTGGTCTTTTGAGTGTGGCCCCTCACCAGTTATAGCTCCGATTAGCTGGGTTTGATCCGTGGTGTCCTAATAAAAGAAAGAGCATTTCCGATCTGTGGTGTCCTAATAAACGAAAGAGCATTTCCTTATTTTATGGATTTCAGAGTAGCAGCCGTGTTAGTCTGTATTCGCAAAAAGAAAAGGAGTACTTGTGAAGTGAGCTGTAGCTCACGAAAGCTTATGCTCTAATAAATTTGTTAGTCTCTAAGGTGCCACAAGTACTCTTTTTTTTTTTTTATTTTATGGAGAGAACGTTAAGTCTTTTGTCTTGGAAGACTTAATGTATTAAATTTTTTTAGATGATCTGAAGTCCTGTGGTGGAAGGCTATGTAGAATAATTTTCTGTACTAAGTACAAATCTTGGCCTTCTCATGTAACATGTCTAAATAATACATTTTGCAAGGTGAACTATTTGTAAATTGACTATATGTCTTAGTTTTTCATATGACATCCTACTGACCCAAAAAGTTGTCAGTTCTTCATCTCTCTCAGCATTTTTTTTTTAGTTATTTTTTTTCCAGGATGGAATGCCACAGGTTAAAATAAGTGAGAATGGGGGTAGCATAGCTCCTGATTTTAGCTACTCCTCATCCTCCTTGACTGATGCTGTTAGAGAGTTTCGTTTTCTGTTTCTTTCTGCTCTACTGACTGCACATTGCTATTCTGTTCTGTATTTAGCAGAAACCAACAACCCAATGGAATAGTTGTTGTATAGCACTTTCAGAGAAAAGCCAAATGAGTGGAGACACTACCAAAGCTTTCCTTTTGCTTAAAGTGAATGTTAAGGATATGTTCAGTTTCATGATAAACTCTCTCAGAGCACCAGATTATTGGAAAACTTCCTCCCCTCTGACAAATATGCACAAGGCTGTTGAGTCAGAAGCTGTCAATAGCAGCACCAGCACACACTAAAATAGTACTGATCTGTTTAACAAGAATATTTCACAACCCCCAAAAATGTTGCTACAAAACCATGCTTTGTTTTCTTTTTTAAAAAATATGCTACCTCACATATTTGTGATGGATATTTTTGTTGTAACCCAGCCTGGAGAAGGGATGCAAGCGCACTTGCCTGCCAGAGAGCCTCATTTCCAACAGCCAGCTCCTCCCCTTAAAGATTTTGGGTCTCACAACTACTAGCACCAATGTCAGGTCTCCTAAAACAGGCCTAAAATCCCTGTTTTCCTCCAATGACTTCCACCTATGAAGAGGGAGGTACTGGCATAACCACTTTTTCCCAGCTGTGCTGCCCCTCTGATGTCATTCTTACCCATAGAACCAGCTCAGTACCAGGTTCCAGTTTTCTAGATTTGCTCCACTGGAGCTGCTTGGAAAGCCAACAGACTTCCCCATCTTGCTAAACCACATCCCCCTCCTCCAGCTTCTCCCAGACTGACACATTTTGGGAGTCAGGCAACTCTGCCAAACCCTTTCATAGCAGGCTCTCTTTTTTGACTACAGTAACCTCCTGCTCCAGCCCCGACTCCACCATTAACCTCAGGATTCCAGAGTCCCACTGACTTTATCACCATTTGCTTTGCAAAGCAGATTTGTATTGATGCCGTTGTTACTTCTTGACTCATCGTGATGCCCCCAATCTTCCTCCTAATCTTTATCGGAATTTTTCCCTCCTTGTCTGTCCTTAGCCTGTCTCTCATCTCCCAGTCTCTCTCTCCAATCCTGCACCCCACCTACCCAATTGAGCCCTGTCATCTCCCTCCATCTAATCTCAGCAATTCTCACATCCCTCACCTTCTCTCTCATTATCTCAAAAAAACAGACTAACTAACTAACTAACTAAAACCTTAAGTAGCCAGTAGAGAGACTAGGTGGATGAGGTAATATCTTTTACTGGACCAACTTCTGTTGGTGAGAGCGTAAGTAACCTCTAAACAATCATGAATTGTATTAAGAAAAAAATCAAAATCCACTATTCCTTATGGAATCCTCTATACTTCCAAGATGTGTGGTTAACAGAGCAGAATAGCCATGTGATTTACCATAATCTTTTCCCTCTCCCTTTATTGTGTGTCAAGTCATTTGTGTGTCATGTCTGAAGTTAGAGTATAACTTTGCAGGGCAGAGAATGTGCTCTTCTGTGTATTTGCACATCTAGAACAATAGAGCCCTGATCCAGACAACACCATAACACAAATAATAGTAACAATTATGTCATGAAGGAGCATAAGTGCTTGCAGACTAATTGTTCAAACTTCTAACTATCATAACTACTCTGCAGTTCTTCCCTAAATCTCTATTGGTAACAAATTAAAATCAAGCAGCTATGTATCAGCAATGCATGCACCACTAGACTGCCTGTGCACTACTGCTTATAAAGGTACACACCCTCGCCATAAATTTCAGATCTGGTATAAGATTTCTTACAGATCCATCTATGTACCACTACATTTGGGAGTGTTTGGGTCCAGGTTTTTGAATCAGGCCAATACCTGCACCTAATATGGCAGCTGCATGAGTAAAGTTGGATTAGAAAGGCCAGGTGGAGATAGGGAGACTTGTGTGAATGAAGAGAGAAAAGTTTGAGCACCAGTAAGAAAAGTAAGAAACAGACACAGTAACATTTCTGCAAGTATCTACTGAGAGAGAATCTATTTGGTCCTATTGTTACTTCTCTTCTTTTATTTCATTATTTGTGCTGCCCCACTCTCTCTGTTCAAAGGAGAAATTTTAAAAGTGTGTGTGTATTCATCAGTGTCATGTAAAATAATAAAAAGGAATGGACTAATAGCTTTCTTTAACCCCAACAGTGCTTGGATTTCATGATTTAAAGCTTACACTTCAAGCTGGATGTGATTTTTTTTAATAATTATGATGATCACCATCAAAGTGAGCTTGCTCACTAGGCAGGTTTCCCCAGAGCCTTGCATGGTAGTTCTATAAATAATCAACTGGTAGCTCCACCTAGTGTCTTCTTAATTCACCAGTGAAACAAAATGCTAAAAGCACTCAGTATTGACAAAACATAAGTCAAACCATAAAAACACTATTTTCAACTGGACAGTGGCCACAGACAGCATTCTATTAGGATATCTTCATTAAAGGCAAAACCATATTCTGTTACTATCATGTGATCAGAGTCAGCCTGCATTCCTCCAACAAGGAGCAAGTGATGGCTTCAGCACTGCAAGTACAATATATTCAGTGTGAAAATAGTTTTGCTGCTATCCTGAAAAGGTGAATGGTACTTAAATTGTTTATATGGGAAACACTCTCTACTATTTTTAAAATTAACTACACAGAAAATTACCCTTACGCCTGAAAGAGCTTTTCTAGAACAGCAGGACAGTGGACTTTTAGAATCACTGAACAATTGTGACCATATAAACAGGGGAGTAATTTTGGCCACATAGAGAAGTGCTTCTCTCCTGCCAATGGTTAGTTTAAAATGTCTCTCTAAAGCGATCCAAGAAGAGAAACGATCAACTATCCAGCAGTCTATTAGTTTTACTAATCTTTATCTCAAAAATTTTTTAAAGGCTGGTTCACTGCTATTTATCTGGAGATTATCCTGCCCCTTCAACCAACCTCGCATACCTTGTCTCTCTCATGTATTTTGAAGCATTTATCTTTTTAAAATAGCTATAGCTCCACTCAGGTTAGTAACAGTTTTAAACTAAACTACAAACTATTCAAAGAAAAGTTAGAACACACTAATATACAGTATGCAAAGGACATACTTTATATATAGCACTTTCAAAGAGAATATCTAATCTGGGGGAGAGGGGAGTTTAAAGAGAGCATATTGTATCCTAAACTGAGAAAATTAATTTAGCATAATTTTATTTTATAGGCTATTAAGTTGTCTACTGTACCTAAGGAGAAACAATATCCTGGTTCTTGTTTACATTCACAAAACCCACATTTACTTATTATTCCCAAAACAATCTATTCCAATATAGTTGACACCTGTTTTAAACAATCACCTGTTCTAAACTGCTGGGAGTGGGGGAGTGTTTCACCCTAGTGGTGATAAAATATATTTCAGTATATACTTAACTCTCTGTCATGATGAGCAGAGAGAGAAAGAGAGAGAAGGGGAAGGTGTTTACAAGGAAATTATATGCATAAAAAAGCAGCTTTAAATGACCTCAAACTTTCTTTTTACAGTCAGTTGAAACTTATGCTTATGACTCATCTATTTTAAAGTATTTACAACTGCAATCCCATGACTGTATAAAAACATACTGCAGCATACCAAATGAATTTAATAAAATGCATATAAGAGAATACTCTCTGATGTTTCAAAAATAAAAGAATACTCTAATTTTCAATAATTTAGTATTTGCTATCATTCCTCATTAAAAGCTTTCAAAATCCTATCTGAAACAAGCTGATACAGAGAAATTAAGAGCGGTAATCAAGAGAGAAACGATAGACCAGCTGGGTAGATATCAAGTTGGCAAAACGTGAATACAGTTCAATAGCAGAAACAGATGCTGGAGTTGTTGAAAAACCCTGCAGGAGATATTGATGTATTTTTTTCATATAATACTGAACAACTGAATGAAAGTCAAGGACTAAAAACTGATGAGAAGAAAAAAAAAAGCCAGAAAAAAAAACTAACTATAAAACAGAAACCTGCAATTTTTTTTCATTATATCAAAACATTCAATATATGCATCTTCATTTCCTCAATATTCCTGAACATGCCAATATATCAATTAAAGCTTGCTACTTAATTATATGGAGCCTTTGCCAGGGTTAGGTTTAGTGTGTGTTTGTTTCCATCTACCTGAAGCTGCACAGACTCTTAGGAAATACTTTATTCTGTAATCTCATTCTAACATAATGCTCTTTCAGGTAAGTGGCTCCCTGAGGTTGGAGGAAAGCACACACACACGGAAATGTTACACAAGCATAAATGCAATTCAACAATCCATTTTGCAAAAGAAACATTGTTTTCAGAGTTTCAAGACCTCAGCAACAAATCCTCTGCCATCAGCTGCAGCTTGTCCTAACATATGCTTTGTCACGGTCAGTTTCTAATTACATTCATAATGATGCAAGGGCTTTGATAATCCTACCTTCCATGCCAGCTGCTTTTCTTGTCACTCCATCATGCCAATAAGTTGGCTGCTGTAACAAATCAAGATAGTGCAAAACAGCATCTTTTCCCTGCATCTGTCATCTTCCTGAAAGCATTCTCTTACTGCCGACTGCTGGGAACCAGAAAGTCTATTTGAATTCCAACAGCTCCCCTTTCGCATGATTCAAGTTAGGTTAGGTGGGCATGCCTAACATGATTCTTTCCATCATTTATTATGCAGCTGCTACACCGTCGGTGTGGTAACCACTCTGACTTTATCTGATACGTCAGTCTCACAGATCTGTACCTCAGTGCAAACACACATGAGCGATAGCATCCTGCATTTAATGAGCATTCTCCCTGGATAAAAACAGTGTATCTGCAAATCAGTTTCAAATCCTAGTGTTCACATTGTCCTCTAATGCTGATGTAAAGGTTTAGGCTTTTTCTTTTTTTAATTTTTGTCCTTTTTGTTACTTCCTTTCAGAAAGCACTGTTTCTCTCTTGTACGCTCTTAAATTAGTCATACTTCACTTAAACGTTTGCTGATTTGCTTGAAACTAACAGCACCTTTACAGTGAAACTCTCTGCTCTAAAGATACTTCTAAAATAATAGCACTGTTTATTCGGGTTCTCAGCTCTGCTTCATTATAGGGATGGGTTTTACAGCATGCATCTCAGAAAATTATATTCACATCTCTTCATTCTATTGAATGGCTCCCTAATGAGGGTCTGGTGGATTTGTAAGCAAATATGTCTACGTCAACATGTAGGTGACTTTTGTGTTTGATTTTTATGTTTTATGCATTTTAGAAGAAGACAATTTTCACAGTTCTGTGTACTAGCATCTTAGTATCCTTAAAGTGATACTGCAGTTAAAATAACTGAACATAAGCTGATCAGTTTCATTCACCAGTCTGTAGAGGGCATTCCACAATGATTAGAGTTCACTTATCTGATTGTGAGGGTCTTATGAATAAAAGGAAATGGGATTTGTTTTGTTGTCTTTTAGTTAGAATATCTTGGATGGGGGAAAAAAAAGAACATGCAGGCATCACTGATTTTAAAAATAACTTTAATAGACATTGACAGATACACATCAATCATCTAACAAATTTCATTAACTGCATCTCATCCCACCACTTTTGTCTGAAAGTCATTGGAATTCAGAACCCAACTGTTTTAAGTTTAGTGCATCTGCTTGTCAGTAAACTGAATGAAAGAATAAACCTGCACTGAAAGTTTGAATGTTGAAATCAGAAAAAAGTGACATTTTAAAAGAACACAAAAAAAACAACTGGTCAAAACTATTAGTCACGTAAGTGAAGCAGAAGGGAATGTTGGGAAAACCATTCTTAGAGAAAGATTTTCCTTGCCCCTTTTACACGTGGTGTGGTAGGGTAGCATAGAGTAGGTGGTGGGGGAGAGCAGAGAGGAGTCTATGGAGCCTTCCCCTGCTCTCTAGACAATCATGTAGCAGTGTTACCAACTCACAGTTTTATTTCAAGACTCATAATATTTGGTGGTTTTATTAAAATCCCAACTCCTGGAGTCAAATAATACATGAGAATTTCAGCTTTCTTTTTTTAAAACTAAGTTTCTTCTCTGCAGTCATGAGGACTAAAGAATGAAAATATGCCCCTAATTATACTCTAAAGCAGGCATGGACAAATTTGGGCCCGAGGGCCACATCTGGTTATGGAAATTGTATGGCAGGCCATGAATGCTCATGAAATTGGGGGTTGGGGTGCGGG
This sequence comes from Dermochelys coriacea, assembly GCF_009764565.3. Lineage (NCBI taxonomy): Eukaryota > Metazoa > Chordata > Testudines > Dermochelyidae > Dermochelys > Dermochelys coriacea. Next base: position 149,446,872 of record NC_050068.2, read on the forward strand.
AGGTGGTGAGGGCTCCAGCTGGGAGTGCGGGCTCTGGGGTGGGGCTGGGGATGAGGGGTTGGGGGTGCAGGAGGGTGCTCTGAGCTGGGACCAAGGGGTTTGGAGGGCAGGAGGGGGATCAGGGCTGGGGCAGGAAGTTGGGGTGCAGGAGGTGGTCAGGGATGCAGGCTCCAGGTGGCACTTACCTCAAGCAGCTTCCGGAAGCAGCGGCATGTCTCCCTTCCAGCTCCTATATGCAGCTGCAGCCAGACAGCTCTGCGTGCAGCCCCGTCTGCAGGCACCGCCACCGTAGGTCCCACTGGCCGTGGTTCCCAGCCAATAAGAGCTGTGGGGGCGTCACTTGGGGCAGGGCCAGTGTGCAGAGCCCCCGTCTAACTCTACGCTTAGGAGCCAGAGGGGGGACATGCCGCTGCTTCCAGGAGCCACACGGAACAGGGAAAGTCCTGGACTCCACTCCCAAGTGGGAGCTCAAGACATGGATTTAAATATCTGGAGGGCGGGATGTGGCCCCTGGGCTGTAGTTTGCCCACCCCTGCTCTAAAGGCTCAGAAATCAGAAAGCAAATAGAAAGAATCCCCAATTTTTTAAATCTCATGATTTTTAATGCACTTCTGTGATTGTTTTTAGGCCTGTTTCGTTATATTTATGTGTTTGGGTTGGCAGTACTCTTTTAGGGTCAGGTGCAACTGCGAGAACGGCTCCCTCCCAAAGGGAGTAAGGATAAAATAATAATAGGTTATATTGTATTACATATTTATATTGTGTCTTCACCCACACCACTATGTACTGGCCAGCATAGGTGGCCAGCCACACAGCAGGGAGTGTGGCACAAAGCCTCAGTATGCCAGGGAACTCCAAGAGGCATTCTGTCTCCTGGAGGCAGGCTACCTCTAAGTGTTCCTGAGAGCCACTATGGACTATGGTTAAGTGGCACAATCTACACCCGAATGAGCTAACATAATATGATGTAGTTTATCTCAGGTACAATATTTCTGGTGCACTAGGAATAAAATGTCCTTTTAGAGATTTCATGTAAATAAGGCAGAATTGCTACATCTGCTCCTCTGACTGTAGTAGCACATATCAACAAGCTAATTTTGCATTCAAGGCAGCAGTCAGTCCTATCATACAGTTGCAAAGTGCACAGCTATAAAGTGCCTATCTGAAAATATTGTCCGTTCCTTTTTGTTCACTGTTCAAGTCATTTCAGAAGTGAAACAAGCCAGACAATAAATGAAGACTGACTTTGAAATCCCTATAAATTTAAAATACCTAAAGGACATCCTTAATATTTCATACATCTACCAATTTTCAAGCCGTGAAGATAGCAACATGGAATTTATATGTTATTTCACAAAAGAATAGTTTGAGCCCATAGATCACATAGCTTAGAATTGAAAGAACATACTGTTTTCATTGATAAAATAGCCAGTAACTCACTGTAGGCTGATTTATATTTGAGTGAATTTTAAACAATGTGAGATTACAGATGCAGATATTATGAAAGGGATTGGATAGATAAATAGTTAAGATAGTGTTGGGATATGAATGGTGGCACTGTGATATGGCAGCATGATCAATAAATTTTAGCAATCTGTATGTTTGCCAGAACCCTTTTGCCCTATGGAAAACCACCTTTTTAAGTCTTATATGCTAAGGAAGATCAAGGAAAAAAATGACATTAAAACCATCTATGTAGAACTGTAAAAATCTCTTGGAAAAGGCACTCTACTACATAGTTTTGAGCATCTTGCTGACTTGATAGCTATGATTCAGGGAAAAATAGTCTTGAAGATCTGAGAATTTAATAAGTGAAACCAGTATTAATTATTTAGCATTCACGATAATAAACAAGAGTAATAGCTGATTTTTGTCCATACCTGAATTCTGTCTAGAAATACATTTTTTTCTTAGAAGGAACTGTACTTAGGGCCTGATCCTGTAACTGGCTTCAGCACCTGTGCAAATGGCAAACAGGTATAGAAACCTGCCCACATGGGGATCCATTTGCCTTAGTGGGAAATTTCACATATTGCATGTCAAGCTCTGATCCCTATTCAATGTGCTACTTGTACAACACAATTAGAGGATTTTTTTTCAAAGGGCAAGATAAATTAGTATTGCTACCCCTAAATTAACCCATTTTTTAGTTATATTTAACAGGGCTAAATATGTTTGTCTTGCTCCCTCTCTAACACAGAGAAGCATCCTGTGAATGTGCATTCACCATCTTTACCCTGATAGTGCATTGTTATTTTCATTTAAAATAGAGCAGTCTCCACAGTAAGAATAAAATGTAAATAAATGACAAACAGGGAAGTAGCGACCTAGTGGCATTTGTTACAGAGAGTTGGTGGCAACTGGCAAAGGGTGCACTGTTCCTTACAAGCAATTCCTGCCTCAGAACTGATGAACTCACTATATCTAATCAGGGAGTCAAACAAGTATTGATTTTTGGTTTAGTTTAAGTTTGGGTTCAATTACATTAAGTGTGTTCGGGTTCAATTCTGGATCAAGAATCAAAAAAATAACAGTTGGTTACTAGCTTGAACTGGTTCAAATCAAATGTCAATCTTATTGAAAGTAAATTAAAAAGAGAGAGCTGACACTCAACACTGAAACTAATTTGATTTTTGACCATTTACTTAGTTTTTATCTTTAACTTTACCTGAGTTTTCTTAGTGTTTTTGTGTGGTCAAATACAATTTGTTTTTAAATGAACAATTTGGTTGATTGAACTAAAATACCATTTTCTAATATTTGCTGTATCATATTGGACCACTGAGATGGGAGGATGAGTTTGAGTTTGGGGCATGGTTCCTGACTTAAGTACAGCCACTGGAGGAAAGAGTTTAGGTTTTTTGTAGGAGTGGGTGGGTGAGATTCTGTGGCCTGTGCTGTGCAGGAGGTCGGACTAGATGATCAGAATGGTCCCTTCTGACCTTAGTATCTATGAATCTATGAGTTGCCTAAGGCATTGGAGAGAGGTGGGAGAAGGCCTGTCTAAGGGGAAAGAAGAGTTGGGGAGCCATTACCTTTTTCCTTGGGTTCCTTTGAGTTATTGTTAACTTCTAGGACCAGGAAGCATTCTTCTTTTTTCCCCAGGGGAGTCTCAGATATGTTCTATCTGAGACTCCCCTGGGGCCTCATGTGCAGGCAGCTCCTGAGCTTGCCCTTTCTCTCCTTCTCTTCTCATTATACTGTGGCGGGGTATTTATCCATGGTAGGTAGCACCTGAGGTCTCTACTGAAAGTTTGTAACTTACCAACACTCATGGTGTGATGTGTTTACAGGCCCTATTTAAGGAATAATGTAACTATATTGAAAATTATATCCTTAGGGTCTTGGAGTGAAAGTCACCAGGGAATAATGACGATGGTCCATTCAAGCAGGAGGGAGCTGCCACCCTTCCCTGACTAGCCAATTACGTAATGTATTGCTCAACTGTGTACCTTTGCACCAACCCAGAAAAGTGAATGGATAACCAAAGACAAACCATAATCACCAAAACCACTTTGAGGTTAAAAAAAAAAAGATTATAACAGACAGGGAATCACTGTCTTTGAATAAAGACAAGAGACTGATACAGTGTATCACAGGGTGGAAAAAGATATGCTGGATCCATTCACTGAGTAGACATCTTGTTGAGCAGGGGTGTTTCATGAATGATTGGATCCTGGTTCCTGGGAAGCCAGCCAGGCTGCAACAAATTGGACTTTGTGGGGGAAATCTTCTCTATTAAATAGAATTCGTTTAAGCCCTAAGTTTGTGTTTTATGATTTTATTTGTATTGTAATCATCTGTTTCCATCACTCTCTCTGTTGTTTCTAGTGGAACTTCTATTCTTTCTTAAATCAACCTCCTTACTGCCTTTCACTTTATTACAAGTGCTGTGTGCTATACAGCACCAGTGATTTAAGGTAAAACTGGAGCACACTGTTCCTTTGGTAGCAGAGAATCTGGGATTTCTGAGTAGCCAGCAGCAGGGGCTGGATATCACAGGGGAATGCTTTCAGGGGACTGAGGTGCACCTCTTGTTAACCTGCAAGGCAAAGACAGGGCTGGCATAGCATGGAGCAGAGTGCTTTAGTGGCTGAAAATCTGGTGGTGTCAGGAAGCTGACACCCAATTACTACCAGCAAGACTCCTTCTCACTAGGAGCAGGGGATAACAAGGTGACTCATAGCCTGGGTACCTCGAGAACCATAACAAAATTCCAGTTAGAACAGTACTGACCTGAATAGGTGTCAGCAATTCAAATCCATTTATAACTTGCTCTGTAGCAAGAAGTGATGAGGGAAGGCTATCTGTCTCCTTCTATACAATGTGAAGCTTACAGTGCAGAAAAGTGTGTACATTTTCATATGTTTGCACCTGCTAAAACAGCTAATTAAATTGTTTTGCTTGTTGAGTTTTTGTTTGTTTTTTTGCTTGTTTTGGGAGCAATGCTGACTGAGGAACGCACCTCAAGAAATTGTGTCGCTGCTGCTCCTTGTTTCCCTCTTTGTGAGTACTAATAACTGATAAGGCAAAGGAGATAATGAATCACTGAGAAACAAGTGAGCACACCAGCTTGGACCTTCAACTCCATATGCTCTGTCATGCACTCTCTCTGATCTCAGAAAATAAAAGCTGAGTTTATCTGGCAAAAGTTATTAGTTTGTTCCTGACAACATTTTCCCAAAGAAAAAGACAAATTCTCATCTCTCTTTTCCCCCACCCCTCCAAAAAATGGCATGGAAGCAAATGCTAAAATGGTAAATTTGTACAATTATTTATTTATATAGTTTTAGTGCCAACATTAATGAATCGGGGGGGGGGGGAGGGGAGGAGAGACAGATTGCATAGAACGAATCCTAAAAAGTAATAACCAACTCAAATGGAAACAGCCTGATCAATTCAGAATTTTGGAAAATGCCCCATGAAGTTTCCCAAAGAGTTAGAGCCATCAATCATTTTCCTCAAAAGACAATACCACAGTAGTTGGGTCAAGTTGTTCTTCCCACAATTACAGCATATCCACTATGAGGTGAGCAGCATTTCTGAAATGTTCGATGCAGAAATATATGAGAAAGTGGGGAAACTGCTGGTGTTTATAACTGTGCTTCTATAAATGATTATCTCTATCCTATAACGTGGGCAGATTCTTATGCCTGTCAGAGGATGACTGGCCTCTTTACAAGGGACTAGGGACCAATGCCCTTGGACTGACTGACTGTTGCCAAGTTGGGATTAGGGAAGTCACCTGGGTCTTATAAAGGGGGAATGCTTTAATATCTAGGCTGTGTGGACTTTTTAAGGGGAATGAGTTAAGGGGAAACTGAGGCAGGACTCAGCAGAGTCACACTTGGCCAAAAGGAGACACTTCAGGGCAAGGACGTTCTTTGTTATAACCCTAATGACTTTTCTGGAACTCTGCATAGGTTCTGGTCTTCTGGATCTGACTGCAGGATCAGGTCCATCATATGGGCTGAAAGGGCCATTCCTTTGGTAAGTAATAATGATGTGTACCGCTGGAATCAGAGGTGATCACTCTGATGAAACTATGGAGATGTGAAGGGAGAATTGATACATTTTCTTTGTCTGTGCGATATAATGCAACAATTTTAGGAAAAAAGATAGAAATAAACCTGTGTAAAATGTTCTTAATTAAATCCCATACCTTATGAAAACTGATTTCAGGGTGGTCCCCTCCTCCTCCACAAACCAAACTTAAAACTCGGAACACATTTCGCTAAATATGTATTAGGGTTCACGAACCTTTCAAGCAAGTCTGGATCATTTTAAGCTTTAGCATCAAAAAGAAGTAAAAAGTATGGTTTTGCAGAGCTCTGTTACAACCAGGCTGACTATGATACTAAGCAGTGATATCCTGCGTACCCCACGGGTTTTTATATTATAAGACTTGGATAAAATGTGATCCATTAAAGGTATTACAGAAACTGTTTTTGGTAAGAGCATCTGTGTTAGCAAGGTGCAGTATACTGAAAAGTAGATCTTCCATATCAGGTTTAAATAATACTGGCTGATATAGTCAACTGAGTGCATTTACAAATGTGTGGAAGATATAGCATTATCTCAAAGAAATGTTGGAGATGTTGACTTTTTAATGGTGACCTCTACTTAGGCATGCATATATACCAACACACACATTTATATGTGGCTCACACACTATCTCACAATACATAGAGTGAATTTCAACAGTAAGTGCTAGTAAAAATTGAAAATTTGGTTGTGTTAATTAAATTCTCTGAACATTTAACACATGTTAGAAAGGAGAATCCTTGCACAAAGCTTCACTCGAGTTAGCACTCAGCGAATTACTGACTCGGAACTTAGGATCTCTTCTGTCAGTTCACCTCTTTAAATGCATATAGTGTATGGCACTAGCACAGAATGGAACAATAGCTGAAGCTCTCAGGAACCTGAGATGCTAATTATGCTACTACACATCTTTGGTTCTCTTGCACTTTCCTCTGAATTACACATTGGCTGGAGCTATAGAGCACTCCTTCTTTTTTTTCTGGCTTTGCCTTTTTAAATAGAGATAGTCTATTGGTCAAGCAGTGCTAGGATTTGAACATTATTTACTGATATAAGCATCTTAATTTGTTCATACTTACAGCTGTAACCTTGTATAAGCAGATGAGGCATAAAAGATGCAACAGTAAAAAAAAAACAGCAGTACACGTCACAGGTCATTTTCTGCTCTTATTTACACCCATGTAAAAATAGTGTATTCAAACATATTTTTTAGCTCAAGAAAGAAAACATACTGCAGTACCCTATAAAATCCTTGACATCAATCTCTATTTGCACCAAATCAAATACAATATTGTTTTCAAGTATTTATTTTGTGGAGACTTCTCTCATTGTAATGTATTACTGCAGTCTACTTTAATATAGTGTCAGAGGGCATCTATTGCTATTCCATTTTTCTAGTAGCACAGAATATAACTCAGTACATCTTTGATGGGCTTTCTTGCATTTTCTCATCAAGTTTAACAATGTGTTACAGTTATTTATGTAACAACTGTAGATGAAATTATTTTTCATTTATAGCAAACTTTACTAATTCACTTAATACACGTTCAATTTTATCTACTCCTGTCTTTATGATAATTTTCTCCCCGCCATCATTAGCTAAATGAGGTTGTTTCTCACAATTATTAATACAAAAAATCTAAATGAATTGGATAGATTATTTCTAATGAAAATGAGACATAGCACTGGTCAACATTTTCCAAAAATGACCAGTCAATTTTGGCTGCTCAATTTGAGATACTTTAGGGGCCTGATTTTCAGAGGGTGAATATTTAGATCTTCTGAAGAATCACAAGCGATTAAAGTGTTTCAAGCTGGGCACCTAAAAACTGAGACAATGGGGAAAAAAATCACCAGTCACTTTTGAAAATCTTGGTCAAGTATTGTAAAATCATCTACAGATTGAGGACCCAGAAGTGCTAAATACATAGAAAACAGAGAAAAAATCCCATAACACATAAAAAATGAAAATTCCAGAAACCGGCTGTATATTACCAGTTCCAAGGTGCATGCAGAATGCACACTGTGACATTGCACTCTATATGTTTATGAAAATATGCTTATAAGTGTAAATATAACATAACTGGAATATGCTTTATGCTAGATATGCCATGTAACATATCTTTGCAAAGGTTATGATCTACTGAATATATTCAGCCTATTTTTATGCATGTATCATTTTTATATATGAAGTTATGAGCGTTGGCTCTATGATTGTATTTGAAGTGTTTGTTGTAGGAACCACATAAGGAAGCTTTGGCCAACATATTATGAAGGAACTATTCAAGTAATTGGGAGTACTTAACTAACAATGAACTTTGGGAGACACCAATCCATGACTGAGCTAACATGTAAACAGTGGCATGGGCCTGCAAAAAGCTGAATCATTCATGGGCATATGACTTGCCCAGGTGGCTACAAACTCCATCTTGTTGCTTTGATTTTACACAGAAGAACAAAGGGGCTTCCACCCATGAGAGAGAGAATATAAAAGTCCCTGGAAGCCTCTCCATTTTGTCTTCATCTGGCTCAAGAGATGGCCTCTCCACCCCAAAGATGCCTGAAAGAAATTGAGACAAAGGACTAGCTACAGGGGTGTGAGTGATTGCTGGACCCAGGCCATAAACTACAACGTTGGTCTAAAAAGGATTGTACCAGAGATAATGTCTAGGGTGAGAAGTTAGTATTTGTAACTAGATCCTTAGAGTATAAAGTTAGCCTTGCACGTTTTGTTTTATTTTGCTTGGTAACTTACTTTGTTCTGTTTGTTATTACTTGAAACCACTTAAATCCTACTTTTTATACTTAATAAAATCACTTTTGTTTATTAATTAACCCAGAGTAAGTAATTAATACCTCAGGGAGCAAAAAGCTGTGCATATCTCTCTATCAGTGTTATAGAGGGCGGACAATTTATGAGTTTACCCTGTATCAGCTTTATACAGAGTAAAACGGATTTATTTGTGGTTTGGATCCAGTTGGGAGCTCGGCATCTGGGTGATGGAGACAGGATCACTTTTTAAGCTGTTTTCAGTTAAGTCTGCAGCTTTGGGGGTGTGGTTCAGACCCTGGGTCTGGGTCGCAGCAGGCTTGCGTGTCTGGCTCAACAAGGCAGGATTCTGAAGGCCCAAACTGGCAGAGAAAATGGGTTCAGAGGTAGTCTCAGCACATCAGGTGACAGCTCCAAGGGGGTCTTTGTGATTGAACCCATCACACACACACAATGCAAGTTCTATGTGGACAACAGCAGTTCTGAACATACAACACAACCACATCTACTGAAACAGTTTCAGGAGCTGACCATCCATCCTCTTTCTGGATCAACTTTCTATGTTTTAGAGGCACTGAAACTGCTGCAGAATCCCTGAAACCTGTCTTTATATATAGGTAGCTAGGTATAGATTTATATTTGCAGTAGAACATTATAAGATTCATTCTGTATGGATGGTTTAATGCTGCAAGATGGTCTTATTCCCTGGGAACAAGTTAATCTTCTTTGGGAGGTCACTGGTGGGGCTCTTACACACAACATGATAGAGGTGGGAAGAGCCCCTTTAACGATTTCTTCCTTTGTCAGACAAAACTACACATCCTATATGGAATTAGGTTAGCATGGATATATCATATACATATGCATATTCCACAGATTCCTCAGCACACAAGTGTAAGATAATTATTTTTAAATGTTAAAGTTGGGGATTCAATACCTTCAAGGGCTTTTACCTTCCATTTCAGTAAACTAGAAGTACAGCTGTAACTACCCACCAATTTCAATAGTTTTATTTGTGCTTGTAATGGAATGGGCATAGCATATGTCCCAGGGTTTAATTCTGAGTATATATGGATTTTGCATTTGAGAGTCACCATAACAGACACACACTTGCCAGTGCACATTAGTATTGCCATTCTGCAATACCATGTTATTCTATTCCTGAGTCCTTCCTGTTTGGACATTACTAATTTTGTGATAATATGTATTCAACAAGAACTAGACTGAGACCAAAAAAACCTCATTTCATCTGGAAATGAACATGTACAAAAGCAGACTTTCATTTTTACGTCAAGCAATAAAAATTCAGTTCACAATGAGAATGATCCCACCACTTCATCAGTACTTTGTTTCTGAATCACTACTTATTTAGTATTCAATTCTGTGTCCCATAGAGCTTGTATGTTCATATTATTATGTTATTTATATCAGAATGAGGAGATCACATTGATAGACAAAGTTATTTTATATAAATTATTGCACAACAACAGGTTTTGTATCTGGGGTGAGTGGTTGTTTATACTTCCTGAGCTTGAGTCTCACCTTACTTAAATTGCTTTTTATACGAATGTAACTGCTTTAACTTGAGTGGAGTTATACAAGTGTAAGAAAAGGGAGAATCAGACCTTGCGTTTTTCATGTTGAATCTTTGCCCCATATTTGTGCATTGACTGGCTGAGCAGTGTGATCACAACAATACCTTGATTCCATTTCAGAAGACACTCAGCACTTATGGGGCCAGATCCACAGCTGGTATGAACTGGCCCGGCTCCATTGACTTCTATAGAGCTACACCTGTTTATGACAGCTACGGATTTGGGCCTCCATGTTTTGTTCACATAATGGATGGAGAGGACAATCTTCCCTAAGCCATCCAAAGAATATACTGTGAAAGAAAACAATCCCGTCACTACTGCATGAGACTTCATGAATTTTGACATTACTTCATTCCTAGAAGTCCTTTTAAAAAAAAGTAAAAAAAAAAAACTCAATTTCCACCACCACCACAACTATCAGCAACTTTCTTTAGCTTCATTCACTTCGTTAATGAACTAATACAAAGTTTACCTATTGGCTTTGGCCTCAGTACTATTTTAAGAGTTCTAACAGAGCTGTTGTGAACCACTGTTGTAGACCAGAAAAATACACTGGGTAAGGCAAGTCCTTGTACATGCCATATACATTATTTAAATGATCACATCAGTGTTAGATATAGTATTATGATGGCTTTCACCACATTTGAAATATGCTTGATGATATGGGAGAATGAATGGCATTCAGTGAGCAGGTTGGAAGCTGCCAAGCCTAACACTCACTTGCATGCTTGAATTTTAAAAGTTTCCACAACGTAGCCAAGGAGATAAGTTGCAATATGATCATTCAGGCAAGTTACATACATTGATTAGGGATTATCATCCTTTTTGCTCCATGTCTATTCTTTCTTCCTGAAGCTTTACTTCAGCCCAAGATGTAATAGACGGGAGATAGGGTGCAAAATTTTGCAGACCTTAAATGAGAGAGGTCCAGAAGCAGAGATTCAATTATTGCAACGGATGGTGAATGTGGCTCAAAAATTTGTTAGAACAAAAATGGAGCAGCTGTTACATACAGAAGTCGTGAGTGTAATGAGACTACCTGTTGTTCCCTTAGCAGTTAATGACTAATTTTTTCACTATTCAAAATTCAGGACACATTCTGCAAAGTTTACAATATAGTATCACATCACTTGGTTCAAGCTCTAATTTAAATTACCAACAATTTTTATGCAAAATAATTCAGAAATAATTTAATGACCTCATTATCATCAATAAACAATTACTCTGCAGATTTTCAGACAAGCCATGTCTTCATTAAATAAAAAAGATAGTTTTTTTAAAAAGTGATGGGCATCTGCATTAACCCTCAATTCAACAGGAGTTGTATGCAATGAGTGGGTCCCACAATATACAATGCAAAAAAAAAAAAAAAAACCCTGATAAGCAATTAAAAGCCTGTATGTATTTTGGAGCTGCTATATGAGGCTGAAAACTTAGTCAGGTACACAAAAAGAAATGTAATTAAAATTGTTCTAGAAATATAAATGCCAAAACTGCATGAAGCATACATGGTCCACTCTTCCACGATGGACTATATTCCTCTGTGTGTGTTTATAAGTCTGCTACAGCAAACATATTGGAGTCTGGTTTACAAGATATACAGCAATTAATTCTGGAGTAAAACTTTTTAGTGATAATCAAGATGGCCCATGTAGACAATTGACAAGAATCTATTTCCCCAGGTTAAGTATCCTCACACCTTCTTGTCAACTGTTTACATGGGCCACCTTGCCTATCACTACAAAAGTTTTTTTTCTCCTGCTGATAATAGCTCATCTTAATTAATTAACCTCTTTCTCTACCTTTTCATGTTCTTTGTGTGTGTATCTCTATCTGCTTACTATATATATATGTGTGTGTGTGCGCGCGCACGCGTGGGCACACACACACACACACACAGTAAGAAGATATATATATCTTCTTACTATATGTTCCATTCTATGTATCCAACGAAGTGGGCTGTAGCCCACAAAAGCTTATGTGCTAATAAATTTGTTAGTCTCTAAGGCGCCACAAGTACTCCTGTTCTTTTTATCCTCTATCAAGCATCACTTCCAGTGATTACTCAAATGTGGAAACTTAAAACTTGTTTTATAGGAGCATTCATATGAGCAAACTTGGTTGCTTGAATATTCTTAGAAAGTAAAACACACACAAAAAAGGTTTTACTATGGCTGAAGTAATTTCATGTAAAAATATTCAATAAAATGAGTCCTGGGGGGAAAAAATTGGGTATTTACCCATTCTAGTTCTATCCTTGGAACAAGGCTGGCTTCATTTTCTAAGCCAGATCATTTTAAATGAAGTTAGGACCAAACCAGTTTTAAACAGTGATGTCATTTACCATACACTATAGACTAGATCTAAGAGAACAGCAGTGCCAGTTAGTGTATTCAGCTGGGGCTTTCATACTACACTCACTAGGAGCAAAAAATATATTCCTGCAGCAGCCGGTTATCCTTGGAAGCCTCCAGCTTGAGTACTGACTAGACTCCACTCATTTACAAAAAATGATATGCTGACAGACCAGGAGAGCATTTGACAGAAATGAGATATAGAAAGCCTTAAAGCCAGCATGCTACATTTAAACTACCATTCCCACGTGACCTGCTTTTTAGTTGGCAATCTCAGAAAAAATAGATTCTGATGAACATCATTAAAGACCTGCTGTTCCTTTCTTCTCCAGCTCCATTGACTATTAAAACACCTGTTAGAGTAAACAGTTAAGAATTAGCAGCAGATACAAAGTACACCCAATCAACTGTAGACCTGAAGAAGAGTCAGAGATTGATTTAAGCTTGGATGAGAGGCTGAAAAAAGGTCTGATTAAACCAGTGAAAGTTTTATGGGGCAGGAATATTATAAGCAGGGTATGTCTGCAGACATTATTATGACTCTCTTACAATTTACGGCTACTAGTCTCAGAAATTAAGCCTTCTACATTAGTTACCAATAAAGAATCAACATCTGTCAACAGTTACTACAAAACTGTCTCTGGAAATACCATACTATATTCTCTATATTTAGGAGATCTGAATAAAAGAAAAAAATGAACTAACAGTTGTGCAAGCTAGACAGATGACATTTAAATATTTCCTTTTGCTGTTCATTACACCTAATTGACAACAATGAACACAAAAAATACAGTGCCTTTTATATCTTGAATAAATATTTAATTTAGTTCTCAGGAAATTATACAATGGGAGCAAACAATTTGCCAACATTAGGTATAATCTTTCATTCTCTATAATCTCTTATTAACACTCCAGCTTTAAAATAAATCAAAGCAACATCTGCATTGAAATAGTTTAAAATCCCAAAGTAGCTTCTCAGCAAGGTAATAAGAAAATATATTTTTTATAAAAATGTGGCATTATACATCAATAAATGTCCCTTTTAATGGGTTTCAGGCCATTATGTCTCTGTGTAATAATGATATTGAGATCTCAGTATATTCTGATGTGGAAAGGCTTTCTTTTGTTTACACCTTGAAAATATTATCTCAACTGTGACTGTCGTACTATAGATTACAAAGTAAAAAGCCCATTACTCACCACATCTTCTTATTGTATTTCTTGAGAAACAGTGATAACATGATTGCTGGTTTAGGTCTTAAAATGTGTCTTCATTTCTATCATTACAGATGACTATTCAAAAAATGAGAGCACCACTTAGTAGGTAAAACTGCCTTGTTAGTGGTATTAACCTGTCATCCTGCTTAGCTCAGTGTCTCATTTTCTGTTAACATCTAGCTCTCAGCTTCCTAGATCATACAGAACTGTCATTTTACAATGGGGCAAGGATTTCACCCAGTGTTTTCCAACACGTTTACTCATTAAGCTCACATGATAGCAAGAGTGCTTTTAATTTTAAAGTAGTAAGAGAAACTCAGCTTTACAGTAAACAGAAAGCCATTTGACCCAGAAGGTCAGACTGTACTCTGGTCCTGTAACTGTTCAGGAGAGTAAAGGAAAGTGAGACTTCCCACACCTTCACAGCTGCACAGAATGTACTCCAACTGGGGTTGGGTAGGGGTTGTTTTATGCCTGTTACTGACATTAGGGTCACCAACATTCTAGCGCACAAAATCAGACATCCCTGCCCCGCCCCTGCTCCAAGGCCTTGCCCCCACTCACTCCGTGCCCTGTTGCTCACTCTCCCCCACCCTCACTCACTTTCACTGGTCTGGGGCAAGAGCTTGGGGTGCAGAAGAGGATTAGGGCTCCAGCTGGGAATACAGGCTCCCAGGTGGGGCCAGAAATGAGAGGTTCTGGGTGAAGAAGGGGTTCCGGGCTGGGGCAGGGGATTGGGGTCTGGGCTCGGGGAAGGAGTTTGGGTGCAGGAGGGGGCTTTGGGCTGGGGTAGGGGGTTGGAGAGGTGAGGGGTCCGACTGGGGGTGTGGGCTCTGGGGTGGAGCCAGGGATGCGGGATTTGGGATGCAGGAGGGAGGTGCGGGTGGGGGCTTTGGGCTGTGGATGAGGGGTTTGGAGTGCAGGATGGGGCTCAAGGCTGGGGCATGAGGTTGGGGTGCAGGCTCCGGGAGTTTTGGCGTGGGAGGGGGCTCCGACAGCGCTCGGGGCATGGGAAGCTCACAGAGCATCCCTACCTGTCCCTGTGGCTAGAAGCCGGACATGCCAGCCGTTTCCAGGAGCCACTTGGAGCCAGGGAAGCCAGGGAGCCAGCCTTAGCCCTGCTACGCTGCTGACTGGACTTTTAGTGGCCCGGTGAGCCATGCTAACTGGAGCCATCATGGTCCCTTTTGGACTAAGCGTTCTGGTAAAAAAACAGATGCCTGGCAACCCTAACTGACATTTTCCAAAGCAGTAGGTGGAGCTATGGATCTATAGCTATATAATCCAGCCAGTTAAACTAGCTAAACCGGAGGTGGGAGGGAATAGGCAGCTGCCCAAAAAGTGCTGAAGTATCTATTCCCTCCATGCTAAAGCAAAAGGGGAGCAGGGAAGTCACAATTTCTTCCAGAAGCTTCTCCTGAGGTGGCACAACTTCACTCACCCCTTGCACAAGGCTGAACCTAAGGCTCAGTCTAGCACAGATTTAGGTCTATCACAAGAAATCAGCAGTTAAAGAGAAAATTGTGTGCATGTGAAAACGACATATGGCAATGCAAACTCATAACATACAAATACACATAAATACACATATTGTAAGGGATTGCCTTACAGGCTATGGATACAACTGCCACACCCAGAGAGTCATTACAGGTATTTGCAGGTTAAGAACTCAGCTGAAGTTACTTTGTGATGCACAGACTGGAGCAGATCTAGGCTGTTTGTCAAGCAGAGGGCAAATCAAATGTGATAGGACCAGTGATCCTATTGGGATCCAGGAAGTGATAGGACCAGTGATAGGAGGCAGTCTTGTATTTGACTATGGTCTGTGTAGGCTCCCTGGACAGAAACAGAGGCAAGAGAGCTGCTTCAGAAATGCCTAATTCAAAGTTTCTTCCAGAGGGAGTTGCCTATGTGCCCTTTGTTCCAAATGTGAAACTGATCTTCAAGGCCCTGAAAATCTGCTACTGATGGCAAAAGGGCAACAATATACACCAGTGAGATTAGAAAATGAACTAGCTAAGAAAGTAAATATAGTACACAGGTGGACATGACATAGATTTCTTTACTCCTTCCCATAAACATTCATCAAGCAATCATGATGAACCCTCTATTGCCCTTTAAAAGCCATTCTGGAAGTTTTTGTTCTCAAGTTCTGCCCTCATTTACACTTGTGTGACCTTAATGAAGTCCAATACTTATTAAAACCGGAAGTATTTACAGGACTAATTAACAATCAGTAATTTATTTAAGCAAAGCCTGTGATGTTGAGTCCCTCTTCTCTTTCTCCACACACCGCAACCCGCTCCCATGACCTTTGGAATACAAATTAGAAATACACCAAAATCTGATGGGCTCTGAGACTAGCATGCAGATTTACTGAAACATGAAATGCATGAGAGATTAGTTAACATAAAAATGACTGCATCAAAAGGAAGTTTACTCAGAGAGATACTCTAGCTGCAGTTGAGAGGAAGACTTACGACCAACATTGACTGGGAAGCTCACTCACTGTATAGGATCTATATAGAGCTCCTACAAAAAACATCTTCCAAAGGTTGGTATTTGGGAGGAGACATTTAATTTATTAAGGGGAATAAATGGTAGTATTTAGTACAATACTATGGCATTTCAGTATTCATTATCAGACTGTTTCTGGCTGAATTGACTACAAGGATTTTTTAAAAGTATTAATTGGTAAAGGAAATGTTGAACAGAGACAAACATTAATCCACTCGTTTTCATCAATGTGCACAGAGGATCAGATGTTGAATTACTGATTGACTTCTTACTCAGGTAAAAAACTCTCATTGATTTCAATGGAAGTTTGCCAGAGTAAAAATCTTGGATGGGCAGGATACATGTTTAGGATGCTCTCCACCTATTTGCACAACACATACAAAAGCTAAAATGAAGAACTATAAATTATAATTAAGATTTTCAAAAGTGACTAGAGATTTTGGATACCTACATTTGCATGTGCCCAATTTAATTCTATTTAACTTTTAAGAGGCCTAATTTTCCAGGTTTAGGAGCTCAGCACCTTCTAAAAATGTTGTCTGAAATTAGGACCTCAAAAACTGGGGCAACCAACATTGCTAGTCACTTTTGAAAATCTAAAGGCATTTCCAAATTCATTGTTACACACACAAAATTTTACTTAATACTGACTAAAAAATAGTAAATCACTACAGCAATGCAGTTACATGAGATGGATGCTTCCTATGAGACACTGACCACCTTACTACATAAAGACCTAAATAACTATAAGTCATGTTAGAAATACAGGTTTAAATTGTTTTAACACATGAAACTTTGTAATATGCACAGTACAAACAGAACAGAATTGAAATGGATATACCTTTTACAAATTAAGAGTTTTATTTTAGGCAAAAACAAACTCTACAACATGGATTTTTGGAGGGTACATTTCATATTCCAGAAAAACAACTCAGAAAAAACAGTTGATATTTTACAGAAAAAAAGTCTAAATAGTGTATTACTATCAGCTGGTTAAAATTTTCCAATTTTGACCCAAAACAGAGAGTTTTTATGAAAAGCGTGTCTTTTTGCTACCAGATCTGTTTATCTATTTTAGCTCATATTCGTCCTTACTCCTACTCATTTTTGTATCAGAAAATCAATACAGCTTTTGTCTTAAAATCTATATTCCACTTCCTAGCATCCATTCAAGGCCCAGTGTGCCATTTAAGTCTTATGAGAGGATGAACTGGTTCAGAACGTTTCTTTGAAGGCTCCTTGTAGTGGCATGAATTTCACCCTGTATGAGTGTAATGTAGATTGGAAAAGCTGTCATGTTTTATTTCCATTATAATAATTTCAATGATCCTGATACTACTGTACACTATATTTTACATTTTAATGGGTATTTCTATATTTATTTCAATGAAGATTTTAAATTTAAGTCTAAAGAGTAGAATCCACTCAACTATGCTTCTCAAAAAATTGACTGAGCCACTGAAAACAGATTTTAATCCAAGAGTCTTGCATGTCCTTTCAAATTTCATTTAAAGACTTTTTATAACTCTTACCTAACAGAGATATAGCAATAGCAAAGCTATAATCCTGCTGAAAACATAAACATGACACCAGAAGGCAAACTGATTACATTGTATGAGATCCACACTCCCATCTAAATGTATTTCAACAGCAAAGCTCAGTTAGACAAGTCCTGAGCCTGTTTTCCCTGTAATTTCTCAGCAGGAATCTACATAAGCAATACTCTGATGATCATACTTCTGCCGGATTACCTGCTATAGGGAGCGCCTTTCTTTGCATCCAGACAAAACAAAATAAATTATCACATTCTCAGAAAAGCAATTCCAAAGGGCTGAAATGTGAACTATGTCTTTGTGGGAACGTGTGTGTTCCTAACCTCTTCATAAATATAAATCGAGTTGTGTTGCGTGTGGGTTTGTTTTGTTTTGTTTTTTAACTTCACAAACAAAAGGATAACAAGCTTCCAGCTATTTTAGCAACATTTCTACTTTTGCTTTCCTTTATTCACACATTCTTCCTCCATTAGCATCCTCTACCCCGAGCCTCTGTGGTTTATTTTCCTGAAATAACTTAAAGACCACACTGAGAGGACACCTTGTATAGTGGATAGAGCCTGGGATTTTGAACTAAGGAACTCCCAAATTCTAACCTCAATGCCAACAAGAAACTGTTGTCCAGCCTGGAGCAAGTCACTCATGGCCAGATTTTAAAAGTATCGAGGCATTACTCCACTCTCTTCTGCAATGCCTAACTGATTTAGGAGCCTAAGTCTCAGCTTCAAACATGATTTAAATTCCTAAGTACCTCAATCAGTTTTGAAAATGAAAATTGGGGCTTAAGTGATTCCTTGCAGCTCCTATCGATTGATTGCACAGGCAATTGCAACTGCTCCACGCGTCCGCAATTAGGACCTCAACCTTTCTGTCTCTGTTTCCCTAATCAATAAAATGGGCCTGATTAAATAGGATTAGTATAATAATTTGAGATGGGCTACTTCAAGGTGGCCTTACAACTCCCAAAACAGATTGAGCCTGAACTCCATCAACTTAGCTTATATATAACAATACTTTTTTACATATTCATCCTAAAGCTGCTGTAATCATTCAAATTTATACAATGCGAAAATGTAAAACATAATGAGTCAGATTGTGCCTAGCTGTTACACAGGTGAATGTGACTGACCTCCTCCCACCAGTCACCATAACTGTGCACAAGATACTCCTTCCCACTCCTTCAGCACACAGAAAGGGATAGCGAAGTGCCAAACTTTACAGATGACCGGTCACTCATGAAGGGGTAA
The DNA here is from genome assembly GCF_009764565.3 of Dermochelys coriacea. NCBI lineage: Eukaryota > Metazoa > Chordata > Testudines > Dermochelyidae > Dermochelys > Dermochelys coriacea. The sequence continues at coordinate 149,465,670 of NC_050068.2, forward strand.
CAGTAGGAGCTCAATACACTCCTGGCAGCACAGGGAGTGCCTCCTTGAGAAAGCATGCCTTCCAAGGCTTCCCTGGAGTAACACAGTTCTGCTCTACCCTCTTCTTCTCCCTTCCCCCTCCCCGTTGATAACTCTGTCTTAGAGAGACACAATTAAACCCTAGATAAATGCCTATTATTGTATTTTATTGGCTATTTTGCAACAATGTTCTGTTTAGACATAGAGAGAGAGAGAGAGACTTTTAAAACCCTCATCTGGAAAAAAAAACTTAGCAAAAACATAAAATGAATATTCCAGACAACTCATCTTAACATAACTACTATAAATCCATGTTATAACAATTTAGGCCATATGTTTCTGTGGTCTGGGCACTGCAAAGTGAGGGAAAGTTTAGCAGTTTAGTACAAATCAAGTCTTAAGAGCTTGAAGCCTAGCCAAAACGTCCTACTTGGTATATCCTTCCATTCCATTCCAAACTGCAACTGAAAAATGATGTTATGTAGATGATCTGCATAAATGAGGCTGTGGTGTATGGAATTGTGGAATTAAGGAACATGTGTGTTACGTATGGATATGACACCTTGGAAAGAAAGTCTAAATTGTTACTAAAATTGTTCGTGAGCTGTAGCTCACGAAAGCTTATGCTCTAATAAATTTGTTAGTCTCTAAGGTGCCACGGGTACTCCTTTTCTTTTTGCGAATATAGACTAACACGGCTGCTACTCTGAAACCTAAATTGTTACTAGAAATACATTACAGATTACTTGTTCCCTAAAGCCATATGGTACAACTTGCATTTGTATACAAAAGGCAAAAAAGTATATTGGAAAAGTGTGCAGAAAAAGTTAACATAGCATTCCATAAGGATATTCAAAAAAACACTTAGTATTAACTCAGAGCCTGTATGCAATATAGAGAAAATGGCACATGAAAAAACGGACAATGAAATTACATGCTATGGAAGCCAACACAGCAGCCTCTTCAGATCTACTTCATGGTCACTGAAACAACAGGTTGAATATCAGAAAAGGATATACATCATACGATTAATGTTATTTTTGATAAATAATTAAATTGAAAAAAAAGTGGTAGCTAAAATTAGTGCTGGTCACACCGTCCAAAACATTATTAACTGATTTAACTATTTGATGAACGTAGCAAAGATCAATCCCTTTCCCCTACCCTATGTCAGTCTTGTCTATTGCACTTTGGGGCAAAGACTAACTATGACTACATTTGTACAGTACCTAGCACGATGGAGCCCCATTCTTGGTTTGTCCTTAGGCACTACTGTAAAAAACATGATCAGTAATACTAATAATCCAAATTATAACCTTAGATTTGAAAACTTTTGTCAAATTTAAACCTGGACCTGAATTTTGCTCCTGAAGCCATCTCTCGTGAATACAATAAAAAAAGAATGACTATGGTATAAGAAATGTGTCTGCACAATTCTGAGTTTTTTATGAAGGAGCTACAGATATATTTGTTCCATTTATAAGGGTGCCCTGAAATGATACTGCAGACTCTGTAGAGAAAAAACATTTTTTTCCTCTCAAATTGGCTTATGACTTTGAAAAGCTCAGAGGTTTCATCTGTCAAAGAAACATTTTTTTTAAAATGTACAAATTAAAATCCAAAGGTGTCAGTAGAAGCTATTTTAAAACAAGAAAATTGAAGAAATCAAAGGAAGCATCAGCTATTGCAGAATGTCATTATTTTGAGAAATTTCAGCTAAATTAGTTTTAATACAGTTTACAGAAATTAAAATACACTTAGTTTCTTTAATGTCACTGTGCTGATCTGGAACACTTTGTTTTCTTGTTGGGTTTTTTTTTGCCTTCCTTGCTCTGATCTCAGTACTAATGCTTTATTTTTCTATTTCAAAGCATTATTTCTCTTTTTATCCTACCTCTTTCAGACAAAAATAAATCTCCAGATACATATGCAACCTTCTTTCAAAGGTGGGTTGTTGTTGTTGTTGTTTTTTAAGTCATCTGTGTACATTACAAGTGTTCAAATATATAGCTACCTGTCTCTTAAGGAAATTATAATAATAAAAATTATAGACAGAATTTTATTGAGCCAGTTAACTGGATGCCAAGGCAGTATAGTGAATGAGGTGGACTTTAGCCTCAGTACACTCAACATCAAGTCCACTCTACTTCGCAGGAACTAATATTTTTGAAAGCACTAGTAAGGTTTTACATTCCATAGACATTAAATAATTCGAAGTGAAGATTATGAAGTCAGAACTGTTTCCAGAGTAAGAGGATATGGTCAAGGGAAGAGAAGTGAGGACTAGAGATGGGTATGGAAATTTAGATCAGATGTTTATCTGATCATAAGCAGGCCTTTCCTTTTCTAAGCCTTCTACTACTTCTGCTAATTCTTCCAGCTAATAGTTCTTTTTTGGGCCTTTAGTAAACATTTATTTCCAGCTAAACCGAATGACTTGTAAATCAAAATTTGAAGAATGAAATCTTAACAGTTAACTGGAAAAAGGTTCTGCTTGTGAGATGCACTGAGATCCAGTGGACAGGGCACTGAATGGCACTTGGGTTCAATTCCTGGTTGTGCGGATAACCTGCCGGATGACCTTGGACAAACCATTTAATCTCTCTGTACCTCTGTTTCCCCTCCCATTTGTTGTCTATTTGACTGTAAACTGTTTGTGGTATGGACTATCTTACTATGAATTCAGTAAACACCATAAATTTAGAAAGCACCTAGCATAATTGGTCCCTAATCTCTGCTGGGCCCTTTGGTGCTCCTGTAATAATAACGTCAGTCCTTATTTTATGTGAACAAGCTACTCTTTTCTTAATCCTCATCTGGAATTCCTTAGATGATGTGGTGCCTGTGTGGTTGTCTGCTCTTCATTTGTTACAGACAGAAGGGAATGGAAAAGAGCACTGATCATTGATGGTAGAGTACAAACAATAGTGTAGGAGAAGCATGGCAGCACACCCAAACTGTAGAAGTAGGAAACAATAGGGATGGAGGAATGGGAAAATACAAGGGTATAAAAAGAAAGGAAATGTAGAGGTGGGCAAAAAGGGAGCAAGGAAAACATCTGCTCACAACAGGAGAAAGACATGCATGCTTTCAATGTGTACAAGGTGGTAATTAATATGACATATGAATCTATAAAACAGCTATTGAGGCCAAAATTTTGTAATTTCCGTTGTCCAACTTCAGAATGTCAAAGTAGCCTAATTTTTGGAGGGCAGATTAGCTTTTTCTAGAAATAAACCGCTATTAAAGTCATTTGGAATGGAAGAGCTCAAAACTGAGGCACTCAAAAATCACTCAGTAGTCACTTTCAAAAACCTTGACCTCAGTGCTCAGAGTTCTATAAAATAGAGGAAGATTATGTTTGTTCCAAATAGTCACACTATAATCTGTACACAATACAATGAAGTTACACAATGAACTGGAAAAAGGCTTAGTGTCAAAGATGTGCCACAATATTTTATATATATAAAATAAACAATGCTATGGAAAGTGATGGATTCACACTGAAAAGCTTCACTGTGTTTCAACATCATTCCGGGGTTATTCAATTTGTATTGGTTGCAATTGACAAGTGAAAGCTATGCAAGTTATTTCACAAATACATGGATACTTTTTGTCCAACTAACTGCTGTCTCCCAAATCATAACTGAACAAAAAGCATGGAAAAACCTGTTTGTGATTAAAAACCTGTAGAAAAAAGTGGATGTCTACCTTTACGTGTATATTGCACCAAAAACAAAACAATGGGACCTCAATCCTGATCTGGGCACCTCTGGATACTATGGTGATCTACATATTAGATAATTTTGGGTGCTTATCAATTCATTTATATTTTGAAAGATATGGATGAGGAAATAATTGATATCAGAGAAGGATTAAGAGTGTAATGATTAAAAATGATAGTTTTCATTGAAAGCCAGTACATTAATCTATTTAATGACTCAAGGATTAAGAGTTAGCCTCTTAATCCAAGGGCTTTAATACAAATTGATATTCTGCTCAGTAAAAGGTATTGGGAAAAAACCCAAACACTTGAAAAGGAAGAGGAGCAGAAAACAGAAGGTTTTTAGAAAGAACTGTGTGAATAATGTGAGGGAAAATCAAAGTTCAGTCAAATCAGATGGTTAAATGAACATTGTATCTTATTCAAAGCTCAGTCATTAACTTCAATGATTTTTGGATTAAGCCCACTGTGAGTTTGTTTTGGAAAAAAAAGGTTGCTCACCTTATACACTTTGTTCTCTGGGACAAGCATTTTGCATTTCATTTTGACTTTTGCATTGTGGCATTATGATACACCACCACATCATGCTATAACGTGTTATGTCCACTCAAGAAAAATCGAGCTCTCTATACCACCATAAGCCTGATTCACCACTGCATTACTCCTGTAGACCCGTATCTCTGATTAAAGTGGAACCACAGTGGAAAAAAAATGGAGTAAAGCAGCTGTGAATCAAATAACGGCCCATGTATGCAGTGCAAGGAAGAGGAAGAAGCTGTCTGCTTCCTCAGGGACAGCCTAGAAGAAATTGCCCATCTCATTTGAGAGCCCATTTGCAGTGTTTTTCAATGAAGGAAGAAGAAAATGAGCCGCGTTCAAGTTCAGAAAGTTTGCTAAACTTGTCAACCTCTAAACCCAAATTCCTCAGAATTCACCTAACCCTACAGTCTGACAAATCTATTTCCAACCAGAACAAATCTTACTTTTCAACACTGAAAAAATCACATTCCTTTTAAATTCAGGAATAGAACATGCTTTCAACCCTTCCGATTTTTAAACTTCATGTAATTCATCACCTCACTACAAACAGGTTTGTGACTTCTGCTTCTTACAGCCAATCAGGTTACAGGAAAATAGATTTGAACAAAGGAATAATAAGGAATATAACAAGGTAGATAGTTCTGCACAGAACTAGTTACAGTCAAACCTGAGATTTTTGTTGGGAGTCTACACTTCACCCCATTTGCTGGGGAACACAGGTATTCACTGTGAACGAACTGTTTGCAAGCTACTCAGAGAGGAGAAATATTCACAAAGAAATTCTCAAATAATTAACACTCTAAGGAATTTTGTGATTATATATAATATTTTTAGCCCATGAGATGTGCGTAACAATCCATTTTTAATAAAAGTACATGAGGGCTTGATCCTGGGAAGCAGGGGAACACAGGCATAGTAGGGAGTTGCTTAAAAGCCATCTTTGCCCCATTGCCCAGTCCTGTACCTCAGCTGTGCTAAGCACAGCTCAGACATGGCTCCGGATTCAGTACATTCGCTTTGTGATTAATAAATTGTATTCTAAATGCAAATGAATGTTAATATTTTGAATATATCTGATTTTTTTAAAATGTAGCCATCATTTTAAAGCTTATGTTTCTTTTTTTCTAAATTGTTGGTTTCAATGTTGGGATACATATGTATTACTTGACATGGTTTATTGAATGCTGACAGTGTGAGTGGTGCTCTAAAAACAAAGGAAGACTCAATCCCTGATCTAAGCAATTTAGGCATCTGAAAACAACAAAAATCAGAAAAAAGCATACTGCTGCACTGTCAAGAAGCCTTATTTCAATACATACATTTGATTCCATGTGTAGCTTTCATCAGCCAGTCAAAAATTCATGCCCTACCTGGAAAAAAAAAAACCCTAGGGCCAAATATAAACAGACATTTCAGTAAATTTCAATTTGTGCCATTTCCATTAAATCTCATTTCAGAAGGGTTTCAGAAGTTTCAATCAGGGATTATTTGATAGGCTCCTTTGTGTAGTATTTGGGCAGCCTAATAAAGGCGTTACAGTAAATATAATGAATAGTACTGTAATGTACAGAGCTGTTGTGAAGATTAACTAACACCTGTAAAACACTTACAACAATGTAGCACTGGTAAGTATGGTCGAGTATTTCTCAATTTAGATCATGTTTTCTTTCTTTCTCTATCACCTAACAGATGCATTGATTCATACTTTTAAAATGAAACTCTACTGGTTTGAGAAAACATGTAAGGTGACCCAATCAATTCCTCTGTCTGTTGCTTGACAGCCAAAGCTTTGCAACAATTTTACACTCTGTGATTGTCTGATCTCATCAGGATGCAGCAGCCAAGCTTCTTGCAGCATTTGGAATTGTGTTTTTCCTATGAATAAAAACATCATAGCAGAGGGACAAATATATAAATATTAGTGCCTGCTGAGAAACTCAACAAGATAAGTGGGTTCAATATAAACTTCCCTGTACCCGCCAAAAAACGATAGCCTCATGTAACGTCCTGTTAGGCTGTCTAATCCATAACTGACTCACATTGGTTCAAGTTCTATGTAGAAATATAAATTAAATAAGCAATTCAACAGGGTTAAACATTTATAGGTCATTTTAGAGACCTTAGATGCTTCCTGCAGTGTTTTAGTCTGTTTTCACATTGTGGGGGAGGGAAGGAAAAGGGGAGCGTCTAAAAAGGACACTTATGAATTTCCTGATTATCTTCTTATCTTTTTTATTCTTGAGTTCTAAATTAAGCAGCTGCTTGTGCCTCTACTCTTCACAAAAAAAAATGGTCTTCAAAGGTAGCCCATTCATGGCACATGGCAAGACCCTCCAAAAAAACATTTTTGAAACCATGCATCATAAACTCAAAAAAGAAGAGTTAATAAAAATCAATCGATGCAGCTTCCATCAATTATTAATATGAAATGAGGCATATCAAATTACTTTTCTCTTTGCCGTACCACTCTGATTCCACTTACCTTTGATGCCAAAGCTCATTTTCTGCAGTGTAGTTCCTTGCCCCCCCCCTTTTATTTTTTTAACCACACTACACAAAAACTTCCTAAAATACAACAGATAATGAGATAAAAACCTAAGGAATCTTTGATTTTTTTCCTCCAGCCTCCTTTTTCTCTACTATGCTGAAAATAAAAATTGACGTTGACCTTGAAGTCAGTATGTTTAAAAAGTAATTGACCTGTGCAGGACTGATATTTTTTGTATTTCTTAAAATAATTGTTTACATTAATTCAAGGAATTATTTGGATGATTTGTACCTTTTTATGAGAGAGTCATGTGGTGAAGTGTCTGTCAGTTTCTAACACATTTCAAGCTTGAGTCTGTATTAATACCATATATACATATATACTATATAGTAAAATACTCCACAGTGGTTTTACAGCAGCCAAGAAATAGATAAATCTTCAAATAGTAGTTCTTCCTTTAGTGTTTATCCAGCTTTTCCTTGAACAATGCATCTTGTTTAATATGCAGCAGTAGAAATAAAATCCCCACAGTTTGATCTGTATCTGGAAGCCAGCTGGAATTAGGACATCAGTCATAGAAGGGATTCATTACAGATCATTATGTTTTGTTTGTGTAGTTATCATGAACTAGTCTTCTGTAGAGATTTGTGATCTGATAGGACCAGTTAAGGATTCACAATCAGCTTTGTTAAGAATTCAGACATAATACAATAAAAATTCCAACTACATCCATGAATTAGGCGTATTTGATTGAAATTTGCATGTGTTCATAAAATATGCACAGAAGCTTTGGAAAATCTTGTTACATTGGGTACCAAGGAACTTTATCAGTCTGTTGTTCACACTGTATTTTTCAAGTCAGAGCATAAGTTACTGGAAGAAGAGGTTATTTACCTTTGTTACTGAAGTCCCTAGCTGTATTTCACTATGAGTATGCATGCGCTCCATGTGTCTGGAGTCAGAGAATTCTGAAAGCAGTATCCCTTAATCCGCACATGTGCCATTGCTCTCCTCATGCCTCCAACTGAGAAGATAAAGGGCAGGGTGGACTGACTGCCTCCCCAGCTCCTTCTCCACTGTAAACCAAAAGATGATCCAAAGCAGAGGGGAAGGAGCATGGATAATGGAATACAGATAGGGACCACACATCTCAAAAAACCTCCAGTTACAAAGCTAAGTCCTTCTTCTTTGAGTGCTGGTCTCTATTCCACTGTGGGTGATTGAAAAGCAGTACTCAAGTAGGAGGAGGGTAAAAGGATGCAGATGGCAGAGCCATACGAAGGGCTGCCATTCCAAAGGCTTCATCTATGGAGGATTCCTGAACTAAAGCATAATGTTTTGCAAATGCATGGATGGAACTCCATATATCTGTTTTACGGATGTTAAGTAAAGGTACTTCTTGAAGCAATGCCATACATGTTTTTTCCGTTCTTTTGGAATAAGCCCTTGCCCCATGAGGAAGAAGGCAGATAGCAGAGCAAAATACAGTCAGAGATCAATTTTGAGATTCTTTGAGAGAATATAGTCTGACCCCAAACCCTTTCTGCTATGGCAACAAACAGTTGGGGAGACTTTCTGATTGGTTTTGTTCTCTGCAGGTAAAAAGGCCTAAGCTCACCATATGTCTAGGGAAGGGAGCCTGTGGTGGGGCAGTTATCCCACTCCTGGGGAAAAGAGTGGGCTGATTGGGGAGGCAGCCACAGCTGTGGCCACACCTGGCCCTGATATAAGGGCTAGGGGAAGAGCTAGGTCAGTCTCACTCCAGCCTTGGAGTGGGAAGGGCCTACCTGCCTGGGAGCACAGGGTACCTGGAGCAGAGCAGTGCTGGGGAAGGGCAAGAAGAGCTGGGGAGCTCCAGCTTGGCAACTCTCCAGGCTGAGGTGGCGCTAAAGGCTAAAGGAGGTACTGGGGCTGCAGAGGTGCAGCTGGGGAAAGGTAAAGGCAGTTGGTCCAACCCCCTTGCCAATGATGAGTGGCCATTACAGACTGCAGTTCCCCCAGAGAAAGGGGCTAGATGATGACTGGCAGTAGTCACTGAGGCAAGGTGGGCATAATGGGAGGCAGTTCCCCTGGGAGGGGAGACCCAGAGTGTGGGGACTGCTGTGGGACAGCACCCCGAGGAAAGAGGCACCGGGGTCCAGGAGGGACATGGGGACCTGAGACAAGAGGGACACTGGCCAATCAGAAGGAGGTGCTCCAGGGCTGGAAAAGAGCTAATTCCTGGACTGACCAGCAGGAAGCGCTGCAGTGGTTAGTGCTCAATCTGCTACAGAGCCTAATTTATTCTGAGGATGCATGAGTTTTTGGGAAGAACAGAGGTAAGTGAATTGACTGGTTCAGGTGAAACAGACTATGCTGGGGGTGAATTTAGAGTGTAAATATAATGAAACTTTGTCCTTATGAAATATAAAGAAAGAAAAATTCATCTTCAGTGCTCCAAGCTCACCTTGTGGCTTTGGTGATGGCTACCAAGAATGCAACCTTCATGGATAGGAGAGACATAGAGCAAGAAGCTAATTGTTTGAAAGGAAACTTAGTGAGTACCTAAAAAAGATTTAAGTCTCATCAGGGAGTAGGATTTTTCACTGGCAGAAAGGTTCTGATTAGGTTTTTCCATTATCTGTTAGTCAATGGGTGCGCAAAGATTGAGTAACCCTGTGATGGTGGATGGTGTGCATTGACTGTAAAGAGCAGATGAACAAAGCTGATGTTATTAGGGAAATAATATAATCTGAAATAAAATATCATCCACAGCTTCTGGGAGTACAAGTCTTGGATGAACCCAAACAGAAAAATGTTTCCACTTGGCTAAACAACACTCTATAGTGGAATCCTTCCTACTGTTAGTAAAGATGCTCTGTACAGCTCCAGAACACGATTGTCCATCCAAAAACCACACCTTGAGATGAAGATGATGGTGGCTGCAATGCTTGATCTTGCCATTTCCCTGGGTCAAAAGATCGGAAAATGGCAGAATAATGACTGGTGCCCAAGACAACATGAGTAAGAGGCTTGGAAACCAAAACTGTCTGGGGCAGTTGGTAGCAATAAGGATGACTCATGCCCTGTCCTGTCAAATCTTCTGTAAAGCCCAGGATAAGCGTGGTAGTGTCAAGAAGGCATAATTCAGGTGGTTTGACCATGAAAGAAGTAGAGCGATGTCCTGTGAATGGCAACCTAGGGATCCTCTGGCTACACTTCCTGTTCATCTGAGATGTGAACATGTCCCTGGTTGGAGTCCTCAGTAGAACAAAAACATTGTTCGCCACAGAATCATGCAACTGCTACTTGTGGCAGACAGCAAAGTGTCGCATGTTCTGATTCCCTGGAAGGTAAATTACCCTGTGGGTAGTCTGATTGCTGATGCACCAGTTCCATAGACCTCCCACTTCTGCGCACAGGGGAATGGATCTTTCTCCTCCCTGCTTGTTGATGTCCAAGATGGTGGTGATATTCTCCAACATTATGAGGGCATGATGACCTTGAATGAATGGAGTAAGGCTTTACAAGTCCTTTGAATGGCTTGCAGTTCCAAAATATTGATGCGCATCTTGGACTCTTGAAGCATCCAGGTGTCCTCCTCTGTTGACCACATGAGCTCCCCAACGCAATGGGGAGGAATCTGTAATGATGATTCTGTCTGTTGGGGAGGCAAGGAAGGAAATGAATAGCTGGCAGGGATTCTTCCACCACAGTAGAGACAATATTACTTTGGTGGGAACAGTTACTATAGCACTCAGGGACTGGCAGTGTGGAAAGTATACTGTTTGAAGCCACATGTGCGGACAATGAAGGTAGAACTGTCAAATGATGCGACAAATGCATGAAGCCATATGACCCAGGAGAAAGAGAGAGAGAGAGAGAGAGAGAGAGAAGTCTTGACAGGTGCTTGAGGTTGCTTATGACTTTGTCTATGAGATTATTCATTGCCTAGAACCTGTCCTTGAGATTATTCATTGCCTGGAACCTATCCATCAGTAGGTAAACACTCACTTCGATTGAATTTAAGGATGCTCTGATGTAGTCTAACATCGGCATTGGGGTAGGGATGGACTTTTCAGAGTTTGTGCTGACCTCCAAGGAGGACAGGTGTTTCAGCACTACCAAAGTTGATGTGAGGCCCTTTTGGCATATCCATCCTGGTGGCAAGAAGCCAGTCATTGAGACAGAGAGAGATGGTGAAGCCACGTTGCCTGATGCTACAGAAGACACTATGGTAAAAGACCCTGTAGGGGTGTGTGTGTGGCAAGAACAAAAGGTAGTATTTTGTATTAAAATGGCAAGAGCCCACCACAAATCTGAGAAAACATCAGAACAGACTATATGTCCATGTGAAAATATGCATTGTTGATACAGAGAGCTGTAAACCAGATGTGCTTTTCTAGGGATAGCATTGTAGATGCAAGAGTGACTATGCAAAACTTGAGTCTGCGAATAAAAATAATTCAGATGGAAAAGGTTCAGAATGAGTCTCCAATCACCCTTCTTTTGGGTACCAGGAATTATATTGAATAAAAAGCCTTTCTTTAATACTGAAAAGGAACCCGCTCTATTGCGCCTTGCTGTAAGAGGGATTCTACTTCTTGTTTGAGTATGTTCTAGTGAGAGTGGCCCCTAAAAGCTGGTACTAACAAACTTTATTGTATAGCCAGAATGGATGATATTTAGCTCCCATTTGTCTATTACTGCTCTCCAGGTGTGGAAAAAAGGTCTATGGGGATTGGGAGGTGTTGGACTTAGTGGTTTGCAGTCTTGAGCTCCTGTCAGAAATAACAGTTAGCCAACGGCTGGGACTAGGATGAAGAAATTTCCACAGAAGATGCAGGGAAGCAGGACTTTTGATTTATATGGACTCCAGTGGCAGAACTGTTGAGCCATTGATTTAGGCTTGTATGACTGCCTATGAATTTTTCTTTTCAGTGCAGGAGTCTACATTCCTAGGCACCAGAGGGTGTGGTTAAACAGATAAGTCATCAAAGGGTAGGTCCTCCACATTGTTCTGAACCTCCCTGGGAAACCTTGAAGCATGAAGCTATGATTCACTGTACATTATGATGGTGGTAGCCATCACCCTGCAAGATGCATCTCCTGCATCTGTCACTGATTGAAAAGCAGTCCTGGCAACCATCCTGCCTTCCTCTATTTGAGCCTGGAAACAAGCTCTGTCTTGTTGCCGAAGCTTATCAGCGAAGCCCACACATTTTTAATAATTCAGGAAATCATACTAAGCCAACAGTGCTTAATAGTTGGCTATCCTGAAGTAAAGGCTAAATGAATAAAACACCTTCCTTCCCCATAAGTTGAGATGATCTCCTTCCTTGTCAGTTGGAGTAGAGAGAGGATGCTGCTGCCTAGATCTCTCTGTGGTGGCTTGGATCACAAAGAGTTAGGGACAAGATGAGAGAAAAGGAATTCTGCCCCTTTGGTTGGACATAGCAACGTTTATCTTAGAAGTAGGGGCTCAAGTAGCTGGCGTATGCCAGACTGCTCTAGTTGCCTTCAGGATGGCTTGGTTAACATGGTGCTCTATTTGACTGGAACCTGAGTACTTGAGGATGTCCAGGAGCTTATGCTGAGGATCCTGAACTTCCTCAAAAGGAACCTGCAGCTCCTCTGCAATTCTGCTTAAGATTTCTTGGAACAGCTTATAGTAATCAGATGGAGATAGAAACATTGGAAACACTGCTTCAACTGGAAAAGTCTGACAGTTGTGTCAGTTGTGGTGGAACTGCTGGATCCACTGCATATTCCTCCTCTTCAGTAGGATCAGGAGGCAGCTCCAGTTTCCCTTTCAGAGGAGAGGCATGGAAGCACTCTTTAGCAGACTAAGCCAACTTTGCTGGATGGTAGGGTCCCATGCTTCCCTGTACAGCCAATAAGATGGATCAAGTGGAGGTTGTGGTGGTTCCTATGGCATGTGGTATCAACGACTCCAAGGCAAGTGATGAGGTAGATATTTGACTCAAGCCAGTGCAGGCCTCCTGTCTAGGAAGACGGATCTTGGAGGAGGAAATAATGGTTCATTGGGTGTTTCAGAGTCTCTCAAAGAAGAGAAGATTGACTCTGGATCCAATGGTAGTACTGAAAATATCTCTGGAGGGAAGTCATAACAGGAGGATGGAATGGGAGACAGACTCTCCCCAGGAAGTCTTGAGAGGAACCCAATGGAGGAGGAGACACCAGCTCTGGGAGGGCAAAGATGTACTCGAGGCGCAAAGGTCTTGGCTCTTCCTCGAGTGTGACAGATTCTGTCTGTCCAAACCTCTAGAGTCAAAATAGAGATAGTCTGTGCCACAATTGTGCAGATGGAGTTTGTACCATGGGTAGCCAAGTCTCTTCATGGTCACTCTTCACTGGTTCCAACAGATCCTAGGCTTTGTGCTTGGGTGGTATCAAAGGCACTGTTGCTGCTGAACCATGATCCGTGCTGACAGAGCGCTAAACTTATCATGCCCCAAGACTTCATATGTCCTAAGTTCTCTTGGGCTGATCTTAGAGACTTGCTCAGTTTAGTTATGGCCAAATCTGAATTCTTTGAAGTGGATTTAGAGGAGGATTTACTTTCATGCTTATGAGAATGCTCCCTAACAAGACCCCATTGATGGATTTGTGGGGGTAGACTCCCTTGCTCCTGAGTTGGACCTCAGGGCAGGAGGTGCACTCCTTGCTGGCTTTGTCCATTAGGTGCTTCCTAAAGTGAAGTTCCCACCTTTTTCAAATACAACTGAGGAATGAACAGTAAATACTGCCTCTTATCATGATGTGGGTTTCCCCGAGGCACTACACACAGCATTGATGTTAGTCATTGACCAAGAAGGAGAATGGGTTGGAAGCACAAATTTTGAAACCCAGAGTCCTGGGTTGTGTAGTGGGGTACAGTACACAAAATGGGGTATGGGAAGGGGCTCCCCAGGTCAGGAAGGCTAACTATCTAATTATAAAACACTAAAACTATAAGCAAAAAGAAAAGGAGTACTTGTGGCACCTTAGAGACTAACAAATTTATTTGAGCATAAGCTTTTGTGAGCTTCATCCGATGTGATCATGTGATGCATCCGATGAAGTGAGCTGTAGCTCATGAAAGCTTATGCTCAAATAAATTTTTTAGTCTCTAAGGTGCTACAAGTACTCCTTTTGTTTTTGCAAATACAGACTAACATGGCTGCTACTCTAAAACCTAAAACTATAAGAAAATCCTAAACTTTAAAATCTTCTAAAACTTATTCAGAGCTATAGATATAAATAGATATGTTTACAGATAAAAGAATAAAAAAAGTTTTGGACACTGGAGGTTCTGACCCAAACCATAAGGCAGAAAGAAAGAACTGGAGAGGCTATTGGTCACTCCAGCCCTTTATCTTCTCAGTCGGAGGCATGAGGTGAGCCAGGGCATCAGTGGATGCTGCATGCAACATTCTCCATCTCTGGGCACCTGGAGTGCATGCATACCCACAGTGGAAAGCACTCAACCCCATAAAAAATGTATGAACTTCTTTGAACTGAACTGGAGTGAATTGGCATAGCTCTTGACTGTTGGAAAAGAACCGAATCCTTTTTGTGTGAACACAACTAAGGAACCTCTATACAAAATTATAATGGAATGTTCCATTTACATCTGCTTTTGAGTGCTGCAATTACTCTAGAGCACTGAATAGCTGAAAATGAAAAACCTTCAGACATTCTGAATGCAGCAGAAGAAAAAACATATGGCAAAATAAGAGTGATCCAGAGTACCCTGAAATGGAAGTTACTGATTAGCTGGAGAAGAAATAATTTATTTTATGTACCAAAAGCCCATGAAATGCCAAGGAAGGCAATTTATGTAATCTGTGTTTGCGTAATAAGGAACCACCATGAGGCACATTTGCAGTGCGTATGTTTGCAAGAACTTCTTATTCTTTAAAAATGGATTTCTCTTCCTACTATACCTTACAGAGTTAATTGTCTCAAGTATCACTCTGTTAATTTTTCTTTCAAGCAAGCTTTTTTCCCCAACAACTAACAAGTGATAACTAAAACTTTAGAAAACTAAATGGCACGGTACATTTGCTAGATTTTTAAAATAAATTTTCATCATTCAAATGAATGAATGAATTTTCAGATTGTAGTAAATAAAACATATATGTTTATAAAAAGTTTAAGGCATCTTCCCATATACTTCACATTTGATATAGTTACTTTGCTATTTTATAGCTTTGTTTTTCCTCTCTATTTTATATAGGGTGACCAGATAGAAAGTGTGAAACATCGGGACAGGGGATGGGGGATAATAAGTGCCTATATATGAAAAAGTCCCAAATATCATGACTGTCTCTATAAAACTGGGACATCTGGTCACCCTAACTTCACACACTGCTTTGTTAAATACATTTATATGTAACTTTCTTTACTCCATAAGCAGCCTACATACTTGATGGAAAAAAATTGAGTCATTATTATTGTCTATAAATTGACCTCTGTCTGTGTGACATCTTTTCAGCATGCACCTATCACTCATGTGATGCAGTTTGAATTTTTCTTTTTATTTAAAATTTGTTATTTTACCATGCACTTTTCATGCAAGTATTCTTATTCATCACCTGTATATCTGATACCTTTAAAAGACCCATTGGTGTGAGGTCCCCTGGATAGTACTTTCAGGTCTTAATCACAGACCACAACCACTCCATGTGTCCTTCGCCACCATTGTGCTTTATTGTATTACTTCAGCAGGTCACAGCCTGTAGTGTTATTTACATTCCATAGCCAGCTTCCACACTTGCCTCTCTGGAAGAGAGCAATACTAGCAGCAGCCAGTCTTGCCTACCTCTACCTTCCTTCAGGCTCCCCGCTCTCCCCCAGCACTTCCTCCCTATATGTTTATATAATCCCATCTACTGATCCTCAATTAACCCCTGAGCTGTAGCTCCATCAAGTTAATTGACACCCTCAGTCAACTGCCTGTCTTTCAAATTGGGCCCAATTATTACATACTGGTGAGCATTAGAGTGATCGGGAGCTGGGATAGCTCCAGACCAGCACACCCTGTTACACCTTCAAAGACCCGTAGTTTTGAAGCACCTATCTGCACATGAAGGAGTGTGCTTTTTCCAGCTGTTCAAAAATTGTATCAAACCATGCTCCTGGAATACCTTGAATCAAGAATATGTAAAAAAAAAAATTATCGAACAAGCAAAAGTCTCTTACTTCTCTGTCTTTCAATGGATGACCCATCTAAGTGAGGTTAAGGAGCCAATTCAGCAAAGCACTTAAATCCATATTTAAAATTACATATGTGCTTATGTCCCATTGATGTCCATGGGACTTCAATACATACTTAAGAGACAGATCTAAAACCTACTGAAGTCATTCAGAGTTGGGTCCAGGCCATTAGTGCTTTTTTTGAATAAGTAAAAACCTAAACGTGTGCTTAACTGCTTTGCTCAGTTAGGACTTGCATTCACTAAAGCACAAATCCTGATCTCAACATATGGCTTGAATACACTTTAGACTGCCCTGCATGCCTATGTGCAGTGCCACACAGGAGGCCCCAATGGAGCATGGGTCCACAACACATGGTGCATAGAACTTGCTCCACAGTAGCAGAAGTGCACTGTTTTTTTCTGCCAGCAGAGCACCTATAGTTTCACTAGATGGAAATGGACCCGTCTCAAAGGTTTTTGATCTTCTGGGTTGAAGAAAGAATGAAAGACGCACAGAGTCAACCAGCCTGAAGTGCCCACTCCCTTTCACCTACTTGGCCTAATTTATCCTTGGAATGGTGGAGATCCCTTGCTGTTTCAACCCCTTACATGCATGCCTGAAGCACAGTACTGCTAAGATTGCACCATGTAGGAGGTCTACTGCTAAATCTGGGATTTGGTCACAAAGAAAATGTCTGGAAATTGGCAGTCACAATTATAATGGCAATTAAGCAATGTCACAAGGGCTCCACATCTATATACACACAATTTGGCAGAACCCAGGTCAAATGTCATGCTTTCCTCAAGAAAACTATGATGTAAATAAAATGTTGCAAGGGAGAATAAAATTTGGGCAAAATGTGTGGCTACATGTATCCAGTGGATAACCTATTTTCCATACTATACATTTCATTTCCACATTATGGGCCAGATTCTGATACTATTTCTTACCTTGCATAGTACCATACTTGGTAAATAGTTCCATTGGTGCCTTTGGAGCTGCTTGTTAAATAAAGTATCATTCAGGACAAGTAAGAGTGTAAGAATTTGTGGTTACACAGACAGAATGTTCATTCACTACTGAATGCTTTGAAAATAAATGTTATATTTTCTGTATATTTTAACAACTTGTTATCACGCTCAGTATTAAAACAGAAAATTGACAAAAATGAGTAACTGGTGAAGGTGGCAAAATAGATTACTGCAACTTTTTTGTGGGGAAATCTTGTTAAACCTGCAAAAATGGACAGACATATATTAGTGGTTTTAAATATAAAACCCCTTTCATTCAAGAACATCAAAGTGCTTTACAAACACTAATATAGCTTTTCAAAACCCTGATGAGGTATTATTTTGATACTCTGCATTGCCGAATAAATAAGTGGATAAGTATTGGGCTATGTGACATTTGCTTGGCAGTTACTTTTCCGCATCCTCCCTCAACTTCATCAGAGCTGATATTGCATAATGTTACAAACTATATAATGTCATTTTGTTTTCCGATTATTGCCATCAATAGTTTAATTTCCAAGTGCTCAGTTGCTAAGCATGTCCAGTTTTGTTGACTATGTAAGTACAGACAAAGCACCCATTCACCCTCAATTTTAATGTCATTTTTCACTCACTACTCAAAGAAAACATACAGAAACAAAGGTATTAATATGAAAAAAGATATGAATACATGAGGATGAAGAGTTTGCCCTGCAGGCTTTTCTTGTATGTGAACAAGCATTAACTAGACTGAAAATATTTTTTCATATACAAGCATGCTTACACGGACAATAAAGGGGAGAATTGTTACTGTGCAATAACAATGTCATTTGCATGCTTTAAGATTTCCAAAATTAGTAACTGAATAAAAAATTATTATACTTTCAAAACTGTGGAGATGTCTAGATGTAGTAGTGATTAAGAGCCTGATCCAAATCCTTTTAAAAAAAAATCAAAGAGGTCATAAGTAAATGCTAAATAATCTATTCCTACCCTTCAGCTAAAGTTCTCTGAAGTGGGTGCATAAAGTTAAGTACCGATAGTAAGTGCTTACATTTATAAATCATGCTGCAGAGATGCGCACAAATATAGGTTGTGTAACTTTTGGCACCCGAATGTGGAAAGTTTGGTCCAAGTGCTTTGTTTTATGAAGCTGTATTTTTCAAAGTATTTCCAAATTTTGTTTGATTTTTATTTGAGAATGGTTGATTTTACAATGAAAACTAAAAGGCAGCACTCTTACATGCTATCCTCATCTTTGCCACTTCACCACCATCTCCCTGTTTAATAAGCAAGTCATTTAACATCTTTGTGCTTCAGCTCACCCATCTCTAAAATGATGACAATACTCTCTCTGTACCCCACAGGTGTGGTCAGAGGATTCATTAATGGTTGCAAAACCTCTTTGAGATACTTGGATGAAGGGCATTGTCAGATATTATAATTTATTATTGGTACTCAGAGTATTACAGAGATAAGCACCACATAATGCCTATAAAACATTAGTATAATTAAAATCCAAGATCCTGGATTTTTTTAATGACTAAGTTATTTATTGTTAAATGGTGAATTCCTAAAGTTATTTACCAAAGGTTTTACTATATTCTTTGGCTTAATGTGGCAGGAGCATAGGACCATAGTATTACTGTAAATTTTCAATGAAACAGTAGTAATTGCAATTTTTTGACTGCACAACTTGCATATAATTTATTGTGGAAGTGAATAATATATTCAATATGCATCTCCTTTTAATGGACTACTGTGCTGATAATTCATAAAAATATCATCTGGTATTTTTTCTCAAATACTTAACAGACAAATAAGCAGGCTGGAGTAGGGCTGGGAAGACAGGGTAACAAATGTGATATGGTGTGCACAAGTCTTCGTCAGCAATAGCAATCATAGCTTTCCACTCACTTAGCCATTAATCAGGTTGTACTTTACTGTTTGAATCTGGTGAGATTAGGAGGAAGGATAAATAGAAAGACAGAAAACAATTCTCTGGATCCAGTTAATGCCTGTGGGAGGTGGGAGAGTCAGCTTCTTCCTTAGTATTACATTTAATAAAGTTGTGGCCTACCGCTTTATATCTATTAATGCATCTATGACTTCATTCTCTTCTGTGCCCTCATCAAAAGAACAGCAGTTTCTGGTTCCATCTATTATAAATGCTTAGAGCACAGAGAGACTTACTAAGAAGTGAAGTGTAATTAAACGGCAGTAGGGGAGTGACCACAAGAAGAGAAATGTTAACTTACCATTTTGAAAAGAATACAAAATTCTGATCATAATTCTGATAAGGAGGAATAAAAATGCTAAAGCAGTTCTTCTGCATCAATATTAAATCAACGTCTTGATGCAAAATGAAGCTAAGTTAAATGCCAGGAAAACGTAACATTAGGAAATGTGCCCAAAGATCAGTACGCCAAAGAAGGTTGTTGCATTCTTCATGTGCTGCATTAGAATGAGGGGAATGTCATACATAATGCATCTGTTATTCTTTCATAACAAGAGAAGAAAATTGCTTCAAAAATTGCAGACCTCACTCTTACATAGAGATGTATAAACTGTTTTCTGAGGTCATCACCAACAAACTTTTTTGGAAGATGAAAAATTGACTGAGAAAACAAATATGATTTTCAGGGTAGATTCTTGACATTGTAACATCTATGTATCATTAGCTACCAAACTATCAAGAGAAAAAGAAACCAGAGGCCTCCTCTCTACCTGACATTCAGATTTCTGCAAAGCATTTGACACAATGGCAACAATTACAGTGTACCATTAAGCTATGATCTATTGATTTGTGAACTCATAATACAATTTCTCTCAGTCCACAATTATTATTTCTAATAATGGGACTCTTATTCGCACTTCACAGTGGCAACAAGAAAACCATTGTTTTAAGACATGTAAGACAATATTTCTTGGTTATTAGAAACATTCTCTCAAGAAGTCTGTCCCCAAGAATGTATATAAAGACCTGAAACTTCTACTGGTATACAGCCAGGACATTGTCTGACTATGCCGAAAGGAGGACAGGAGACATTCGACATGGGTTTAATTAGGCTGCAACTTTATTATTAGAGATCAGGGATACCCAGCAGATAACAGTGTACAGGGCAGGCAACCCCATGTTTATTCCATAATTACCCGAGGGTGCTTTTACCAACTCCTGCTATTTTTCCATAAAGGTCCTTCCAGCAAATCCATTGCCAGGACCTTACCATACCTTGGGTAGGGGGCATCCACCAGCTCCCTCTCTTTTTTCCTCCGGGTCCCTCCAACAAATCCATTGCCAAAACCTTACCATCCACCCTCCACTTTCATAAGAGGGTTAACGTGGGCTATAAGAATGGAGGATTGGCTCCCTACTGTACTAATCATAGGAGTCCACAACTGCCCCCTGTTCATTCCTTTAACGGGCACCTCTTTTTAAGTCCTTTTCCAAGCTATTTATCCAGTCACTCTATACCTTTCCTATTGAGTACCTGCACTGGACATCTGCCTTACACTTAAATTATGAGTTGTGACATATGGCATGGCATGCATGAACAGAGCCCTTCCCGAAACCTGGTGTGGCGAAGGCAAAAAAAATAAACAACCAAATGAACACCCGATTCACCCAAGGCAATATGGTGGTAAGGGAAAAATTCCTTCTCAGCCCCCGCTAAAAAAGGGGTGGCTAGTGTAATACCCACAGCAGGTATTGACCAAACCTGGTATTTTGCCACCTAAAAGAGAGGGAGGGTGGGTCCTGCTTCAGCCTTGGTTCATGTGAAAAGGAAGGCTTGAGGCACCAAGCTGCCCCCTTTAAATCCCTGCATTCCTAGGGGATGAGTGGGCAACCACACTGCCCCTTTTTGCAGCTGTTTTCATCTTCTCTCCCAGCCATAAAGCACTGTTCCCTTCACTTGGCCAACCAGACAAACACCCCCCTGCTTTAATGTGCAGGGCAGTCATTAGATTTATGTTATTGTCTAGGATCACAACACAAAACCAGAACATTATCTCAAAACTTATTTACAGCAGCTAAAATAATACACAAATGTATGCTACACATAAGCAATATATAATCCTGCACAAAACTCAGACATACAGAGAAAGGATACTGGATATGTAAATAAATTGGTTTTAGCAGAATGATGATAACACACAATGTACCCACATGCTGAGTAAATCATCACAGACAAACAGAAGTTCAAATGAGGTTATTCCAATGATTTTGTTAATATCTCAAATGCATTATGCTGAGACACAGATAGAAATGCCATGTGTTTTATGAGTGGTTATCTAAACCTGAGAATCAAGCTAAAAATATAGAAAAGCTCTTCAAAAATCTCAAGAAAATGACAACATATAAAACAAGGCTCATCAAAAATCTGTAACAAAAAACATTTACTTAGGAAACATGATGCAAAATAACGCCAGTTTTTGACTGAGGTTTTTCTATAAATGGTGATTATGAACAAGAAATCTTATCTTTACATGAATTAATAATTATCTTACAAATTCCATCCAAAACAATGTTGCAACATAATTCCCTATGGGCATTTAGATTTGTCAGCAGATGAAAGCATGTAGAACTGTCCTTTATCCTGAATATGGTGGGATAGACATTAACCAAATATTGTTCAAAAGATAAAGGTGACACAGAAAAGCAAAAGTTAGTTGCTGTCAGAAATTATAAGTAGTAAATATAAAACAAATAAATGAAAAATGAGAGTCCCATTGTACAGCACCATATGAGCACATATCCTGCAAAACTGAGAGCACATGAACCAGTCTAATGGGTTGGAAATGGCTATAGCAGCAATTGGCTGATGAAATAAAATCATCTTCAGTAGGAGTCTTATCTGAGACATAAGGCAGGCTTTGTCCTACTGAAGGCTGAGCATGACTAATGATGGTGATGATTCACACATCTCTTCTGTCTCTGTTTTTTGCCATTCCGATCATGAAGGAACAAACCTAAAGGCTTGTAGTAAACTTAAGCTGATTTTGTCAATCAAAATTTGAATATCAGTGTGCCCCAGTGTCATCTACATCATAACTTCAGGTGGCGCAAAATGTACTTGTGCATTTGGCTCAGATTTCCTCAGAATTGTCCTATATAATTCTGACCTCCTAATTAGCTAACTCTAATATCATTATAAACATTTTAAGGTACATTTCAGTTCCTGATCTTGCAGGGTGGCATGCAGCTTTATTTTAAACTGAATTTACTGGGAGCTGAAGGTGCTCAACAACTCACAGGATCAAGTACACATTTTGCAGGAAATGAGTTAATATATGCTTCTCTGTACAGCCAAAATGGACTGCACAACAATTTCACAATATGGTGAGCAAACTCCTCTACTATTGCATACTTTAAACCTAGCAAAATTCCTAGTGTCCACAATCAACAGCACTCCCAACAAGTTTTATTGAAGTGTTTTTTCCACACAGCTTGAAAAATAACAAAAAAAAAGACATCTAAAGATGTTTAGGAACATTTAAAGAAGAAAGGAGAGAAGGTGGATGCTGCTTGCTTTTCACTGCTGAGTGTTTGTTGATAGCCAGCAGTAGACAAGCATGTCTCTTTTATTCTATACTCTTACTTTTCTTGCATCAACTTCTAAGGATGACGCATTTGCCTAATGAGTTTTGGAATAGAAGTTCATCCCTTTATTTCTCAGTTCGGTCTGCAGATTACACTCTTTCAAGTTGAACAGTTTTTGGACTGAGCACTTTTGAGATATGTCCTTTAATGATGTATCTTCTTTGGTCTCTGAGCATTCTCAGATAAGAGGATCAACTTCTCTGTTGGCATCAACAGACTTCATTGAAGCACCACCATTTTTTGGTATCAGAGAATTTGACTCCAAAGTTTTTTTTTTATGACACGTCTCTCTTGAATTAAGTTATTGGCCTTTGAGATGAGGCAGAAATTGTTAATATGGCTCCAAATCATTATTACATAAGAGAAACTCTGGATAAATGTGTTCTTCAGACAACTCCAAATGGAGGGGAAATTCACCACAAGGGAGTCTCCATGTCCATGTCCATTTCTTCTACTGCATGTGGGCTTCTAAGAAAGTTTGGTGGCCAAGATGGACTCTAATAATGTGTATGACATTTCCTGCTTTTGAAACACTTCAGCAAACATTGTTCCAGGTAATTACAGCTCTTGAGATTCAGTGATAAGCCCAAATACATATGATTGCCTCTCCTTTGGATGAAAGAAATGAAAAATTCACTGTGTTTGAAGCAGCAGTTAAAACTCTCTCTGATACCATTGTCTGAAAGAAAATGTTAAAACTTGGTCTGCTGTGTTGATTCAGAACAATGGTTTCACGTCACATTAAAAATAAAGTCTAGAAAACTGCACCAACAAATTTGTAAACTAAAAGGTGATGACTGTTGAAGAGGCTAGATGAAAACCTTTTTGAAGAAAGTTTTTAAACTTCTCATGGAAACTTAGTAAGAAAATGAAAAAAGAGGATCAAGTTTATGTTCCAACAAAAAAAGATTGCAACGCACACACGAAGTATAACGCCAAGGATATGCCAAGTGAATTTTTATGTTTACTTAGTATCCTTAAATTCAATCAAGGAAAGAATTATTTACAGAGAGACTTTATAACAACTGTTTTATCATTATGAAAAGAGAATTAATCAATTTCCAAGGTAAAATCTTGGCCCTACTGCAGTTAATCGCCGAACTCTCATTGAATTCAGCGAGGGGAGGATTTCACCCAGGAATCTCAGGTCAGGATGCCTAGGCCTATAGCCAATATCTGACTGCCTTAACACAAAAAAGTGTTGCTTAATATTAATAAAAGATAATGTAATATAGAAGCCATATTGGTTCACCTAATCCTGCAAAGTTGTGTGTTGATAAAACTCAAGAAAAATATCTTTTTAAACTTATTTTTTAATAAAGCCAGACATCTGGAGTATTTTAAACACCTCAGTCAGAAGTTTTGAGAAAAAAATTGGACTCCAGCAACGACAACCTGAAAGAGAACTGAGTTACATGCGAGTTTTTATACAAATTGTTGCATTTATTTGGGATATTTCAATCTGCTTGGTTTTGGGCTATTTATTTATTGTGTAACACAAACTTTCAGAGTTTCTTGGGTATGAGAGGGTCTTTCTCCTTCATTCCGTTAATAGAATATCTAAGGACTGTTCCAATCTTAGTGACATTGGGGAAAAAATCGGGAGAGAGAGACTCATGAGAAACCAATCTAAGCGAGATGCATTCAAATCCATATTTACAGGAACATGGACATTACTGGGATGGAAATCCATGTTCTCTTTTATTTAGTGTTTAAGCTCTTCATATCTGTTTTATAAACCATTAGTATAAGGAATTAATAAAAGTTTCAAGAAAGAAAAATGAAGCAATAATGAGCCTAAATAAGATGCAGATCACTGTCCCAGCAAACTGACAGGGAATTCAAACTGCTCCAAGCCAAGGAATTAACAGACCTGTTACAATGTTGCCACTGAAGCATGGAAAGTGATGGAAAATGGGAAGGAGAATGATTGTAGTTTGCACTATTAGGTTCCCCCACCCCAACATCCCCTTTTGTCATGGCTCTTTAGATTGTTCTCTAATATTAAAGATGGCAATCAGGAAGAGAAAAGAGATTTTAATTGAATCTAAAACAACCCTCTTATCTCTTTTACTTACTTGGGAGGTTTCTCCATTATTTCTCTTATTAAGAAAATCCTGAATTCACAAGTCTGTATTCTAGATTTGGAAGGCAGCAACAGTTAGGTCCCTTTTTTAACCTAAAACAGAAAGAGGTGACCGCTCTTTTTATGGTTTGCCAATTTTATTTGTTTGGCAGATTTCACAAAATAGCTTGAAAAGCATCCACTTTCCTTATTTTGAAAGCTGACAGATTCCAAATCTTCTTTTCAGCAATCTGGGAAACTAAAATCTCATTGGTACTGATTAGCCAAATTAATTGGCTAATGTTCTAAGTCAAAAGTGACAGCATATATAAAGGGGGAAAAACAAGAAACATTATTTTCTCTCAAGCAAATATTAAGTAAGAAAAAGCTAGTCTTGACAACAGTTGGTTATTGGCATTTCCATTATAAAGTCTTATATTTGATGGTTCTAGAGTAGCATTTTAAAATGTATATCACACAGTCACTTGGAAAATCAGCTATCAGTCCAGGAGACAGACATAAATAAAGCAAATTAAAAACATTGGTTACAACTAAATGGGCCAAATTCTACCATCAGTTACACCACAGAGACTCAATAAGAATCTGGATCATATATGCACATCTTAATTTACATAAATGTGGCCATTTTGATTGAATAAAGTCTATTTGGTACATATTAGTGATTGATAAATGTCAACAGGTTTGCTGATAAGCACTGAAGAATGTAAATACTTATCCAAAGCTTGTACCAACCCTAACTTGTAGACATTCCCTCCCATTCTGCAATTTCTTAGCCAATCCTACAGTTTCTCAGAAGTTAGAGACCTATTAAGTGATCCACTCCATGGGGCCAGTGATGATCTGCTCTCTACAGTACCATTTTCTACTGTTTTGTTCAATCTAGTTTTTTTATAAACCAGTGGGGCTTCCACTGGCAAAGTCCTGGCAAACAAAGTTCCTTCTAAGATTGACTCCCAGGCTTGCCATTTGTATATGAATCTATGCCTCACCATTTTGATACCCAAACTCCTCCTCATTTGGCCTCACCCATATAGGTTCCTAACATCCCACTGTCTTCCCTCCACTTAAATTTCTATTGACAGCACAGGTGTATTTATGGAGGGAATGCCCTCCTCCCCCACTTTTAACCTAAAGTTTAGAGATGAGAAAGGGAAGAGAGCAAGAAGCTATTCATACATTGGGTAATGGGAGCTGGGAGATAAAAGACTTGGATAAGGAGATGAAAATCTATGATAAGCAGATAGAAAAGGAGTGAAAGCAGGGGCAGCTGGTGTGACGAAAAGGAAGTGTAGGATAAGAAGAACAAAGAAGAGAAAAGAGCTACCTTGTGGGGCAGAGAAAGAAAAGAACAGAATGTCAGACAAAAGTGGGATTTTGAGAGGCAGAGAAGGTACAGACAGACAGACAGACAGACAGAAAGTCTAGGAGAACAAGAATGAAGAAACTGGGCAGAAGGGAGGATAGAATGAGAGGTTCTTGGGGTGGAAAGAGGAAGGAGACAATGAGGACAGAAGAAACTTGGGAAGAAGAAGTGATGGGGTTTTGTGATACAGCAGGAGGAGAGAGATTGTGGGGGACAAACAGTGAACACTGGTTCCCATCGACTTTGAGAGGGAACAATTACTCCACCAGTAAGTGGGACTTTAGCAATTTGAGAGACAGCAAAGATGGGCAGCACTTAATTGTCGATTTTTATAGTCAATCCCAAACCATATTTTTCTAATATCTCAGTATTCGTACAGTAATATAAATATTATGAAAAAAGTTACTCTGAAAATTATTACTGATGTTTTACTTAAAGCCCACTACCACCATCAGCAACAAAAAAGGACTAACATCTTAGGCAGGGGAAAAATAACTACTAGAAAAGTGGTAGGGGGAGGTAAAATTATATACAGTACAGGAAGAGAGACCACAGAAGAGTAAGTGGAGGATTTTACTATGAAATAATTGGTACTTACATCACAAGCATTAGGGCTCTGATAATAAAAAGCCTACTTTCGATCACTTGCTTGAAAACATCATAAGCTTTATGAAGTAAAAATTGCAGTGCACACTTCTTGTAAATACAGTAACTGATGTGAATTAAGAGATATCATGAACTCCTCCCTCCCATTTCTTGCATACAAGTGGCCATTGCCAAGTTATGAACTAAAAAATGCAATCTAGTCATTATAGGATAGACAAGACCTGAAATTTTCAATGTTAAAAAAGGCAAAAAACAAACCAACCAACAAAGAAACATTAAAAGAACCAACCCATCTCTTAGGACTTCAGACTTCATAAAGCAGCAAACAAAGGCACAAGCTTGTTTTCCATTTCAATAAACAAATTAACACTTTATACTGTATTTTCCATTGAATGCATCCGATGAAGTGGCTCATGAAAGCTTATGCTCAAATAAATTTGTTAATCTCTAAGGTGCCACAAGTACTCCTTTTCTTTTTGCGGATACAAACTAACACGGCTACTCCTCTGAAACCTGTCACTTTACCAGGGTACATTGTATGTATGTAGTATTCAGAAGGCTAAGATTAACAAATGTCTCTCTTCTCTTTTAATACCATTGTATAGCTTAGTAAATAAAGAGCATCAGATACACAATTATCTTTGAAAGTTCTGTCACACAGCATACAGTCTAGGTACCAAAAAACTAATTTATCATTGCCATTATATGACATGTTCTGCAAAACTGTGCTCCTCTGAACACCAGCAATATACCATAACCTTAGCTGTAACAAAGCTCATTCTCTGCTATAATTATATAATAGAGGAACCTGAAATTTTCCTTTTGGAACCCTGAATCTAGTGAATACGTTTATAAAAACCAACCTATTAAATCCTATTCTAATGATTCATCTTAAATCTGTGAGGTATAGTAAAACAGTGGACAATAAATTTGTTACTGCTACACATTTCTCTGGACAGTTAACTTTGATCTTACAGTTTATACTTCCAAGTAAATACAACATTATAAGGAATACATTATTTTGCTTGCCATTAGCCAGTCTTACAAATCTTACTCGCATGAGTAATCACATGGATATTACTCATGTAAGTAAATCTTACTGCTCAGGGCCTATCTAACTAAAGAGTGGGTAATCTCAAGCTAATATCCAAATATGTTCATTTGGTTTAATTTTTAAGTATCAACATTTGTCCAGTGAATGATCTTTCTCTCTTATTGGGATCCAAATTCTCCAAAATAGTAATGGAACTTCTTAAACTTCACTTACCCTCAGCCAGTTTTTGAATCAAAAATATAAGGGCTCTATCCTGCAAGATTTTGAGCACTCTGGGCCCAATCCAGTGACATACTTAATTTAACACTTTAGCAGTCCAACTGAAGTCAATTAAAGTGACACTAATTGCCATATAATAAGAGGGAGAGAGTGGATAATGGATTAATGTTTATGGAGTGTACAAACCAGGATGAGGAAGACTATTAAGAGAAGATTTTAATAAACCAATAACACCAATGTTAAACACATATAGCACAATCAAGGCCTAGTTGATTTGTAGTGCATGCACACACGTCACTACTGGTCCCTTCTCCTCCCTTGTTTGCATTGTGATATTCAATGTTGTAAGTAAAATCTGCTAAAGATATACACTGAATTCCACTTGAAAGGCACTAATCTAAAGCTTAAGATGTTTTTGCTGTCTTGGTCAGATTCTACTTACGATTCTAAGATCAAACCAATGAAGAAATATCAGTGACTTTACAAAGTTAAAATTCAAAATACACTTAACTTAGGACCTTATTAGCTACAGTAAAATCTACTCCTAATGGTCTTCATCTTCCAGTTTTATGAACTCCATGGTGATTTAATCCATTCTCCACACTCTATTTCCACCCCCCTCGTGCCATGATACTCTAATTATTGTCACTTTAACCTCGGTGACTCTCCATATACCCTCATCCATACAAAACGTGTAAAAACCTTGTCCATCACTGTATAGTTCAAATCTGCTTCAACGAACAATTCTACTACACTATTACTGAGGTATTACTAAAGAAAAAAAGCCAAAGGCAATGTCACATTGGCTTTCTAATACATCTGACATTTTGGTAATCCAACATAATGAACAGTAATTAACTTGTAAGTGAGTCCCATACTCTTCACTTCTCTTTTGCCGATAGAACAATGCTCTCCTGTCAACTGTAGTTTTGATCAAGAAGTCCCATCCATGCGCTTGCCAGATTTAACCTGAATGTATTTCCATAGGGAATTTTCTACAATAGGATTTTCAGTGACCAGCATCCATCACAACAGCATGTGTGACTCAGATTTAATGTACCTATTCTGAACAGCTTAATATACATCACAAGATATGCATTGCTGAAACCAGCAGTGTATAAAATGTTTGATGATTTGAGCTTTTAATTTTGAGGTGCTGAGGGTGGCAACACAAAGGGCTTTTATTGCATGGCCATTAACTCTTAAATTATTCCAACATGGGGGTTATTCTGTCATTGATTGCTTTCTTGAGAGATTTCAGGTTGTTCATTTGTGAGTCAGCAATCCATAAAAACCTAAATGATGGTAAACTTGGTAAGAAAGCAAAATATACTTACACACTTATACAACCTACTCTTCTGTATATAATCTCACAGTTATATGCAAGGAAAAATCATTTAAAGATCTAAAAGTACCAGTGATATACCTCAAGATGGAGCATTAATACAAAGGGTTTCAGGAATATGGGGAAATAAGGTATAGCATTTTGCTTAAAAATAGTATATATTATGTACACAACTGTGCTTGCATAATTGTCATGTACTTTGATTCATAAAGAAAAACAATGTAGAATCCACTTTGTAACCTTTGGTTATGGATTATGGTGTAGTCAGAGTACAAGACTCCTTGGTTCTCTTCCCAGCTCTGCTAATGATGTGTTTTCCAGCATTGGCCAAAACACTTAACCTCTCTGAACTTTAATTTTACCATCTGTAACATGGCAATCCCCTCAGTCACCTACCTCACAGGAAGGTTGTGAGATTTCAATCTTTAACGTTTGTACAGGGCGTTGAGATCCTACGATGAGAGTACAATAGTGGATCAAAGTGTTGTTATTCACTCAAGTTTCAGAGTAGCAGCCGTGTTAGTCTGTATTTGCAAAAAGAAAAGGAGTACTTGTGGCACCTTAGAGACTAACAAATTTATTAGAGCATAAGCTTTCGTGAGCTACATCTGATGAAGTGAGCTGTAGCTCATGAAAGCTTATGCTCTAATAAATTTGTTCGTCTCTAAGGTGCCACAAGTACTCCTGTTATTCACTCAAGTAACTTCAGAAGTCTTGGGGAGAAGAGAAGGTGCAAACCTACTACATTTACAATTTATAGGTTATACAACTTTATGCACATATAGTGAATTAGCATTCCAGGAAATACACACTTTGGTAACCCCCTGAATTCTCTCTCTCTCACCCCTCCCTCCCTCATAGTTCACTTTAATAAAGAGTAGCCACTGTGAAATTTCTTCAATTATAAAATACTTCTGCTAAAGAAGTCACTGAATTATTTCAGATAGCTTATCCAGAGTTATTAATGTATGCACAGTGCTGGATCTGTAGTTTATAGTTGTACCGTAGCCACTAATGAAATATCTGCCAGTTATATTAAATAAACGTATTTTCTTCATTAGGTTTAACTATATCCAGTGGCCATATTTTGAAGCACAGATATACAACCACTTACCAGTCATCACAATAAAATAATTGGGGACTTCAGAAGTGGAAGAAAGAAGAGCCATACATAGATAACAGGAGGATGGTCTAAATTAATGGAGTAGCACAGGTGTTCTATTGTGGACATATATTATAGTCAGTATGCCACAAAATGTACCAGAAAGAGAAACTTGACTAAGTGTCACAAATATAACTGCCGTATTATACAACAGCAGTTCCCATCTATTGCTATTAGTACTGCCTTCTTTTACGGTTGCTACTCCCAGCACCCTGCCCACAGTTTAATAATGAGCTTGTAAAATGGGCCCCAGAGCACAGGAACTACCTATCTCCCATTTGCTTGGGAGCACTTTGTTCTATACTGGCACTTGGTTTGCTACAAACTGAATTAGTATGCGGTGCACAGGTGAGACATGGTACATGGTAAACTGACAGAGGATAATTACCCCAAGAGTTTGGGGTACATTTTTATAGATAATTTATTATGCTATGCATCTTGTCTATGGATAAAAGGGGGATTAATTTTACTGTGGGACCAATTCAGCCCTAATTTAATTTCTTCTACTTCAACAAAGTTACACTAAGGTGGAATATGACGTAGTGCCTTTGGATCTTACACTTTAATCCAGGGGTTCTCAAATTGGGGGTTGAGACCCCTCGGGGGTTGCGAGGTAATTACATGGGGGGGGGTGTCGTGAGCTGTCAGCCTCCAACCCAAACCCCGCTTTGCCTCCAGCATTTATAATGGTTTTAAATATATAAAAAAGTGTTTTTAATTTATGGGGGGTGTCACACTCAGAGGCTTGTTATGTGAAAGGGTCACCAGTACAAAAGTTTGAGAATCATTGCTTTAGTCATTATAAACAATAAGCCCATTCAATGCAGCACTACAACATGTGTAGGATTTATTGTCGATCAACATATGATGTATAAAAAAGTGACCTTAATTGGGGGCTAGATGTTGACGGGGACATGGAAAATTACAATAGAGGCGTAGGAGCAACAACAGGGAAATCAGTATAGCAATCTGATCAACATTTCAAATATCTATACACAAATGAAAGGAGTATGGGGAATAAACATGAAGAACTGAAAATATTAGTACATAGACTAAATGAGGACTTAACTGACATCAGAGACTTGATGGGATAAAGCTCATGATTGGAATATTGGTATAGAGGGGTGTGATGGGGTGTTCACCCCACACTTGCACTGAAAAAATTAATGAAGACAAAGAATGGGGCTAATTAACCCAACAGGCCAGAGCTGAGGGGAATCAGGTGGCTAAGCAATCCTCTGTTTGAATGAGGAAGCCCAGCTGAGGAGGAACAAGACTATAAAGGCAGGAAATGGGCAGCAGAAGGGAGCTGCTAGAAAAGCCTGCAGTCACTCTCTGGGAGAAGAGAGGTGTGTTTGGGCTGGCAAACCCAGAGTGGGGAAAGCCAGGAAGGTAGGACAGGGCTCAGTGAAAGGCAGTAAGGTCTAGAAGGGAATAGGCCTTGACTTCTGGATAGAAAGTGGATAGAGGAGTTCAGGAGAGCTGGCAGTTTCTCAAGGAGACTATATTAAAGAACATAAGAATGGCCACACAGGGTCAAATCAAAGGTCCATCCAGCCCAGTATCCTGTCTGCCGACAGTGGCCAATACCAGGTACCCCAGAGGGAGTGAACCTAACAGGTAATGATCTAGTGATCTCTCTCCTGCTATCCATCTCCACCCTCTGATTAACAGAGGCTTATCCTGCCTAATAGCCATTAATGGACTTAACCTCCATGAATTTATCCAGTTCTCTTTTAAATCCTGTTATAGTCCTAGACTTCTTGCCTGAGGAGGTTGTGGAGTTCCACAGGTTGACTGTGCGCTGAGTGAAAAAGAACTTCCTTTTATTTGTTTTAAATCTGTTACCCATTAATTTCATTTGGTGGCCCTAGTTCTTATTTTATGGGAACAAGTAAGTAACTTTTCCTTATTGATTTTCTCCACATCACTCATGATTTTATATACCTCTATCATATTCGACCCCCCCGCCCCCATATCATTCCAAGCTGAAAAGTCCTAGCCTCATATGGGACCCATTCCAAACCCCTAATAATTTTAGTTGCCCTTTTCTGAACCTTTTCTAATGCCAGTATATCTTTTTTGAGATAAGGGGACAACATCTGTATGCAGTATTCAAGATGTGGGTGTACCATGGATTTACATAAGGGCAATAAGATATTCTTCTTCTTATTCTCTATTCCTTTTTTAATGATTCTTAACATCCCGTTTGCTTTTTTGACTGCTGCTTCACACTGCGTGGATGTCTTCAGCGAACTATCCACGATGACTCCAAGATCTTTCTCCTGACTAGTTGTAGCTAAATTAGCCCCCATCATATTGTATGTATAGTTGGGGTTATTTTTTCCAATGTGCATTACTTTACATTTATCCACATTAAATTTCATTTGCCATTTTGTTGCCCAGTCACTTAGTTTTGTGAGATCTTTTTGAAGTTCTTCACAGTCTGTTTTGGTCTTGACTATCTTGAGCCGTTTAGTATCATCTGCAAACTCACTTCTTTACCCCTTTCTCCAGATCATTTATGAATAAGTTGAATAGGATTGGTCCTAGGACTGACCTTTGGGGAACACCACCAGTTTACCCCTCTCCATTGTGAAAATTTACCATTTATTCCTATCCTTTGTTCCCTGTCTTTTAACTAGTTCTCAATCCATGAAAAGATCTTCCCTCTTTTCCCATGACAACTTAATTTACATAAGAGCCTTTGGTGAGGGACCTTGTCAAAGGCTTTCTGGAAATCTAAGTACACTATGTCCACTGGATTCCCCCTTGTCCACATGTTTGACCCCCTCAAAGAACTCATAGATTAGTAAAACATGATCTCCCTTTACAGAAACCATGTTGACTTTTGTGTAACAATTTGTTCTTCTGTGTGTCTGACTATTTTATTCTTTACTATTGTTTCAACTAATTTGCCCGGTACTGAGGTTAGACTTACTGGTCTATAATTGCCAGGATTACCTCTAGCGCCCTTCTTAAATATTGGCATTACATTAGCTATCTTCCCGTCATTGGGTACAGTAGCTGATTTAAAGGACAGGTTACAAACCATAGTTAATAGTTCCGCAATTTCACATTTGAGTTCTTTCAGAACTCTTGAGTGAATGCCATCTGGACCTGGTGACTTGTTACTGTTAAGTTTCTCAATTAATTCCAAAACCTCTGAAGTGACACTTCAATCTGTGACAATTCCTCAGATTTGTCACCTACAAAAGATGGCTCAGGTTTGGGAATCTCCCTAGGAGATTCTAGGCACAACTGCAAACTATCCTGATGGGAAGGAAACATAGGAACAATAATAAGAGGCCAATATAGCTCCAACAGGAGTTCTTTAATGATCTGAAAATCAAAAAGCAATCCTACAAAAAGTGGAAACAGAAAAATTGCTAAGAAGAAGTACAAAATGATAACACAAGCATGTAGAGATAAAATCAGAAAGGCACAAAATGAGTTACACCTATGAGGATCATAAAAATCAAGTCTGTCAAGTGATTAAAAAATAATCACAATTGTGCTGATAAATACATTCATTTAAACATTTTTAGATGTTTTCTACATTTTCAAATGTATTTATTTCAATTACAACACAGAATACAAACTGTACAGTGCTCACTTTATATTTTTTAAAAAAACCAAAACAAATAGTATTTTTCAATTCACCTAATACAAGTACTGTAGTGCAATCACTTTATCATGAAAGTTGAACCTACAAATGTAGAATTATATACAAAAAATAACTGCATTCAAAAATAAAACAATGTAAAACCTACAAGTCCACTCAGTCCTACTTCAGCCAATTGGTCAGACAAACAAGTTTGGTTACAATTTGCAGGAGATAATGCTTCTTGTTTACAATGTCACCTGAAAGTGAGAACAGGTGTTTGCATGGCACTGTTGTAGCTGGTGTTACAAGATATATACATGCAAATCCGCTAAAGATTCATATGTCCCTTCATGCTTCAACAACCATTCCAGAGGACATGCATTCATGCTGATGACAGGTTCTGCTCAATAAATGTTCCAAAGTAGAGCAGACTGATGCATGTTCATTTTCATCATCTGAGTCAGATGCCACCAGCAGAAGGTTCATTTTCTTTTTGGTGGTTTGGGTTCTGTATGTTCTGCATCAGAGTATTGCTCTTTTAAGACTTCTGAAAGCATGCTCCACACCTCATCCTTCTCAGATTTTGAACGGCACTTCAGATTCTTAAATCTTAGGTCGAATGCTGTTGCTATTTTTAGAAATCTCACATTGGTACCTTCTTTGCGTTTTGCAGTGAAAGTGTTCTTAAAATGAACAACATGTGCTGGGTCATCATCCAAGACTGCTATAACATGAAATATATGGCAGAATGCAGGTAAAACAGAGCAGGAGACATACAATTCTCCCCCAAAAAGTTCAGTCACAAATTAAATTAATGTATTTTTTAAATGAGCATCATGAGCATGGAAGCATGTCCCCTGGAATGGTGGTCAAAGCATGAAGGGGCATACAAATATTTAGCATATCTAGCATGTAAATACCTTACAATGCCGGCTACAAAAGTGCCATGCGAATGCCTGTTCTCACTTTCAGGTGACATAGTAAATAAGAAGCAGTCAGCATTATCTCCTTAAATGTAAACAAACTTGTTTGTCTTAGCGATTGGCTGAACAAGAAATAGGACTGAGAGCCTACAAGTCCACTAAAGTTTTACATTGTTTTGTTTTTGAGTCCAATTATGTAACAAAAAAAAAATCTACATTTGTCAGTTACACTTCCACAATAAAGAGATTGCACCACAGTACTTGTTTAAGGTGAATTGAAAAATACTATTTCTTTTATCATTTTTAAAGTGCAAATATTTGTAATAAAAATAATATCAAGTGAGTTCTGTACACTTTGTATTATGTGTTGTAATAGAAATCAATATATTTGAAAACACAGAAAAACATCCAAAAATAATTAATAAACAGTATCAATTGAAATTTAAGTGTGATTAATCATGATTAATTTTTAATAGTGATAAATTTTGAGTTAATTGCATAAGTTAACTGCGATTAAATAGACAGCCCTAATAAAAAGCAGTAAGAGGTTCTTCAAATACATTAGGAATAAAGGGAAAGATAGGAAAATGTAGAGCCAGAAAGCTAATAAGGGATGAATACAAGAATACAGAGGTTCTTAATGCCTATTTTGTTTCAGTCTTCATTAAAAAGGTTAATGGTGATCAGATACTCAGCACAGTTAATATTAACAACAAGAGGAAAGAAACAAGGCAAAGTAGGAAAAGATCACATTATATAATGTTTAGATAAACTATAAGTATTCAAGTTGGCAGGACTGGTGAACTTCACTCTAGGATACTTAAGGAACTAGCTAAAGCAATTTCTGAACCATTAGCAATTATCTTTGAGAGTTCACAGAAGACTGGAGAATGGCAAAAATAGTACCTATGTTTAAAAAGGGGGCCCAAGGAGGACTCAAGGGATTATAGATCAGACAGCCTAACTTCAATATCTAGAAAGCAGTGGAACAAATTATTAAACAATTAATTGTAAGCATTGTGATACAGCATGGCCAGAAGGCAGCAGGAGAGTGATATAGGAGAGATATGTAAATCCCAGAATTAGGAGAAGCCTTATTCCCTGTAAAGGGAAGATTAATTAAAAGATTATTTAATTAATAGATAAATTAAAAGCACCTGAAGCCAATTAGAGCATCTGAAGCTAGTCACCTGATAAAAATCCCCTGCTTCAATCTTCCAGGGGAAAAAGAGTTGGAGCAGATGAGACTTTGGAGAAGTGCCATGGCTGGCTAGAAGACCAAGACCTTAGGTAAAGAGACACCCAGCTTGTGCAGAGAGAGAGAGAGAGAGAGAGAGAGAGAGAGAGAGAGAGAGCAGGAAGCCCCACAAGCAGAAGAGCAGGATAGGGAAGTAGCCCAGGGGAAGGAAGCATTAGTTCAAGTGGTTTGCCACTATCCCTAGGGCCCCTGGGTTGTGACCCGGAGTAGAGGGCGGGACTGGGTCCCTCCCTCTCCACTACCCTTCTCTGCGTTACTAGTGGGGCAGTAGATACCCTAGTTCAGGGGCAGGAAATTGCACCCTGAACCCCAACCCCAAGAAGAGGAAGCGCGGAACCCATCATAATTGTACCGGCAATTTGCCACAGCATCTACAGGATAACAGAATAATAAGGACTAACCCATATGGATTTGTTGAGAACAAATCCTGTCAACCAACTACTTTTTTAGACTGGAGTTACCAAGGTTACTGGCCTAGTGGAAGGGGATAGCTGTATATAGATAGGTAGGTAGATTTTAGTATTGCTTTTGACACAGTCTCACATGACATTCTCAGAAGCAAACGAGGGAAGTAGGGCCTAGATGAAATTACTTTAAAAAGGGTGCACAACTGGATACAAGACCAAACTCAAAGAGTAGTTATCAGTGGATTGCTGTAAAACTGGAAGTATGTATCTAGCAGAGTTCCACAGGGATCAGTCCAGGGTCTGGTAATAGTCAATACTTTCATTAATGATATGGATAATGGAGTGGAGAGTATACTTCTAAAATTTGCAGATGACACCAAGATGGGAGGTATTGCAAGCACTTTGGAGGATAGGATTAGAAGTAAAAATAATCTTGACAAATTGAGAATTGATCTGAAATTAACAAGATGAAATTCAATAAAGACATGTACAAAGTACTTCACTTAGAAAGGAAAAATCAAATGCACAAAAATAGGGAATAACTGGCTAGGTAGTTGTATTGCTGAAAAGGTTCTCATGGATCACAAATTGAATGAGTCAACAATGTGATGCATTTGTGAAAAAAGGCTAATATTCTAGTGAGTATAAACAGGGGTGTCATATATATAAAAACACAGGAGGTAACTGTCCCATTCTACTCACCACTGGCGAGGCCTCAGCTGGAATACTGTCCCAAAGAGTAACACTTGGCAAGGGTGTGGACAAATTGGAGAGATTCCGGAGGAGAGCAACAAAAATTACAAAAGATTTAGAAACCCTGACCTATGAGGAAAAGTTTAAAAAGGAGGGCATGTTTAGCCTTGACAAAAAAAAGACTGAAGGGGGACCTAATAAGATTCTTCAAATATTTTACAGGCTGTTATAGATTCATAGATACTAAGGTCAGAAGGGACCACTCTGATCATCTAGTCCGACCTCCTGCACAGCGCAGGCCACAGAATGTCACCCACCACTCCTATGAAAAACCTCACCCATGTCTGAGCTATTGAAGTCCTCAAATCATGGTTCAAAACTTCAAGGAGCAGAGAAGCCTCCCTCCAGTCAACCATGCCCCATGCTACAGAGGAAGGCAAAAAAACCTCCAGGGTCTCTCCAATCTGCCCTGGAGGAAAACTCCCTCCCGACCCCAAACATGGCAATCAGCCAAACCCTGAGCACATGGGCAAGATTCACCAGCCAGATACCCAGGAAAGAATTTTCTATAGTAAATCAGATCCCATCCATCCAATATCCCATCTCAGGGGATTTGGCCTATTTACCCTGAATATTTAAAGATCAATTACTTACCAAAATCCCATTATCCCATCATACCATCTCCTCCATAAACTTATCGAGTAGAATCTTAAAACCAGATAGATCTTTTGCCCCCACTGCTTCCCTTGGAAGGTTATTCCAAAACTTCACTCCTCTGATGGTTAAAAACCTTCGTCTGATTTCAAGTCTAAACTTCCTGGTGGCCAGTTTATATCCATTTGTTCTTGTGTCCACATTGGTGCTGAGCTTAAATAATTCCTCTCCCTCTCCTATATTTATCCCTCTGATATATTTATAGAGAGCAATCATATCTCCCCTCAACCTTCTTTTAGTTAGGCTAAACAAGCCAAGCTCCTTAAGTCTCCTTTCATAAGACAAGTTTTCCATTCCTCGGATCATCCTAGTAGCCCTTCTCTGTACCTGCTCCAGTTTGAATTCATCCTTTTTAAACATGGGAGACCAGAACTGCACACAGTATTCTAGGTGAGGTCTCACCAGTGCCTTGTATAACGGTACTAAAACCTCCTTATCCCTACTGGAAATGCCTCTCCTGATGCATCCCAAAACCGCATTAGCTTTTTTCACAGCCATATCACATTGGCAGCTCATAGTCATCCTATGATCAACCAATACTCCAAGGTCCTTCTCCTCTTCCGTTACTTCTAATTGATGCATCCCCAACTTATAACTAAAATTCTTGTTATTAATCCCTAAATGCATAACCTTACACTTCTCACTATTAAATTTCATCCTATTACTATTACTCCAGTTTACAAGGTCATCCAGATCCTCCTGTATAATATCCCGATCCTTCTCCGAATTGGCAATACCTCCCAGCTTTGTATCATCTGCAAACTTTATTAGCACACTCCCACTTTTTGTGCCAAGGTCAGTAATAAAAAGATTAAATAAGATTGGTCCCAAAACCGATCCCTGAGGAACTCCACTGGTAACCTCCCTCCAACCTGACAGTTCGCCTTTCAGTAGGACCCGTTGCAGTCTCCCCTTTAACCAATTCCTTATCCATCTTCTGATGTTCATATTGATCCCCATCTTCTCCAATTTAACTAATAATTCCCCATGTGGCACGGTATCAAATGCCTTACTGAAATCTAGGTAAATTAGATCCATTGCATTTCCTTATCTAAAAAATCTGTTACTTTTTCAAAAAAGGAGATTAGGTTGGTTTGGCACGATCTACCTTTTGTAAAACCATGTTGTATTTTGTCCCATTTACCATTGACTTCAATGTCCTTAACTAATTTCTCCTTCAAAATTTTTTCCAGGACCTTGCATACTACAGATGTCAAACTAACTGGCCTGTAGTTACCCGGATCACTTTTTTTTTCCTTTCTTAAAAATAGGAACTATATTAGCAATTCTCCAATCATTTGGTACTATTCCTGAGTTTACAGATTCATTAAAAATTTTTGCTAATGGGCTTGCAATTTCAGGTGCCAATTCCTTTAATATTCTTGGATGAAGATTATCTGGGCCCCCCGATTTAGTCCCATTAAGCTGTTTCAGTTTCGCTTCTACCTCTGATATGGTAATATCTACCTCTATATCCTCCTTCCCATTTGTCATGCTACCATTATCCCTAAGATCCTCTTTAGCCTTATTAAAGACTGAGGCAAAGTATTTGTTTAGATATTGGGCCATGCCTAGATTATCTTTAACCTCCGCTCCATCCTCAGTGTTGGAGGGTGGTTGTGACATTCCCCTCTGGTGTTGTCTGGACCAGTGATCTGCTAGGCCACTCCAATCCTTGACTCTGGGAGCCAGCCTTACACTGCCCTGCTGTGACAACCCCCACTTCTGGGCTGTTCACGCACAGCCTCTGGCATGTAAGTTGCTCCCTGCTATTTGCAAGCGAATGACACTAGACAATATCTCCAGTCCAAGGAATAACCCTCGGAACCTCCATCTTGCATGTCCAGTTATGCCCACTGGACTCTGCAAGCTTATAAAAGTTGGCCAATTTAACAAAGAAATTGGCATGTACCAGGTGTGACAAAGTTCCTGCTCTACCTTGATGGGTCTTGCACTTACTGGTGTATTTGCTCGCCTTGGAGCTTCACAGCAGCCCTCAGTTTGGCCGCTTTTCTGAACCCACAGTCCAGGTCAACTCCTCCTGTGTCTGACCAGGAGTTGGGAGGATTTGGGGGGAACCCAGGCTCACCCTCTACTCCGGGTTCCAGCTCAGGACCCTGGGGAATGTAGCTGTCTACAGTGCCTCCTGGAATGGCTGTGCAACAGCTACAACTCCCTGGGCTACTTCCCCATGGCCTCCTCCCAACACCTTCTTTATCCTCACCATAGGACCTTCCTCCTGGTGTCTGATAATGCTTGTACACCTCAGTCCTCCAACAGTCTGCGTTCTCACTCTCAGCTCCTAGTGCCTCTTGCTTCCAACTCCTCACACAAACACACACACCAGAAACTGAAGTGAGCTCCTTTTTAAAACCCAGGTGCCCTGATTAGCCTGCCTTAATTGATTCTAGCAGCTTCTTGATTGGCTGCAGGTG
The DNA here is from genome assembly GCF_009764565.3 of Dermochelys coriacea. Lineage (NCBI taxonomy): Eukaryota > Metazoa > Chordata > Testudines > Dermochelyidae > Dermochelys > Dermochelys coriacea. The sequence continues at coordinate 149,506,086 of NC_050068.2, forward strand.
TTCTAATCAGCCTGTCTTAATTGTCTCCAGAAGGTTCCTGATTGTTCTGGAACCTTCCCTATTACCTTCCTCAGAGAAAAGGGACCTACTTAGCCTGGGGCTAATATATCTGCCTTCTATTACTTTACTATAGCATCTGGCCCGACGCTGTCACACTGGCTTGTTCTCCCAAGGGGAATCTCTGACACACTGCAAACCAAATCTACTGCTTCAGATAGAATAAATGAACAGATTTATTAATTATAAAGGTATATTTAAGTGATTATAAGTCAAAGCGTAACAAGTCAGATCTGGTCAAATGAAGTAAAAGAAAAATGCATTCTAAGCTGAACACTTTCAATGTCCTTACAAACCTAGATGCTTCTCACCACAGGTTGGCTAGTTACTCTTCAGCCAGGCTTTCCCCTTTGATCAGCGGTTCGGTCGCTTGGCGGTGGCAGTGGTGTCTGTAGATGTAGGCAGGAGAGAGAGAGCATGGCAAAATGTGTCTCCCTTTTATCATGTCTTTTCTTTCCTCTTGGCTTTGCCCTCTCCCCCTTCAGAGTCAGGTGAGAATTACCTCATTGCAGCCCCAAACTGCCCAAAGGAAGGGGTGACTCCCTTGAGGGTCTAACGGATTCTTTTGTTGCTGCCTAAAACAGTGTCCATTGTTCCTGTAAGGCTGGGCTGGGTTTGTCCCATCCATGCCCTGATGAGGTGTGAACTGCCTCTCTGTTCTTGGAGAGTTTTTGCATGGGCTCGCTTTAAGCCATGGGGATACGTTTTCAGCCTCATAACTATATACATAACCTTATTATAACATTACTGTAACAATTACTATAACATCACTAGAACGACCATGCTCAATGCATCACGAGCCTTCCGAAGACACCCAACATGACAAACTTTGCATTGGATACCACACAATCATTTTATAAAGATGAACATGGGGGTGTAGGGTGTTCCTCTGAGGTACAGAGCGTCACAGTGGTGATCTATTGTTCTCCATGTACACTGAAGGTAGGACAACAAGTAATAAGATTAATCTGCAGCAGGGCAGATTTAGGTCAGATATTAGGAAAAACTTTCTAACTATAAGGGTAATTAAGTTTTGTATTACATTTCTGAAGGAAGCTGTGGAATTTTCATCAGTCGAGGTTTTTAAGAACAGGCTGGAGAAACACTTGTCAGGGATGGTCTAGGTTTACTTGGACCTGCCTCAACACAGGGGGCTGGACATGATGACATCTCAAGGTCCCTTCCAGCTCTACATTTCTATGATCTACACACTGTACAGCTCTCAAAAGTGGTGAGTAAACAGACTGATGCTTTGTTGTACTTCTATTGAGCATTATTTCAAAGAGCTCCATTTTATATCAGTGCATTATCAATTAAATATCTGTACACAAATGTCTCTACAGTGCATTTCTACACTTTCCTATACTGTATACAAAGTATGAAGAGTTTTATGTGAATAATGACAACCAGATTTCACATCATGATGAACCACTTAGAGAAGGAAAGTAGATAAATTATCAATTGCACATTCTCTAGTGGAAGCACAATTATTTGAGACTGAAAATTACATAAAGGCTTTGGAAAGGTACTTGAGGAAATGACATGGCAATACTAGTGGGTTGGAGTAGATGACCTAAAGATCTTCTCATCTTAAATTTCTCCAACTTTGTGATTCAATCCATTCCTTAGGAAGGATCGATTTCACACATAAAAAATGAGAAATGACTGCCTAGGAAGGAGTACTGCAGAAAGGGATCTGTGGTTATAGTGGATAACAAACTAAATGAGAGTCAACAGTGTTATACTGGTGCAAAAAAAAAGTGAACATCATTCTGGGATGTATTAGCATGAACGCTGTAAGAAAGACACATGAAGTAATTCTTCTACTCTGCTCCACCCAGATAAAGGCCTCAGCTGGAATACTGTGTCCACTTCTGGACTCCATATTTTAGGAAAAATGTGGACAAATTGGAGAAGGTCCAGAGGAGAGCAACAAAAATGATTAAAGGTCTAGAAAACATGACCTATGCGGAAAGATTTTTTTAAAAAATGTGTTTGTTTAGTCTGGAGAATAGAAGACTTAAGGGGGACATAACAGTTTTCTAGCACATAAAATTTTTTTACAAGAAGGAAGGTAAAAAATTTCTCAACCTTTGAGGATAGGACAAGAAGCAATGGGCTTAAATTGCAGCAAGGCAGGTTTAGGTTGGACATTAGGAAAAAACTTCCTGTCAGGTAGTTAAGCACTGGACCATATTGCCTAAGGAGGCTGCGGAATCTCCATCACTGGACTTTTTAAGAGCAGATTAGACAAACACCTGTCAGAAATGATCTGGTTAGTACGTAGTCCTGCCTTGAGTGCAGGGGACTGGACTAGATGACCTAATGGGGTCACTTCCAATCCTACAATGTATGATTCACCCAAATTCCTCAGTTGCTTAAATTTAAACCTTTTCAGTGTTCTAATGTTAACTGTCTAGCCAATCTTGTTCTCTTTTATAACAATCACAATAAGTGAGGAATAGATGGTATGACCAAGCCATCATGAATTAGAAAGGCAAAGATATAAAGCCAGTAGGGCAATATATTTGGAGTGTACCAGAAATATAAAAAGGAGCATAGAAAATTTTCTTCTGTTAAAGGGGAAAAAATGTTGAAGTATAGTTCACTTCTAGGCAGCTATGGTAAGAAGTCTGTATCTCGACAGAATAGACACTACTACAATGGCAAGCTACTAATTAGCACATGATTTCCCACATCATTAACCCAGAGTCTCAGCCCTATTCTGGAAGTTGGAGTTGAATTCTCCCTGCTTAATGAATCCTTGGTACTTCTCCAATGGCTGCCATAAAGGTGACGGGTACTTTGTGATGTGAGCAATGTATGCAGTATGAACTAGACTGAGTACACCACCTGCTTCTACACAGGAAAATATTAGTTATTAGAAGGTGATGATTCCAATTACTACCAGCCTGTGTTGATTTGGAAGCAATGATTCAGAGGTGAAATCCATCTTATAACCAGTTCCATGAGAGATGCAGTTTCCAAAAAGACAAATCAAATAAACATTAAGTCTCCCTTTTGAAAAAAGTATATTTCTATTTAATGATGCTGCACAGCACCTGCATGTTACTCAGATGACTCCTGGGCTTGGGACAAACCACCACCGTGTCCTCAGTTGGATGTAAAAAACAATTTTTTTTCTATTTGACTATCACCCCCTTCAGGTGGGGCATGAAGCTAGTTCACCTGTAGATTGAAGCTAGTTGCTAACAGCAAATCAAATGAATGATAATCCCACCTCAGGTCTGTTCTCCTTCAGGGATACTCTGACAAGCAACCATCCTGTAAGCAGTTCCTGGTCCCATTCAGAACTGGAGATGGGCTCAACTTTCCGGTGAGTCCAGATATGAGGCCCTCCCCTTTTAGCTTGATACCTACTGCAGGTTTAGCATGGTGGGGCCGATTGAGCCTTCAGCAGCTTGTTAACACTTTCCTGGCTAGTGTGAGGTTCAGATACCCTGTTACACCTTGTGTCAAGGTTCCTTCCCCACTCTGAACTCTAGGTACAGATGTGGGGACCTACATGAAAAACCCCCTAAGCATATTTTTATTATTATTTTATTTATTATTTTTATTATTAGGTTAAAACTTTCCCAAAGTACAAACTATTTTACCTTTTGCCCTTGGACTTTAGTGCTGCCATCACCAAGCGTCTAACAAATATGTAACAGGGAAAGAGACCGCTTTGAAATGTCTTTCCCCCAAAAAATCCTCCCCAAATCCTACACCCCCTTTCCTGGGGAAGGCTTGATAAAAATCCTCACCAATATGCATAGGTGAACACAGACCCAAACCCTTGGATCTTAAGAACAATGAAAAAAGCAATCAGGTTCTTAAAAGAAGAGTTTTAATTGAAGTAAAAGAATCACCTCTGTAAAATCAGGATGGTAAATACCTTACAGGGTAATCAGATTCAAAACATAGAGAATCCCTCTAGGCAAAACCTTTAGTTACAAAAAGACACAAAAACAGGGATATACATTCCATTCAGCACAGCTTATTTTATCAGCCATTTAAACAAAACAGAATCTAACGCATATCTAATTAGATTACTTACTAAGTTCTAAGACTCCATTCCTTTCCTGGCAAAAACAACACACAGACCGAGAGAACCTTTGTTTCTCCCCCCCTCCAGCTTTGAAAGTGTCTTGTCTCCTCATTGGTCATTTTGGTCAGGTGCCAGCAAGGTTATCCTTGCTTCTTAACCCTTTACAGCTGAAAGGGTTTTTCCTCTGGCCAGGAGGGATTTTAAAAGGTGTTTACCCTTCCCTTTATATTTATGACACCATGTTACAGTCTCACATAGCTGAGGTTGCACCACAATTTTCTGTTTTGCAAGGTCTATACCTCCACATCTCACCCCATGCACATGGGGGCCAAATTAATGCTGCATGGAACTTCCTAACTTGAGAGTGCTTGACTTTTCAACCTTTTAATCCTTTGCGTTTCCTAACATTTTATGGTTTAGCTTACTGATGAGAGACAATTCTGCTAACATTGAATGAGGTGTTTTTTGTTTGTGAATTTAAAACTAGGTATTTTGGGGTTTGATCCTGCAATATGCTGAACACTCTAACCCTGGTCCTGGACCAGAAAAGCATTTAAGCACAGGCTTAACAACGTTTGTGTGTAGTCTTACTGAAGTCAAAATGTTAAGCATGTGCTTAAAAGGGTTTGTTGAACCAGGCTCATAGTACTCAACATCTTGAAGGTTTGAGTCCTTGATCTTTTGTGTTTTTAACATACTAGAGTAAGATCACTAGCCAGGTTTCTCTCTCTCTCTCTCTCTCGTCTTTTAACATGGAACCAAGTTTCAAAACTCATAATGACAGGTTTCAGAGTAGCAGCCATGTTAGTCTGTATTCGCAAAAAGAAAAGGAGTACTTGTGGCACCTTAGAGACTAACAAATTTATTAGAGCATAAGCTTCCGTGAGCTACAGAATGTGAATCAATGAACAAACATCAGTGATACCAGAGGTTGTTTCTACAATACAGCCCTTTAGTACTTCTTACTAGATGGTGTTATTTTTCCTTTCCCTTAACTGAACTGATAATGAAGCCTGTTGGATCATTTCATTCCACCAATTTCAAGAGTATAATTCATTATCTGCTTAGATAAATCCTTTTCTGACAGCTAGGATTATGAATTTATATGTTAAAATAAGATTGCTAAACACCATGATGCACTGAATAAATAATGGCTGATGGAAGAAGTGTTAATACTTTTCACATTGAACGTGTTTGTTTTAGGACCTGCTCCTGCTCCCACTGAAGTCAGTGACAAAATTCCCACTGTATCAGTAGGTTCCTACACCTCCAACTCTTCACCTGTTCATATTGGGAAGAGATGTAGAAAGGGGAAGGTAAAGGTATGTGGAGACGTCATTAAAATTGTTACCTGTATTTCATGTTAACACATCACACGGGAATGGACAGTCACGCTACGATTAGTTGGTCCTGCCTTGAGTAGGGTGTTGGATTAGATGACCTCCTAAGGTCTCTTCTAACCCTAATCTTCTATGATTATGCTTTCCACAAAGTACAAAAACAATATTGAAAATCACCAGAGAATACTTCTACTATTTAACTAGAAGCTATTAGTCTTGGGGGGGGGGGTAATCAAAATATTTTTTATAAGTTTAGCTAATAATGACTAAAAAGAAAAGGAGTACTTGTGGCACCTTAGAAACTAAAATTTATTAGAGCATAAGCTTTCGTGAGCTACAGCTCACTTCATCGGATGCATAGAATCTCTTTATAATACAGATCCTTTTTAAAATGCTTTATAATATATGAGGCCAGGTCTGTGTTAAAACCACATGCATTTCAGATTTGTACAATAAATTAAGTTTAGCATTCTTGTTTTTTAGGTGCTCCAGTATATGAAACGATTTAACTTAGTGACTAGCCTACAAAACGTAAATTAGTACTGTGCCGTTATTTAAAATTCAGTATAGATTCTTGTGCTTTCAATCTTGTAACAATTCATCAATGCAGAGAATATAGTGCTATCAAATCAACAACGTATCAAGTTATGAATAGAATTTTATAACTATTTTATTGAAAAACACTACACTTATATTTTTGCTTTTCTCAAATGCTGTAATTTAATTTGCAATCTGAGGCTGATTAATTCTTAATATAATTTTTTTCATTCATCTTTTGTCATGAAAAAAATTCAGATTAAAGTCGCATAAAAATGAAAAAAATATGCTTTAGTTTGAACTCTAACTTTACTCTATCACCTCAGTGTAATGTTACAAGCATATCACTGATAGAAGGAAAATCCAGCACAGAGATGATGATATTGACAGATACACCTCTGTGGTTGAACTTGAGCTACTAACCCAAATTAAGAGATGAGTTGCTATATTTCAATTGCTATTTTAAGCCAAGTTAAGAATATGTGGGGAGGAGGAGGAGGAGGAGGAGGATTTGGAGGGAATGGGGTATGTGTAACTCACAGGATTGAGCCCGAAATCCTATTTTCAAAATGGAAAGTCAATCGGACAAAAACACCTAACCTGCTTAGACACTTTTGTAAAGCCTATCTTTAGGTGAAGATTAGGTATCTTTGTAAAGCCATTAGGTGCCTATCTGCATCTTTTGGAGCCTAAATATCTTTACAAATCTGACCCTACGTCACTTTTGCAAATTTTGCCCCTATAATCAGAGTTAGGGTTTTTATTTTAATATGAGATGTGTCTACAGGTCTCAATTTATTTAAGAGTGTACGAAAAGTAAGTATAGTTTAATATTTATCTACCTCCATTTTATTATTAGTCATTTCTTATTGACCATCCAAAAGCATACTAGTCACATCACAGAAACCCGTAAAAATTTGGTACCTATGCCAAACAGCATGCAATATCTAAGGCCCTGATCCCACATAGGTTTCACTGCAGGACCAGGGCTTGAATTCAGTCAAGGAAGGAAAAAAATATAACAAAAAAAGTTTAGTTGGGAGGAAGGCGGGAACAAAAAGATACCAACAATTACTGTAGTGGTAAAAATCTACCTTGTGTCATTTTTAGTAACAATTACCTTGTTAACAAGCTTTGGGTTTCAGGAACCATTCTGAGTAATAAGCCTTTCCAGGGAAACAAAAAGGTAATACATAGTGTGACTTAATAGAGGTGATTGGAGATGCACATCTCTGTGCTAAAATTAAAAGCTTTGTGCCTACTCCTCGTTCTATTATTTCTCACTGAAATATTCTCTCTCTCTAATTCTGAGCTGCTGTATCTTGATCTACCCCTAATAGAAGTTCCAGTATTCTTGGCTGCACACCAGTTTTCTTCTCCAGGTTCAGGATTTTTTTATCTGTTGCTTAAAACTATTTAACTACTTTTCAGCGTAGCACCACATCAATAAACTGAAGACTATTGTTTTTTAGGTTCCCACTGAGGACTCCACTGAGAAGATAAATTTAGTAATCTCTGTGCATAGCAGAGATACAATATGCAGTATCAATAAGGTCAGAATGATAGAGAATGGAATTACGTTTGATGCCCTCTGCAGATGAAGTACAGTTAATACCTCAGGCCCATACCCTGCAAAACACGTATGCACATGTGAGTAGTTACACATTGAAACAAGGCAGGAAAAGCACCCCATAGCAGTAGCATTTTGAATGAATGAATGAAGGCAGGGGTGAGGATGGTGTCAGGCAGCCCAGAGAAGAGGATGTTGCAATAATCAAGAAGGAACATGTGGCTGTGGGTTTTAGTATTGTGGAACCATAGGCACTGAGCTTCTAATCTGCCAGGGGGTGCTCCCCATGGCTCCATCCAGGCCCCACCCCCATTCCACCCCTTCCTCCAAAGCCCCATCCCCACCCTGCCTCTTCCCGCCCGGTTCTGCCCCCTCCCCTGAGTGCGCTGTGCTCTTGTCCTCCTCCCTCCTCCCAGCGCCTCCTGACGCCGCGAAACAGCTGATCTATGACAGGCGGTAGGCACTGGGAGGGAGGAGGAGGTGCTGCTCTGCGGGTCCCACGGGCAGGCAGGAGGTGCTGGGAGGGAGCTGACGGGGGCTGCTGGTGGGTGCTAACCATCCACCATTGTTTTCCGTGTGGGTGCTCCAGCCCCAGAGCATTCATGGAGTCGGCACCTACGTGTGGAGCATCGCTTGGAACTCTTGTGGAGGAAAAAGCAGCAAGTTTTGGAGAGACAGTCTGAATTGGTGGGGCTGCAGAGAAGATGGAGTCAAAGACGACACTCTGATTTGAGGCCTGAATGACTGAGAGGATGGCAATGTTGTCCACACAGACGCAGAAAAGAGGAGTGGGAAGAGAACACAAGGAGTTGAGTATTGACCATATTGGCAAGATAACACAGCCCAAGGGGCAGGCCTGATTGGAGTCTACCCCTCACCTATGGCAGAAATTTCAACAAAATCAGAATGAAACCAGGTGACTGGATAAAGTCTCCTAGGAAAAGGGAAAAGAACAGTGGATTAAGGAATAGTTCAATAGGGAGTCCTGGTGCATGGCACCACTGACACTATCAGGACATTTACGTTTAAAGCAGTCAGCCTGTTCAGAGGTGGCGATTTTGTGGGGCAGAAGCCAAAACATTGGCCTGTATTTATAGTAGACTCCAGGACTGGGGTGACTGCACTTAGCTAAGTCCATGACACAGTCCTTTACAGATTTGACAGACACTAGAAAATATATTGTAAGGAATTCCAAGGAAAAAGCTACTCCATCTTTTAGTCAATCTTTTATCTCTAGTCTATGATTCTACCTTAACAACACAGCACTTGGATTCTACCTTTTTCAAAAAGGATGTGAAAGCTTTTGTCTTACTTGCCTGACCTTGGGTATTACAGGGTCCATAATGCCCCATAGCCCTGGTGAAACCACATAAATCAAGATATTGTTTACACATTTATATCTGTACTTGGAGACTTCTTAGTCCTCCAACATCCTTCAATTTCCCCAAGACTGCCTAGACCAACTTCATTGTGGATTGGTAGATTTGGGTGACAAGAGGTACAAGTTATCATTTTTTAAAAAACCCACAAACACCTTTAAATGAAGGAGATTTTCTTCAGTGTTAGGGAAATTGTTTAGAATGAGCAAACAAAATAGCTAACAATAAAATAAACAGTTCAACCAAAAGGAATAAAATACTTTGATTTCCCTTTTATTTCACCTGGAGTCAGCCCTGAAGGAGTTCTTTTGCAAATTAGATAATTACTACCTTTCAATACCTATCCCCATAAGACAGACCATGAGATATAAGTAGGCCTTACCTAATGTATCAGAAGCAATGAAGGCATTTTGGTCAAACAAAGTGTTAAATAAAAAGCATCACATATAAAAAATAAATTAGTTTTATTTCACCAATAAAATTACATGAGAGGGGAATAATTTTCAAACGTAAAATAATAATGCAAGTGACAAGCAGGAAAAATGAGAAATAATTAAGTCCTGATATTATTGTTTATGAGGATAATACTTGCCACACTGGGGTGTTATGAGGATTAGTTAGTTAATGTTTATAAAATCCATGGAAGATTAAAAGTGCTTTGTAAATATTAGTTATTATGAGATGGGGCTAGCTAATTTTTTGTTTTAATTTCCCATTTGCACAATACATTCATACACTTGTAGTTTAAAGTCATTATAAAACATCAGCACTGGAAAAAGAAACCAGAAAGATCACTCTCAAGATATTTGATTTACAGAAACCAGAACATAGTGTGATTTTGATAAGCTCAGTTCCCAGCATTGCACTCGTAAATTGACAATTACCATAAGAGGCATCAAACAAGTAGACAAAATAGACATCTCTTTTCTGCTAACTCACTCAGATTACAAGATAAGCCCTGTAGGTGTGCTTGTTCATGCTCTCTCTCTCTCTCTCTCACTGGTATATCTTAAACTAAGGAAAAATATATATTTGAGAGGAAAAATTGTGCTTTGACACTGTGAAAAAACTACATGGTATTGTAACTGAGGCAATCTAGGCAACAAAATCCTCAAATTAAATAGGTATTGTTGGGTATTTTTGAGCCAAGACCTCTTGGTGAGAACTGGGTACATAAGAGTTACAGAGATTCCTGGGGTCTGGCATCTACCTACTAGATCTCCAAAGAATATCATGTATGGTCTCTAATGAAACAACAACAGCATGGAATCTCTTTCTCCATGAGACTCCATGACTCCAACCTCACAGTGGGAATGAACTTTATCTAGAGGTAACCCAGTCTTTTGACATGTATTTTCCTGAGGACTATAAAAGTGCGGGGCAAAAACACCCCAAGGTTTCCTCTTTCACCTAAGATGACAAAAGAAGCAGCCATTTGACATTGGGAGAGATCCTGACCTGAAATACAGTCAGCCCAGTGCCTGGGAGCATGTAAGAATTCTATCTTGAACCATGTCTAGTTTAAGTTTTAGCACAAGAAAGTATTTTATCTTTATTTCTCCTGTAATCATTTCTGACTGTAGTGCCTTATACTCAAAATCTCTGTGTAGGTAAATACATGTATTTTATTCTTTCATCAAAGCTAACCCAGTGTTCTGTTTAAACTCAACTGTGTGGATAACGCCATTTAAGGTAGCAGCTGTACGTTGACCCCTTTCAGGGGCAACAGGCCTCCAATATCTGGACTGTCTGGAAGTGGCCTGGACAGTGGAGAACACACAGTTTGGGAGAAATTCAGGACAAGGAGCATGCAGGTAGTGACCAAGGCAGCTGGAGTCAGTGTTGCTGGTAGGCTGCTGCTATAGACAGGCATTCAGCATGTGACCTACATGCTGCTTCAGTCTTTGTGAAGAGCCCAGCAAAGCGCTGTGAGGCCCCCCAGGCTGCAGAGCATGTGGTGACAACCCCTTACCGGTCTGGATTGCACCCTGGAACGCGACATGGGGTCTCTGCCGAGGATAGCATGCAGCTCTTTGTAAAAGCAGCAGCTTTTCAACTTGGCACTGGATCAATTGTTGGCCTCCCGGGCCTTCTGGTATGCCTGTTGCAGCTCCTTAGTTGTCACACGGCACTGCTACAGTCCTTGACATACCACTTCTCCTGAGTTCCCTGAGCAATCTGTTCAGAGATGTTGACGTGTCTATGGCTGCTCCACAGCTGTGCCTGCAAAGCCTCTTCTCGCTATGGGCACGGGAGACTCAATATCTCCTGTCTATTCCAAGCAGGAACATGTAGCTGCCATGGTCAGCTGGGCAGTTGCACAGAAGCTTGGCAACCATGAAAGGAACTTAAAAAATTAATGTGGGTTTAAAGTGGCAGTGGAGCTCACAATGGTGACCAAAGAGGTCATTGTGGAACTAGGATGACCAGACAGAAACTGTGAAAAATCAGGACATGGGGTGGGGGGGTAATAGGCACCTATATAAGACAAAGCCCCAAATATCGGGACTGTCCCTATAAATTCAGGACATCTGGTCACCCTATTGAGGAACAGCTGCCGGAGGACAGTTAGGGTTGATGTAAGTAACGCAGTGTCTACACTTGTCCTGCATTAATCTAAGTACATCCACCTCTGGGGGGAGGTGATGTTACTATATCACCATATTGCTTACAACAGCGGGAGACCAATTTGAGTGTAGACAGGTACACAACTAGGTCGATATAAGCTGTTTAGCCTTGACCTAATTTTGTAGTGCAGGCCAGGCCTCTGAGTTCTGTGAGTGTTCAGTGGGATAGGAGCTGAGCACTTCAGAGAGATGTTTGGAGGGAATGGGGGTTAGTGTGAGCCTATTGCTAACTGTACAGAGAAGCAAGACTTGTGTAGGCCTGGCAGTTAGTTTTTGTGTTGCCACAGTCCAGTGAAGTCAGGGAGCTGATCCCAGCAGGCACAGAAAAAACTTCCACATGCGAAAGGCAGGTATTGGAGAGATATCTTACAACCCTGGTACACCGGGGAAGCATCAGTGTTTTTGCAAGGTGGGGTTGTTTCCAATTGGAAAGAGCACCCCACAATTCATGTTACTATCAGTGCCCTACAATTTCTGGGGTTCCTCCCCACTTAAATTTTAGAATTCTAGATGTGCAATTCTGTTCGGAAAAACAAACAATGGACTACAACCATTTGCCCAGATCCAAATCTAACACCGAACCTTTTTCAGAGATATGAAATTGTCTGGCTAACCTTTTCCCTTATTCATTTGTTTTCTGCACTTTTCTATTTTCAACCAGAACTAAAAACACGATTTGGGAAATGGATTGGACTGGTTGTACTGGTTTCAAGTTGCGTTGCAAATGATACCAGGAGTCCTAATAAATCTTTAGAGACGTTGTCCTTGACAAATGTCCAGGTCCATTTTCTGAGTCAAGAAGTCCAGATATAGATCAGAATTTTTAGATGCTTACCAAAAACTTAAAGGTTTGCTCATTTCTACTTAACACATCTATTCTAAATATTATGGTCTTGGATCTTGGCTGTGCTATGGATGCATTTACATTGTATCTGCCATGCTAAGTGGCCCTGAAGCTAGAGTACTCTATCATAGGAGGGTAACTCCATGACAGTTATATCTCTCAGTGTCATTCAGCTGGTATAGCAGATCTTGTGCCATTTCTCTACCTGTTGTAGGAGACATAGCTAGTAAAAGAGCATTCCAGTGATGCTTGGCTACTGTAGCAACCACTTGGGGCATGGACAGCCTGATAGCCACTTCTGGGTTGGTTATGTGTCTGACTATGTCATCTTTTTCACAGACTGGTCTGTGGTCAGAATGACAGATGGTGATGAATATATGCTGGGCTAGCATATTATATACATCTCATTATCAATACATGTTATCCTCACCATGCATATATCAGTATGTATTAAGCACATAAGAGTAAGAGTAGAGAAGTTATATAGCCTAAATTGGCCTATGATTTTTATATATAAAAAACCCTGCTCACTTATGCTAGATATCTCATAACCCCTTTTCTTCACCAAAATAAGTTTTAATGAAGCAAATAGGGACTCTGTGAAGACCAGGACAGATGTGTGCTTTACCATAGCAACAGGAAGGGATTAATTTTTGCAGACTAGTATGGAAATGTACTAACGGAAAAGAATAAGACATTTGAATGTTCTACCTTGGTACAAACCTATGATTCCCTTGATAGCTGGAAGGAAGGTGTTCAGGACAAAGTAAGAGTGCTACACCAAGGTACCAGAAATACAAGATAGAAAAGTGGCTTTAGGGGTGTAACTTTGGGGAATAACACCTTCTGTATAGAACAACAATGCATAAAACAGCTTCCCGGAGATTGGTAACATATTGATCCATTCTCCAGTACTATATTATGACTGGATTATAGCAATAAACCTGTCTGATATTGGTTATTTGGTCTCTTGAATATATTTCATAATAAAACTAAGTGTAGTCAAGCAACTGATTATACAATTTATCAACACAAATAATCTGTGCTATACCTTAACAAATATTTGGGGAAAACATGCCCTTTACCTTTATGGTGATTTTTAAGGTCATGCAAGGGTCAGAAATAGGGGTGGCAGACCCTCACATGTTTCACAAGTTCCACCTTTAAACTCTCAAAATTGTTCAACCTAATTGTATTTGTCTGAGGTTAATCTTCTCTTCCTCATCTTTCTTAATTTTACCTCCCAAACCAACCAGATTCTTCTCCTTATTCTTTTCTCCATCCCCTTAAATATTAACAGACACCTTGACATGGATTAGGTAAATCATGCAAACATTTTCCACAGATACTTCTTTGACTCTCTAAATGGACATACTTTTATTGCGGGCGTCTCCTTTCCACTTTGCTTTCTGCAAATATTTCCATGCGTTTCACAGGGATGTTAGTGAAAACAATACATATTAAGTGAATTTTCATGTGAAGCACTTTCTGAATTTGCATATATACTTGTACCAGAAACCTGAGCCCAGGAACTAAGCACACTCAGTCAAGGATCAGAATCAGCATTTTATGGTTGTTGTTTCTAAACCAGCCAAGACAGCTTGACTTTGAATATTCACAATTAGTGCTCAGGAACAATCTGCTAATGAAAAATTATCCACTGACATTATTAGCTGAATTAATTTGGGGATAAATGGAACAAAACGAGACAATCTTATATTGTTCATAGACGATTCACAAAAGAAGAAGGGGATTTCATCAAAAATTATTAATTGCAAATTTTTCACTCAGATTGAGCCCTGACTGATTGAGTAATATATCAAATTCTCTGCCATGAGGTCAGAATGCATTGCCCTAACCTGTAATCCAAGAGAAGACACTTGACTCAAAATATTTGAGGATTGCAGTTAAACCAGATGAGTTTGTCACAGCTCTAGAATCTGAAACAGATTAATTAGAAATAGGCAGCCTTTCAGGTACTCGGAAGCCAAAGAAGGGTTTTGTTTGCTTAACAACTCAAAAGAAAATTTTGGTTAAATTTTAAAAGTCTGAAGATTTAGTTCAATGTTCCGGCTGGTTCTTCTTTCCCCTACCAAAATGTATTTATTTACCTGTCACCTGTTATGAGGGCTCAAGTGAACTTCAGCTCCCCACCTGCTCATATTTCTGATGTGCAAGGTAAATTCTTCTACAACCAGAAGCTGCACTGTTATATTTTCAGTGCAAAACATTAAGGTTATTAAAATAAAGTTGTGTCTACCCCGCTTGCTTCTCACTTCAGCAGGATTTCCAATACTTAATCTCATCCTACTGTCTGAACACAGCAGTCCAGGGCTCGGATAAGGCAGGGTACTAAATCGGCCAGTTCAGCACTGTGAACAAATGGCAGCTTATTATATCCATTCAAACAACGGGCTCTGAAAGAAGGAAATATCACAGCAGAAATTTAAGAAAGTTGAGGCCACGTTTCCCCTCCCCCCCGCGCTAGTTATGGGCCAAATACATAAGTACTGCTTAGCTTTTTCTTTTAGCGAATCAATAATTGCTTGAGCTAACAACAACTCTTCACTTGCCTGACTTTCTCCCTTTAGGGATAAACATCCTGCCTATAGACTAGAAAGGTAGAACAACATTTTGCACTTTTACAGTACTATTGGCACACTGCAGAACAAACTAAAAAAGTTCTGTATATTTCTTTCATAAGGAAAAGTAGATAGACGTCTTTACTAGTTGCATGGTTTACAAGAGATACTATGGTCAACATTTTCAAATTTTCTAATGTGCAGGGGCTAAGCAGCACATTTGAAAGGCAGGCCACATTCATTTAGGTGCTTAGTTATGTACTTGTATGCCAACTATAGGCACCCAGATCTGTATATTTTGACCTGCCATTTCAAAATAACCACTTGAGCAATTGTATTGATTAAAAAGAAAAAAAATCAATTGCACTTACATAAGATGCACTGTTCTCCACATATGCAGTGTAACTAGCAACTCACTTGAATGCATAATTATCACCTTTTTAATGTTCTCTTAATGAACCAGTATATTTAATATTTCCATACAGGAATAAGTATATGGAAATAACGATGGCCAAGAAGAATACTAAGGACAAAAACAGTTGGATTGTTGTATTATTAGCAGAAAACCACAAAAGGCAAACAAAATTATATAACAGAGGTTGCAGGCAGTGCAAATATTTACTGAAGTTCAAAAATACCTTTGCTAAGAGGTTGATTCAAAAGATGTGGTTTTATTTTCTCCCTTTCTGAGGACATATTAAAAAAATCAAGTACAAAAAACCTATTGGAAACCTCTGCACATTCAAATTTATTCTACTTCAAGTCACAATGTGTACTACAGAGGTACTTAGTTTGATAAAGGTGAAATCTTGTCCCTAACTCTCTGCATGTTCCTCAGACCCAATCTTATTTTAAAGTAATAGGCTGAAACTTAATCTCTGGATTCAGTCATGTAGAAAATAAGTTTGGACTACTAAAATTAGCAGCAGGTCCTGCCAGAGCTTAATGTTTTAAAATATTTTAACAAAAGTTTTGTTATATCTCAGTGGATTCACAGCTCTGAATCCTATCACCCCTCTAGTATTTCCTAATCAGAAATGAAATGGAGCATCTGTTCATAAAACGTAGAAGAAAAAATACCCTGACAATTTAATATAGTATTCCGTATAGTGGAAAGAATAACCTCAGTGGTTTATCTTTAATTCGTAATTCACCAGTGGAACCTGAATAGCTGGATTCATGTTCCTGGGTAAGCTCTTCTGTGACTTCTAATCAAGCAAATCATGTATGTATTAAATTATAATTTATTTCAAAGCACATACTGAAAGCTTTGATCTAGTGTAATATAAATTTATAAGTAAAGTAGCTGCTCTTGCTGACTGCTTATCAATAAAGTCTTAAAAAAAGCAGTATGTAAAATAAAGTAATACAACAATTTGGACAATAAATAGCTAGTCTCAATATGCATATTACTGGAATTTGTTTTTCCAATAAAAATGGATCTTATTAGAAAGCATGGATCAGTTTAATGGTTCACCGACAATAAAAGTCGGCCTGAACCTTCACACAAAGCTGGAGCTGAAATTAAACTATTTTTGAGGTCTTCAAAAGTTTGGTTAACTTTTTATTCTTTTAAATTTTGTGCTCCTTTCCACTTCTCAGTTTCATCCAAACATGAAAATGGAAATAATACACAAAAAGGTATCATCAAAACTAGGATATATGGGGAGGAAGACTTCTTTCCCAATTAGACCAGAGAGGTATAGATAAGCACTGATGCTTATCTGAATGAATCCTGAGCTTATCCATCAATATTAGAAGATAGTCTCTTGTGGGAATGCTTATTCTACCACCTCCAGCAATGAAGCAGCTGCTGGAGCATTAGTTTTGTACAGACTTGGAAGGTAGATTGCCACCTACTGAAACATTAAAAACATTCCTATAGCACTTCATTCTGCTTTGGAGCTTGGAATATCACAGACTTCTTATGGAACTGTTCTTGTAATCAGTCATACTCAATTCCCCAGGCGTAAAGCCTGAATAAGAACTGCAGGACTGATGAACTAATTTTCAAACATTAACAAATTCATACAAAATCTAGAACACATTTCATAATTATCAAATAGTTTTTAAAAAATGTTAGGAGACTTGTTAAATTAAGACGAATAAACACAAGCAAAACTACTAATTATTCAGGTTCCATTATACCCTTGTTTGTTGTTTAAAAAAACACATTGCATTACTAATGTCAGTATCAGTATTTGTTTTACCATGAATTGTTTGCAATTTGTAATTCCACCAACAGATGGCAATTGTAATTCCTTGGGAAAGCATAACTTTCATATCAGTCAATCAAAACCTTTTATTTAACCAAGTAAAATATACTGAGAACAAGTTTCATTCAGAAGAGCGAGCTGACCAAAATAGCTAACTAGCCACATTAGATCATTGCTAAACGGGCACAGACACTCTGTTATAGATCATTAGAAAGCTGCCCAACTACAATCATATATGGAATCAATTACACAAAATCAGACCAACAACAAATAAAACTGTAATTTAGGAAGAAGATTGTAAAGGCAGGCAACTTACCACAGACAGGAGTACTGAGCAACAACTGATTCAATCTATACATTTTTCATCTTTAATACTTTTGTATGTAGTGCATGTACTCCAAGTCTCAGGAGAACAACTTTTTAAAAAAAATCCCTTACTGTAGCAAAGGTAAACTGAACTTCTGTAATGACTAATTCAATGAAAGATCAACTGAAAGCTATAAAATGTGGTTCGACAGACTAACTGCTTTTCCTCAGCAAAGCTCTGTGAGGTAACTTTTTACCTTGGGAGAAAAAAGAAATCGTAAGAGAATGTACCAAGATTTCTATGTCTAATTTAATTCCTATTAATGTTTTAGTGTGCTTGTTAAGTTGCATAATACAATAAACTTATGTCACCCTAAGCAACATACATATTTTGAATTATTAAAAAACAACATCTTTAGAACTTTACATGTTCAAAGATCTGTGCATATATTAAATGGATTAACCCTCACAACATCATGCAAGGCAGGTAACTAAAGTACTGTTATCTCCCTTTTACAGATGGGAAATACAGATATGGAGGTATTAAATGACTTGCCCAAAGCTGTAAGATGAGCCAGGGACAGAGACTGAACTAGAATTCATGAATTTATGCATTCCGGTCTCATGCTCCAGTTATTAGATCACATTGCCTCTCCGATACAGTCTCAGGTTCTGGGAAGGGTCTGAATATAAGTTTTTAATTCTCTTCAATTAGAAAATCCCACCATTTTCTATTAGAAACCCTCTTCTTACTTAGATCTGAGTATGCTCTGTATATTATTTTTTTAAATTTCTTTTTTTTAAGTTAGAGCCAACACTTGAATATAGAATTCCAGTCACTAATATAATTTCAGTAGAAGTCACCAGATACACATAAGTAAATCTGTTTACAAACGTGCAACAATAGGTAGCTTTTTCAAAAAAGTAGTGAATGCTTCAAAAAGACCATAATCTGAATTGTTTTTTTTTCCTGAAAACATAAAAAAAAGAGTTGTCCTACAAATATTCTATTTTGTAACGCAAGTTCCTCTAACTACAATAGGATGAAATTCACCTCTGTGCATAGGGTCAGCACAGGACTTCTACACTTCGCTAAATACCATTTAAGCCTTCTGCATAGGGATAAATTTCAGTGGCAAAGAGATATTAGATGTTTTAACCACCTTACAAAGTGTCTGATTGTTCAGAGTTGAGCATGGGGAGGATGGATGGAAAAGCAAATCTCATTTCAATACAAGTCAGACAAATAAAAATCTTAGATTCTCTGATCAAAAAATGGTGTTCCATTTGTAGCAGTTATGATTCAATGAGAGTCCTGAGACCAATTTGTCTTTTGAGAAAGACAGCAGAGATTATGTGCTTCTGATCATCTATTGTTTTATACACATGGAATTCGGATGCTTTCAGTATTTGAGATATTTCAGAATCTGTATAATTAAAATGTACTGTAATGAAAACTATGGAACACAGTTATAATAAGCAACACTTTTGAATGAAAGTCAATTAATTTGACCTTCAGTGTCTTACAGTTTAGATACACACATTATATTTCCTTTCCTCTAGCATGTTCTTGAAACATGCTTTGCAAGAATCTTCCAGTAGTATGACTGGCTGAATCCACTTTAGAATATTTAATTGTAGGTTTAAACTCTGCTTCCACAATTTATTTACATATTTTTATGCAGCACTAGAAAGAAGGTAGGTTTCAGAGTAGCAGCCGTGTTAGTCTGTGTTCGCAAAAAGAAAAGGAGTACTTGTGGCACCTTAGAGACTAACAAATTTATTTGAGCATAAGCTTTCGTGAGCTACAGCTCACTTAGGAAGAAGGTAGTGATCCGAAAAGATAAACAGTTATTGAGCTGCTCACTGATGTCAAGTACAAGAACACCTATAGCTGGAAGCTGATGAAGTTATTTGAAAACACACTTGAAAGTAAAACAATGGAAAAATAGGATGTGAAATTAACACCACTGTATTTTACTGAGTAAAAGCAATAGACCAGCCTTGGGGCAGGGGAGAGGGAATAGGGTTTGAGAGTCTGCAAACCTTGA
This sequence comes from Dermochelys coriacea, assembly GCF_009764565.3. Taxonomy (NCBI): domain Eukaryota; kingdom Metazoa; phylum Chordata; order Testudines; family Dermochelyidae; genus Dermochelys; species Dermochelys coriacea. The sequence goes on from NC_050068.2 coordinate 149,525,646, forward strand.
ACTATTTGCAGAGTTTGAAAGATTAGTTTGAACTCACTTTTCTGTTTCCCCTCTTCAATCTAAAACCATGTTTCCTCTTAAATTAACTAGAAAAGCAAGTTTTTTTTTCAAGGGGGGGATTTAAAAGAAAATCTGTGCTATGAATTATCAACAGAAGAAACTCTTAGAGCTAGAATGGCATAAGAGAGTGCTCTTCAAGTGGTATATATGTTATATTGGTACATTAAATATTTTCTTCCTGCTTTTCTCTTTCCCTTTCCTCCCACAATATTGGTTTCATATTTATGAGAAGGATAATTTTTGAGTTTAGTGAATCCCTATCCCTTTTTCATACATGCCAGGGAATACATCCCTGGCATGTATGAAAAAAGACTGACACCAAGCAATAATTCTGATATAATCTATAAAATGCTACTCATTTGAAATGCATTCATGGATGCAGAGCAGCATTGCATTACCTTCCCACATAGTTTCTGGGCATAGTTGTTTGGAAATAGCCACTTGCTGGGCATACTAGCCCAGAACATTTGGCATTCTGAAAACATCCTGCTTTGTCTGGTAAATGGCCTACGATGGCCCATTTTGTGGCTGATCAGCCAATCCATTTCAAAGTATGATATTTTGTCAGCCATTAGGTCTAGAAATTCATACTATACGCCATAAAAGCTGGGATTTGGAGCTTCTTATTCTGCTCCCATTGAAATCAGTGGGAATGTGGCAGCTGATGTCTGTCTGGAACAGGAGCAGGCCATAGTCTCATTTTCCACATTGGCTGCTGATCTGGAGAACCATAAGTTTTGAGACAATTTAGATTTGTTCCATCAGCTTGGACTCTAGGAGATGCGAATAAAAATCAAAAGGAATAAGGGTCTTTTTTTGCAGTTTGGACTATAAGGGGCAAAGATTCATAAACATAAGTATGAGATTCCCCAGGATTAACCTGGGCCAGCTGTCATAAAAATAAAGGGAAGGGAAAACACCTTTAAAATCACTCCTGGCCAGAGAAAAACCCTTCCACCTGTAAAGGGTTAAGAAGCTAGGATAACCTCGCTGGCACCTGACCACAATGACCAATCAGGAGACAAGATACATTCAAAGCTGGAGGGGGAGAGAAACAAAGGGTCTCTCTCTGTCTGTGTGATGCTTTTGCCGGGGACAGAACAGGAATGGAGTCTTAGAACTTAGTAAGTAATCTAGCTAGATATGCGTTATAGTTATATATGTGTATAGTTAGATATTCCCAGTCTCTATTCAAGCCTAAGTTAATTGTATCCAGTTTGCAAATTAATTCCAATTCAGCAATCTCTCCTTGGAGTCTGTTTTTGAAGTTTTTTTGTTGAAGGACTACTACATGCCACAAGGGGCCACAACAGTGGTTCCCGTAACCCACCCAGCAATATTGTTAATCTATCCAACTATACTCTTAACCCAGCAGAAGAATCTGTCCTATCTCGGGGCCTCTCCTTTTGCCCCTCCACCCCCACGAACACGATACAGTTCTGTGTTGACCTAGAATCCTATTTTCGACGTCTCCGACTCAAGGAATATTTCCAACACACCTCTGACCAACATATTAACCCTCAGAGACCTTCCTACCAACACTACAAAAAGAAGGATTCTGGCTGGACTCCTCCTGAAGGTTGAAACAGCAGACTGGACTTCTACATAGAGTGCTTCTGCCGACGTGCACAGGCTGAAATTGTGGAAAAGCAGCATCGCTTGCACCATAACCTCAGCAGTGCAGAACACAATGCCATCCACAGCCTCAGAAACAACTCTGACATCATAATCAAAAAGGTTGACAAAGGAGGTGCCGTCGTCATCATGACTAGGTCGGAGTATGAACAAGAGGCTACTAGGCAGCTCTCCAACACCACTTTCTACAAGCCATTACCTCTGATCCCACTGAGAGTTACCAAAAGAAACTACAGCATTAGCTCAAGAAACTCCCGGAAAAAGTACAAGAACTAATCCACACAGACACACCCCTGGAACCCCGACCTGGGGTATTCTATCTGCTACCCAAGATCCATAAACCTGGAAATCCTGGACGCCCCATCATCTCAGGCATTGGCACCCTGACAGCAGGATTGTCTGGCTATGTAGACTCCCTCCTCAGGCCCTACGTTACCAGCACTCCCAGCTATCTTCGAGACACCACTGACTGCCTGAGGAAACTACAATCCATTGGTGATCTTCCTAAAAACACCATCCTAGCCACTATGCATGTAGAAGCCCTCTACACCAACGTTCCACACAAAGATGGACTACAAGCCATCAGGAACAATATCCCCGATAATGTCACGGCTAACGTGGTGGCTGAACTTTGTGACTTTGTCCTCACCCATAACTATTTCACATTTGGGGACAATGTATACCTTCAAATCAGCAGCACTGCGATGGGTACCCGCATGGCCCCACAGTATGCGAACATTTTTATGGCTGACTTAGAACGACGCTTCCTCAGCTCTCGTCCCCTAATGCCCCTACTCCACTTGCGCTACATTGATGACATCTTCATCATCTGGACCCATGGAAAAGCAGCCCTGGAGGAATTCCACCATGATTTCAACAATTTCCATCCCACCATCAACCTCAGCCTGGACCAGTCCACACAAGAGATCCACTTCCTGGACACTACAGTGCTCATAAGCGATGGTCACATAAACACCACCCTATATCGGAAACCTACTGACCGCTATTCCTACCTACATGCCTCTAGCTTTCATCCAGATCATACCACTTGATCCATTGTCTACAGCCAAGCTCTACAATATAACCGCATTTGCTCCAACCCCTCAGACAGAGACAAACACCTACAAGATCTCTATTATGCATTCCTACAACTACAATACCCACCTGCTGAAGTGAAGAAACAGATTGACAGAGCCAGAAGAGTACCCAGAAGTCACCTACTACAGGACAGGCCCAACAAAGAAAATAACAGAACGCCACTAGCCCTCACCTTCAGCCCCCAACTAAAACCTCTCCAACACATCATCAAGGATCTACAACCTATCCTGAAGGATGACCCATCACTCTCACAGATCTTGGGAGACAGGCCAGTCCTTGCTTACAGACAGCCCCCCAATCTGAAGCAAATACTCACCAGCAACCACACACCACACAACAGAACCACTAACCCAGGAACCTATCCTTGCAACAAAGCCCATTGCCAACTCTGTCCACATATCTATTCAGGGGACATCGTCATAGGGCCTAATCACATCAGCCACACTATCACAGGCTCCTTCACCTGCGCATCTACCAATGTGATATATGCCATCATGTGCCAGCAATGCCCCTCTGCCATGTACATTGGTCAAACTGGACAGTCTCTACATAAAAGAATGAATGGACACAAATCAGACATCAAGAATTATAACATTCAAAAACCAGTTGGAGAACACTTCAAACTCTCCGGTCACTCGATTACAGACCTGAGGGTGGCTATCCTTCAACAAAAAAACTTCAAAAACAGACTCCAATGAGAGACTGCTGAATTGGAATTAATTTGCAAACTGGATACAATTAACTTAGGCTTGAATAGAGACTGGGAATGGATGAGTCATTACACAAAGTAAAACTATTTCCCCATGTTATTTCTCCTTCCCACCCCACCCCCCACTGTTCCTCAGATGTTCTTGTTAACTGCTGGAAATAGCCTACCTTGCTTGTCACCATGAAAGGTTTTCCTCTTCCCCGTCCCCTGCTGCTGGTGATGGCTCATCTTAAGTGATCACTCTCCTTACAGTATGTATGATAAAACCCATTGTTTCATGTTCTCTGTGTGTGTGTATATAAATCTCCGCTCTGTATTTTCCACCAAATGCATCTGATGAAGTGAGCTGTAGCTCACAAAAGCTTATGCTCAAATAAATTTGTTAGTCTCTAAGGTGCCACAAGTACTCCTTTTCTTCCTTCTGCAGGGAAATTCACAAGTCTTCACAGACCTGAAGTTTTTTTTTTTCTCTTAAGAGCAACTATAGGCATATTCTGCCTGTTTGCCTGGAGACAAAGGTGTTAGGTTTTTGTTTGTTTGTTTTTTTGTTTGTTTTTATTAAAGGATTTCTCTGCAGGTTGACAATCACTATCAGAGCATATAGATATCATATTCAGCACAGCAAAATTTTACAAGCCAAGTTTTTTTTTTGTTTTGGTTTTCTGTCTAACTCTCGGGTATAAAGTTAGTTAAAAACAGAGAGGTTAGGATGACAGACTCCACGGTTCAACAAAAGCTGGAATTAGCCAAATTTGAGGCTGAGGAAAAACAAAAGGAACATAAAAGACAGATAAAACTCATGCAGATGGGAATGGAAGCAAGGGCCAAAGAACTGGAGGAGAAGGAAAGAGAGAGGAAGCATGTGGAGGAGGAGAAGGAAAAAGAGAGGAAGCATGCACTGGAGATGGAGAAGGCAAAGGCTCAGCAGAATATACGAACAAACCCTAGCAATCCTTCTCCAGGTACCACTTCCCACCCCAGAAAGTTCCCCACCTACAAGGCAGGCGATGATACTGAGGCCTTCTTAGAAAACTTCAAAAGGGCCTGCCTTGGGTACAGCATCTCTACAGACCAATACATGGTAGAGCTGAGGCCGCAGCTCAGTGGACCCTTAGCTGAATTGGTGGCCGAAATGCCTAAGGAACACATGAACCAGTATGAACTGTTTAAAACCAAGGTGAGAGTCATAATGGGGCTAACCCCCGAGCATTCTCATCGGCGATTCAGAGCCCTAAGGTGGAAACCAGACTGTCATTTACCCGACATGCCTACCACATTGTGAAACATTGGGATGCCTGGATATGAGGAGCAAGTGTTAATTCTCCAGCAGATTTGCCCTTCCTAATGTAAATGGAACAGTTCTTAGACGGTGTTCCTGAGGAAATAGAAAGATACATCCTAGATGGGAAGCCCAAAACTGTAATCGAGGCGGGGGAGACTGGAGCCAAATGGGTGGAGGTGGCAGAGAAGAAAAAAAACTGGTCACAGTTGGAGCGGATACCAGAAGGGACAACCTCAGACTACACCCTACTACCGGGGGCCACCCAAGGTACCCTCCAGCCACCTTATCGTCCCGCCACACCATTCTCTAGCAACCCACCTTGCCCCAGTGACCCATTAGCTGGACGATATTTTAAATGTAATGAGCTGGGGCATGTAAAGGCCAACTGCCCCAAGAATCCCAACAGATTACATTTCATTGCACTGGAATCATCCCAGAGGTCCTCAGGCCCAGATACCCTTGGAGCGGAGGAAAACTGTGAGTGTGGGCGGGAAGAAGGTCACCATGTGGAGTGACATCGGAGCACAAGTGTCGGCTAACCATGCTTCCTTAGTGGACCCCAATTTAATCAACCCAGAGATCCAAGTGACGATTTAACCCTTCAAGTCCAACTCTTTCAATTTGCCTACAGCCAAGTTGCCTGTCCAGTACAAGGGCTGGTCAGGAACGTGGACTTTTGCAGTTTATGATGATTATCCCATCCCCATGCTGTTGGGGAAAGACTTGGCCAATCATGTGAAGTCAGCCAAGAGGGCGGGAATGGTCACCTGCAGGCAGACTAAACCAGCCGTCACACCTAGCACTGTTCTGGAAACTTCTACCAGGACCCGGACAGAGGTGATGGACCCGGAACCCAGGCCAATGTCTGCAACAGTAGTAGTGGATCCAGTCCCAGAGACCCAGACAGAGCCAGTCCCAGAACCGGAATCGGCGGAACAACCAGCACCAGACCCATTGCCAGCACTGAATCCAGTACTTGAAACCCCAACCCCAGAGGGCCCTACCGAACCTGAACCGGCAGCAGCCCATAACCCTACACTAGAGGCTCAGCTGGAGCCTGAACCCCAACATAGTGCTCCAGCGGAGAGCGGTTCACAGTCAACGGAAACAGCTCCATCCCCTACACTGCTTCCAGAGGGACCAAGCATAGGTCCACAATCCAATGAGGAACTGATGTCTCCAGCATCAAGGGAACAGTTCCAGACTGAACAGGAAGTAGATTAAAGCCTCCAGAGAGCTTGGACAGCGGCACGGAGCAACCCACCGCCTCTCAGCTCTTCTGATCTATCCAGGTTTGTTGTAGAAAGAGGACTCTTATACAAGGAAGCTCTCTTTCTGGCGGACACCAGGAAGACTGGCATCCTCAGAGACAGTTGGTAGTTCCAACTAAGTACCGGGTCAAGCTCTTGAGCTTAGCCCACGATCATCCTAGTGGCCATGCTGGGGTAAACAGGACCAAAGACTGGTTGGGGAGATCATTCCAATGGGAAGGAATGGGAAAGGATGTTTCTACCTATGTCCGGTCTTGTGAGGTATGTCAAAAAGTGGGAAAACCCCAAGACCAGGTCAAAGCCCCTCTCCAGCCACTCCCCATCATTGAAGTTCCACTTCAGCGAGAAGCTGTGGATATTCTGGGTCCTTTTCTGAAAAAGACACCCAGAGAAAAGCAGTACATACTGACTTTCATGGATTTTGCTACCCGATGGCTGGAAGCAGTAGCTCTAAGCAACACCAGGGCTAAAAGTGTGTGCCAGGCACTCGCAGACATTTTTGCCAGGGTAGGTTGGCCCTCCGACATCCTCACAGATGCAGGAACTAATTTCCTGGCAGGAACTATGGAAAGCCTTTGGGAAGCTTATGGGGTAAATCACTTGGTTGCCACTCCTTACCACCATCAAACAAATGGCACGGTGGAGAAGTTTAATGGAACTTTGTGGGCCACGATATGTAAATTCGTAAGTGAGCACTCTAATGATTGGGACCTAGTGTTGCAGCACTTGTTCTTTGCCTACAGAGCTGTACCACATCCTAGTTTAGGATTTTCACCATTTGAACTTGTATATGGCCGTGAAGTTAAGGGGCCATTACAGCTGGTGAAGCAGCAATGGGAGTGATTTACACCTTCTCCAGGAACTAACATTCTGGACTTTGTAACCAACCTACAAAACACCCTCCGAACCTCTCTAGCCCTTGCTGAAGAAAACCTACAGGATGCTCAAAAAGAACAAAAAGCCTGGTATGATAAACATGCCAGAGAGCGTTCCTTCAAAGTAGGAGACAAGGTCATGGTCTTAAGGGCACTCCAGGCCCATAAAATGGAAGCGTCATGGGAAGGGCCATTCACAGTCCAGGAGCACCTGGGAGCTGTTAATTATCTCATAGCATTCTCCACCTCCAAACGAAAGCCTAAGGTATACCATATTAATTCTCTAAAGCCCTTTTATTCCAGAGAATTAAAAGGTTGTAAGTTTACAGCCCAGGGAGGAGATGACGCTGAGTGGCCTGAAGGTGTCTAACTACGAAGGGAAAAGTGCTGGTGGCATGAAAGAGGTGAACCTCTCCATGACCCTCGGGCGTATGCAGCGACAGCAGATCCAGGAGCTGTGCACTAGCTACGCACCGATGTTCTCAGCCACCCCAGGACTGACTGAATGGGCATTCCACTTCATTGACACAGGTAATGCTCACCCAATTAAAGTCCAACCTTACCAGGTGTATCCTCAAGCTAAAACTGCTATAGAACAGGAGATCCAGGATATGTTACAGATGGGGGTAATCCGCCCCTCTGGCAGTGCATGGGCATCTCCAGTGGTTCTAGTTCCCAAACCAGATGGGGAGATTTTTTGCATGGACTACCGTAAGCTAAATGCTGTAACTTGCCCAGACAACTATCCAGTGCCATGCACAGATGAACTATTAGAGAAACTGGGATGGGCCCAGTTCATCTCTATCTTGGACTTAACCAAGGGGTCCTGGCAGGTACTGCTAGATGAATCCGCCAAGGAAAGGTCAGCCTTCACCACACATGTAGGGCTGTATGAATTTAATGTACTCCCTTTCGGGCACCCGCCACCTTCCAAAGACTTGTAGATGGTCTCCTAGAGGGATTAGGAGAATATGCAATCGCCTACCTTGACAATGTGGACATATTTTTTGATTCCTGGGCAGAATACCTGGAACATCTACAAAAAGTCTTTGAGCACATAAGGGAGGCAGGACTAACAGTTAAGGCTAAGAAGTGTCAAATAGGCCTAAACAGAGTGACTTCCTTGACACACCTGGTGTCCAAGGTAACTATCAACCCCCTACAGGCCAAAGTGGATGCTATCCAAAAGTGGCCTGTCCCAAAGTCAAAGAAACAAGTTCAATCCTTCTTAGGCTTGGCCGGTTATTACAGACTATTCGTATTGTAATACAGCCAAATCTCTGTCCCACTGACAGACCTAACCAAAAAGAAACGGCCAAATGCCATTCAGTGGACCGAAGAGTGTCAGAAGGTCTTTAACCAACTTAAAGCGACACTCATGTCTGACCCTGTACTAAGGGCCCCAGACTTTGACAAACCGTTCCTAGTAACCACAGATGCGTCCGAGCGTGGTGTGGGAGCAGTTTTAATGCAGGAAGGACTGGATCAAGAATTCCACCCTGTAGTGTTTCTCAGCAAAAAACTGCCTGAGAGGGAAAGCCATTGGTCAGTCAGTGAAAAAGAACATTACGCCATTGTCTACGCTCTGGAAAAACTACGCCCATATGTTTGGGGACGGCATTTCCACCTGCAAACCGACCATGGTGAGCTACGGTGGCTTCATACTGCCACGGGAAATAACAAAAAACTTATTCGGTGGAGCTTAGCTCTCCGAGATTTTGATTTCGACATCCAACACATCTCAGGAGCTTCTAACAAAGTGGCTGATGCACTCTCCTGTGAAAGTTTCCCAGACTCAACTGGTTAAAATCGTCCTTGAGATGTGCAAAATACTGTTAGTCTTTATATACTTGGTAGTATATATTTAGAGGTGCATGTGTCTTATTAACTCTGTTTTTTCCTAGAGCTCCAGGAGGAAATCCCAGCCAGCATTTCACCCTAGCTGTGATTTGGGGGGCATGTCATAAAAATAAAGGGAAGGGTAAATACCTTTAAAATCCCTCCTGGCCAGAGAAAAACCCTTCCACCTGTAAAGGGTTAAGAAGCTAGGATAACCTCGCTGGCACCTGACCACAATGACCAATGAGGAGACAAGATACTTTCAAAGCTGGAGGGGGGGAGAAACAAAGGGTCTGTCTGTGTGATGCTTTTGCCAGGGACAGAACAGGAATGGAGTCTTAGCACTTAGTAAGTAATCTAGCTAGATATGCGTTAGATTATGATTTCTTTAAATGGCTGAGAAAATAGGCTGTGCTGAATAGAATGGATATTCCTGTCTTTGTGTCTTTTGGTAACTTAAGGTTTTGCCTAGAGGGATTTTCTATGTTTTGAATCTACTTACCCTGTAAGGTATTTACCATCCTGATTTTACAGGAGGTGATTCTTTTGACCTTTTCTTATATTAAAATTCTTCTTGTAAGAAATTGAATGCTTTTTTCATTGTTCTTAAGATCCAAGGGTTTAGGTCTGTGGTCACCTATGCAAATTGGTGAGGATTTTTATCAAGCCTTCCCCAGGCAGGGGGCTGCAAGATTTTGGTGAGGATTTTGGGGGGAAAGAGTTGTTTGGAAACATCTTTCTCAAAAATAAACCCGGACGTTTGGTGGTGGCAGTGGAAGTCCAAGGGCAAAAGACAAAATAGTTTGTACCTTGGGGAAGTTTTAACCTAAGCTGGTAAAAGTAAACTTAGGAGGTTTTCATGCAGGTCCCCACATCTGTACCCTAGAGTTCAGAGTGGGGAAGGAACTTTGACTCTAGCCCTAAAAGATTTAGAGCTGGCATATTTCAGCAGGTCAATCACCATCATCTAAAAACTAAGACTGCAACTTTGACCCAGTGTCCAAGATGTGAAAAAAGTGTCTGTAAATTACTATACTTGTACTTCTAAAATGGTGCATTAGCTCTATATGCAAAATTACTTCTAATCTTGTTCTAATCAGGAAGGACTCCCAATGAACTTTTCCCAGCCAAATTAATGAAGGATCAGTCCCTTACTATGTTTGCATCATTATTTCCCCGTTTTTGCACCCAGTAATGCAATTATTTTGAGGATGGGAGGGGGGTTTCAAGCACTCTGTTTTCTTGCACCGGTACTTTGTAAGTTTATATTGCATGAAATAAATATCAGTGGTACATGTGATAATTCTACTTTTTTCATCATGATTGTGCTTTCACTTCTAGCACATAACTGTGCTGCTTCAGGAAGAGCCTGTGGAATGAATGGTGACTCTCCCTTACATTTTTTTCCTGCTCCCTACTTATTCCAGATGGGAAGCAGTCTGCTACTGGCTATGACACTCACTATTTAATGCAGCTGTGTATTCATAGTTTTAATATAGTCTACAGTTTGGAGATTAGTTTAGTAGTCTGGTACTTTATAGAAATTCTTTATTGTTCAAATATTGTAATACAAGTTATCAGTTTAGAGTAACATTTGAAGATGGAAAGGCCATGTTTTCTATCAACTAATCAAGCTCATCATTTGTCTCTCTCACCCACACTCCTACCATACTGCCTTTTCCAAAGTATTTTTAAACTCTTCATTAACTAAGTTTAGACACCTTCATGCTTCAGTCCTGCATTCCGGACTCTCCTCCGCAGCAGAATGGAATCTCTATACATACCAATGAGTCCCATCCCAACTTTACCCCTCCCCTATGGTCAACTCCCTCCCTCTTCTCTCCTTCCTTCCCCTTGGTTTCTGGCAAGCCATCTTACTCTCCTTGATTATGCCTTTCATCATTTCCTTTCCCAAACCCCTCACGCATGCTCTCCTCACTGACCTACCTCGTCTATGCTAATCCCTTGAGGAGGTAAAGAATGATTTAGCAAGCTGCTGGTTGTGTGTGGAGTGCAGGCCAGAGATCTTTGAGAGATTCTAAGCAGTAAGGAGGCTCCAGGGAACAATTGCAACTGCTCCAGTTCCCTGCTGCTAGAAACCCTTCCTAACCTCCTGGCAACTAAACCAGTTTCCCAAGGATGCATTTCCTCCTACTTCTTCAGAAGACATGGAGCAGTCTCAAGCCAATTTCATCAGAACAAGGGAGTGCTGAAGAAATTCCTTCTTTCCCACCCCCTAGACAAAAGGAAAAAGGTCCACGTCCTTTAGCTGAATGCTTCTAATATAATGTCGACCACAGCAGGACACCATGAGAGAGGACACAATGTTTCATTATTTCTTCTTGGCCTTAGGCAAAACTCATTGCCTAAAGCCAACCGCAATGACAGTAGATCTGTGCAGTGTTCTCAGGAGGAGCAAATAAATGTCTACCTAGTTGGTGCTGCGAGCCACAGGGCTATGTGGAGCAGCATAACATTGTCAACTTCCCTTTTTTGTTTTTTTGTTATTCCAGGGAAGTGATCTGTGTACCCCAGAAAAGGTTGCAAGTGATTTGCAATTCCCTGTTATACACATTACCTTTGGTATTGAAGTACTGAAAGTTCCCCATTTATTCCTTGTTTCATACAGTGCTTGCTAACTTCTGAAGCCTTTGCAAGTATCAAAAATCCTTTCTCCCTCCATAATTTTGAAAAATTCTTCTAGATCACCACACAGTCTCTTTTCCAGTGAGGAAAAAACCCAGTTCCCTTAATCTTTGTACTTATATTAACATTCTCCTCAAGGCAGTAATATCCTTCCTGCAGTAAAGTGATTAATATACAGATTGGGCATCTAATATCTTACATCCAGCATCACCTCCTGTTCTATATTTTATCTTGTGCTAACATTAACCAAACACATGGTTCTAAAAATAAAGCACCTTTGTCCATCATGCTGAAAGGAGGACAGGAGACACTGGATGTGGTTTAAGTCACATCTTTATTCTTAAATATCTGGAAGTGCCTGGCAGATAAAAGTGTACAGTGCAGGTAATTCCATAATAATTTCAATATATACCAGGTGGCTTCTGTCAGCCCCACCTCTTTACCCATTCTGGTCCCCCATCAACCTGCTGCTGGGAACACACCATACCCCCACCGCAAATGAGGAGTAAGGGGGGGGCTATAAAGGAGGAAGGGTTGTCTCCCTGCCATACTAGTCGTAGAAGCCTCAACCCCCCAAACCTCATTTCTAGTCCTTTAAAGAGTACCTCCTTTAAATCCTTTACCAATCCATTTTATCTTATCACTGTATGCCTTCCCTACAGAGTACCTAACCTGAACATCTGCCCGACGTTTACATAACGAGTTGCAACATCATAGCCTAACTCCCATTTCATGTTTGCCAAACTAAGCCTTCCTGCATCGAACTTGCTGTGGGGAAGGCAAAATTTTAAAAAGGGGGTTTCTTCACCTTAGCCTATCTGGCAGTGAGGGAAAAAGTTCCTTCACAGCCCCCTGGAAAAGGAGCAACTAGTACAAGGCCCACAGCAGGTACTGACAAAACCTGGTATTTCACCATTCCCATGGGTGGGAGGATGGATGTTTCTCTGTCTGGTCCAGATAAGAGGGGGCTTTTCCTGTCCTGCAACAGCATGAACCTATATAGTTCCCCCCCTTTCTGGTCACCTGGGTGGAGGGGTGGGGAGGGAAGGATGGGTCAGCATCCCCAAGCTGACCTGGTCTGCAGCTGCAACAGGAAGTCATTCCCTGGTGCTCTAACCATTAAAGGGGCACACAGCTTTTCCAACAAGCTAGACAGCTGCCCCAACTGCTTACTATGCGGTGAGGTCATTTCATAAATGAAGTTTAGTGAAGCATTTCATATGTAAATTAATTTGGTTAAAATAAACAGGGACAATATTCATTTTTGCAAAGATCTCTTTTTTCTTGGTAATTTGCTTCCTGTCACACCTGAAATAGAAATCATGGCAGGAGCTGACTCTTACACAGACATAGCATCTTCTGTCTTAAAAGCATTCCTGTTGCTAGAAGCCATCACAGCTATTTCAAGAGAGCCAAAACAGCTCTGAAATATCACTGAAGATGTTTCTTCCTCATAGCACAGGAAGTATAAATTGGGGAGAAATGCAAAGCAATAACCTAATCTCTCATTAGGTTGGATGGATCCTTTTCAAAAGTACCCCAGGCAAAGCAACCCTTACTCTGACACTGACTACTACTCCATTTCAAATTTTCACTTGCTTTGAAAAAAGTGAGGGGGAAGGGGGAGAAAAGAAAAAAAAAAAAAGGATCAGAAACTAAATCTTCCTATATGTAGTTTTATTTTTTCCAAGTTTCCTTATCCAGGCAGCCAAACACACTGTCAACAGCTTGACTGTATTTAATTTTAGGATAGGGATGTGAAAGGTACATTACCAAGAAGAAAAGATTACAGATTTGTAGCGTACAAAAGGGGTTTTCCTTTCTTTCTTTAAAAAAAAGAAAGAACTTAAGGATCTGCTAGCTTTATTTGGGGTGGAAGGTAGATAGCTAGGTCACAGATTCCTTTTTCAATTATTGAACTCCAGTGTTGTCTAGTTTATTGAAATTTTATCTTTAAATTCTAAAGTAGCTTCTGATCCTAGCACTAGATATACAAATAAAACTCTCATGTAAGTACCACTAAGTAGGTTCTAGAAAATCTGGAAATCCACCTATGTATTTTTAAATAAAAGTTTCACAGTGGTTCACTACAAGCCACTTGATCGCCTCTAAATCAGATATCTTGTTGCAGGCAAGGTTGCTTGGATACAAAGTAATCAGAGTAACAGAATAAATCATTGATCATTTGATTTCAATAATTTCTATTATGGAAGAGTCAATTGGGATAAATGTTTAGATTACACAGAAAACACACATTTAAAACTTATTAGGTAACACAAGATGTCCAGTAACTTGATTAAACAAGCATTAGTACACATTTTAGGAATGGTTCATTCCAAATAAATTAACAGTGGAGTTGTCTGTATAACAATAACTGCATGAACTACTCATGTAAAGCATCTCTCCAGTGGCTCTGAAGTAGATACTCAACCAAAATACTTGATAACTATATTCCTCATTTGGTACAGACTCTTGAACATCAAAATTTGAATGTGACCATCTGAGGCAATTGTGTACTTAGAATAATTTTACAACATTCTACAAAGATATGAGACAGTCTGAAAAGCAGACATTTAAAACTTATAAAAGGAATTTCTTTTTTATACAACATATAATTCATCTACAAAATGACTCCCACAAGCTATTGAGGCCAAGAGTTTAGTAGAACTTTAAAAAAAAAAAAAAGGCCACCAACCAGCTGGTGGTGGAGGTGGCTATTGAAAAAAAGAGAGACAGTTTATTCCATAAATATTGAGTATGAGAAGAATTCCTGCATCTTCCTCTGAATTATCTGGTGTTGGAAAGAAGATTCTGCATTAGATGGACCATTCTTCTGAGCTGATACAGCAAATTCTACATTATGTTCAGAGTAAACTTTTTAAACATACAGTCGAGTCACACAATGATACACAATTTTATATGACAGCAGAAGGCATTCAGATATTCCCCGACCTTGCAATGACTTGCTGTATGACCAGAGCCAAGTCACTTCACCTCTAAGCCTCAGTTTCAACAGTTGTAAAATTATGAGAATGATACTTACCCTCCTCTGGAAAGTGAGTATATCTCTGTGGATCACTAATAAGTATAATAATTCTGGCCCAAAGTTGAACACTTTTTTTTATTAAGGCCTGATTTTCCGCTGGAAAATCAATTTCTTGTATTTGTTTAATAACATTGCTTTACTGAAACAAATAGGCATCAAACAAAAAGTATTAGATTCCTGCTTTATCTAGCGGGAGTTCCATTTTATAGACAAAGCTATATTGTACCTGGTCTTTATACAAGAGGGCATGGGAGCTTTCACCACCACAGTCCACGTGAGGCACCAGGCAGCATTGCAGTTCCCAAGCTCAGAGGAACACACAGACTGCCTCACCCCTAAACGACTGGGAATATGGAAGAGCTGGGGACCATGTCTCCAACCCTTTTATACTTCTCCAGCCTGTGGGGCTGTACTGGCATGCTGAAGGTGAGCAGGCTGCAACCCCATAAAGGGGCTTAGCGGCAGGTATGCTACCTCTGTGCATCCAGGAACTTTGTGAGGCATAATGCTTGACATCCCCCACAACTGGTATTGCTCTGGACTACCCCCAGTGTATGACTGTGCTGGACTGATGGGCTCTAACCCAGAGATAGGAGCATGAAAGGAATATACAGGTTTTTTTAGTCTGATTTTAAAATAGCATGTAGCCTGGGAGCAATTTTGAGGGAAAGTTAGTGACAGAGGTGTCATTTAATTCATAAATCTATGGAATTATTTCAGTGGTGTCACCCTCTGCAGCATGGAAGGGGTGGGGGTGGGGACTCACTGCCCTGCAAGCTCCCAGTCATCTATTTTGGTGAAAATGTTGATAATACAATATTGTTGGAAATGGACTGAGTTGGGTGTAATTTGAAATACCTTTCTCCCATGAGCACAGTGGTACCAAACATAACACACCTAGAATAATAGATATGTTTAAAGTCAGCCTTTTTCAATTATACTTTAATACAGACATGTCAAACATATAGAGGCGGATTAAGATTTACTGGTGTCTTGAGCACAATGAACATTTAGGCCCCCACATCTCCCCTTGCCACAGGGCCCTGCCCCCTGCTCCTCACCCCCTCCGCCCGCCCCGGTCAGGCCAGAAGCTGCAGCTAGGCCAGGGTAAGAGCCGCCCAGGGACCCTAAGCTGCTGTGGGGAGCCCCGGACCCTCAACCCCTGGGGGGTGCGGACACAGGCTGGGGGCTGCTCTCAGAAACCCCAGCCCTCTGCTCAGCTCTGGCTTCTGGCCAGGGGGTGAGGACTCGGGGGGGAGGGGGAGAAGAGGAGCAGGATCACTTTTGATGCCAATGCCCCCCCACTCACACAGGTTCTGGTGCTCCTGTGGGCACCCCCAAATTGGCCAGGGTCTCTGGGTTAATCCGCCACTGCAAACCTGCAGCCCTGACGAACAGTACTATGTTATCAATTAATGCTAATACGATTTTTTTTTACAATGTTACAGACTACTATAAATGGAAGGAGTGCTTCAAGTCAATTTCCCATCATCTGCAAAAAAGAAATGGTTGGGTGATACCGATTATCACCTTTGTTTATTATGCCAAAAGAGTTGCAATGAGGCACTGGTTAAGATGTCAGCATCCAGACAGAAATTACTTGAATCCATCTGCAAAAAGATATGCATGTAGTTACATTACAATTAATCACAATCCTTAAGCGATTTATTAATCCTTGTTTTTCTACTTAGCCTTGATCATTTTTAGGAATCAATGGGGAGATGAAGAGTAACAACTACAAGCTGAATCTTTGGAGACTACCACTGTGAAGGACCTGGCTAAACACAACACTCAGCAACACCTTGCAGCCCATCAGAAGTGCACCAATAAACTAAAATTTGGCAAGGTTGGAGAGGAAGTACATCAAGCACCAGGGAAACGTTGAAGATGCCAGAACAAGCACCAGCTGTGGGCGAGTCTTGCTTTATTCCAAGACCCATGGTACACATTTTGAGAAAAATGCCTGCTTCCTCTGCAGTGAGCCGAAAGCCTGAAGTCACCCATTAAACATATTTCACCATGTGAGACAGGTGAGAAACTGTATAATCAATCACTCTTAGTGAAAACATTACATAGTAAGTCAGTTAAATGGGTGCACTGACCCAAAAGACATCAATAGTCACAAAACTGCACATCACATCCAATACTACACTAGAACATACATAAGGGGTTCCATCAAAAGGTAAGAGTATGAGCAACAAATACCGATTTTACTACTGCAAACTGCGACTCAGCTGCAGTTCATAAATTGCCTTGTAGAGACTCTGGATGGGAAAGTGGTGGCCATTGCTGATGCAGAGGCTAATTACAGAGAAATATGTGCTTTGAACAGGACTGAAGAGGCACAAACACAGACGCTGACTTTTGTTTTGCCAGGGGGTCCTCCACCCCCGCTCAACTTCTTCCCCCAAGGCCCTGCCTGCACTCTGCCTCTTCCCACCCCTGCTTTGCCCTCTCCCCCGAGGCCCCGCAGCCAGTCTGCTGCCTGCTCCTCTGCCCCCTCCCCCAAGCACCTTCCACCCACTCCTTTCCACCCCTTCCCCAAGGCCCCCCCACTGCTCAATCCTCTCCACCCCCTCTCGAGTGCTTCCAGCCAACTCCTCCCCTCCCTCAAGACTGCCCACTGGCCCACCCACTGCTCGCTCCTTTCTGCCCCCTTCTGCCTTAAGGGCAAGTGATGGGGGGCGGGGAGGCAGAAAAGAGTGAGTGGCAGGTGCCTCGGGGGAGGAGACACAGTGCGGGGGCAGGAAGAGTCACAGCACAGGCTGGGCTATGAGGGAAGAGTCCAACTGGGGATGGAGCCTCAGGGTGAAGGGCGGGAGAGGCCATAATCGGTGGGTTCTGAGCACCCCCATTTTATTTCTGTGGGTGCTTGAGCCCCAGAGTACCCACAAGTCAACGCCTATGGGAACAAATGCATAGCAGAAAAAGCTCTAAAGCAGTGATTGAAGTTAAACAGTTTTTAGCAACCCGATCAACAAAAATGAATCGTAGCACATATCTTTAAAGGCTGCAAGAGACACACAGTGTTCTCAAAAGCAGAAGAAAGTACTGATATTATCAGTAATAAGAAGACAGTTTACTGCTGTAATTTTTTTTTAAAAAAACAGAAAAGCATTTTATCTTGCAGTACATGAGAATTTCAGGGATCCATAGCTGATGCCAAGCCTGAAAACATAATATGGGGTGACCTGTATGTTTTAAAACGATGCATCAGTGGTCACAGTAACTTTGCTCCAGCAAGTATGACACAGTCAGCAAGTGGAGCACAAGGCTGCCATTTTAATGCAAAGCATCATGTATGCATGCTTGAGTGAAAGGCAGGTTTCCAACACACACAAATATGTGGCATATGTGTAATCTACCAGTACAAGTGGCTGTTGGTTTAACAAATCATTCCAAAATCCTTAGCAAATTCCTGTTGCTGCTTATGCACAGCTGTGGCTCCTCCACTGACAGCAACAGAACACTCCTCTTGGAGGCTGCAATTCCCAATGAGGTTCTTCACCGCATGGAACTGAATGAAGGGTTGTATTTTCCCACAGACCTTGTCAAGGGTAGGTTTATTCTTTGAGCTGCCAATAACTTAGACTTCTTTGAAGATACAGCAGATGACAAAGGTACCTTTTGTGCTATTGTTATGGTCTGTTATCAGAAGTTTATTAATGGGGACCCGTCGTAGACTCAGATGTTGTCTGGATCAATTAAGGACCATACCTTGAAGGAGTCCCTGACTTTAGGACTCACTGACTTTCCTACCAAGGTCCAAAAATTCTGAAGCCAAGAAGTCCAGTTTCCAATGAAGCAGCAGTGACATGGACTATAGCTTTCTACATTCATTAACCTTGACCTCACATGACTATTGTGCAAAAGTAGGATGCATTCCAGTGGTGAAAAATCATTGAGCATGGTTTCAGCTGAAGAGATAGAAGACATACCCTCAAATGACCTGGACATCCAGAACATACCATAGCACATCATTTCAAGAGAAAGGTACATTCTAACCTAGTCAACCTTTAACTCAGCACTACTCAAGATGGCAGAATGAATGACCCATGTATACATCCTGCCAAATCATATCTTTTGGCCCCACTGATTACTCGGTTCAGTTAACAGTCTTTAGGCAGCAGAAATGTGTGAACAAATACATCTGTGGAACTGAATCAAGATATGTTGTGACACTAGGCTTGGGCCTTTACAAGCTTATTCAACTACCAGTGTGTGTCCCAGAAAACTCAGGGGAAACATAGCAGTCTTCAAGAACATGAAAGATTGTTATAAAGAGAAGGGTGATAAATCGTTCTCCTTAACCACTGAGGACAGGGCAAGTAGTAATGGGCTTGAATTGTAGCAAGGGAGATTTAGGTTAGACATCAGGAAAACCATCTTAATTGTAAGTGTAGTTAAGCACTGGAACGAATTATCTAGGGAGGCTGTGTAATCTGTGTCATTGGCGGTTTTTAAGAACAGGTTAGACATACATCTGTTGAGGTGGGATCTAGATAACACTTAGTCCTGCCTCACTGCAGGGAACTGGACTAGATGACCTACTGAAGTCCTTTCCAGTCCTACTTTATATAATTCTATGACTTTGATGGTCTTTATGGATGGTGGATTATACCTCCTAGACATCCGCGCATATTCTTCACTGTGATATGTGCAATTGGCTCCTTTGTTAATAGTGGTAGTATTCTTCAGATCTGGAGGATTTTGAAGAGTGACATTACCCTGAACCAATTTCTTGCAGGGAAAAAGTTGCAACTTCCTATAGAACCCCCACCCCTCCCCACCCCATCCCAACCCCGAACACTCATTCAAAAAAAAAAAAAATTACCTAGATATCTTCCTTGAAAAGCACACTGATGTGTTTGAAGTCATTTCCCAAAAGGTATAGGACTTGAGATCAATTCCACACATAGATCTATTGTGCGAGATAGAGAGTGGCAATATCACAGAGTGGATCAAGCAATTTGACGATGCTGAAATCGGCGATAAAGCCAGCTTTCGGGATGATGTGGTGATGCGTTGAGTCTTTGTTTCTTTTTAGTCAGTCAATCTACCAGGACTGCTAATTGGAAATTTCACCTCACAGCACTGGAAGACTTTATGAAAAAAATTGTTTTCCTTTAGATTTAGCCAACTATCCTGCAATGATTGCCTTGTACCTTGCTGAACTAAAAGGCGTAGAAAAGTCCAAGTCTGACACTGACGTACAGACACATTTTGAAAAGGAAATTCGGTTGTTAAAAAGGTAATCCATTCCCTTTGGTACATTTCATTCAGATAAAGCCCTAGAACATAAAAACAGAGCAAGGAAAGTTGTTGGAGAGTTGGTAGGCATAATTCAGCATCCAGATGGGTTTTCCTGTTTTGTTCTGACAACCCCAGAACTCCATCAAATTTTGGACGAAACGTTAAGCATGATTGGGATGACCTCCCCAGAAGTAACCAAGCACCATCTAAACAAATTAGGCACTGTTAAATACCAAGAAGATACAATTTTAAAGCAACAGGTTGAGCTTACTCACACTGGCAAGCCATTTGTGTATGATGAACCAGAGCTCATTAATATCACGATGAAAGCAGTCGTCAGTGATGAGATAGCTAAAGACGTCAGTCAACTGGATACTTTGCATAATGCCTTGTATGAAGCCTTCAAACCCAGGATCCATCAATCTATGGGCTCCAATCAAGAACAGACTACTGCTGTGCTCAAATGCAAAGAAGGAAGTCAGAGCTAGAGAGTAGCAGGGACTATTACAAAGCTAACTGCAGACAGACCATTGTTTGCTCATCTCCTGGTCATGTCCAGATCTCAGCGTGACATTGATCTACATGAGATTTTGGAAAATACAAGCTCTCCATGGTACCACAATCATGTCCAAATGCAATGGAACAATGCATATTTGCCAAACAAAAAACAAACTAATGCATATATTTCATGTTCTTCCTAAGCTACCACCTACTGACAAAATGATTGGTGCCTTATGCCAGCAGAGGCCTTTTAGTACAGCAATCACAGATGGTATGGCTGAGGTACAAAATTCTTGACAAACCAGAAACTGTTAACACCCGCTGAGATTTAGATAAACATTTCATTCGGAAGCTACCGAGACTTATGCAGAAGTTTACCTGATGTTTGTCACACATGCACAGGAATCAATTAAAAATATTTCCAGAGACGAGAAACTCCATGGTATTGTACTCATCCAATACAAAAATCACTGATTCCATGAACATCTTCGGTGTCATAACGAAAAAGCTACTTGAGCACCAGCATGTGAAGAATTGGTTGAAGAATTAAGTCATCACATGGCATAATGAAGTTGCTGCCTTGCATTATTCAGTGGAGTTTCTTTGTAGTTCCCCCGAAGGGGCTGGCTCTAAATTGATCTTGCATGCCATCAATGCCACAGAAAGAGGAGCTTTAAACTCTGGATTTTTGCACAAGACACAAAATATTCTAGTGCTCTCTAGTGAAATGCTACCCAGTTTTCAGCAAGATTCTGTTTTTGTGCCTGCTGCTGGAGAACAGAATCACTCTATATCCCTCAGATGTGTTCCAATCACTCAAAACTATTGAAACTTGTCACATTGCTAGGTTTCCACACAATTTCAGGATGTTACACTAGTAGAGGGATGGCTAGAAAGACCAAATTATCTTAGTGGAAGGCATTTAATTCCACCTCTGAAGACTCTCTCCTCATATGAAGGTGCTCGGAGTGGCCAAGATAGTCACTGGTGAGGTCATACATACACTGGAGGCATTAATTTGCAGAGTATACCATTTGAAGATCAACATTATGACACTTGCCGGCTATGTTGGTGGATACCACCAAAAAGGGATGTATTTATATCTCTATCAAGAGGGCAAATCATCAAGCAAAGGAATAGGCTGCAGGATGATAAAGAAAGTTCTGGATGTGCTCGTTCTCGTTAGTTGCTTTACTATTAATCAAAATCAACCAGACTTAATTTTTTCCTTTAAGTTTCTTATTTTCATGAGAAATAAAAGTTCTATAAACTCTGAGATGCTCAGGTCTTGAACGTAAAATTCATCTGGACTGCTAATGAAGTTTTGGAGAGCTCCCAACAAGTGGCAACAATATTTTTTATTGAACAGATTCATATATATATATGGTAAACTGAAAAGTCTGTGTGTGTGAAAAAAAGAAAGAGTTAGTGTGTATGAGATTTTAAGAGCAAATTAGACAGACAAACCGTGTCAGAAATGGTCTAGATAATACTTAGTCCTGCCATGAGTGCAGAGGACTGGACTAGATGACCTCTCAAGGTCCTTTCCAATTCTATGATTCTATTTAGATTTTCAAAGGCTTAAGACCTTAAATCAGTAAAACAGAGGTTTTAAAACTAAATATGCAATATTAAAATCACAAGTTAACAGCAACATTTAAATAGCAACTTACAAAACTTGCTAATTGAGGTCTGTTTTTTAACCTGAAGAAGATGGGATGATTCCACCATAGTGTTCCTCATTCAAACCTCTTTGCAGAGCTAACTGTAGAAATTCAAGTTTCATCTGTCACTTGTATAGTAATAAAAACCACTAGCAGCTGTGCATTAAGCTTTTGTTATCTGCCTTGAACACATCGTGAAATACAAGATAGAACGCACAATCTGGATTAGTTTATTTATATTACATTATGCCTTAATTTTACATTCCTCTTTTAAAGAGAAAAGAAAAATATCCCGCTTTTTAAAGATAGTAAAGAAAGGGTTTATGCAATGCAGAATAAAAAAATATTTCCTAGTGAAAAGATGAGAAACTAATTTTATAAACAGTAAGATATATGTAAATATATGCGTATACAGTCTTCATTTTTTCTAAACAGTTCTTTTCTAAATAAATCTTATTTGGATCCCTTATCTCTTTTCTATCTCTCAGTTGCCTGGCTGCCCCTTCAGCCACAGATTGTAGTGTAATAGTCACTTCAAACTCCTTTTCTTGTATAAAATGAAATTTGGAACATTGAATACTTCCCAATTTACCATTTACAATGGAAAGTGAATCGGAGGGGACTGAAAGGGCCACAAATAGCTGCTGAAAATGCTTTTTCAAAATTCGATGGGGGAGAAGACAGTTTAAAAATTGTCACTTTTCTCTCCTTCCATCACTCATAATCACCTCCTCCATCCACCCACACAGTCTGTTCATTCCTAAAGAGTCCCCACACCATCCTAATCCCCCATTTAAAACCCTACCAATCCTACCAACGTAATTGTCATAGGAGTTGTGAGAGTATGGGTTTCAGGAATGAGTAAAGGTAGTCACATCTGAACATTGCTGAATACCTATTCCATCATCAAAAAAGTCAGACATGCAACCAGTGTCCACAATGCAAATCCAATTTTGTACAGTGCATAAGTTGACGGAAGTGCCTGTTTTCCACGAGACATGCTGCACTTTTCCAGGGCACATGTAATGAAAGTAGTGAATCAAGACAACAAATTGACTCTCATGACAAGGATGTGAGGTTTGCTAATCTTTCATTAATAGAATTCCCTCTCCTTTCACAAGAAAGATAGTCAATGAAAGGATAGATTTTATGTCAAGATAGAGATCTTAGTATTCCTTGATGATAATATTACAAAAGCAATATTTTGCCAGTGGTATAAAATGGCCTTGACTTAACTGAAATATTGCTACAGTGTAAAGTAGCCCCAGGATTTTAAAATAATAAATACCAGAGTAACAAAGGATGTCCTCCTATGTTACATACCTGAAGTTATTATAAACATACCCTTCAGTGAGACCAATCGGGGGGGGGGAAGGGGGAGACAGAAGGTTACGTAGCAGCAAGGAAGGCTATAAACCAGCTCAAAACCAAACTACTTGAACATCCACTTACCCAGGGACCTCATACCATAATCATTATAGGATACCAATTCCTATTAGGAAAAGAGAAAAAAAGAGAAAAACAACCAGCCTCCTATTAAAACAAATGGGTGTTGAAGAGTGAATGAACCTAGTTTTCAAAAATTTCTCCCAATTGTACTACCTTCAAAATATTACTGCTAAAGCTGGCTGAAAAAAATCCCACCAAACTTTTTTTCTATTGGAATTTGCAGATTCATCAAAATCCAAACATTTCATGGAGATGCTTTAATTCTGATCATGTTCTAATTAAACACAGGCAGGGGTCTGACAACCCTGAAAAAAAATGACGGGACAAGTCCTCTCTATCCACAGAATATGATACCATCCTGCATACTCAGATCATCTTTCATTTGGAAATAGGTTTCTGCTCCTACCAGTACTTGTCTTTTGGCCACCCAGCTAGTATCTCTCCCTTGACTTCATGCAAGTGGAACTTCTATTCCATAACTTCTTTGATTTCCATCAGCTTTCCTGTTGAAATTCGGAAATAATGCAGCATGTTAATGGGATTCAGTGTCCTGATCCCTATCCCACAAATCATGAAGGATGAATATATATGCCCTGCTCAGGGTGCTACTTAACACCAGTAAATCATCCTGGACAATATCTGTTCTCTACCTGGTAGCATTGGAGGCACATCAGCATGCCCGATAATCTCTTTGGAGCACTAAGAAGGGGCTTTGCCATAATTACCTCCTAGGGGATTGTGGTCTGATTGCACTGATGGAATCACTCCACTACAAATTCCACAGCAGAAGGTCTTTTTCTATTTGGGCATACCCTTGTTCAGTTTATTACAAGACTCTGCTGGCATAAGTGACCAACTACTCCTGCAAAAGAGCTACGCCCAATCCTTTCTCTGATGAGTTACACTTAGGGTGACCAGATGGTGTGAAAAATTGGGACGGGGGTGAGGGGTAATAGCAGACATATTAAAAAAAAGCCCCAACTATCAGGACTGTCCCTATAAAATTGGGACATCTGGTCACTCTAGTTACACTGGGGTGTCAGTGGCCCTCAAGCCTGGACAGGAGCATCCTTTATAGTTTGTTTCAGTGTCTCAAATGCTTACTGTTGAGGACCTGCCCAGTCTCACTCAGCATCCTGGCTTGTGAGCCGACATGGGGTTCTGCTACTGCAGTCGAATGTGAACGGAATTTATCATTTCTATGAAGCACTGTCCCACTTTCACATCCACCGGAGCTGGCATGTCCCTTATTGCCTTGATTTTGTTGGAATCTGCTTTCAGTCCCACTGCTGTGAGCAGATGTCCTATGTATTCCACTCACACTGTCTGTCTGAGTCACATATTTTGCTCGGTAGAGGTTTATGTTTTTGTCCCTGCCTCATTGCAGAAAAGTTTGTTGTTTTCTGTCATGATCTTGTTCAGCTTCTGTATTATTGCTCCCTTCCCTTACAATAAGGAAATATCTGAAACTATTTTCACACCAGGCAGCCCTTCCAGCACCTGGTTGAGTCTTCTCAGGAAGACCACTGGTGCTAAGCTTATGTCCCTAAACAGGGACCAAATGGGGTTGCAAAGGCTGTCAGCAAGTTAGACTTTTTAATCCAGGTTTATACGCCAAAACTTCTTCCTCACATCACAGACCATAAATATTCTGGCTTTGAAAAGTTCTAGCAAGAGGTCATCAGTTATGGCAGTGGACTGTAGCCTGTTTTCAAAGGTTGGTTCACTGGTTTTGAGCCTCTGCAGATGCCTAATTTGCCTGATTCCTTCTTTGTTACTGTGCTCCTTAATCAGTGGCCTCTACAGCTGCTATGCTCCCTCAAGCGCCTTGTGGACTGGACAACACCACCAACACTGGAATTTTCCTTTATGGTAAGCACACAGGTTCCACAAGTTGAGTCTACTTCAAGTCACAGTTTTCCTTCGAGGCACCTGTGAACTTTGACAACTTCCCCATATACTTTTAAAATTGTATCAATTGTCCTCAAAACTTCCCTTTTTGCTTCTTGCACTGCAGCTATAAAATTACACCTTGACTAGATCGAGGGCTTTAAGGCTGTATTTCCCAAGAGGGGTCTGGAATGCTTACCATCCACCACCATAAACTTCAGCTAATAAAGTCTGCTATTTTGGGGTTAATTACTATGAGGTCACATTTTCCTACAGGCTGCATTATGCTCTCATTGTACATTATTAGATGGCACCTACTTTGTAATGGGCATATTCAAGTCCAATTCACCCCAAGGAATCACATTGCAGGAGGCCCTGCTATCCAACTGAAACTGCGCAGGGCATTTCCCTATTGACATTGTTGCATGCATGCAGGTTGTTATTGTCCATTGTTGCTTTCCTGTCCTAACAGCTTAAGCCCGAAATCCTCTTAGACACAAGGAGAAAGTCAAGATGCCTGGTGTGCCTTCCCCCCCTTGTAAAGTCTGACAATCTTTCTGAGACCTTCCTCTGCACTTGCTCACACCATTAAAATGGTTCAGTTTGCCACACTCCTTGAAACGTTGTCGTACTGCGGGGCGCTTCTTTACCTGCTTACGCTATCTCCCTCAGGAAATACATTTCATCATTGATATGGAACTGTGGCCTCCTGCCTTCCTTTGCCGTTGTTTCACTGCATGGACTTCTGGGGATGTTGTGCTTCCCAGGGTTTTCATTCTATCATGAGGCTTCTGCTGCATTCCCTAGGTCTAAGTATCTGACCAACATATGATCATCTTCCTGGAGCAGTCATTCCTGAAGACTATCCTGTCCTTAATGAGGGAGTATGTCAAGTCCCCGAAATTGCATGAAGCATCCAGTGTGCATAAAGCTGTAACTATGGTGGGTGTATCTATCCCATCCCCTTCAGTTGGTCTCTAGTGGAAAAACCTGTCATGCCAGTTTCATTCTGCTTTGGGGAACAATGGTTCCCCAGGGCTTCCAGGACTGCTGTGCAGCTTGAGGCAGTGGTTAGCTTCAGAATGGTGCTCACTTTTCTGCCTTGTTCCCCAATAAGGTAAAGTTACAGTTTTACTTTCCTGCTGTTGTTGTCCTCCTGCACATCAAGTCTGTGTACAGCTCAAATGCCTCCTTCCATCCGGTCCACTGCTGGGTTAGACTTGTGATTACAAAATCCTGGACTCTGGGAGGGCTTCAGACCAAGTTCCATGGCTCACGCTGCCAGATGCTGCACTGCAGAGAACTCACAGCTCTGCCGCTACCCCCAAGTTTCATTAGCACAGAATGATGCTGCATGCCGGTTAAGTTGAACAAGCAAGAACTTCATTAAAGCCTGTGAACTGCTCTGTCCATATGGCAGAGTTGATTCCAATCTCATCCCACTCATTCCCCAGTTACGCTGATGACTAATCCATAAGTGTCACTCCAGGACTCTAGTTCTACTGATGATACAAGATGCACCTGTCAATATGGATTTTTTCAGCATACTTTTTGGACTGCTAAAAAAAATCCAGTACAAAAAGTTTATACTGTAGGAGCCAAACCCATCATCAAGTATGAGGCACAATGCAGATGAATGATGTATGCTTTTGCCAAGCGGGAACAAAATCTGATGTGAAAGATCATCACAGTTATTCTTTATGAGGCAATTCCTGCCAAGCATAATGAAACAAGAAACAACACACTTCTTTATATGATCTTTTATCATAACATGGCTGTATCACATTATTTATGCATTAGATTAAAGGTGCCACATGTTAAAAAAAATAACCTCTTCATACTAAACTTGCGTCCAACTACTTGCAAAATAATGCTTGGTACATGTAAATGGATATCTGACTTGGCAAAGAGAAGAGAATGTAACCGGTTTGTAGCCTTCATTTTGGATCATATTTTGTACCAGCTAGAGCAATTGGTCTTACTTCAGGTAACCACAAAAAATAAGTAGATTTTCTTCTATTTAAATTTTCATTTAACACTGAGTGTATCTGGTCACAGTCATACATTTGCTCCAAAAAGCATGACAGGACACGATAAGAGGAGAGACAAAAAATGAGACCTAAGCCTGTCCCAAAACATGGCTTAAAGAAACAATCCACACGTAAACCATCCCCTATCTCAAGGCCCCATATATCCATATCTACTCACACAGGACTGGCCTGAGTTAACAGACTTCCAACTTGCAGAACTTCTTCTAGTTTAACTATTACTGAAGAATACTATTTTACAAAAAATGGATAAAAACAGCCAAACTGATTAACATTATTCACTCCCCTTAACTGTATACAATTTACTTCCTCACAAAACACTTCCTAGAATTAGCTAAGTAATCCTCGTTCCAAACTCACGTTGCAAATCACAGATGCAGAAATTCCTGACTCCTTGTTCTTGGCTTATGCAAGTGGACAAGACTTTTGTGGGAGATTACATTTACTTTTGCCAAACATATGCAAAGTTGATATACCAAAGAATAATAACTTTTGGTCCGTATGTTTCTGGAATTGTTAATGACATGATACTACAATAAACTCTCTTAGATTGCTACTTTATGATGCTCTCTGTATTAGACTGAAATGAAAGGGTACACTCAATTTTTTTTAAATGACAGTTTTTCAAAAAGAAATAAGGAGAGCATGGACAATGTTAATGTTAATATGATCAGTTTTCTAGCAGTTTCGAGTCTGAGAAACCATTTTTTTTAGCCAGAATGTAAATCTGCAGAAAATCAGAACTTTGCAGTTTTAAAACTTTTTAGCATGTGAAATATAACCGAACAACCTTTCAGGAATCTAGCAAGAAGAGCATTGTAAATCACATGCAATTAAAAACATCAGATTTCATTAAAAATCAGGACTGATTGTACAAGGCAATTAACTTATTTTACAGACAAAAGGATTAGAGTTAGATAAGTATAAGCTGTCAAAATATTTTGAAAAGAATCATTTGTTGTACATGATTCCATAGAAAATTAATTGAAATGTCTAAAAAGTTTTGTCCTCCTCTGTGGAACTGCTTGTGATTGACCTCAAAATAATCGTTTAATAATTCATCTCTTTGCATAAATACTTTCAAGTAGCCTCTTCCATTGAACTAATTTTAAAACCGCTTTATGGTTGGTAAAAGGTGAAGGCTAAATGCATCAATTAGTGAGAAGAAATAGCTAATAATTCAGCTATACCAGGAGAAGGTAAACTGTGGCCTGTGGGGCCGGATCCAGCCTGTCAGGGCTTTCAATCCGGCCTGTGGGATTGCCAGCCCTCTGGCACAGTGGGTTAAGGCAGGCTACATACCTGCCCTGGCCCCACACTGCTCCCAGAAGTGGCCAGCACTATGTCACTGTGGCCCCTGAGGGAGGGGTGGGGCACAGGGCTATGTACACTGCCCTTGCATACAGGCACTGCTCCCTACAGCTCCCATTGGCCAGGATCAGGGAACCGCGGCTAATGGGAGTTCCAGGGGTGGGTAACCACAGATGAGGACAGCACGCGGCGGATATGCCTACCCCACCCCACACCCAGGAGCCACTACCGGACATGCTAGCCACTTCCGGGAGTGACACGGTGCCAGGGCAGGCAGGGACCCTGCCTGAGCCCTGCTGTATGCCGCTGCCACCCTGGAGCTGCTCAAGGTAACTCCCCAACCCCCTGCCCTGAGCCCCTTCCTGCACACTGCACCCCCTCCAATACCCTGCACTCCCTCCCACATCCCAACCCTCTGCCCCAGCCATACATACAATTTCGCCATACAGATGTGGACCTCAGGCCAAAAAGTTTGCCCACCCCTGAGTTATATCATAATTTTGAATACTGCCCAATACCCCCAGTAAATGTAAGGGAAGTAGTAAGTAAAAAGAGCAGGTGCCAAAATTATATCTTAATGATCAAGACAGTTGAAACAGAAATTAATTTCCTAATTTCCCCATATGCCACTGCAAAAAGAAAAACATTATTTGAGCATTTAGGATTGATTATGAGCATCAAAAGAGAGACAGATTTTCTGCCGTAATGCATTTCCTATTAGATGGTTATGCTCAGGAAAGGACTATGCTTTAATGGTCTTACTTTGAAAACTTAAATGGAGTAAAACCAACAGAAAGGAAAGCAATTTCACAAAAGATGTAAAAATCTAGTTCATACCATCTTAAAATATTGGCTTAGTGCATCTTTGATATATTAACATTGATATTATTGTACAAAATGCTAATTCTTTCATCATAATAATTCAGTACCTTTACTGAACTAGAAAGTAATGAGTCAGTATGTTACTACTGTTTACCAAAAAGGCATCATAACACGAAGACTAACAAAGAAGGTTTCAACACTATACATCAGATTACAGAATAATGCAACAAAACTACTCCCTTTTACTTGGAAAACAAGGTAAGAGTTGTAAATTTCTTGAGATTTTTTTTTTAAAAAAACATCCAACATGGTGGTATAATATTTTCCCACCGTTTATCTCCATGTGGAGAATATGCTGACATGATAGCATTGAGTGGAGCCCAGGACAATAATTCATAAAAGCCTGCAGGTTTCTTTTTTGACTCTTTTGTCAGTGGTTTTTAAAGCTGTTGATAGATATAAAAGAGATATTGTACTGAAACCTCACCTGGGAGATCTGGTGAGACTCGAGTGAGTTGCCCTTCACCGAGTGATGCCTGATGAGTAAGGTGTGATAGGCCCCTGTCAATACGCACTGAAATCAATGGACCAGATTTTTCTGCTGGTGTAAAAAAGTGGTGCCACTCCATTCACTTTCTATCAGCAAAAAATCTGACAGTGTGATCCTTTCATTGACTTTGAGACTGGTTGTTTTATCATACTGAAACTTTCCACTGACTGCTAAAGGAATTGGATTAGGCACCACAAAAGCATCTGACCCGTTGAGGAGCTCCTACTTGCTCTGCCCATTGCCACATCTCCTAGAGAGAAGTCAGAGGGGCTTTATAAAGTACATGATCTGAAGTTTGCTTTCTTGTGTTATTGTGTATATGTTTTTAGTCATCTCCCCCTCCCCCTGGAGATAGTAAAAATAGCAAAGAACAGATATTCGCTTCAGAGGTACCCAACCAGGAAGCAACATCAGTTGCTTGGTTATTTCTTTGTTTCCTTTATGTATTGACACTTTTTTCTTTCCCTATTAATATCATCATGCCTTCTAAAACAGAAACCTAAAACTAAAGGAGACGCCTAATTACATATATTTTAACAACTAATCTAGACCCTGATCTTGTCATTTCTTGTGCACGGGCAGGCAAATTAAAGTCACTGGGGCTCTCAGCATGAGCACCACAATTTGTCAGCATTAAAGAATCTCCAGGCCTGCAGCTACAGTAATTTTAAGTAGAACTAAGGTCACAAGATGGAAGGCGAGTCCTGACTGCACTGAAGTCAATGGTAAAATTCCCATTGACTTCAACGGGACCAGGATGTCACTCCCTAATGAGTTTCTCTCACAGACTAGAGGTACCTACAGCATTTTATGAAGATTCTCTGGATGAACAAAATAGCTTCTATTTCTAAACAAATTGACCTTATGGTGTGTTCTCTTATTATCTTACAACAACATTTTTTGAGAGACACAAGGAAGGTGAGGTAATATCTTTTATTGTACTAACTTCTGTTGGTGGAAGGGACAAGCTCTTGAGCTCCGCAGAGCTCTCCTGCAGCTGGGTGCAGCTTGAAGCCTTTGTCCCTTCCACCAATAGAAGCTGGTCCATCCAATAAATGTCATTACCTCACCCACCTTGTCTCTCTAATATCCTGGGACCAACACAGTTACAGCAACACTGCACATCTTCATTCCCTCTTAAACTGGATATTTTTTATTCTAAACCATTTGTTTTAGAAAATAGTGTTGACTTGACAGAAAAACAACATTAAAACTAGATGTAAATTTTGGAGCAAATATTGAACAGTAATAAAACTATTTGGCGTTTGTTTATAAAAGTTTGCATTAAAAGTTAATAGACATTTATACTAAAAGTTGCAATCCTTGTATTGTTGGCTTCCCTGAAGGATTTGATGGAAAGGCGTTTACAAATTAGTTTTTGAATTTTATTATAAAATTCAATCCCTGCATTCAAGTGTGTTAAAGTATGATTTAAATTTAACATACAAAATACTGATCTGTGACTTTATATGGAATTATCTATTTATGTTATCACTCTGTCATAGTCTTTGAACCTAAAAGGTTATGTTATCTATAATATATGTTACCATATATTTGGGGAAAAAAGAAAAAAAGAGGCATTTACAACATAAAAGCACCTATCCTGCTTGACACTGACAGCACTAGCTAGACTTCCAGGGAAAACGTTTCCTTTTTTTGCATTCTCAATCTACTTCTTTATGCTTTAAAGTCTCCATTCGTTTTGATGATAAGATAAGGCTTAAAGATCAGAAATGTTATCACAACATGGATTTTATGGATGCTAGAGAATTTTTATTTTTTTCTTTGTGTAACAAAAATATCCAAGTGGGACAATGAAAAACAAATTCTTTGCCAGAATTCTGTGCCTTGGTTTCCCCATCTGTAAAATGGGAATAATGATACTGACCTTTTTTTGTAAAGCTATAATGGTGAAGTAGATATTATTATTCTATTTTAATCACATACTTGAAGATGTATTATACATCATGTGTGTATGCATATACACACACACACACACACACACACACACACACACACTTTTTTTATTAAATTCGCATGATAGTTGGAAAACTTTTCTAGCTATGTCTTAAGATAATTCAGAATTTTATGTATCTATTTAAACGGGTGTATGTTTGGGACTTTGTTTAAATTATACATTACTCAATATAATTTTGAAAATTTTAAAAATAAAGCAGTACCTAGATATACAGGTTGATTCTATCAGAAGTGTAAAAATCACTTTTTCCCCTTTTCTTTTTAGACTTAGCCATTCATTATTGGATTTTTTTTGTTTCAATGACATTCTACGTGACACTAGCCAGACAGTTTATTAAGCTTCAGTTTTTCATTAAATCATGAAGTTAGATAAGGAGTTGGTCTAAACAAACAGAGTATATAAAAATACAAATTAGAAGTGGAAAAGCAGGTAATCTGGTCAACCAATGACAAGGACAGAATATTCTTGAGTTCTTTTCCAGCTGTATTTTAAATTATTCAAGTGATAACTATTTCACTACTTGCCTTCAGATATTATTCCACCATCTAATAGATCTAGTCATTAGGAGATATTTTTAACTTAGGAATTAAGTTTTTTACTGCTCAGTTCCATCCCATTTTCCTTGCTTCATCTTAACCACCATAAACAATCCCTCTCCATTGTTTGGACAATTTAGCACAATAAGTCATAGGTATGAACTTGAAAAACCTACAAAGACAATCAAACTCTGTATCAGTGTACGTCTTTCCATTGTCATCACTTAGCTTTGAACTGGTTCTCAAAACATAGAACCAGCCATCAAGTTTATATGTAGTCGTGTTTTACTATACATGTTCCATTAACAAATACATGGATTTATATCATCCTCTTCTTAGTAGGTTCAATTAACACAATTCATATTTTCTGTTAAATCACAGAAAAAAGAACTGTGTTGACAAATGTGTTGTTGGAAGATTTTAATGTACATACAATAAAAGTAAAGGCAGTGTGTTAAAACATATACTAAAAATAAAATATAGTAGTAAGGCACCCAGCCAACCACCAGATCATTGGGCTGGGAGAAGGGGAAGAGGCAAAGAAAAAGCTTTTATAAATATTACAGGGGGAAAGAAAAGTTTTCCCACATAAAAAGGATTTAGGAAAAACTTTTAAAATCTTTCAATTAAAGTTAAGCTTTGGCACCTACTGCTCCCATCACTTGCAATGGGATTGATCAGCAATTTGGAAAATTAGACCACTTTTATTTAGGAATCTAAAATTAAGCATTTTTAAGAACCCATGTTTGAAAATTTTAGCCATAGTTTTTAATGGGCATTTCCATACAACTTTTACAGCATTAAGTTCATTCTGGACTTCAAAATAAGTTGCTGACATGTGCCTTTCAAGTATACTAATGTACATGTACAGTAATGTGCATGTAAATCTAATTGACCTCTGTTAGGTTGTTATGAAATTACTTCATCAAAACTGAAAGAGTCCTAACCTCTTCGAAAGTAGTTCATTCATTAACTATAGCTTTTGAACCTTAATTCCACCGTTTTAAATTAAATCTGCTAAATTAACGTTGAGCACGTCTGTACAAATTCTTCAGTAATGTCAGTGCTCATGAGATATGTTGACTTTCAATTATAAACTTACCCAGCTAGGGATACCTGAACTGTCTTGTATCCATGGCTACACAAGTCCACCACATCTCTCACTATCTGAGTAAACTCACGAGTTGAAACTGCAGGATTAATTACCCATATAATGCATCCTAACAAGCCATTTTACCATGGCATCGGGCAAGTAGTGAATAAAACTTGATAGCTAATCTACAACTGTGAAGGAGTGTAAACTGAAAAGGAGTACTTGTGGCACCTTAGAGACTAACAAATTTATTAGAGCATAAGCTTTCGTGAGCTACAGCTCACTTCATCTCACGAAAGCTTATGCTCTAATAAATTTGTTAGTCTCTAAGGTGCCACAAGTACTCCTTTTCTTTTTGCGAATACAGACTAACACGGCTGCTACTCTGGAGTGTAAACTGTATACCTTCTGATCATTGGCAGGAATTATTGCAAAATTCGATTGTTGCTAAAATGCAGTATAGGCAGATTTTAAAGACAGGTCATCCATGTGACTTATTCATGTATTTTTATCGTCAGCATTAG
Source organism: Dermochelys coriacea (assembly GCF_009764565.3). Taxonomy (NCBI): domain Eukaryota; kingdom Metazoa; phylum Chordata; order Testudines; family Dermochelyidae; genus Dermochelys; species Dermochelys coriacea. The sequence continues at coordinate 149,559,726 of NC_050068.2, forward strand.
TAAAAGGACAATAGTATGCAATAATAATAATGAACAGAGCTCTGGTAATGCATAGGTTACAAGTAACATTATACTTTGAAATTTAGGTTTTTGCCATTTTTAAGCTGAAGATTGAATGCATACGTATATTAAATTTTCAGAAGACTTTGCAGAATGGAAAAGGGAAAAAATAAAAAGGTTTTGCATTTAGTTTCTCTGTGAATCATTATTTGCCCAATAAATCACTTGTAAAATTTATCAAATCAAGGACACGGGTGACATTAACTTTTTTGTTTAAGTATACTGCAAAGAGCATACTTACACTGAATTCACAAACAATAAATAGATCCTTCAGTAGAAAGTGGTATATGAACAGTAGTTCAAAGCACAACAAGAACAATGTGACAAATTTTTCTTACATCTTAGTACTTATATGAATGCTTCTTCCAACCTTTGATTGACACTTTGAGAAATAATTTTTAGAGTATTATTTGTCAAGGATATTACACTTGTATAATCCCACATTTGAGATTAAAAAAAAAAAATCTTGTAAATGGACAGTACTTTGCTTTTTGAAAAGTCAAGAGTATTTTGATAATTTATTAGGGTATCCCAGTCTATAAAATCTGCAAAACAACATATATTCCATTAAGGTTAAAGAATCTCACAGATTAACTGTACAGTCTAATTCTAGTCTTTGCTCCATGCTATCACACCTACCCAAATGTTTGACTAAGCCAGACCTCGGAGCCAACCGAGGAACTACATTCATTTTTTAATCCTTTAAGACTAGCAACACACACACTAATTACTGAAGAAATATCTTCGGTAAAAAAATCTTTAGCTCATCAGAAAATAATATTAGGTTCTTTCACATTAAATCTGTTAACAAAATATTGCCATCCATTTCAAAGGTACCTACAAGAACACCAGCAAAGAAAACAGGAAAAATGGTGAAAATTAACACTATAAGACATAAAACTATAAATGTATATAGGTCTAGTTCAGTTTTTTAGCCTGAGGAGAATTTTAGAGACCATTGTCATCAAATATCAGTTTACCTCTCTTTAAGATCTTACTCACAGACTTTTAGGCCAAAAGACAACTATTTGACTTTCACAGAATTATCCCTTATATCTGAGTCTTGACCTAAGTGACATGCTGAACTCTGCTTGGGCCAGAAAGATGTAATCACCTGCTCACTGGAATTTCCACATCTGAACAAACATACTTTTAGTTAACTATTGCGCAATGCAATTGTAATTTCCAAAGGTCTTCACTTGAAATAGGGCTGGTCTTACCATGAGGTGACCTGAGGCAGCCACCTCAGACTCTGGGGTGGGGGAAGGCACCACTAGGACCCAGAGTGTAGAAAATTGTGTCTGCTACTGGTGCATATGTATTCTGTCTGCTCTAGATGCACAGAGATGGTGGAGTGCTGTGCTGGAGGAAGGAGGACACAAGAGACATAACAGGCAGGCAGGCAGGGAGAAAAGGTGAGAGGGAATAATAGAAAGCAGCAGGAGCTGCAGGGAAAGTGAGGAGGAGGAGCTGCCTCTTATGTACTGCTCTAGCATCACCAGGAGCCTGGACTGATTAACACCAACTTCTCAGGGAGCTTCCTGTTTCCTGCTGCTTCCCTGAACCCACTTGAGGTGAACAGGCAGTCAACTGACGTAGTAGGAGCCAGTTAGCCCCTTAAGACGCTGATATGTCCTTCACTCAGGCCCTGCTACCAGCCTGCTTATTTGTCCCCTTCAACTGAGTGTTGAGAGCCACTGGAGCTGGCATAGAACAGCAGTCATGAGTGAAAGAAGAAAACGCCCCTCTGGGGCAGCATTCAGAAAAAGAAAGCAAGCAAAGGAAGCTTTTCTATCTAAGCAGGAAGGAGCTCTCCTGAGATACACAGACACAAATTTCACAGTGAGCCTTCCGGCCCCAGTGAGGATGTGAGTGGTGAGGAGATGCGTGATCTTCCAGTTAGTCAGAGTACAGGTGACCTGGCAGCTACTGCAGCATCCATATCTCCATCTCAAATGGATGTAACCATGCACATTCCTGAAGAAAAATGAAGATCAGAGTGTGTTGGAGGCGCAAGAAACAGCTGCTGCTGAGGTTAGTTCCTTAAGTCTAGATGATAGAGGACCTTGGACCCACTTGAGCAGTAGCCTGAAGGGCTTCCTTGGGACAGAGCAAGTGAAAAACTTCATGTTCCCCCAAGACAATGAAAATAGAAGTTTCCATCCAACACATTACTGGCGTGAAATCCCCAATGGTGACAAAGTGGAGAGGCCTTGGCTTATGTACTCAAAAACCCAGAATGCTGCATATTGTTTTTGTTGAAAACTCTTCCAGTCTATTGTTCCAGCCACATTGGGTTCTACAGGAACAAAGGGCTGGAAAAATGTGGCTAGGAATCTGGCATGCCATGAGAAGGCAGAAGATCACCAGAGAGCATTCCATAGGTGGAAAGAGCTTGAGATGAGACTAAGGTTAAAGGCCACCATAGATGATCAGCATCAGGAGAAGACTGCATCAGAGTATCTTTACGGGCAAAATGTTCTGAAAAGGCTCATTGCCATTGTGAGAATTCTTGCTACCCAAAACCTAGCACTGTGTGGCACTTCAGAACAGCTGTATGTGCCAAACAATGGAAACTTCCTTAAAATTAAAAAGGAGTACTTGTGGCACCTTAGAGACTAACAAATTTATTTGAGCACAAGCTTTCGTGAGCTACAGCTCACTTCATCGGATGCATTTGGTGGAAAATACAGTGGGGAGATTTATATACACACAGAGAACATGAAACAATGGGTTTTACCATACACACCATAAGGAGAGTGATCACTTAAGATGAGCCATCACCAGCAGCAGGGGTGGGAAAGGAGGAAAACCTTTCATGGTGACAAGCAAGGTAGGCTATTTCCAGCAGTTAACAAGAACATCTGAGGAGAACAGTGGGGGGTGGGGTGGGGGGAGAAATAACATGGGGAAATAGTTTTACTTTGTGTAATGACTCATCCATTCCCAGTCTCTATTCAAGCCTAAGTTAATTGTATCCAGTTTGCAAATTAATTCCAATTCACAGTCTCTCGTTGGAGTCTGTTTTTGAAGTTTTTTTGTTGAAGGATAGCCACCCTCAGGTCTGTAATCGAGTGACCGGAGAGATTGAAGTGTTCTCCGACTGGTTTTTGAATGTTATAATTCTTGACGTCTGATTTGTGTCCATTTATTCTTTTATGTAGAGACTGTCCAGTTTGGCCAATGTACATGGCAGAGGGGCATTGCTGGCACATGATGGCATATATCACATTGGTAGATGCGCAGGTGAACGAGCTTCTGATAGTGTGGCTGATGTGATTAGGCCCTATGATGGTGTCCCCTGAATAGATATGTGGACAGAGTTGGCAATGGGCTTTGTTGCAAGGATAGGTTCCTGGGTTAGTGGTTCTGTTGTGTGGTGTGTGATTGCTGGTGAGTATTTGCTTCAGGTTGGGGGGCTGTCTGTAAGCAAGGACTGGCCTGTCTCCCAAGATCTGTGAGAGTGATGGGTCGTCCTTCAGGATAGGTTGTAGATCCTTGATGATGCGTTGGAGAGGTTTTAGTTGGGGGCTGAAGGTGATGGCTAGTGGCATTCTGTTATCTTCTTTGTTGGGCCTATCCTGTAGTAGGTGACTTCTGGGTACTCTTCTGGCTCTGTCAATCCGTTTCTTCACTTCAGCAGGTGGGTATTGTAGTTGTAAGAATGCTTGATAGAGATCTTGTAGGTGTTTGTCTCTGTCTGAGGGGTTGGAGCAAATGCGGTTATATCGTAGAGCTTGGCTGTAGACAATGGATGGTTTGGTATGATCTGGATGAAAGCTAGAGGCGTGTAGGTAGGAATAGTGGTCAGTAGATTTCCGATATAGGGTGGTGTTTATGTGACCATCGCTTATGAGCACTGTAGTGTCCAGGAAGTGGATCTCTTGTGTGGACTGGTCCAGGCTGAGGTTGATGGTGGGATGGAAATTGTTGAAATCATGGTGGAATTCCTCAAGGGCTGCTTTTCCATGGGTCCAGATGATGAAGATGTCATCAATGTAGCGCAAGTAGAGTAGGGGCATTAGGGGACGAGAGCTGAGGAAGCGTTGCTTTAAGTCAGCCATAAAAATGTTGGCATACTGTGGGGCCATGCGGGTACCCATCTCAGTGCCGCTGATTTGAAGGTATGCATTGTCCCCAACTGTGAAATAGTGATAATTTAAATTGTGGAGCTGATGGCCTAGTTTGATTATGTGCTCCAGGAGCATCTAAGAAGAGTCACCAGCCAAGAAATTTATACACACCATTACCTTGGAAAAACAATTCAAAATGAGATCATACAGTTACTGGCAACAAAAGTCAAACAGAAGATTGTGGCAGATCTGAAGGCAGCAAGATATTATTCATAGGATGCATCCGATGAAGTGAGCTGTAGCTCACGAAAGCTTATGCTCAAATAAATTTCTTAGTCTCTAAGGTGCCACAAGTACTCCTTTTCTTTTGGCTTAGAGTTGTGGCATGACATACTGTTTGAAATAAATGTTGTAAGCAAGAGACTCCAAGGTGTTGACCTTGATATATCTGGAGCAATGGAACAACTGGACAAAACAAAGTTATACCTACAGTCTTACTGGTCAGATGAGAGAGATTTCAAAACGTTCTGAAGAGTGCCCAGAAGTTGGCAGAGGAACTTCACACTGAAGCTATTTTCCCACCCATTCAATAATACAAGAGTCACCAAAGAAGAAGACATTTTGATTATGAAGCAAGGGATAATCCCATAAGAGACCCAAAACAACAGTTCAAAGTTGAATTCTTCAACCAGGTGCTAGATTGTGCAATACAGTCAGCTGAAGAACGTTTCATGCAGCTCAAGGAACACAGCAGTATATTTGGGATGTTGTATGATATTCCAAAACTCCTCACTATACCTGAAGAAGACAAGCAATGCAGGGCACTAGAGACAGTGTTGACACATGATGACATGCATGATATTGAGGCAAGTGATTTAGGTTATGAACTGAAAGCCTTTTCAAGATACATTTCAGCAAGATCAACTCCGAAGGCTATTCTGAAATATATGGGCACGAATAAGATGACCAACCTCTTTCCAAATGCTTTTGTTGCTTTGCGCATATTTCCAACACTTCCTGTAACAGTTGCCAGTGGAGAATGCAGCTTCTCCAAGCTGAAGTTAATAAAAACACATCTACGCTCCACAGGGACATAGGAGAGGCTAGTCCGCCTTGCAACCCTCTCAACAGAGCATGAGCTGGCCCAGACTTCAGGAAGCAGTTCAAATCTTTGCAACCAAAAAGGCCTGGAAAGCACCCCTTTGATTATTCAAACAGATAAAAATGCCCGTGTTTACTATGCAGACAAGAAAAGTTACATTTGCTGTTCAGGCGTTTGAAAGTCAAATGTTACTTAAAATTTTTGAACAAGGCATTTTAAAGTTGTTAGTTCTCCTTTATTGGGGTAGGTAGCAGAGCAGTACCATGAGAGGAGTAGAACAGGAAGAAGGCAGAATTGAGACCTTTCAAAGTTTTGGCCCAAGCGAGGAGACATGGCGGGGGCATCATCTGAGCTCCCCTCCCCAGGTGCCAAAATGTTGTGGGCAGGCCCTGACCTGAAAACTTTGTAGGATTAGGAGTTCAACAGATGACTGCTCTTTCAAATCTATATTAAAGTCAACAGATGTTATGGGGGATACTTGTTAAGCACAGATTTATATGAAAAGCTCTGTATGGGTGAGATCTTGGCTCCTTTGAAGTCAATGGGAGTTTTACCATTGATGATAATAAGACCAGGATTTCCTTCTGTAAGAATGAAGTATTATTTTTATTAATAATTAAGACCTCAGTATCTCCTTAGCCAGTCTTCAAATGGCATATTTGAAAACCTGCTGGCTGGCTCTAATCATCAACAGATGTTTTTTTGCCAAGACAGCTTGTTAAAATGCTAGGCCTCAGATACTCGATCGAACTGTAACAGGGTAACATCCTCAGCACAGAAGTCAGAAGATATGATGCTGTTTGGAAAACAGTTTCATGTAGGTAAAACGCAGATAATCCAGTCTGTAATACATATAGTTGATCCTGGGTACAGATTACTGTCCCTTTCAATCACTAAACACCATATACCATTTTTATGACCACTGACTGTAGGATGCAAAAGCTTCTTTTGAATACTTACAACTGAACCAGCTTTCCCCCCCAGCACAGCATCATTCACTATTTTCTGAAGTTGTAAATATTTAAAACAGTGATAAAAAACTAACAACCTATTCAATGCCAGATTAAAGAATTTTGGGGCCTTATGTGCTATGGAAACTGGCCCCCTGCCTTCTCTCTGATTTAGCCTGGCCACCCCTTACATCATAATGAAGGAGCAGCCAGGCCAAACCTCAGTGGTGCCGCAACCCCACTCTAACTGAACTCCAGCTACTTCCAGCACAGCATGGCATGAACAGAGGCTGCTTAGCAAAGCATCCCTGCCCCATATATAATCCTACTCTGCATACTGACTCCCCAAATACCCTCATGTACTCCAACTACCCTCCACTGATCCTGACAGCTCCCTACTTCCCTCACAACCCCTTCCCCCATAGCACCCCAACACTCTGTAATCACCTGATAGCCTAACACCAACTCCTCACCCACCACCCCAAGGACCTTCCTGGCCACTTATCAGAACGCCCCTTTCCACCCCTGCCCCCAGCTCAGTGCTCTACTCCCATCTCGAGTAAAGGCCACTCCTTCTGAGCCCTCATGTCCATCGCCTGCCCTATACTCCCAACACCACTCATGCAAATTTGAGCCAGCTGCTCCCCACTCCTGTCATGACTGGGGGCAGCCAGGCCAACTCTGTGTGGTGCTGCGACTCTGTGCAGCAGCTACAAGTGTCACTTGCTAAAATTTGGCCTGGCCACTCCTATGCCACACCTCTCACCATCATGACAGAGGAACAGGTAGGCCAAATCTGAGTGAGTGGCATTGTGACCTGGCATATAGATTCATAGATACTAAGGTCAGAAGGGACCATTCTGATCATCTAGTCCAACCTCCTGCACAGCGCAGGCCAAAGAATCTCAGCCACCCACTCCTACAAAAAACCTCACTTATGTCTGAGCTATTGAAGTCCTTAAATCATGGTTTAAAGACTTCAAGGAGCAGAGAAGCCTCCCTCAAGTCAGCCATGCCCCATGCTACAGAGGAAGGCGAAAAACCTCCAGGGCCTCTCCAATCTGCCCTGGAGGAAAATTCCTTCCCGACCCCAAATATGGCAATCAGCTAAACCCTGAGCATATGAGCAAGATTCACCAGCCAGGTACTACAGAAAATTCTTTCCTGGGTAACTCAGATCCCATCCATCTAATATCCCATCTCAGGGGATTAGTCCTATTTACCCTGAATATTCAAAGATCAATTGCTTACCAAAATCCCATTAACCCATCATACCATCTCCTCCATAAACTTATCAAGTAGAATCTTAAAACCAGATAGATCTTTTGCCCCCACTGCTTCCCTTGGAAGGCTATTCCAAAAGTTCACTCCTCTGATGGTTAAAAACCTTCGTCGGATTTCAAGTCTAAACTTCCTGGTGGCCAGTTTATACCCATTTGTTCTTGTGTCCACATTGGTGCTGAGCTTAAATAATTCCTCTCCCTCTCCTGTATTTATCCCTCTGATATATTTATAGAGAGCAATCATATCTCCCCTTAACCTTCTTTTAGTTAGGCTAAACAAGCCAAGCTCCTTGAGTCTCTTTCATAAGACAAGTTTTCCATTCCTCAGATCATCCTAGTAGCCCTTCTCTGTACCTGCTCCAGTTTGAATTCATCCTTTTTAAACATGGGAGACCAGAACTGCACACAGTATTCTAGGTGAGGTCTCACCAGTGCCTTGTATAATGGTACTAAAACCTCCTTATCCCTACTGGAAATACCTCTCCTGATGCATCCCAAAACCACATTAGCTTTTTTCACAGCCATATCACATTGGCAGCTCATAGTCATCCTATGATCAACCAATACTTCAAGGTCCTTCTCCTCTTCCGTTACTTCTAATTCATGTGTCCCCAACTTACAACTAGAATTCTTGTTATTAATCCCTAAATGCATAACCTTACACTTCTCACTATTAAATTTCATCCTATTACTATTACTCCAGTTTACAAGGTCATCCAGATCCTCCTGTATAATATCCCGGTCCTTCTCTGAATTGGCAATACCTCCCAGCTTTGTATCATCTGCAAACTTTATTAGCACACTCCCACTTTTTGTGCCGAGGTCAGTAATAAAAAGATTACATAAGATTGGTTCCAAAACTGATCCTTGAGGAACTCCACTGGTAACCTCCCTCCAACCTGACAGTTCTCCTTTCAGTAGGACCCGTTGCAGTCTCCCCTTTAACCAATTCCTTATCCACCTTTTGATGTTCATATTGATCCCCATCTTCTCCAATTTAACTAATAATTCCCCATGTGGCACGGTATCAAATGCCTTACTGAAATCTAGGTAAATGAGATCCACTGCATTTCCTTTATCTAAAAAATGTTACTTTTTCTAAAAAGGAGATTAGGTTGGTCTGGCACGATCTACCTTTTGTAAAACCATGTTGTATTTTGTCCTATTTACCATTGACTTCAATGTCTTTAACTAATTTCTCCTTCAAAATTTTTTCCAGGACCTTGCATACTACAGATGTCAAACTAACTGGCCTGTAGTTACCCAGATCACTTCTTTTTCCTTTCTTAAATATAGGAACTATATTAGCAATTCTCCAATCATTCGGTACTACTCCTGAGTTTACAGATTCATTAAAAATTCTTGCTAATGGGCTTGCAATTTCAGGTGCCAATTCCTTTAATATTCTTGGATGAAGATTATCTGGGCCCCCCAATTTAGTCCCATTAAGCTGTTTCAGTTTCACTTCTACCTCAGATATGGTAATATCTACCTCCATATCCTCATTCCCATTTGTCATGCTCCCATTATCCCTAAGATCCTCTTTAGCCTTATTAAAGACTGAGGCTAAGTATTTGTTTAGATATTGGGCCATGCCTAGATTATCTTTAACCTCCACTCCATCCTCAGTGTTAAGCGGCCCCACTTCTTCTTTCTTAGTTTTCTTCTTATTTATATGGCTATAGAACCTTTTACTATTGGTTTTAATTCCCTTTGCAAGGTCCAACTCTACTCAACTTTTAGCCTGTCTCACTTTATCCCTATATGTTCTGACCTCAATTAGGTAGCTTTCCTTGCTGATCCCTCCCATCTTCCACTCCCTCTGCTTCTTCTTAATCACCTCTCTAAGATGCTTGCTCATCCAGCTTGGTCTACAACTCCTTCCTATGAATTTTTTCCCCTTTCTTGGGATACAGGCTTCCGATAGCTTCTGCAGTTTTGATTTAAAGTAATCCCAGGCCTCCTCTACCTTTAGATCCATAAGTTCTTCAGTCCAATCCACTTCCCTAACTAATTTCCTTAATTTTTGAAAGTCAGCCCTTTTGAAATCAAAAACTCTAGTTGCAGATTTATTTTTGTTAATCCTTCCATTTAGTTTGAACTGAATTAGCTCATGATCACTTGAGCCAAGATTGTCCCCTACAACCATTTCTTCTATGAGGTCCTCGCTACTCACCAAAATTAAATCTAAAATGGCATCCCCTCTAGTCGGTTCAGCAACTACTTGATGAAGGAATCCATCAGCTATCGCATCTAGGAAAATCTGAGCCCTATTATTATTACTAGCACTGGTCCTCCAGTCTATATCTGGGAAGTTAAAGTCTCCCAGGATCACGCAGTTTCCATTAGTATTTACTTTATTAAAAACATTAAAAAGGGCTCTATCCATATCCAGATTAGATCCCGGAGGTCTATAGCACACCCCCAAGTACTATCGTAGGAGAGGCTTTACTAGCTATCTTCCCCAATGTAATTTTTGCCCACACGGACTCTGTCTTATCCATTGCATCGCTTCTTATTTCTTTACATTCTATCTCATCATTGATATACAATGCTACTCCACCACCTTTACCTTTGTTTCTGTCTTTCCTAGACAGCACATACCCTTCAATACCTGTAGTCCAGTCATGACTACTATTCCACCATGTTTCTGTTATCCCTATAATATCTGGTTTCACTTCCTGCACCAGTAGCTCTAGTTCCTCCATTTTGTTACCTAGGCTCCTCGCATTGGTGTACAAACATCTTAATTTTTGCTGTTTGGCCTCGCTCATATTTTGTACCCTATTAGGCACAGTCATTCTACAGCCAGTATAACCTATTAGACTAGTATCCACACCGCCCTCGCTCCTTATATACATTCTCCTACCCACGGCTATATCCTTTCTTACTTAGTCTTCTTCCCTCTCAATGCTAAAATCTGGCGTGGAGATTTCCTGGACATCTCCCATCCATCTCCCCTAATTCCTAGTTTAAAGCTCTCTTTATCAGTTGTGCCAGCCTTGATCCTAGAAGTCTATTTCCTTCGCTACTCAGATGGAGTCCATCCCGAGAGAACTGTCCTCTGTCTGTGAATGCCTCCCAGTGGCCATACATCCCAAAGCCCTCCTTATAGCACCACTGCCTAAGCCATCTGTTGACAGTCATAATCTTGTCACAATTTTGTTGCCCTTCTCTAGGAACAGGAAGGATCCCGCTAAAGATCACCTAAGCCTCAATTTCCTTAAGCGTCTTCCCCAGCCTAGCATAGTCTCCCTTAATACTTTCCAGCGAGAATCTAGCCATCTCGTTTGTTCCCACATGAAGGATAATTAGGGGATTCTTTCCCGCTCCCTTTAGGATCCTTTTCAACCTCAGGTCTACATCCCGTATCTTAGCACCCGGAAGACAGCACACCCTTCTATTCTCTGGATCAGCTCTAGTTACAGGCCTGTCTACTCAATAAAGAGTCCCCGATCACATAGACCTGCCTTTTCCTGGTGACAGTGTATTCTCCAGTCTCTCCCCTGTTCCCTCTGGCTGCAAGTTCTTTCCATTCCTATTTTCCCTTATAATCCTCTTCAACCCATCCTCTATCCTCCTGGGGCTCATATTTGGTGTAGTCTCCTTTGATTCTTCTGTTTTTCCTATAGGACTAGCCTCTCTTCTCTTCTTCCTTACCCTTCCACCTTCAACAAGTACCTGCGGAGCCCCTTCTTCATTTTCCAACTCTGCAAACCTATTCCTAAACTCTATTTCTCCTTCACTAGCCCGTCTTTTCCTCTGCCTGGTTCTTTGAGTCACATGTTTCCACTGACCACTTTCCTCACCCAGTCTCCCCTCAAAATTCCCCAGCCCTGCTTCCATCCGTGAGTCTGAGCTTTTCCCTTCAGATACCTCATATCTTTGCTCCATCATCTGCTCAAACCCCTTCCTAAACTCAACCAGACTTTCCACCTGCATCTCCAAACCTCGAATCTTTTCCTCCATCAGCTCTATCAGACGACATTTCATGCAGAAAAAAACTCTTACCGGTTCCCCCTTCCAGGATCATGTACATACCACAGCTTCCACATCCAGTCATCCTCATTGTGTCTTCCACTACAGGAGTCACTCCCACAGCTGCCTCCGTATCTGTCATCGCCTTCCCACCTAAATCCTGTTAATCTGGGAAACACAAGTCACACCAAAAAGACCACCCCCCCCCAGCAAAAGCAAACCCCAAACAAGCACCACAATACAAACTCCCCTTTCAAACTCCCCTGTTTACAGCTCTGTTTGCTAGCTCCTGTGCCGCTGCAGCTGTCTGCAGCATGTGGCAGGAGGGGAAGACACAGAGCCATTCAGTTTTAACTCATCGCAACGCCACCACCCATACCTAGGATCAGGGGCCCTCCTCAGATGGCAGCCTTGTGCAAGCGCACCAAGAGTACATTGGATTCAGGCCCAGATTAACCATTTCCCCACCTTGCTTTTGCTTTGAAGTGGGAAAGTAAGAAAGTTAAATTACAATTGTCATTTTGATTGGAGAATTACAAGTTTTCCCGACAACTGTTTTCCCATAGCACATGTACATGCAGTGGAAATCTTATCACATTTAAGACTAGTTTGGACAAAACACTGGAAATATACTGCATGGAAAAAAGCCATCAGAAAGTTGCCAGCTACTGCAAGTTGTAGTAGTGAAGAACAACAGTGAAGCTGGAAAAAATCATTTCTGAAAGCACATGTCATAGCCTAGGACTCTGACCCACAATGGGCTTAATCCTGGAAGATGCTGAGCATCTCTGCCAAGTGCTCAGCATTCTCAACACCTACCAACATTAATGGGAATTGAAAGCACTCAGCACTTCATAGGATCATGCCCAAGCAGGAGAGGAAAAAGCTGGTTTCAATAGACCAAACTTCCCAGAGCCAGACCGAGATGGCAATTTCTGATTTGAGTTTACAAGAGCCATTTGGGGATATTTTATTTTCCATTTAGGGCATCTATATTTTTTCATTACTTTCTAAAATCCCGCAAAACTTTGATACCTGATACTGACACAATGAAATGGGATAGGTCTGATGAGCCAGAAGAGGCCCTTCCCAAACCAAAGTGATTATTGGATTATTTTTAATAATCTTTGCTATAAATACCAATATGAAAGAACTATCAGAAGAATTTTGATCGACCTGGATTGCAGCCCTATGCATGTGGTTCCCATTTCAAGGTTCAATATTAAAAATAAATTGACTTTAATGAAGCTAAAAGCATAAAGATCATGATTTCCATGTGCCTTCAAATAAACTGTCTAGTAAAATACAACAGACTCAAAAAAAATGGGGAAAATATTTTTAAATTGAGAAATTATTCTGAAATGGGCAATTAGGATTTGTTTTCACATACTTTTAACCAGACTTTGTTTCACCACAGTGGTATGCAATGAAGATAGCAAAATATCATTAGCTAATTAAGCTGACGAAAATTCAAGCAATAATGGAAAAATAATGCACTGTACTTCTAACATTATTAGAGTTATTTTCAAAGTTATTTTTCAAAGTAAAAACATTAGGTTTAATTACACTAAAATATTCCAAGCAAAAGATAGTTTTATACTCAAATTAAAAAACTTTGTAAACATTTAAAGCCTAAAAAATCCCTTATTTTGTAACTAGTTCATTCTGGTCTCCTTATATTTTATGCAAAATTGGTAGGTTTATTTCTGCTGATTTAGAATATTTAAAACAAATGCTGTTCTCCTGGGAGAGATGGGGATTGAGATTGATGCATGCAAAAGAAATTAAAATCTGTTGGGATTACCAAAAGAAATTCAGTGGTTCTAAAGCAAAGTACCTGTGTCTTTTTTATCATCTTTCAGGGAAATATTGACCAGTTTATTTTTTAATTGCTTGTGACTGTGAACTGCAGGAGAGTAATTTTTAGGTCCCAATTCAGCAAGGTAACATAACCCATGCTAAACTTTAAGAACATAAGTATTCCTACGATAAAACTATTTACATGCTTAAAGTTAGGCATATGCATAAATACCTTGTTGAACTAGGGCCAAATGTCAACATCTACATATACATATAATGTCTGCTATATAAAACTTAAAAGAAACAAAGTAAAATACAATTGACATTTTAAAAATATGAATATTAGGTTTGAGAAAATTCCCAGTTTGTTCTTATAAATTATTAGGTGGGATTAACAAAGGGGATTTAAACATTGCAATTTTAAAAGTTGTAGGACCTAATTTTTTAGGTACCTTGCTACCTAGAGGAATTCACAGTCTATTTTAAGCATCTAGGCTTCCTATACTACGTAAGATGAGAATTAAGCATCTAAGAATGGGCTTCACAAAAAAGTCAGCACACTGAGTGAGGAGCCATGTAAGCCAGCCAATAGGAAGTGCTCAGGAGAGCAGTGTGACCTAAATCCTGCCCTAAAAAGGGAGTCACGCATCCCACCCCCCAAAGAGAAAGTGAAGTGGTGACAGTGCTTTCCCTTGTAATTTTTAGTCCAGCAGTAGTTAGGGGACTCTTACAGAACATGAGAGACTCGGGTTCAATCCCCCCTTTTGCCCAATGTGGAGCAGGGATTTGAACTTGGGTCTCAATGCTCCTGGGAGGGGCAGGAGTCTGTCAGTCTCCCTAGTTGTCATGTACACTTTGAAGAGCTGTTCCGAGCCAGTCAGGCTCCTGTACCAGATACAAACTGGCTTCAGAGCCTGTTTCTCAGAGAGATTCAGCAGAGATGTGTCTTCCATAAGATCCTTTAACGTACTAATAGGAACGCATGTTGTGAGCTTGAGTTAAATGTTACATGGTGTGCTACCTAGTGGCTGAACAGTATAATACTGTGTAGCATAACATCACATCTGCCCCTTTCACTTTTATATTCCTACCTTTTACAAAAATTACAATATCACACTATCTTTAAAAGTTCAGTATGGATCAGTCTCTCAAGTATCGCTTAATCATACTTGACAGGTTTCAGAGTAGCAGCCGTGTTAGTCTGTATTCGCAAAAAGAAAAGGAGTACTTGTGGCACCTTAGAGACTAACAAGTTTATTTGAGCATAAGCTTTCGTGAGCTACAGCTCACTTCATTGGATGCATGCAGTGGAAAATACAGCAGTGGGATTTTATATAAACAGAGAACATGAAACAATTGGTGTTACCATACTCACTGTAAGGAGAGTGATCAGGTAAGGTGAGCTATTACCACCAGGAGAGAAAAAAAAAATTTTGTAGTGATAATCAAGGTGGGCCATTTCCAGCAGTTGACAAGAACATGTGAGGAACAGTAGGGGGGAAAATAAACATGGGGAAATAGTTTTACTTTGTGTAATGACACATCCACTCCCAGTCTTTATTCAAGCCTAAATTAATGGTGTCCAGTTTGCAAATTAATTCCAATTCAGCAGTCTCTCGTTGGAGTCTGTTTCTGAAGTTTTTTTGTTGAAGAATTGCCACTTTTAGGTCTGTAATCAAGTGACCAGAGAGAATGAAGTGTTCTCCAACTGGTTTTTGAATGGTATCATTCTTGACGTCTGATTTGTGTCCATTCATTCTTTTACTGTCCGGTTTGGCCAATGTACATGGCAAAGGGGCATTGCTGGCACATGATGGCATATATCACATTAGTAGATGTGCGGATGAATGAGCCTCTGATAGTGTGGCTGATGTGATTAGGCCCTCTGATGGTGTCCCCTGAATGCTATGTGGACACAGTTGGCAACGGGCTTTGTTGCAAAGATAGGTTCCTGGGTTAGTGGTTTTGTTGTGTGGTTGCTGGTGAATATTTGCTTCAGGTTGGGGGGCTGTCTGTAAGCAAGGACTGGCCTGTCTCCCAAGATCTGAGAGAGTGATGGGTCCTCCTTCAGGATAGGTATTTTAGGACGGTTTCTGGAAAGGACAATACAATTAGTTCTGGGCTTTAATTTAATCTTGCCTGAATAATGTTAATGTCATGGTAGTGACCTTCAGAGTCATAATGGACAGCTATTGAATGAATCATCTCTCTACTGTTTGTCAATGCCCCCTTTCTTTTTTATTTTGTTGAGGATCAGTTAGTAGAGCCAATGGCAGAGATTGTATTTTTTGTATTGTATTTTTCCTTTTATTGTACTAACTCATTGATTATTTCAATTAAAATAAATTGAGAAATATTTTTTAAATGAAAGGCCCCTGGCTAAAAGCTAAAAAAAATAGCTTTTGTCCATGTAAATTATGTCCCCTGGGTCAACTTAATTTTTATCACTTTTCCCAAAGGCTTCTACCGGGTTAAAGAAGCACAGAAGACAAGCTGGTTATCCCCTAACAGGTTATTTCTCATTCAAATGTTGTACTATTCTCTTCTTAATTACACACTCAATCATTTTCTGTACAAGAGAGGTGAAGCTCACTGGTGCAAGTCCTGGGATTCCCCTTTAGCCTGAGTGTTCACCCTGGAGGATTAGCAACCAGATGGTTTAAAGAAACAGACTCAGTACATTTCCCAGAGGAGGAAGGAAAAATATATATTTGGTGACTGAGCTATTGGAATGTCTGGAAATTAACAACACATGCCTTCCAACCACGAAACAATTAGCAAAAGTGATTAGGGAAACCTTACCAGGAAGGTTTGATATATTTTTAGGGAACAAAGCAAGCAGCATGCTCTTCGCAAGTAAGGATAGTTCATGCCTTCATGAGGTAACAGCTGTTATATTTGGACCTGCAGAACAGGGGATTACATCAGGTGTCCCTGTGTCTAACACAGTTGTCTGCTGTGGTGGCTTTATTTTTTTGGCAACAAAACAGAAACCAAAACTAAAGTGAGGCAGTAACATGGGGAGCATAAGTGCAGACCCCCCCAAACACTTAAAGGGACAGGACATCTCAGTAGCTACTTTATTCTAGCATGCCCTACTTAGCAGTTCTTGAGAAGCTGAATCAGTGACTGTAAACATGCAACACAACAGTGTAGTTGTTGGGGAGTGGGCAGAAGGAGTCCTCCCTTCCTGAGCTGGACTAATGTTTCATAACCAATAGTTTGTTCCTGAAGACAACAGTTTATCAGCTATCTGAACAGATTGTGATTCTCCCAAAGTACAAACCAAGAACTATTGCAATGAGTTGCACACAAACAAGTATTCAGAATCTGAAATTGGAGATGGTTTGATTGGACACATGTCACACGATATGTCTGTTTCCTGTCTGAACAAATGTCACCTTTAGAATCATGTTACCCTAGTAACATTTGTTTGCAAATTCAAAACTTGCTTTGAGATGGTTCACTTCCTCAGATGTTTCTGTCAAGAAATACTAAAATATCCATGGAAAGAGAACAAAGACAGGTTACAGACACACATGAAATAAATACATTTAGAAATGCAAAGAATGTTTACAGAATTTTTTCCTTTTTGCAGTATTTGGCTAGCCTCATTGCCCACCTCTATTAAATTTGTCCTCTGTACTGACTGCCTGTCAGAAGTCACAGCGGGAAGAGCTACTTCACTGCTGTTCAACATGGCTAATGCAGAGTATAGGTATGTGCATTACTGCCTTAACTCATACTTGTGCCTTCCCTAGCAATGTGCCTACAAGCCTCAAGAACTGCAAAACAATAGCTTAGCTAAACTAATCAAGGCATAATGTCCCAAAAGCCTTAGCATAAGTAGCTAACTGACAGTAACCCTAGATCATAAGATATCACAAGATAGAATGCTGTAACCATTAAACTGCTGATAGATAACCACAAGATGCTAGTTTATAACATCTTAGGATATTTTAAGTTAAGGACATCAGCAGATGTCTGATCATAAGAGTATCATGGTAACTAATTGACATACAGAATTAATAACCTATGGAAGAAAGGCACCCCGACATTAGCAGAGTGAGGAGCTACAAATAAGGGAAAGGGGCTGAAACCCATAATGAATATGCATTAGGCATAATGGCATCAGTATGACAGTATAAAAGCTGTATCCCAGCCCAGAGGAAGATCACTGGTGGTGATGAGGAAGATAATCACTAACAGTTTAGGTTGTTCTGCAAGGTTGAACCCTGTTATAGTACTGGCCTTCACAACACCCTCTGGCAAGGAGTTCCAGAGGTTGCATGAAAAAATGCTTTTTTGTGTTTGTTTTAAACTTGCTACCTATTAATTTCATTTGGTGGCCCCTTGTTCTTGTATTATGAGAAGGAATAAATAACACTTCTTTATTTACTTTCTCTATACCACTCATGATTTTATAGACCTTTATCATATCCCCCCTTAGTCTCCTCTTTTCCAAGCTGAAAACAGTCTTATTAATCTCTCCTCATACGGAAGCCGTTCTATACCCCTAATTATTTTTGTTGCCCTTTTCTGAACTTTTTCCAATTCCAATATGTCTTTTTTTGAGATGGGACGACCACATCTTCATGCAGTATTCAAGGTGTGGGCGTACCATGGATTTATATAGCAGCAATAGGATATTTTCTGTCTTATTATCTCTCTCTTTTCTTGATGATTCCCAACATTCTGTCTGCTTTTTTGACTGCCGCTGCACATTGAGTGGATATTTTCAGAGAACTATCCACAGTGACTCCAAGATCTCTTTCTTGAGAGATAACAGCTAATTTAGACCCCGTCATTGTATATGTATAGTTAGGATGTTTTCCAATGTGCATTACTTTGCATTTATCAACATGAAATTTCATCTGCCATTTTGTTGCCCAGTCACCCAGTTTTGTGAGATCCTTTTGTAGCTCTTCACAGTTTTCCTGGGACTTAACTATCTTGAATAATTTTGTATCATCTGCAAATTTTGCCACCTCACTATTTACCCCTTTTTCCAGATTGTTTATGAATATGTTCATTTATGAACCTCAATGAGAGAGTGTTTCAACCATGCACATCGGGTTCTCAACTGAACAGCCTGATCTTGGGACAAGAACCTGTCAAACCTAAGAAAACAAGTAAGGGGAAAGGGGCTGAAACCCCCTAATGAATAGCTACGAAAGCAAGTGAACATTTATGTACTTGCCTGCTTTTAAATGAGATGAATTGAGTTATATAGAGCACTGGGTTTTTCCTACAGTTAGTCAACTCCCAATCTTTAAAAAGGTGCAGGATTTTGGTAGCCTTTTCATAAAATAATGCCCTAAAGTACAATACAAATAACTAAAATACAATACAATAAAATCAGTTACTAATATAGCACATTAGCTACTTGAAATGGATAAACAAACATATAGATATCAAAGGCATGGGGTATCTGCGGATGGAAGCAGT
The DNA here is from genome assembly GCF_009764565.3 of Dermochelys coriacea. NCBI lineage: Eukaryota > Metazoa > Chordata > Testudines > Dermochelyidae > Dermochelys > Dermochelys coriacea. The sequence goes on from NC_050068.2 coordinate 149,578,420, forward strand.
CAGGGATATGATTAGTGAAATGAAATGCCAGAAGAACAGGTTTTAAAAAGTTAAGTTGAGTCACTTAAAACAAAAAACAGAGGGATTGGGCAAAAAGGCAATAGCATTTCCTGAGGATATACAACTGAGGGCCAATACAAGAAAGGCTGGTGTTGGGTATCTTGCTTACCAGGGGTTACCCAGAGTGGTGAGGCACCTTGCTACCATCTGTCTTTAGCGTGAGCAAGCTTTGTCTGTGCCTATCGGGGCTCAGCTCCCTGACTCCAGCAGCCACATGCAACACAAGCATTCTACCTCTCCACCTATGCAGGCTCCTCCATCCTTGTTCAGGTTAGCAAAGAGTAAACTCCAACCCCTCCAAGTGTCTCCCTGATCCACTGGATACTCTCAGAATTCACAGATCCACTACTCCTAAAGAAATAGTACACACCAGCTTAAGAGTTTCACCTCAGGAACATTGTTCCACTTAACACACAGCACTTAAATAAATGATTACAGTTCGAACAATTTAAAAAAGAATGGATATTCAAGAAAAAGCAAGCAGTATTACTGAAAATGAATGGTTACATATAAAACAAAAATCGTAATGTGCATTCTAGAATCTAAACTTAATAAGATGCCCTCTTGGCCTAAGGCAACAACAATTAAATTAATGGAGCCTCATGCTCCCTTAGGTGGGATATTTCCATAGGTGGGAGTTGAACCCAGAGGAGTTTCCTTCTCATTTATAGCAGATTGAGACAGGGAAAGATAGGATTTTCCCCACCCATACCTCCTTCACACCAGAAGAATCCAAGAGTTCAATTTGCCCAAACCCATAAATCTCACACATATTACACACAGATCTTGGGGGTAGGGCACCATAGGCAAGAGATATCTGTATTGAGGACACTTACCTCCCTACTATCATCTATTCCCACCCCCCCCCCCCCCCCCCCCACACACACACACACACACACACACAGAGCTTCTGGAGGAGTTATGCTGGCATGGCCTCTGTTGATCTCCAGTGCCATCAGAACCACCCTTTAGGAGATGAGGAAGAGGAAATCACAGCACACAATAGGAACCCATGCAAATTATTGCCATCTTACTTAGTCTTGTGTGTTGAAGAGCTGAAGAGTTCAATCCAGCACATTGCCTATGCCTCCCCTGAACCTCATTCTCTCTCCACCTGTGGTTCTGAACTTCCATAGTGCTTTCATAACCTGGATTCCATGGGGTTGGAGGAAGGGGGAGCAACCTATGGAGCTTGGTGCTCTCCCTCAGCCCAGAACCAGTTTCAGCCCAGAAGTATAATAGATTATGTCAGATGGGATCAATATTATTATCTATGTGGATGTCTTGCGAAACAGGCCAAAGGACTCCCTGAATTAAATCCAATTTGAACTAGAGGGTATCATTTAGAAAAGCATCCAATCTTGATTTAAAAATGACCAGTGATGAAGAATCCACCATAAAACTTAGTAAGTTGTTCTAATAGTTAATCATCCTCACTGTTATGGAATTTTATAGTCATTTCTAAGTGGAGTTCTGAAAGAAAATCAATGTTTCAGACACCTATCTGAAATACAAATATGGTAAGGACACACTGGCTTCCTTCCTGGTATAACCCAGTGTTCCTTCTGTCTGACAATTTTCATCTCTTGCCTCCCCACTCCTGAGCTACTTAGAGATATTAAAATAATTAAATGAATCATTACATAAAATATGTATCAGAACATAAATAAACAAACACTCTACAATTAAAGATACAGCCTAAAAATCAGTCCTACTCGTATCACAGCTGGCAATGTCATTATGAGGCAGCCGGTGGCTGAGATGCATGCCAACATGAATCTATCAATCTCTGCTTTGCTATAATGCAGGTTTCCCTAATAATCTTATTACTTGGATTCCCTACTCCCAAACAAGGGGCTTCACACTGCCTACCATTTAACAAATTGGCAGCTCCTGCCTTTCTCATGTTACTTGGTGCTTCTGAAGGTTTCTGCCAGTTGTAGAAAGAAAAGGAGTACTTGTGGCACCTTAGAGACTAAAATTTATTAGAGCATAAGCCTTCGTGAGCTACAGCTCACTTCATCGGATGAAGTGAGCTGTAGCTCACGAAGGCTTATGCTCTAATAAATTTGTTAGTCTCTAAGGTGCCACAAGTACTCCTTTTCTTTTTGTGAATACAGACTAACACGGCTGCTACTATGAAACCTGCCAGTTGTAGGTTTGCTTGATCAAATGCCCATTGAAGTCTTCCCATTGATTTCAGTGGGCTCTGGATGTTGCCTCTAGTATTTAGGGCTCAAATTTAGGTCTCAAACATAAGACAGTATTCACTATATCCTCACTGTTTGGTGAAGAATTTCATTCAGTATCTCTCAAGTAGGAAGTTGCTTGCCTATGACGCATAGCCCAGAACAAACCGTACTAAATGAATGGTGCAGTCAAGTATTTCATCCCAGGCGTCACTAACACAAAAACTTCTGGTTTTCCTCAGTTATTCCCAATATCAAGAGCAATGTTGGTATTTCTGTATTTTGGTTTCATTGTTGCTGCCTAATCAACAGCTGTGTACAAAAGAACAAAGTCAAAACTCTTTTCAAGAAAAATCAAGGAGTTTTAAAAAGTAAGTTCCAAAAACTGCTATACTCTCATATGTTTCACAGTCCATTTAAATTCTTGGCAAGCACTTCAGCTATAGTCTTTAAAACGGCTGTTAACAGTGACTAAAAGAATATTGGGGCAGCTGAAAGGCAGGCACCATGAAAAGCAATATAGCTAACAAATTGTTCTTGATATACGACACTTCACTAAATATAATATAGGCTCTATTTCCAGGGCAATATTGTTTTAATAATGAAAGCAGAGCTTTATTTATGCAAACCGATGAAAGTGTCACTGCATGAGCAGTCATCATTTACTTTTATCTTCACTAATACAATGGATGTGTGTTCCCATTATATGACATTAGCCACTATAAAATGCTACGGTAAAGTCTTACAATTCAAACATAATATGATTACAAAGTGCTTAACTTGATAATGCATTAACAACATTACAGAAATAAGATTGTGGCGCGCTTTTAAAACTCGAAGTTGCATACCTAACATAATGACGAAAAAAGAATATTTTAAAACTATTACACAGAGTATTCTGGGTGGATTTGGTTGTCTCTGTTTGGGGAAAAAACTGTTTATCTTTCAGGCCAAATCTCTGCCCCTGCATGGTCTATACTGACTGAGGAAAAAGCAGCAAAGAGGACAGAAATTTAATTCTGTTACACACCAGACTACAAAAAGAAAAGGAGTACTTGTGGCACCTTAGAGACTAACAAATTTATTAGAGCATAAGCTTTCGTGAGCTACAGATCACTTCATCGGATGCATTTGGTGGAAAACACCAAACCAAAACCATTTGGTTTTCCACCAAATGCATCCGATGAAGTGAGCTGTAGCTCACGAAAGCTTATGCTCTAAGAAATTTGTTAGTCTCTAAGGTGCCACAAGTACGCCTTTTCTTTTTGCGAATACAGACTAACACGGCTGCTACTCTGACACCAGACTACAGAAACACATAGACAGTGGTTTTACTCTTGAACTAAAAATAATCTGTTTCACTAAAACAATTTGAATCTTTGGCCTCGACTTTGAAAAGTAGATGTAATGGGCAGTTTAGTTACATTTCTATGCCCAATAAGCAACCTTATTTCATTCTCCTACAGGAGTTTATGCTAGCAACACAACCACAGCAATTCAGTCCCTACATTTGGTAGGTGGGATAAATCCCAATAGACATCTCGTTCCCTAGGTCCATCTGTAAGGACTAGGTTTTTGGGGTTTTTTTTCAAAAAATACTTAAGAAAAATGAAAAAAGCGAAGCTACAAAACTAACCACTTGTGTCAACCACCAGCATGGGGCTCACACTCTTACAGCTTTGAGGCTTATTCAACATTAAGCAAAACCCAGGATGACAGCGTGTTAGATGGTACTACATAGGCAGTAGTTTACTAATAGAATGCCACCTATTCATTTGTGTTTCCTTGTAAAAGGGTTGTAGCTGTGTGGTAATTCCACTAGAACAGTGGTCAAGTATTTGCACTACCCTGTAATTTTCCACTTTGTACCAGAATTATACTTTTGTACTTCTTCATCTTGTTCCACAACAGCATGGTGCTTGTGCTATTTGCCAACCCACTTGGCCAGTCCTAGAACACAAAAATGGGAACTTTTCTTTTCTATCCTCTCAACAACCCAAGACATAGGTGGGTAACAAACTGAAGAACTTGTAGCAGTTATTTGGCAGAGAGGTGCAGCATTACGATAACAATTATCTGAATTCCAGCTAAAATAACTGTTCATGGTGCTGCAGTAAGGTATGGATAATGTAATGACAACTCACTATTGTCATCACACTTCCCTCACGTTGATTCTAACCTTTAGTCTCCGTCATCCTCCTCCTTCCCAGTCTGATTGTTAGTAGCCAGCTGGCAAATACAAAATTAAACACTCTTTTGTGCCACCTGTGGGCACCCTCTGTGATCTATGCTACTCATCATGTGCTAGTTACCTCACCAAGAGTGGATATCTAAGAAACCTTGTAGAAATACTCAGCAGAATCCATTTAAAAAAAAGTGTTTTCATTTCTCTCGAATCTCTTTCCCCCCACCTTCCTTCACCCTCTGGTAATTGTGCTGAATGCTAATGAGTCAATACTCCCTGCAATCGAAAGCGAGGCAATTATTGTGGATACGAGATACTCAATGCTACATTTTGAAGGAAAAAAACATTTTTGACCCAAGGTGAAGCATGCACCAGATATTTGAGTCCTCTGACACTGTACAAGGAAGTTGTATGCTGCCAACATCATCATATACACTACTAACCATAATGAAATCTGAGATATTGAAGCATATCCTCATCATCAGTATCACAGACTTGGGGTTTTATTGTATAATTACCTACTCATGGATGGGAAAATGTACCCCATAATGATAAAGTTAAGCAAAATCACACTCACAGCAGAAGAGCGATGTATGATTTTTTAAGTGTTTATCTTGCCTTCATTTGGTATTTTAATTTATCAGACTATCCTTGAAATAGTTAACTCTTTAAATTACTGTATTTGTTTGTAACCATGTGCAAAGTATTTCACTTTGGTGGCTTTTACGGTTGAAGGGGTTCAACTGAAAGCCATAGTAAAAACAAAGGTTTCAGAGTAGCAGCCATGTTAGTCTGTATCCGCAACAAGAAAAGGAGTACTTGTGGCACCTTAAAGACTAACAAATTTATTTGAGCATAAGCTTTCGTGAGCTACAGCTCATTTCATTGGATGCATGCAGTAAAAACAAAGTTAGCTACATCTGCAACCAATCTATCAGGACTGCACACTGCCAATTTTCACAAATATATAGGAATTGATTTGCCTGTAACTAAATATCATGTTATTAAGTCAACTGTATTGCAAAGATTCCATTCTAGATAAGTATTTATCACGTGTTAAGTATTAGACTATCGTTAACCCTTTTTGATTACAAAGAAAGGAAACCAACATCTAAGATGTCCCATGAGCACACACAGATTAATAGACTCAAACAAGGCAGTTTCCTCTACATAATTTTAGGAAAAAGTTTTTCCACTAAAATTGTATTTTCCAAGTTCAAAAGTGTTCCAAGAATACAAACAAGAATAAATTAAAACTATCCTATTGTGCATTGAACTATTTTGTTCTTTTTATCTTATTTCCATGATTTTGTTTTCTTTCCATCCATTATGCTCATAGGTGGCTGTCAAAAATTCAAAAGAAGAAAATCATAGATCTTCAATTATTACCTATTTATTTTTTCCAGACTAAGAAAATTTTTGCACTTTATCAACCTTTAAAAACAAAAAAAAAAAAATCACAAGACCACAAAAGGCACATTCATCTAATCAATGCTCATATTTGTTAAGTGGGCAGAGGGGAGTTAATGATATTGAAGGAGGGGAAAAACGACTACTGTGTATATTGTACCTGATGTCTTATGACCACTATTATCTGTTTTATCTATCTCACTACAATGACTTCTGTTATCTCTTCTCTCATGACTCTCTCTTCTACATGTAAGGAGCTATGCCAGTTATGCAGGGGGTCAGACTAGATGACCTCCTGAGGTCCCTTCCCACCCTGATATTCTATGATTCTATATGGTAGAATCACGAAACAACATCATAAGTGAAAAAACAAAGTGTTCCTGCTGCAAATGGACTGCATGTATTGGGCTTAATTTTGCCATTCTTTGCATGAGCACATACTTACTTGACATATAGGGGAGATATAATGAGGTATCCAAGAGAAAAAAAATTAACTCAATCCATTTAAAAAAAAAGAAATGGAGTGCTAGTTACCACTTATTTCAGACTAAAATGCTGTGTTGCAACATATTGCAACATGCAGATTTTGAAGCCCTGTTTATTCTGCTGTTTAGTTTGAATTAAGCATTTACCTCACAGTATTATAAATTTATAGATACAAAAACACTTTCTGAAATGAAAGGCCACTCTAATATATCATGTAATATTTTGGACATAACATTTTGAAAGGAAGATACACACACTGGTGAAATCCTGGCCCCATATATTCATAGATTTTAAAAAAAGACAGAAAGGACCACTAAGATCATTCTAGTCTGACCTGATTTAAAAACACAGGCCAAAGAACACTGTCATTGACTTCAGTGAGGCCAGGATTTCATCCAGTGAAACAAATTAACCTGTCTCTGCCCTTACACAAGATGCTGGACTCTTTTCCTGTTAGACCCATTTCCTACTGTAGATCTTCACATTTGTGCATTCCTGGCCTGATTCTGGGTGTGCACAGATGAACATGAAAAGTATACTGGTGAAGCTGGGAATATGACAGGATCAGGGAGCACAGGGTAACATGAATCCCAGGACAGGAATGCACAGCATAGGAAACGTGTTTTGGGAAACAAGGAAGTCTCCTTAGTGGTGAGCCTGGGGATACAAAATGCATTACATAGGGAAGAAACGGGGGACAGGCTATTTCAACATGATTTTGCTGATTTTTGCTCCCAGGTGTCACCAGTATCTCAGGGATGGAAAGGAATCTCATAAGAATTTACAGAGTAGGACATGAATGGAGGAGACATCTCTGAAGTTTCACGTGTGGAAGAGAGATCTGCTAAGAAGAGAATACTTGAATATGCAGGTTTACTAGAAGCAGAACACATGGGAAGAAAAGCTTGAGGAAGTGGCTTCCTACTGAAATTTATATTCTGATCTTGTGCAATAGTCAATTTATTAAATTTTAAACTTTGCTCTTCACGAGAGATGCAGAGTGTGCGCACACGCAAAGTAATGGGGCATGTACAAGTTGGTTCAAAAGAACTTAAAATCTCTTCTGGCAAAGCTTGGCACGGTCACAATCCCATTAGCTCTGGAGAAAGGTATGCAAGTTCCTAGCTTGTATTATCTGATACATTTCCTGCTCTTTAGATAAGCATCTTCCAATCTTGCTGTCATATAACAGTAACGTATGAATTATATCCTTTGAATAGATATTTAATGAAGCTACTCTTTGTAAAAGAATAACTGTTTATATTTGCATTGCATTCAATATTTAAACTGGTTATGAAAAACACTTGAGAAATCTTTCTAGAACCTATTCATGCTTCCCTATCTTTTCCTTTTACATTTTTTCCATGACAGCTATTAAAACTTAAATGCTTATATTGTTAGGCTGGGCCATATATCTCCTATTTGTGAGGACAACAGACAAAAATCATCAGTCAAATTCAGCCTGGAGTAAGAAGATGCAATTCATGGGGATGTCTCTAGGCCAAATTCATTTGCAATTTAAATATTAAAGTAACATAAAGGAGGTGCAAGTGGCAAAGTTGTTCAACATGCAGGAACTGGCATTCAGTGAGTGAAAAGAGAGCACCTGGTGCCCTTAGGGAATGGAAAGAAGTTAGAGGATCTAGCAGGAAAAAAATACCAGAGGATGCAAGCTTAAAAACAGTCCCATCTCCCCTACACCCACTTGTACTTACGCCTACAACATCCCCAACACTCTTTGATCCACATTTAGCCCTTGGCAACAATGGGAGTTGCTGAATCTAGTTACTCTAGGCTACATTTGATGGAGTTTGACCCAGAATTGTTTTCTGGTGACCAAGCAAACAGAAGATATATGCCCAAGCATAACATAAGCATTTCAGTTTTAATAGCTCTCACTGGGAGGATTGGGGCAGGGGGGAGAAAAGATAGGGGGAAAAATCCATATGTTATAGAAAACTGTCTCTTAAATGTTTAAAGGAGTACTTGTGGCATCTTAGATACTAACAAATTTATTTGAGCATAAGCTTTCGTGAGCTACAGCTCACTTCATTGGATGCATTCAGTGGAAAATATACAGTGGGGAGATTTACATACACATACAGAGAACATGAAACAATGGGTTTTATCATACACACTGTAAGGAGAGTGATCACTTAAGATGAGCTATTACCAGCGGGGGGGGGGGGGGGAGGGGAGAGGAGGAAAACCTTGTGGTGATAAATCAAGGTGGGCCATTTCCAGCAGTTAACAAGAACGTCTGAGGAACAGTGGGGGGAGAAATAACATGGGGAAATAGTTTTACTTTATGTAATGACCCATCCATTCCCAGTCTCTATTCAAGCCTAAGTTAATTGTATCCAGTTTGCAAATTAATTCCAATTCAGCAGTCTCCCGTTGGAGTCCGTTTCTGAAGTTTTTTTGTTGAAGGATAGCCACTCTCAGGTCTGTAATCATGTGGCCGGAGAGACTGAAGTGATCTCTGTTTTTGAATGTTATAATTCTTGACATCTGATTTGTGTCCATTCATTCTTTTACGTAGAGACTGTCCAGTTTGGCCAATGTACATGGCAGAGGGGCATTGCTGGCACATGATGGCATATATCACATTGGTAGATGCGCAGGTGAACGAGCCTCTGATAGTGTGGCTGATGTGATTAGGCCCTATGATGGTGTCCCCTGAATAGATATGTGGACAGAGTTGGCAACGGGCTTTGTTGCAAGGATAGGTTCCTGGGTTAGTGGTTCTGTTGTGTGGTGTGTGGTTGCTGGTGAGTATTTGCTTCAGGTTGGGCGGCTTTCTGTAAGCAAGGACTGGCCTATCTCCCAAGATCTGTGAGAGTGATGGGTCATCCTTCAGGATAGGTTGTAGATCCCTGATGATGCGTTGGAGAGGTTTTAGTTGGGGGCTGAAGGTGACGGCTAGTGGCATTCTGTTCTTTTCTTTGTTGGGCCTGTCCTGTAGTAGGTAACTTCTGGGTACTCTTCTGGCTCTGTCAGTCTGTTTCTTCACTTCAGCAGGTGGATACTGTAGTTGTAAGAACCCTTGATAGAGATCCTGTAGGTGTTTGTCTGTGTCTGAGGGGTTGGAGCAAATGCGGTTGTATCGTAGAGCTTGGCTCTAGACAATGGATCTTGTGGTGCGGTCTGGATGAAAGCTGGAGGCATGTAGGTAAGTATAGCAGTCAGTAGGTTTCTGGTATAGGGTGGTGTTTATGTGACCATCACTTATTAGCACTGTAGTGTCCAGGAAGTGGATCTCTTGTGTGAATTGGACCAGGCCGAGGTTGATGGTGGGGATGGAAATTGTTGAAATGATGGAATTCCTCAAGGGCTTCTTTTCCATGGGCCCAGATGATGAAGATGTCATCAGCGTAGTGCAAGTAGAGTAGGGGCATTAGGGGATGAGAGCTGAGGAAGCGTTGTTCTAAGTCAGCCATAAAAATGTTGGCATACTGTGGGGCCACGCGGGTACCCATAGCAGTGCCGTTGATTTGAAGGTATACATTGTCCCCAAATGTGAAGTAGTTATGGATGAGGACAAAGTCACAAAGTTCAGCCACCAGGTTTGCCATGACAGTATCGGGGATACTGTTCCTGATGGCTCATCTTTGTGTGGAATGTTGGTGTAGAGGGTTTTCAGGAAGGTCACAGATGGATTGTAGTTTTCTCAGGAAATCAGTGGTGTCTTGAATATAGCTCGGAGTGCTGGTAGCACAGGGCCTGAGGAGGGAGTCTACATACCCAGACAATCCTGATGGTGTCAATGCCTGAGATGATGGGGCGTGCAGGATTTCCAGGTTTATGGATCTTGGGTAGCAAATAGAATACCCCTGGTTGGGTTTCTAGGGGTGTGTCTGTGCAGATTTGTTCTTGTGCTTTTTCAGGGAGTTTCTTGAGCAGATGGTGTAGTTCCTTTCGGTAACCCTCAGTGGGATCAGAGGGTAATGGCTTGTAGAATGTGGTGCTGGAGAGCTGCCTAGCAGCCTCTTGTTCATATTCCGACCTATTCATGACGACGACAGCATCTCCTTTGTCAGCCTTTTTTATTATGATGTCAGAGTTGTTTCTGAGGCTGTGGATGGCATTGTGTTCTGCATGGCTGAGGTTATGGGGCTAATGATGTTGCTTTTCCACAATTTCAGCCCATGCACATCCGCGGAAGCACTCTATGTAGAAGTCCAGTCTGTTGTTTCAACCTTCAGGAGGAGTCCACCCAGAATCCTTCTTTTTGTAGTCTTGGTAGGAAGGTCTCTGTGGGTTAGTATGCTGTTCAGAGGTGTGTTGGAAACATTCCTTGAGTTGGAAACATCAAAAATAGGATTCTGGATCACCACAGAACAGTATCATGTTCATGGGGGTAGAGGGGCAGAAGGAGGGGCACTGAGATAGGACAGATTCTTCTGCTGGGCTAAGAGTGTAGTTGAATAGATTAACAATATTGCTGGGTGGGTTAAGGGAACCACAGTTGTGGCCCCTTGTGGCATGTAGTAGTTTAGATAGTTTAGTGTCCTTTTTCTTTTGTAGAGAAGCAAAGTCTGTGTTGTAAATGGCTTGTCTAGTTTTTGTAAAGTCCAGCCATGAGGAAGCTTGTGTGGAAGGTTTTTTTTTTTTTTGAGAGTATCCAGTTTTGAGAGCTCATTCTTAATCTTTCTCTGTTTGTTGTAGAGGATGTTGATCAGGTGGTTCCCCAGTTTATTTGATAATGTGTGGCACAAGCTGTCACCATAGTCTGTGTGGTATGTAGATGGAATCTAAATCATGTTCTTTTACACACTACCACAGACAAAGGGGTTACTTCTGCATCCCTCATACACATGCAGACCGATTGACTTCAGTGGGATTTCAGAGGTGTAAGAGCAGAATTTAGCGCAGAAAACTCAGTTATATCCTTAATAGCATTATTTAGACAAAGGGAAAGTACGAAAGAAAATTAAGATTGACATCTTCAGCCTTAGATGAACATTATCCCTTTCAGCTAAGCCAGTAGAGTTTGCTAATTTATCATAGCACAGACTGGTAAGCCTAACCCACTGGAAATCAAGTCCCATGTTCAATCAGAAGACATTCAAATGCTGCAATAGAAGATAAAAAGCTACAGTACATATCCACAACTGCATTCCTGGAGGCAGTCACACACACAAGGTTTAGCAGACAGATATATAAAACAAAATCCGATTTACAGATACAGTAGGAGAATTCTGAATTTTAACATTATAGCTACAGGCTGGTGGAGCTTTATCATTAGATGTAACAAGACGATGCTTTCATTCTCATTCCACAAATCTTTAGAAGCAACTAAAACATTAAACCTAGATTTTATAAATCTTTACTCCTCCAATCAAATTACTGCCAAGTATCCACTAAAAATAATATGTCACTTTAGTAAAGTTACATTCATGAAATATCTCTTTATGATCTCATAAGACGACCAGTTACGCCACACAGATCCAACTACAAGTGAGTTACATCATTTAGCTCTAAAGTAATAAAACAAACTCTAAAATGTGCCATTGGCAGTGCAGGATTTTTTATTCTATAAGTTTATATTTTCATGTTTATACCATTGAAAAATTGTTACGAAATTGGTTTCTTCAAATAAGATTTGTTCTGTGAAACAGTCTGGTCTCTATTTTATATGCTATGCAGTTTCATTTGAATGTTTTTAAAAAAAAAAAAAAAAAAAAATCAGAGCCGAGCAAATAATGGATTTTTTAATTTTCTGGCAATTCTGGAAAAAAACGCGGTGAGGGGAGAATGGGAGAAATCAAATCACAAACTCCCTCCCCTCCCCCCTGGAAAAAATTGTTGAATGAAAAATTTTTTTAAAAAGTGTCAAAAATGTTCTTTTTTTATAAAAATCTAAACTTTAATTTTGATTTTGACCATTTTAAACTTTTTTTAAAAGTAAAATTAAAGGCAATTTTTAAACAAAAATGTCATTTTGCACTAGAAACTTGAAACATTTAGTTTCAAAAATGTCTAAACCAAATGTTAGAATTTTTAAGCATTTTGTAGTTCTGCTTTTTTTTTAATTATTTTTGACCAAAACCATTTGGTGAAATTGACACAAGATTGTGCAAAAAAATTTCAGCCAGCTCTAGTTTTTATTCCTCCCATTTAAAGTTTTTCTCTTACTTGTAGAGAAGAAAAATCGGACTTGTGTTTTAAACAAGGACTTGGTTTCATATCGTTAGCAGCTAATCTTACAGTCATTATGAAAGCAAGATACCCATTGGCCTTTTTCCCTGAATGAGAATTATGGACTTGGGCCTATAATTTGGCATTTTAGCGGTTCAAAATAATATTTAGCTGTGTCTAAAAGATGAATTATACATTAAAACAAAATACTTCCTACTTAAAAAGAAAACAAACAAGTGAAAATGCCAACCAACCCCGTTTCTGTGAATGTTCAACTCTTCTAAACTTACCTGTCAACCACTAATTACTCATATAGCAATTTAAATAGTACTAGTGTCAATGTCTACTGCTGCACTTGACAGCACCAAATGTGTTTCTCTTTATATAGTTAAGAGTATTAATTTACAAAGAGTGCTCAAAGTTAGATGATGGTGTTCTTCAGAAGTTGAAACTTCATATCGATTTTTTTTTTTTAAAGGAACACTTAAAACTTACTATCTGCTAGAATGCAGTTCAGTTAGAATATCCGGGGTGTTGATTATAGTAGGCACATTCCCTGCTCTGCTTCCTCTAAACATTCTGACCGATGCCTTTATATTCAAGGATTTTGTCATCTATTCTTCATGCCCTTATGAATGCATCCATGCTGTTAGATCAACTCAGATGAAGTCCTTTCAACTTCTCAATAAGTGATTGCTATCACTCCATATTTTTTGGACACTTGGTTGCTTTTATACTCATCTTTGAGAATTTCTACTTTGTTCTCACTTATTCTCCCTTGTTCTATACTCTTTCCTAATAATATGTACAAAAAAAAAAAGCCTCACAAACCACCTTTTCCCCAAGAGGTCACCAGATTAAATATTCCGTCACATCTACTCACTGTACAAGTACATCTTCAGCCTTCCAAGCCAAGTCATACAGAACTGCTCATATCATGGAGGAATTAGATACTCTCACTTCAGCACAGAAATCTAGGTCACCTTACCTATGAAGTGCCTTGCTGTTGAAAGCTGTCTTTTTCAAAAAAACATCAAACTTTTCACCTGTAATCATTCTGGCCACTGAAGCTCCGGTAAACTTTATGTGTAAGGCCTAGTTTGAGAATTTACACATCATGAGATTTTTTTAAAGTAATAAATGTTTGGATAATTAGCTTTTGGATTTCAGCCTTTAGAGTTCATATTTTGAAGCGTTTCTCTGTAGCCATGAAGATCAGAAACTTTTTTAAAAAAATTATGACAGAAGTTTACTTGTAATCCCATGATTCCAGGACCTAGGGCTTTTTAAAATTTTTTTAAAATAAAATTTAAAAAAAGAGCCATAAAATACTGACACACTTAATAAGATTAAAAAGATTGGCAACACTTATCTAATAGGGCCTTTACTGGGAGCATGAGAGCAGAATGCAAGAACGTTCTGCATGGCCAAAAGGTTTCTAACCAATCTTTTCCATAGCTAATATCTATGATTATTTTGACATTGTTTCCTTTGGATTACTCCTCAGAACAATAGAAAAGAGAGTGGTGTAGTGGTTGAATACTGACCACATTACACAAAGCAATAACAAAAATGGTAAAGCACTGTACTATCTACTTCGATGCTTTTTCAGCCACTTCTTCCACAATATGGAAGCTGTACAGTGAGATACCCAGAATGAAGAGAATTCCTGGAGAAACCGCAATGCAGGATACAAAGTAGTGCTTGTTTTGGATTTCATACACTCTGCAGATTTCTGCAGACTGTCCGATTCAGATATACTATAAGAAAGGATTTGACATGAGGGTGGCACCTGTCTCTCTCTTTTGTCTTTGCCTTGGGCCTCTTCTCTACGGTAGTCTTTTTTCCAATAATAGCTGTTAAGAACAGTTATGTTTCAGAATGCACTCATGGAGAGCTCTGTGCAGGTATGCAGCCATAGTACACACTTCAACATTTTAACCATTCGTCTATCTTATGGGTCCCCATCTTTAAACAATTCTTGGTCATAGTTTCAGTAATTGTTTTCTCATTTATACTTTGACATAGAATCATAGGACTGGAAGGGACTTCAAGAGGTCATCTAGTCCAGTCCCCTACACTCAAGGCAGGAATAAGTATTATCTAGACCATCCCTAGACATCTCTTCCTCTTTAATCCTGTACTGAAATCATAATGTTGACTTTTAACATCAGTTCATTTTTCTGTGGTAACACAAATCTAAAGACAGGACTGGGACATCACAGCAGAATCAAAGAAAAAGAGTAGCTTGGCTAAGAGGGAAAAAAGCTTTATTCTATATACGCCTAAACAACAGCAACAGAAACAAATATTCCAGGAAAAATACATTGATTTTTTGTGTAAGCGTTCCCTTGTTTCAAGTTGGTTCCAATTTAAACGTGTACTCAAAATAAATTTTAAAAAAGCTAGAGACTGAAGAAAGAAAAAGACAGACGAACGGTCATTCCACTGTGGTTATTATTGTTCTAATAGTTCTGCTGAAAATAGTTTTTATTATACCAATTTTCAGTCTTTTAGTGTGACTGAGTACTGTGCAGAGTTAACCAAATGACATATTAGAAACTATATCCCAGAATTACCTCTGTTTAGTGAAGAAGCACAGTAGAGTTGTTTCAGCAGAAAACTGATCGTCAGAAGTTCTGGCTTTTTTTCCTTGCTTCATTTGATAACTCACTGTATGATCTCAGCTTAGTCTGTGAACCTCTCTGTGCTATAGGTTCCCCATTTTTAAAATTGTGGGTACTAACAGTTATTTTACAGGAACGTTTTTAGAGTTGGTTAGTTTATATACATATAATGTTTTAAAATTGGTTGACCCATTCTACAGAATGCAAAGTCCTAGCTATCATTAATTTACATGTAAAATTCAATAACTACAGCCATCTTTTATAAGAAATAACTTTGTCTCATGAAAATCTATACCCGAGTCTCTTAACAAAAAACCTATTGGGCCCATCCCTTGAAGAAATTTAACTGCTTTTTATGGAATACCTAATTCAGAAATGGTGATAGTGGGTATAATGCTACTAAATTCACATGTGTAAAATGGATGTAACTCCATTGACTACTGAAATCCATAGAGCTGCAATCATTTATTACCACAACTGAATTTGGCTCCCTACTTCTAGGATCATATGAATGACAATTTGTAGAACATACCACGTGTTATGACTTTCTTAAAAAGAGTTTATGATCAAGGTTTGAATACCAGTGCTACAATTTAATCTAGCAGCCCTACAGATACTTCTTTTTTCAGCTATCAGAACTCCATACAACCATCATACAACTTGGTATTCAAATGAAAATAATGCGAAATGCAAAACTCATTGATATCAACAGGTGCTGAATCTGGCCCAAAATAGCTCATATATGAACGATGTTTTAAAACATGTTGTTCACACCTTTGTCCCCTAGCAATTTCTATGAACTCAGGAAAATCATTTTTAATTTCAGGAATAAATCTATTTTCTATACATAGCGCGTACCGCCTGCACTAAAACAATACCTGTGTGGCACTCACAATCTCTTAACTTTACCTATAAAGAAGGTATTGGACCAAATTCCACTCTCAATTACATCCATGCAACCCATTGCCTTAAATGGAGTTCTTATCACAGTGATATGTATATATTTGGTCAACCAAGAGTTGTGTTGATTTACATATGAAGGTTATGAGAGCTCAAAGGAATATTCCCACTCAAGGTCACATTGGCTTCAGAGGGGCTTTACTCAGGCTCATAGGTCTGCACCGGTAAAATCTTTTTGCAGGATCAAAGCATGTGCATCTCCAGTGTGTATTCTGAGATTTGATTAGATTTTAATAATTTAACATCTGAGAGAGTTTTGAGAAATACATCTCTATATTCATCAAGTTGCTATTTTCTTTGGCACATGTTATCTCTATAAACTGCTGCCAATAACATTATTATTAATTTATATGGAAATATCTGATAAGTCACCTTAAAATGAAATTAGACTTTTTCCCAATTTTTCCCACACTGAATCAATAATTTAAAGATATACATTTACAACATACATTTTGGATTAAATGAACGAACTGTACATTTTTTCCCCATCACGGGTTTAGGTTTTACCATCTGAGAGAGACCTGAAACAATAAGTTAACAAGTTATAGATGTTGTTTCCTACTGCATGGCATGTTTATAGCCCTGTTCAGAAGTTATTTTAGATAATATTTAACAAGTTTTAAACTAAATTGGTAAGTATAAATTACTGTGTAAAGCAAAAGTACCATGGTCCTTTAAATGCCACGTACATTTAGGGTGCTATGTAACAAGCTAAGAAATTCAATTGGTTATTTTTAAATGTCTGCCATCTTGTGTGTTAGCAGTGCTTTCAGCAAGGGGGGGAAAGAATAATTTACATAAAACATTTCCTAAAATTCCAAACAGAAATTACATCACTAAATCCCTCTTATCTAGAAGACCATTTGTTCCTGTTAATAGACCTAAATTCCAGGAGGTTCCAATACTTCCTTAAGTTCTCTCTCTTTATAATACACTTATACTCATCCTGATGTGGATATTACTACTGTTTTCTAGGGTGACATATCTTGTTCAGAGTTTGAATTAAACAACATTCATTAGCTATTATGACAGAGTACTTAATCTTGTCATGTGACTGGGGCCAGGCTCTAAACCAGGCTCTTAACAGTGTACTTGTGTGTTACATCTTTACATGGTTTTAGGATCAACATTGTAGTTTTGAATGACAAGATAGCAGCTTCAATGTCACTTAGATCTAGTGCCATAACTTTACACAGCAATAAGACATTGTGCAAGTAGTAATATCTCTCTTTACAACACTGGCAGGCCACTTCCTATGGAAAATATGAATAAAAATGCTAGTATAGGCTCAGCCTTATTGGCACATGGCTGACTGAAAGCGAGGAGTCTCAAGGAGAGACTGGAAGGAAGATAGCAAAGTTCCTTGGCACACTGGAGAAAGAAGGCTTTTCCAAGAACTGAGAGCAGGAAGTCACAACTGAGAAAGGCGCTTCAGAGAGAGAGCACAAATCCCATTGGGGATCCAGTGGGAGTTCAATACAAGGATTGTGGGTAGAATGTGGCCCTTTGTTTTCACTCAAGCAAGACTTTAGTTGAAGTCAACTAGAGTTTTTCCCTGAGTAAGGAATGCAAGGTTAGGTTAAAACATTCAGCACTGGTTTGCACCCTTGCAATCCCATTACCATTATTGAGGAAACCCGGTTGAAAATGAATGCACTTAAGAGCATTTGGTATTCTAAAGCACATAATTTCAATCCTTAACTTTGTGTCTCTATTGTTCACGAAAACATTACACTTGAGACTTATACAATAAGGAAAAAATTACAAAGAGCCAAATTGAATTAGCTTAATTATCTGAAATTCTGCATAAAAGACTGCTGGTTTTGTTGGCAACAGACATGTCTGTTGTGATGTTAGAGAGACCTCAGAATTCTCTCCCCTTCACCTGAGAGAACCTGTAGGGGTCACATATGTGACACTTTACAGTGTACATTTAGGCCACAAACCTCAGGACAGAATTCACAGACTGACCTCTCTGGAAGATACATATGAACATGATGATAATTCACAGTATGTTCTGAGAACCAGTGAGAACAAAAAGCCCCTCCAATATTACCAACCCATTACGTGATCAATCTTAACATCAGCAGCTTATTTCCACTGATCTTAGAACATAACATATCTTGGCACAAATAAGCATCGAGTACATGTTATACGCATCTAGTTGTAACCAGTTTGATAAACTAAAATGTCAAAATAACAATGAACCATTGGAATTAAAGAAAATGAAAAGGGCAGACTACGTCATCTGACAAAAAACTAATGTCACAAAGTCATGGAATCATGGATAAATAATAGTTCAGCATCAAATGATCATTAGTTAATGTAGTGCCTCGAGACAAGAGTCAGAGGTTGTTTACTGGGGAAAAAAAAAAGCTGTCTTTTGAATAAACTGTGTTAGAGTCCTTTGCTTTTGCAGTGGGTTTATCTGGTGCTAAAACCCATCCAGCATCTTTCATCCCTCCAGTAGCTATATTTTCAGATGTCCTTTTTATTTTTTCTCCCATCATTTTAGTTTGGGCAGAACGTGGATATCAATTTTAAATTTCTCTTTTTTTCCTAATGATACCCTTACCACTTATCTCCCTTTCTCTGCAGAAGGGCTAAGAGTAAATTTGTGCTAAGTTTGGGAAAAATGTTGTCTTTTGGGAGTAGCAGGATCCACGGTAGACACACCATTCTCCACGTTGACTCAGTTAGAGGCACACAAAGAGGCATACATAAGACAAGTTAAAAATAAAACTTTGCATAGATCTTTAAAATACAATGAAACTTCCAAATAAGAAATACAAGATTAGCTACCTCCTGTACTAGCTGCCTAATAAACATGGCTATATTTAAAAAAGTGATGATCCACCCATCCCTCCAGCACATAAGCAAATGTGCACTTCAGCAGCACTGCCAAACCTTTATGTAGATAATACCGTTTATAGTAGCTGACTGCATGCTGCAGCGTAATTCAATCGCACCATGCTCTTGATAGGTTAATAAGGACAGCCGAACACTAACCTTGGAATTCAATACGAGATTTTCAGCAGATAATAAAAACAGGGTGGGGCTCATCAGGCAATGACAGAACAGCAGATCATAAAACACTAGCATCAATAAAAGTATTGACCATTTTGCACCAAAAGTTTCTCCACGAGTGATTCAAAGTTAGGGTTTTCTTTGTAAGGGCTACAGATCATGTTTTGCAGTCTGAAAAGACACAGATGTATTTATTATAGTGCTGAAGTTGGGTAGTTTAATAGAATCTGAGCTGTGCTTCCTCCTGAGCTTAGGCACATAGAGGTAAGAACGTTTCTAGGTGATACACAATGGGAGACTTGTTTGAAGCAGGGCACAATTTTTTTCTTATGCCTCCATCCTGCAAGTTGCTCTGCATGGGTGAAACCTAGTGGAGAATATGAGCCAAAGCAGACCCTTTAATGAAATGGAGGTGTATTTTGGGGTGGGAGAATCAGAGCTTTTCATGCTGCAAGATGTAGGCCTTTTCTCCAAAGTGAAAGGGGAAAGAAGAAGATTGCCTTTTGCCCTTGGCAAAAAAGAATTGTTGGAAGTTTTGTGTAACATTTTAAGCATCCCCTAAAATCTGTTGTGGTTTGTTGATTTTTGCACAGGAGCTCACCCATGAGAAGCAGCTTTCAGCATCAGAGCCTTTAGAGAGGCAAGATTCCAGGAGGGTGCCATTGTGCTGCCTTTTTGTAACTATAGCTGGGTGAAACTAATTCCCCTGCTAGTGAAATCAACCTACTTGAGGGTGGCTTCTAAATAAAAAGATATATTATAATTTTAGTGCTTTATGATCTTGATGTTGAAGAACGTAACATATAAAATTACTTTTATATTGACTTATTTTGAAAATACTCTAGCATTATAAATGTTACCGGAAATTAGGAAAATTGAGCCAGTGTGTCACCCTTGTCTAAAAGATAACACTGGCTAAATGGCATTTGGCCATTCTTCATAGTTCAAAGTACAATATAATAAAGGTGGTGGTGGGGATAAGCACCTTTATAAAACGGCTAGTTTGTGTTACTAGCCCTGTTCCCTCTAAGCTGTGCGCATGTGCACGCGCACAAAGATCCTAAACCCCGTGCACACGGTGAAACACCGCCAGCAAAAAAATTTGCACAAAAGAATTTTTTTGTGCACACGGCCTGTCAAAAATATGCACAGAAGAAATTTTTTGCACACACAGCCTGTCAAAACTGAACAGAACATTGGTTACTACCATACATATGGAGCCTTGCCGATTCCCTTCCCATATTTGATGTGGCAGTATGGCCCAAGCTATTAATACTGTTAAAAAAACAAGACCAACACCCCCTCACCACAGGAGGTGCTGGCTTAACAACTGTTAGCATTTATTGCAAGTTTGCTTTCCTGATAGGTGACCAATGACAGTCCATTCAACAGGTAAGCCAGCTTCAATAAAGTGATCTACCTTTAGTGTAAGAAATAAAAAAAAAAAGAAAATTAGCAATACAATATTACACAAATTCCTAGAAAGTAATTTCTTGAAAATGAATATGTTACCTTTGATGTCTAAAAAATTTGCTCATTAATTACAAAATTTGGGAAGGTTTCAGAGTAGCAGCCATGTTAGTCCATATCCGCGAAATTTGGGAACTTATTCACAATATTAGCCAGGTGGTGGTATACGCTAATCCTATTACAAGAATGAAATATAAACACTGCTAAGTAACCCTTTTGTAAGATGCTGATTGTTTACAGATGTTATATTTTCTGTAGATCTAATTGAAGAAAGGCTGTGATAGCATTTCTTTTGATTTATGTTTGAAAACACCACAATCTTTTAAAGCACAAAAATATTTTTGTCAAGGCAATGTTCCCATGAACTGTCTAATATTGTGAGATGTTAAATGTAATATCTCAGCCAAACTAATGTTTAGCTGAGCTGCCCTTTCCTGAAAAGAAATGGACTATTTCAATGTCCTGTAACAGAAATTAAAGTTTCATTCTGAGGTCTTTCAACAGCATTCTGAAGGCAACATGAATAATTTTTTTTTTTTGAAAATAACTCCCTCTCTCAGCTTATACAGATGATGTCGGCAGGATACTAACAGGAGCAGTGAGAGCTCGGCACTTCTGAAAAAGTCAGGGTATATGCTTTCAATGCACAATACATACACTGATCAAACCAAAAGTCTGCTATACTAGCCTAAATGTAAAATTTTCCAGTTACAGTGCTGTGCCTTGCAGAGCAAAGGTTAAAAGATTGTATCCCTGGACAGAACACTCTCTCTTTGATGCAAGTACATGTTTCTTCTTGAAGTCAATGTGGTCTGGATATCACTGATGAAGTTCTAATACACTGTATTTACTGTACACCTACAATATGTTAATAAAATCTTTACACTCTGATTTTAAGCGGTACTGAAAATTCTAGCAACTCAACTGTGTCCAAAATATATATATGTGTGTGTGTGTGTGTGTGTGTGTGTGTGTGTGTGTGTGTAAAAAACAATCACAAATTTGTTCTGGCTTTTAGGCCAGAGGGGCCATATCTCCGGCATATATGTGAGAAAATAGATGGACAGGAACACCAGGGTGTAACTGCTGTGACCTTTCCTGGCCATCACCAACAGCTATATACTTCAAGTGTCACAGGTCTCCTGTGGCTGGATGTTTGAAGGGGTGTGGGCAAGGAACATGGTCAGTGCAGTTTAGCTGTTTTGTTAAATATTTCCCTTCTATTCAACTCAGAGTTAGCTAATTATTGTGAATTCTGAACGTATCCATCCAAAAAAGTTAAAGTGAGGTCCATTGCTCTGACCTCCATATTTCTGTCAGGTTCTGTAGCTTGGTGTCACTAAACCACTTTGGACAAGATCCACACTTCTTCCCACACAAAGAGCATTTAGAAATAGAGACTTCATTTATAATATTTCTTCCCTTGCAAAACCCTAATCCTGATTCATCAAAGCCAAAACCCCACCTTTAGCAGTCATGAAAGTTATGTCTTATTTTTGACTATGATCCAACTTTAAGCCAGAGTAGCAATTCCAAATGAGCACACTGTAAAACCTCAAATAGATTAGATACCACGTTAACCTCACACATAGCAGATCTGCATAGAATGCCATTTTAACATTCTTGGACAGCCATCTGGTTCACATATTCTAGCATGATGAACATTCTGTACTGGTCTTCTTGCATGCCTGCACTCATGGCTTTTATTACAATGGAATTGTGCCCAGACACAAGGTGGTATGACAGTTTCAGAAAACCAGCCAACAGTACAGTATGAAGACTAGCATACAGAATGCAGAAAGATGCACCTAATCTGCAAAACCCCCCATGCCAAAATAGGGACACATTTCATTACATGGAGTCACATTTGTAGACTTTGTTAGTATTTACACTCATCTGGCACCTGTTTTCTTAATATGCCTGATCACTCAATGCTTCAGGCAGAGGGTGATTGAAGGGCTGCTCTTTGCTACTGCCCTGAATAACTGGTAGGTTTACAGTTTCTCCCTCAATAGGAATTTGGCATGCTCAGAGATTCATTGTTAATGCCCAAGAAGACTACATATATTTTAAGATGCAATTGGGATACCAAGTATTATTTTAATTTGCTTCTGAATTTTCTTCCAGGATATTTACTTCTCTAACACTGCTCAGTGTTAATTCC
Organism: Dermochelys coriacea; assembly: GCF_009764565.3. NCBI lineage: Eukaryota > Metazoa > Chordata > Testudines > Dermochelyidae > Dermochelys > Dermochelys coriacea. The sequence goes on from NC_050068.2 coordinate 149,601,139, forward strand.
TGTCCAAGAATTTCCTTAAGAGCAGAACTCTCATTCCTCCATGAAAGCTCAAGTGAAGTGGCTTTGCACAGTGAATATCTAAGTGGATTTGAGTGGGACAGAGCCCTTGCTCCCAGCCCAGAGGTAAACCATACCTCCCTTTCAAGTCAAGTCTCAGTGGTGCAATAGTGCCTCACTCTCTTTCACCAAGCCAATGGAACTGCACAGTTTATTGATAGAAGTTAAAAACAAATGAATCTTTAGAGACTCCCCATTCTTTCTATAGCCTACATTCAAATATGGTGTAGCCTAGGATTTAGTTTTTTGCTGCTGCTGCTAATGATTGCAATTACTCACTCTGCTACAGAAAAATAGAATCATTTCAATAACTTTAATGAAAATTTGAACAGCAATGGAGTGCAGGTTCTTTTACAGCACAGAAATTGTTTACCACTTTAATTATGTTTACCACTTCTTTAAATGGCTTCTCTAAATGAACCATTCTAACAATGCACCTAAATATGTGCTAGAAACCATGATGATGATACCTTGTATGTCATATGCCTAGTAAAGAAATCCCAGTTCTATGAAAACTACATCTAGTTTCAGAGATGTTAAAGTACAAATGCTGGTTTAATTAAGCAGCATAATTTCCACATACAGGAGACCTTTCTCCATGTATTCAACAAATGTGACATTAGGTACACTTAAATTCAAAACATAGCTGTGCATAACAAGGCAATACTAATCAAATAGTTTTGCATAAAGTTCTTTCAGACATTACCAACCATATTCCAAATATTCATTAAGTGCTAACACTTCCTTATTAATGCTGTTTTGAACAACAGACATCCTTATGGTGAAATTTGAAAATTAGAAGAATTAACTTTATAGCTGTCTGGATCAACAAATCTATACATCACTCCAGATGTATCAGGTCTATAGTTTTGATAGATTGATTAATGGAAATCTAGCCTAAGAATTGACAAAGAATTATAAGAGTTCTAGTACTTTGACTCCCAACTTTCAAATAGTGCCTATAGCAATGCGCAGATGGGCTGTACCCAGCCACTGGCAGATACATAGTAAATATACTTTCTTATCGTAACTTCAATCAGGCAAGGCTGTGGGATGACTTGTGAAACCCACAAGAGTTAAACCAGGGAGCTCTATAGAAAACAGATCCATGCTAATAAGAAGAGATGAGGCAAAACTCCACATCCATTCTGGTCTTAAATGCCATGAATCTAACATTAGATCGTCTAGTGTAACCCGTCCTGTATATCACAGGCCATTACCTTTCATACAGTAACCCCTGTATTGAGCCCCAAAACTTATGTTTGGCTAAAACATATCTTCCAGAAAGGCATCCAGTCTTGATTTGATGACATCAAGAGATGGAGAATCCACCACTTCCCTCAGCAGTTTGTCCCATAGTTAATCACAAATGGTTTTAAAAAAAAAAAAAAAAAAAAAAAAAAAAAAAGTGTTTTGTTGTTTGAATTTGCCTGGCTTCTGTTTCTAGCCACTGTTTCTTGCTATTCTGTCTCCACTAGATTAAAGAGCCCTTTAGTGCCCACTAATTTTTCCTGTTAAGGGACTTGCACAATATAATCAAGTCACCTCAATCTTTTTTTTAAATAAGCTAAGTAGACCGAGCTCTCACTGTAAGGCATTTTCTCCAGTCTTTGCATCAAGATTTTTTTTTTTTTGCAACCTCTCCAATTTTTCAATACGCCTTTTAAAATGTGGACACCAGAATTGGTTATAGTATTCCAGTAACAGTCTCCCCAATACCATATGCAGAGGTAAAATCACCTCACTGTTCCTACTCATCTGTTCATACATGCAAGAATCACATCAGCCCCTTTTGCCACAGAACCACACTCAAAGCTCATGTTAAAAGAAAAGGAGTACTTGTGGCACCTTAGAGACTAACAAATTTATTAGAGCATAAGCTTTCGTGAGCTACAGCTCACTTCATCGGATGCATTAGTGAGCTGTAGCTCACGAAAGCTTATGCTCTAATAAATTTGTTAGTCTCTAAGGTGCCACAAGTACTCCTTTTCTTTTTGCGAATACAGACTAACACGGCTGCTACTCTGAAAGCTCATGTTGAGTTGCTTGTTCACAACGTTTCCTAAATTATTTTCAGAGTCGCAGCTTTCCAGGATACAATCCTCCATTCTATAGGTAAGGCCTGCATTTCTTGTTCCTAGATGTATAACTTTGCATTTCCTTGTATTAAAACACATTTTGTTCTAATGGGACCAATTTATCCAAGCAATCAAGAATATTCACTAAGACTTTCTGCCCTACTCAGTATTTACCATTCTGCCAATTTTAGGTCATCCACATATTTTAAGCAGCAGTGATTTATATTTACTTCCAGATCATTGATGAAAATGTTGAATAGCATCAGGCCTAGAAAAAACCCCATTCAATGCTGATTTCCAACTGATCACTACTTTTTGAATTCTGATGGTTAGCCAGTTCTTCATCCATTTAACATGTGCTTTATTGATATTGTACAATGCTAAATTTTTAATCAGAATGTACTAAGTCGAATACCTTACCAAAGTCTATGTATATTATATTTACACAGTTATCTCAAAGAGTCGAACAGACCTAATTTCATAAGACCCATTATCATTAATTATATATCTTTTAATTCTTTATCAGTTGAATCCCAAACCAGCTTTTCTCCAATATTATGCCCAGGAATGATGTCAGGCTAACCCACGTATATTTATCATCCTGTTTACCCTTTTGAATACTGGCACAACATTAGCACTCTTCCAGTCTTCTGGAAATCTCCTGTTGTTGCAATATTTATTAAACAGTAAGTTTGGTGGGCTAGAAGTCTCTGAGTCAACTCTATTCGGACTCTTGGGTGGAAGTTACATGGGCCTACTGATTTAAAAATATTTACCTCTGGTAGATGCTGTGTGAACAGGATTTTTCAGTTCACTTGCCAAATGAAAAAAAAAAAAATGCTTTGGGCCAAACCAAAATGAGAGTTTTTCAGTAAGTTAAGAAATAAATTTTAAAATTCCTTTCAGTCAAATGAAATGTTTTGTTTGCTTTTTAACTTTTTTAAAATAAACCAAGTAAAATTAGAGATGAAAGCTGTTTCAAATAAAAAAATTTGGTTATGTTTTTAAACTGAAACAAGTTGGTGAATTTGACACAAATTCATGCAATGTTTCAGTCAGACAATATGAATCTGTGTTTTTTGGCAAAAGAGACCAAAAAACCAATAGTTTTGGCCTAAAAAGCAGTACCAAACTCTAAACATAATTTTAAACTTCCAGGGTTGGGGTGGGTTTTTTTGCTTGTTTGTTTATATGAGTGACCAGATTTTCTTATGAGAGTGAGATGCTCAACACCCTTTGAAAGTCAAAAGAGTTAGACATCTGTGATGAAAGCTATTAAAAAAAAAAAATCTAAAAAATGATAACATTCAGATTCCTCCTGATTACTATTTAAAACTGTGTGGTCCACAAAACCCTCAAACAATGGTGGAATTATTAAAGATACAATGCAATTTATAATCTAAAAACCTGCTTTCTGAATTCCACGACTTCTGTAAACATCCAAATTATTTTGATTACACTCAGACACAAGAGCAAAGTGGAAAGAAGTATTTTAAACCCTATCTATTTTGATTTTTTTTTTTTTTTTTTTTTTGCTCAGATTTAGTACAACATGCTTAACATTTCTGTGGTCACCTAAATTGATTTGGAGACAGGCTTTCAAGGAAAATAGAGAGGGGAAGAGACAACAAGGAAGTGTATATATGAATACATCTCGTCATTTTGTGTTATTCAAGTTACAATTAACTATACAGAGGAAACAATGTAGAAAGAAATAATAATAACAATAATAAAACCCTCCAGTACTTTACTAAGCAATAAGATATTTTGTTAAGTGATCAACTGAAGTTAGTAACAGTAACTTTCCTAAAGCAATCTCTGGAGGATCACAACCTCCCACACACACACAAAAAATATTTTATGTAAGTTTTCAAGCTTTTTGTTTTCAATTAATACCCACTCCCATGCATAAAAACATGCTAATAGCTTATCCTTTTAAAGTTAAGGGTTGTTGTTGTTTTTGTGGTAATTATCTTCCATTCTATATCTACCAAAAATATAAGTTGTCTAAATTTAGAATTGGGTTGATTCACTGTTGCAGCTGTAGGTTGCAATACCACTAACTTGACTAGAAATCAAAGTGGAAGGAGTTTGCTGGATAACTTTTCTTTCCAGCTTTTTCATCCTGCAGTGATGCAACTTCTCAACAAAGAAACTTTGTTATCAGAGCCACAAGTAGTTCTGGAAAAATCTGGGTGTGGAAGGATCTCTGCAGCAACGTCCACCTAAATGCACTGCTTCTTCTCAATGACGCCTACTTTCTGGAATATCGCACAGGAAAGTCAAAGTACCAAGTAGACCCTTTCATCTGTAAGTTTAAGAAGACCACTATGCAGTGGATGCAGTTTTAAGAAACACACTTTAAGGAGCATAGATTCCAAGCAAATATTTTGTACTACTACAATTTCAAAGAAGAATTGCACTTATAATATTGCAAGGCTCTCTGTATCCTGGGATAATGAAAACCATGCACCCATGGGGGAGGGGGAGGAGTTTATTCTACATTCTGCCAACCCAGAACTTTGTTACCTAAATTACTTATCAATAGGCCAGAAGCTTCCCAAAAATCACCTGGAAGCAGATTTTTTTTACTGAGGCAGCAGTGCTACAAATTAGACCAGGAAAAAAAAAAAAAAAAAAAACTTCTCGCTCTCTTAGGGATCCTTATCCTCTCACCTTTTTACTTTGCCAGGCTAGCTTATATTTTTTCCAAAGATAAAATAATTAAGTACGCCTCTATTTCTGTGTCTATTTACATTGTAAATGTGTAAATTCTGAATGGTCTATAAATACCTTCACTACCCAAGATTTGGTTCCTTTCCAAGGCTAAACAGGGAGTTCAGGCTCCTGAAACTTTAGCATATGGGGAAGCATTACAGCTGCTTCCATTTACAGCTTTAATAGCTTGCCCTATTACACAAATGGCACCACAACCTTATATGATTGCCTGAGTCCAAACCTTTTATATTCTGTAAGAAGGAAGAGTAGTAAGAACTTCACCCAAACCACTTATTCCAAATGCACAGTTTTTCTAAACTTGGTGGATAAGTCCCTCTACACTTCATTAACCAACCTAAAGTTTTTGGTGGGGTGTGTGTGTGTGTGTGTTTTTTTAAATTATTCCCATAGCTTTAAAATGTCAACGTCCCCCTCCACTAACTGCATTCATGTTGCAATAAGTAAATACCGATCATCAGCCTGCCCGTACATTTTCTCTCTTGACAGTATAGCTTTCCGAAAATACAACCCGCTCAACGTGCGTTAACACTCAGCTCTTGACAGGGTAATAGGCGTCTGGTCAAATTCAAGAAGTGCCCCTGCCATTGATCTACCCCTACAACTCACTTCGCAGGTGGGGTAAGGGTGATCGCTTGGTCTCGTGCATGAGCTGAGCGCTCGCACAGGGCGCTCTCCGCAGCCATGTGCACACGCATTCAGCGGGCTTTTTAATCCAGATCCTCTCGCAGCGAGGGAGACTTCTCCAAACACATCGCCGGCTTGAGGGGACTTCTTGGACCCCCCCCCGGGAAGAAAACAAGACCGGGGCCCACGCTCCAGCGCTTGGGGTTGAACACGCCCCGACGGTAAGTAAACGAGCGGTTCCTACCAGATCGGCTCCGGATGATCTCCCCGAACTCGTCCGCCGCTGACTCCCCGCTGGGGTCCTCGGGACGCCCCGCTCCCGCCATAGCGAACCAACCCTCGGCCGCGCGCGCTGAGCCTCTCGCCCCGTCCGGCTCCGCACCCGGAGGCGGCTCTTGAGGCAGAAGAAACACCAAGTTTAAAAGGGGGAGGGGTTGGGGGGGAGGGAGTCAGCCTGGCTCCCCCAGCCACAGCGAGGAGCCAACGGGCAATAAAGGCAAAGCTCACACCGGGGGAGAGCCGCCCCGCCCCGCCCCGCCCCGCCCCGCAGAGAACAGGTGCTGAGCCGCGCGCGCCTGCCTTAAAATCGAGCCAGCGGCTCCAGCGAGGTGAAAGAGGAGGAGGCATGATACTCGATAAATCAGCCGCCAACTTGGGAGACTCCAGGGACTCCCTTCCCGCCCCGCGCGCGATCAATGCGAACAGCAGCAATTAGAGAGCAAATTGCTAAAAGAAGCAAACAGGAGCATGAATGATTTAGCAGCCCCCCACTTAAAAGCATTCCGTTTAATGCAGAGAGGGATTAAAAGAGCACGCACCCGTCTGCTTCCCCCGTTTAGCTCCATCAGAACAAACTCCTCATGCAAACAGCCTGGCTCTATACCTGAGGCTGTGATCAGTGAAGGCAGGGGAAACTATTATACTGCCTTAATCTATGCAAGGGCGATACATCTCTCTTCTCCAGCTCACCCTTCACAGGCAAACTTGGCTAGTGGTCCCAGGATGTATCAGGGGGTTGATTCTTATTTGTTTGGGGGCAAAAATGCAGCAGTGGGAGAGCGAGCAGCCTCCTTACAACCTTTAGCCCCGTGGTTAGGACACATGCCTGGAATGTGTGAAATCCAGATTCAAGTCTCCCCTCTCCCTGATGTGCAGAAGGGCTTTGAAGTTAGGTTGCTCGCCTCTCAGGTGACTGACCTAACCACTGGATGTCTGGATATGCTCTTGTGGGTGGGTTTCAGTCTCTCCTGTGGGAGCTGTTCCACTGTGTATCAATAATTAAATATGCATTATTCCAGAGAGAGAGAGAGAGAGAGAGAAGGAGAGAGAGAGAGAGAGAGAGATGCCATAGACCAGTGACTTGGGCACTCACCCCTATTCCCAGACCACTTGGCATATGCTTGCTAAGGGCACAGTCCTGAGGGGGTTTAATACCTCTCAGGATGAGACCTTATACAACCAGGATTTTTTTTTCCTCACACCCCAGCTGGGCAAAGCAAATATTTCATACCACAAAACCATCTGGAAAGGTTCTTCCTTGAAAGCCAGCTGAAAAAGTCTTGTGTTGCCACAACACTATGCACAATGCAGGCCTTGGCTCCCCCTTTTCTTATAAACTCAGAGCTAAGGTCCATTTGTGCATTTATTTGTTTCACTGTAAATGTATGTGCAGTTTGGTCATGAGTCTGGGGCTCTCAGCAAGTTGGAAATATGTATCTGTAGATGGAAAAACTTAAGACACTCCTCACTTAGAGTGATTAAATGGACTTCAAAAAGTCTGATTCCACTCTAAACACTGACTAAAATTGTCTCTAGGAGTTTCTTGTTTTGTCTCAATAAATGCCTGTCAAGTTTTGTTCCGTTTCAAATTAGAAAGATTTTTTGTTTAACTCCCAACTCTGCAAATATAACCCAGTAAATAAAAGTCAAGCTATGTTTTTGCCTTCTAATCCATCATCATAAAGCATAAAAATCCTACATACAAAACTATATTCAGTTAGACCTGTGCATGTAATTAAAGGACAAAGTAGGAACAAAAATGTTGCACACATTACCGATAGCACAGTTTGGGAGATAATCTGATTACAGAGCCCAACCAAGAGAGGAGAAAGGGAGCTCAAGGCACTGCAGCAAGATTTCCAAATCAAAGTATTTTAATTTTTGACCAAAATATTTTAAGTTTTCATCAATAAGTCAAAAATTTCAGCAGCAAATTTCAACATTTTTTCCTCAAATTTTCTATGGGAGAAAAAAAAATCTGACTAGATGTAGTAGACCTGCACAGCTCTCAGGCTAAAGTCAGAACACCTTCTTCCCTTTCCATCCTGGATTCACAAGTCCTTCCCCTCAGTTACAAGGCTTCACCCCTTCATGCATGGCTACTAGGTTGTCCTTACCCGGTCCAGGCTTCTTCATACTGACAGCCCCAACCTGCCTTTTATCATCAGCTTTCATCTTCCTTAGAATGCCTTCCTATTCCTGCAGTTATATAATCAGTGAAGAATGCCAGCACAGGGGATCTGTACACCTTTTAAGGGCCCAGCTCCACACTGACACCCTCCTTTTAGATACCACTGACCCACACACACACACACGCACACACGCTTCCCGGTGCTGCTAAGCCCTGTAGGCACCTAGTGCCTATATTTTTGCTGTAAAAATTCCCTAGGTCCTTAAAAATGTTCTACTCTGGGCACATACACTGCTTCTTCACTTTAGACATCTGTGCATCTATATCATGCCTATGCCTCAGAGGGATCTTCAAATCAGGTGAAGATATGCAAGGGCAACACCTATCTCAGCTGTGATGCCTGATAGGTATGCTCTGAGTTTTCCTAACCTAACACCATACAAAACAGCTCTGGGGGGAGGGAACAGAGAAAGAGGACAACTGCCTTATAACCTTTAACCTACTGGTTTTGGCACCCACCTAGAATGTAGAAGGCACCAGTTCAATCCCCACATACCTTAGAAGGGGCAGGGATTTGAACCAGAGTCTCCCACTATGCAGATGGGTATCCTAACAACTGGACAATAGAATCATTCTCACTTTTTCCATGGCTCAATTTATATTTAATAAAAAGTAGAACAGCTTCAACAAGAGAGCCCCACAGCAGGCCATCCCTAAGTCAAGTAAATAGGGCATTCACCTGAGAGCTAGGAAATTCCTATTTAAATATCTTTGCCTCAGCAGGTGAGAGGGGAAATCAAACTGGTGTCTCCCACATTCTGTCTGAGTACCCGAACCATTGGGCTAACAGTTATAAGGGAGGCTAGTGCAGCCTATCTCACCACCAGCTGTTTTTTGTGGTGCAGGAGCATGAAGTGTTCTTGCAAGAACAATTTAGGTGCCAGGAGAGGCATAATTCCATGAGACGGGAAGGGCATAGGTAGCAGAGAGGATATATGTTTCCATCTGAAATGTGTACAGATAAAGGGCCTGAATCTCCTCTTGCTTATGCCAGTGTAAATGGGAAGTAAATTACTCCACTGAGGTCAATGGAGTTACAGCAATAAAAAACTATGGAAGTGAGAAGAGAAACAGGCCAAAGAGATGATGAAGTGGGTAGATATTGGAAGGAACTTCCAGACAACAGGTGCAGTTCTATATTCCAGAAGCACGATTGCATGGTGCTGTTCAGACACTCAGGAAAACCACATTAAAACAGTGAGCCAGATTTCACCTGGGTAAAATCGATGGAGCTGAATTACATCAGGGTAGCTCCAGATTTTATTTTTTGATAGTAAGCTCTTATCAGATGAAGTAGCTGTGGGTTTTTATTCAGTGCAGTATTCTCATAACTGTTGTTGAACTTTATTTGTGGTCATCAGTTTGAATTTTTAAGTGGCGAGTAGACTAGGAATACAGTAGTGCCAACCACTAAAGCTATAAATAAATAAAATCATGAGTCAGGCTCCCAAAAATCATGAGATCGTCCCCCCTTCCCCCCATGTGATGAGATTTTTCCAAAGAAGATTGTGTTTTTTGGTCTGTCTTCTTATTTTAAATCCCTGCCTACCTCCAGTGTGCAACAATGACATTACGATACATTTTTGAGTTGGTAACTTTGTGATTTTGGCCTCTGGAGCAGGAGCGCTTGCTGGAAGACCCAGCTGAGTTCAAATTACAAAGATTTATATAAAGTGGTACCTGATGGTGCAGAGAGCCTGAAGCTCATCCCAAATCCCCAAACTCCTAATTCATACTGTGCCCTCCACCCCCAAGTCCCACATCTGTTTTTTCCCCCAGCTAAAATGTGTGCATGTGTATAAGAGTTCGCAGGATGGGAGCTTTAGAATCTCAAAAAAAGAATTCAAAGAGAGAACTCCACAAGACCTTCTGCTATCCATTACATTACTCTCTTTGCTCATCTTTTTCTTCTCCAATGGGGAATGCTGGTTTGAGAGGCAGCAAATACTGCTCTCCAGGAAAGTCAATCACAATCAAAGTCAATTTCCTAAATCTTTAAGCCTCCAAACTCCGAATCAAGGAGAGATCTAAGAAACTAATGCATTGTGTTATATCCCTGCTGTAGAGGCATAAATTCCACTGATGCTAATGACAGTTATATGCTGAGATAATAACGGAGTCCTGTTGCTTTATAGTGAGCTCCTTGCTTGGAAAAACTTGACTTCACTAGGAGATTATTTATCAAAAATGAGTAATTAGGCCCCAAAAGTCTTCACTCTGTCACAGTTGGCAAAGCCAAATGATAGGTTGACACATCTGTACTCTATACTGACTCAATATAGTTCATGTTAACATGGAATATTTTTTTTGATACATCTGGAGTTCTCATTGATTTGTTCAATGGCAAAAAAATGTGCACAGTGGGAATGTGGCTGAGTGGGATTACACCACCCTACTAACCTTCTTTTTGATGTTCCCTAGTGCTGTAGAATTGGCATTGAACAAACACAGAATTTAAACAGTGTTTTTCAAGAATTGAACCAAGTGCTAAAGACCTTTTAAAGACACAGTAAGGCTAAGATTTTTAAAACTCAGGAAGGTGCTGTGTGCTGAAGAGCTTTAAAAAATAGGTCAATTTTTGGGTGCCTAAATAAGGACTGAGTAACCCCACTGTCAGGCAATCATTCTGTAAAATCTTGCCGTTAGGCTTTTTGACACTCAGACTCTGTGCACATTTGTATATATATATATCTATTTTGAACATAGCTGAAAATAGAGAAAGCATGCTCTGCATGGATGGTATTACATGGCAGAAGAGAATTTTCTCTATGCCATTTTAGATTCCTAAAAGCCAGTTTTACCAATCTTCTAAGCAAATAAAGTCTTCTGTAGATCATTCTGGATCCCATACAGTCTACTTCAAAATCACACCAGTAAATGTTTTAAAGAATGCACATTCAAATATAGTTTTGGTCAAATATTATTTGGGAGTATATTTACTTGTACTTCAACAGTGTATATTATTTGAATATCAATATACCGTAATTTTGGTCATTCTGACTCTCAAAAAGCCATTGGGCTTAGAAAATGTGTTTTCAGATGAGTAACATCTTTTTAAAATAGTATTTCTAAGTTACAGAATGCCCATTTCAGAAAATTATTGGCTCAATAATAGCTTCTAAAATTTGTTTGTAATCTGACTTTAGCTGTTCTGGGATATCACTTGACAATCCTTCAAGACACATTTATATTTGAATTACACTTGAACACATTAATGTGGTTTTACATTTCAATGTAGACAGTATGTAACTATTTTATACTAGTCATATTAAGGCTGCCAGCTAAGACCTGGTCTACAGTACAAAGTTAGGTCAACACAAGGCAATTTGCATCACCCTAACTGCGCATGTGTCTACACTTAAATTTGTCTCCCACCGATGTAAGCACCCTATTACACCACATAGCAACATCACCTCTCAGAGCAGCATAGAGTCGTGGTTGATGTACTTAGGTCAATACAGTGTGAGTGTGTACATTGAGTTACTTATGTCAATCCTAACTGTAATCCAGCAGCTGTCGCACAATGCCTGACACTGACTGTGTTAGTCACCATTGTGAACTACATTGCCCAGGGGTCACAGAGACTGGAAGTGCCCCCTCCCCTTTCAAGCCCTGTGAATTTTTTAAGTTTCTTTTCCTGATTGCCTGGTTTGATGAGCACACCTAGCAGCTCTCCATTGTTGTGTTCAACTGCCCAGCTGACCATGCCAGCTATACACTGCAGACACATTCCAGCCTGGAGTAGATAGAAGATATTGGATCTCCTAGACCTGTGGGGAGAAGAGACTCTGCAGGCACAGCTATGGACCAGCCATAGACATGTCAACATGTACAAACAGTTTGCTCATGGGATGCAGGAGAAGTGGTATGTCAGGGATCAGCAGGAGTGCGATGTGAAAGCCAGAGCTGTGGCAGGTGTACCAGAAGGCCAAGGAGGCCAACAATCAATCTGGGGCTGAACCATAAATCTGCTGCTTTCACAAAGAGCTGCATGCCAGCCTCATAGGAGACCCCACTGCTGCCCCAGACAGCATCTGGGATACCTCCACGGAGCCCGAGTCACAAGCCTTTGCTGTGAACAGCCAGGAGGTGGTGGTGGTGGGTGAGGAAGAGGAGGAAGATGGGGGATATGCAACCAGGATTCCCACTAGGCCGTGAGTTTGGACAGTGGTGAAGTTTTGGTCAGTCCCACCAGTCGAGCATGAGTGAGCTCAATGCTCAGGGAAGAAACTTTGGGTAAGTGTGTAGATAAAGTTCCAATGACAGGGATGGCATCCCCAAAGTAGCAGGGCACGTCATTTGACTTTTCATTAATTTACTTGTGCTAGAAGAGGTAGTGATACAACCAAGAGAGAGAGAGTTACTATCTGCTTTTAATTCCCCTCTGTAGACTTAGGTGGGGGAGGGGGGCATGCAGAGCAGTTTGTTTATGTACACAGGGATGTCTCTTGAATCCTCCTGAGAGATCTCAATGAAATTTTCATGGAGGTTCTCTGAAATCCTATGATAAAAGTTTCTAGGGAGGGCTGCTTTGTTTCTTCCTCTGCCATAGCACACTTTCCCATGCTACTTAGCAATAACTTCAGTGGGCACAGTTGCAGTACAGAGGCTAACAGTGTATGGGCCCAGGCAGCCTCGGGCCACCAGCAGCAGCTGTGCTCTCTGTGCCTTTGTGACCTTCAGACATGAGTTAGCACCGAAGATCACCACCACCTGTGGAAAATGGCACCATTGCCCTATACTGCTAGAATCATGCAACCCCAATCCCCGGCAGGCCACACTAAACATAGCTGGAGTTGTAACTAGAGCCATGCATAAGCCATCTCTAGTGGAAGTGACAACATAGTGCTTAAAACTTTAGGGGAGCAAAGGGAAACTTCAGCAGCTTATGTTTTACTTTCCGTTGTGAATATGCTCACAATGGTACCTCTGTGTATTTTACCTTCAGCTGCTGCCATTGCCACATTCAGGTTCTCCCCTTCCACACCCATGGAGCGCGTGAGTCAGATAAGGAGGAGAAAGAAGAGGACTTGGGATGACGTGTTCCAGGAGATGCTGCAAGCCTGTGCTGCATCAGCGAATGAGACCACGCCCTGGAGGGTGACCCTTGAAGACAGCCGGGGCGGAGGGGGGGAGGAAAGAGAGGAGAGGAGAAAGGCCCAGCAGTCCCAGCAGGAAAAGGAACAGGAGATTCACTAAGACAATGGGGTTTCTCAGGCCATGAGCAGAAGCTACAAACTGTGGTGGACCTACAGCTTCAACAATCCTGAGTTTGCCTCCTTTTGCAGCCGATTGAGAACTCAGTATTGGGTTCTTCCTATACACCTCAACAGTGCACATAGCATTGGGTGTCACTGCACTACCACTATCACTCCACCCCAAGGGACATCAAAGAAAATCACAGTTTCGCATATACCCGCCATGGCTTTTGTATGTCTGTGTATGTGTAGCTGAAATGAAGATGAATGTTCTTTTCCCTTAATAAATTAAGAGAACAGAATTTATTAAGTTTTATTAAGTATTTAATGTATTTGCTGTAAAAGTACATAGGTTTTTTTTATTTTGCACTGATTTTGTTACGAATAAAATTCTATTATTTGGAACTTAATTCATTTTTATTAGTCCGCAACATATGCTCGGAGCGCTCAGCAGAACCAATTACCTGTTACTACACAGTTTCACATAACTGATAAGATGGTTCCCAAATAAAATTAACAGGTCTATTGACAATGTTATAGTCCTACATGTACAGCCATTACCAAATGATTCCTACCAGGCCACAAAAGAGCAGGGCCGGGTAGAACACACTACAACACTACACGTTACTGTGGCTCACTGTTAAAATGGTCTTTCAAAGCCACCCTGGGCCATAGAGCTCTGCCTTGAGCTCTAATAGTCCTGGTATCTGTCTGTTGAAATTCAGTAGAGATATGCTCCATCTCTGCCCTCCACCCCAGTAGAAACTTTCCCCCCTTTTCTTTACATAGATTATGAAGAACACAGCCGGCAGCTATAACCATTTGGGATATTTTTCTCACTGAGGTCCAATCTTGTGAGTAAACACCAGCATCCCTTCAAATGATGAAACCCACATTCAACTCTCACTCTGCACCTGCTGAGCCAGTAGTTGAATTGTTCCTTGGTTCTGTTGAGGTGGCCGGCGTACGGCTTCATGAGCCAGAGGAGCAAGGGGTAGGTTGGGTTATTCAGGATCACTATTGTCATTTCAACATTCCCAATGGTCATTCGCCAGTTGAGAAAGAAATTCCTTGCTTGCAGCTTTCTGAGCACCCCTGTGTTCTTACAGATGCACCTTCCCTGACCAGCCCACATTGATGTCTGTGAAGCATCCCCAGTGATCCACCAATGCTTGCATAAGCATAGAAAAGTATCTCTTTCTGTTGATGCACTCAATGGCAAGGTGGTCTGATGCCAAAATAGGGATGTGTGTGTCATCTATCACACCTCTGCAGTTCAGGAACTCCATTGCTGTAAAGCTATCCATTACATCCTGCACATTGCCAAGAGTCACAGTCTGGCATAGCAGGAGGTGATTAATGGCCCTGTACACTTGCATCATAATGGTCCTAGTGGTGGATTTCCTTACTCCTAATTGATTCTTGACTGACCAGTAGCAATCTGGCATTATAAGTTTCCACAGTGCGATCACCACTTGGTTCTCCACTGTTAGTGCAGCTCTGATTTTGGTGTCCCTGAGCTGGAGGGCTGGGGCAAGCTCAGCACACACAGATCCAGCCCTGTGGCCTTGCGCATCCGAAAGTTCTGCAACCACTGATCGTCATCGCAAACCTGCATTACGATGCAATTCCACCCATCAGTGCTTGTTTCTTGGGCCCAGAAGTGGTGCTCCGCCATCTGTATCTGTTCCATGAAGTTCAACAACTTTGAATTGGTTCTCGCTATGTCCTACGGCAATCTGTTCTCCAAAGATTTGTCATTTCCTACTCATTCACTCTTCTTGTAGCTCTACAAATACTCCAGGATCATGAGCCTGTGCTTGCAACACTGTGCACGTTCCATGCTTCGGTCAGAGAAGGCGGACAGTGAGGAGAGCCACATGGGTTTTGGGGATTTTGAAAAATAGAGCAAAAATTATGGGATACAGATACCATTATGGTCTGGAGACAGTTACAAACTGGAAAGTTGACCGCATGGTCCCAATCACTGCTGCATGACTCATTTAATCCCCTAGAGGCATTGCCAGAACTTCCCAAAAGACAGTGTGCTAGATGGTGGCAAGTTGCACAGTGGGATGCCTATTGATGGTGCTCCACCTGCTGCTTGAATACAAGTACTGCTGGGCAGTACATGTACCGCCAAGTGTGTATGTGCACAGGTAATGTATCAATTGCAGTGGCAGTATGCTGATGTAACTTGAGTTGACGTAAGTTTGTATGTTAAACATAATTAGGTTAAACATAATTAGTAACAGATATTTGTGTTCTGGAACAAATATTTGTTTAGAGTCTAAACCATGCATGTAGGGTGTTTTTTTTTGGGGGGGAGGGTTGGGGTTTGCCTTCCCAAACAGAGGTGAGGTGTGTGTGTGTAGTGGGGGGGTTATGTAGGGTCATGAGTCACTCCCTCCCCCGATTTCTGTAAACATTGAGATGCCCTGCAGAGCTTGCTCTGCTCTGCCTGCCCGGGGGAGAGGGAGGAATGGGGGATCTGTCCTTCCCACACTGCAAGTCTCTCCTGCCAGCACATTTCAGCTTGCAGAGAATGGAAGGGGCAGGGGGAGCAGCTGTTCTCCTCCTCTCAGGCTCCCTGCCTGGGAAGCTGGGTGCCGCCTCCTGGGTCCTAGTGCATGCACGAACAACAGTGAGTGCCCAGGGGGTGGGGTGGGAAGAGACAGTAGAAAAGGGGGTTGTGGCAGGGGTCAATGGACAGTGGGGAGAGAAAGCGGGAGGGGATGGGGAAGAGAAGGGGTTACGAGGATGGATAGGGGGGAAGCAGAAGCCCAGCATGTGGCATCCTCTGGGCAGCAGCCACCACCCCAGCAGGGAGGTGGCTGCAGCAGCACCAGAGCAGCAACATAATTTCAGCAGCCAGTGCTGATGCCAGAGTGGTGGCTAGCAGCAGCTGGGGCTCCCCTGTTGAGCTAGCCTGTTCCCACCCTCGCAGCACCAGCAGCCCAGGTATCACTCCAGGTTGGGGGGGTGGGGAGAACTGGCTTCAGTGTGCACATGTGCATGTACTACAGTTGCCTCTCCCCTCCACTAATATAGCAGTCAAACTAAGCCGATGGCCTAAACTTGACTTTATAATCATTTAGCTAATCAATATATATTAAAAATACAATTACAAGCACTGACTTACCCTGAATTTTAAAATACTAATTGCAGCTACTGAGGGGTGAACTTCAATAAGGGCGAGAAATTTGGTGGAGGATTTAAGAGCTTGGATGCTTATCATGACTATTTAAAAGTTTGGAAATCTTACAAGATCACACCTTCCCCTAGATTTCCTCTACTTCCTGGTTTAGACAGACCTTTTATAGTCTCTCAGCATTTTTGTTTCTGGGTCTGGATGAAATGAAGGAGTTCAGGTGGAGGTAAGAATGAAAACAAAACCAGAAATAAACAGCCAAACTTTCTCAACCTTCAGAAAAGGCTTGGCTAATTCTTATTGTGTCTATACTGCATCACCCATCCTGCATATTAAATACCATTCTTCAGTTACCTGAGACACTGAAATTAACATCTTTAAAAACAAGGAGGAGTCCGGTGGCACCCTAAAGACTAACAGATTTATTTGGGCATAAGCTTTCATGGGTAAAAAAACCACTGCTGATGCATTTGAAGAAGTGGGTTGTTTCCCACAAAAGCTGATGCTCAAATAAATCTGTTAGTCTTTAAGGTGCCACCGGACTCCTCATTGTTTTTGTGGATACAGACTAACACGGCTACCCCTCTGATACTTGGTAACATCTTTAAATCATTTTATGTCAAAATAAAGAAATAGTCCACCAGTGAAAATACATATAAGTTTTCCCTGTGATAATTTTTGTTTAAAAATGCCTGTTCCAACACAAAAATGTTTGTGTAGCTATGTTACAGATTTCATGTCATTGTATTTATTTTATGGCAAGCAGTAGAAAGGGCACTATCAGCTCCCAAACATCCCTTACAGCCATTGTTATCAAGAAGTTTGAACCTGTGTAGGGACACCCCATTGGGTGTCAAGTCTAATGCCTTAACCACTCAGCCATCACATCTGTGAGCCTAAGTATCCCCTTGTAGCTGAACATGGCTCTAGGTCTCCTGGGTTTAGGTGCTTCTTCTGTAAAAGACACTGGCTGGAGTAGATTGAGGAACCCAGACACTCCCAGGCCACTGGGTTCCAGCTTAGGCCATTGTTTGGGGCAGCCAGAATCAATCATCCTCAGTCTCTTGCTGTTCCATGGGCTACTTCCTATCTCTGTAGTCTTTTCTTGCTTCATTTCTCCCTCTTTGGGGTGGTGGTTTTGTGTGGCAGCTTCTCACCAGAAATATCCTCTCTCTAGCAATGACCTTTCTCCTGAGGAGTTTCATCCTTTGACTGAGGTCAATAACCTTTTATGATGTTGTGAATAAGAAAGATGACAATTCATATCACTGTTGTTACCACTGTTACACAATTTCTATAAATCTTGTACAAAGTATGTCATGTAAGGTATCAATGGAAAAGTTATGAATTGCTACGTAGGATTATCCTGTTTGTATGTATGTATGTTTCATCTTTGTATCTGAAGTTATGAAAATTGGCTATGTACTTGTATTTTAAACATGTGTTGTATATTCCTGGGTGACACACCCAAATAGATTTACACCAGGGCAACCAGCTATGTATTGATAGCCATGCAGCAGCAGGCTCTGTCCCCCCACCACAGGGCTTCAGGTTTTGGACCTGGGCCCACCCCCCAACCACATTGCCCCTGGCCCCCTACTGCCTCCTCCTGCCCCCACCTGTGCATCAGGACCACAGGCTCCAGCCCCAGACTCACCCCTCCCCACCCCACTTACCCTAATGCCTGCTGCCTCCTCCACCCCCCCTTTAAAAACCAGCACTCTATTCTCTCACTGCCACAAATCTGATAAGGACTTTGCAATCATTTGTATCTATATTCTTTATTAACCATTTGTAATTCTTCTTTTCTTTTATTAATAAATCTTTAGTTAGTTTACGAAGGATTGTCTGACAGCATGGTACTTGGGTAAGATCTGAGATACATATTGACCTGGGGGTAAATGTCTGATCCTTTGGAATTAGTAGAACCTTACACATGTTGAATTGGGGTTTCAGTAACCTCTCACTATAGTAGATCTGTTTGTCTGGATGGGAGCTAAGGGCTGGAATGCCTAAAGGGAACTGTGTTTGGCTTCTGGTTAACCAGTGTGTTTAATAGAAGCTTTTTTGTTACTGTCTTGGTGAATCCAGTTATACAATAAGTCACCAGTTCTGGACAATTGTCTGATTCTTGTAATCTTCCCTGAGGGTGGCATTCTCAGGGTGGCCTATCTCAGGCACCCAATTACTTCTCTGCCCAATTAACTGCCTCGCAGTTACTCAATGAGTTAACTATTCCCAGGTGAAACTGAGCTGCCTCATTGCCCTTTCTGGGGCCTGTCAGAGATAGGCTGGACCCCTGACTCCTTCAGAAGGCCAGCTACCCTCTGACACAACCCCTTCATCTATATAGAATCACATGGCATTAATAGAAAATGAGGCTATTAGTACTAAAAATAAAGAGGAAATTCCTTCCCCCTCTTTCATAACTATATTCTAGATTACATACAATTCTTTGTTAAAGCAATTTTAGAAACTTGTTCTTCATCTGAGAATTAGTTTCATAATCAGTTGAAATGAAACTCTGCACTCCTAATATAGTAAGTGTACACATATACACACACAAATATATTTACTGATAAATACATACCAAATTGGTAACTAACCTACCTTTGGGGAACTCAAAGCATAATAAAACTATGTACCTGGCTTTCTCATGATACTGTTTTTGAGATGGAATTGAATTAAAATTTATTCTGAATATGGTGAGCAAGGGCTTTTTTCCTGAACAAACCTTTGCTGTTACAGTCTTTGTAACATTTGAGATTTGTTAGAAGCTATAAATATAAGGGAATGCTTTCTTTAGCTATGATTTTTACCATACTTCATTCTAGAAAATATACGTCTATACGGAGTCTTTTAATAAAGAGGCCTATAACCAACTGACAGTAAATAAAAGTTAAAGTCTAAGATGACATTTTTATTGTACAGTGATATATTATTTACTAAAAAACCCTTATATTATGGAGCTACATAATACAAAAGTAACCCATAGTTATGGCTCTCAGGCTCAAATGTACCAAGATGCCTAGCATTGCTCCATTGAGAGTCTCAGACACTCTTATGCAGTTATGCCTTCTTGCATTTTCATAGCTGCCATTAGACATGTTTAGGCTTAGACATCTAGTATTTGCAATTTGTGCTAATGGATGAGGTACAAAAAGTAGCTGAGATAAATATTTGTAATTGGATTGTGATTCCATTACCACCCTCATACCCTAAATTCCTGAAAATCCTTTGTGTGAAATTTTTCATGTGTGGTCTTTAGTCTGATGGTTTGTGCTATTTTTCTTAAAATTAGAGCTCAACCCAAGATATTCAGTTTGAATATGGATCCAAACTATCCCCCAAAATTAAGGGGATTTAAATCAGATGAAGCTGGTTTTGCTACTCTTTATTTACAGTAAACTACTTCACATCATATTACTGTTCTGGCTTAAGAGAAAATATTATTACACCCAAACTGCCCCCATCCCCTTTCCTGACCCCCTTCTCTTTAGTGTTGGTTTTAGTAGTTACATGACACAACTGGAAGCAAATTGCATGGGTAATAGTGTTGCACGCACCAGAATGTGGTGTCCTTCAAATAATACAAATCTCAAATGAATGGATAAAATGGAAGAAAGGCATCTTGTCATCTTTCCAATATTATCTGGGTGTGAGGGTAGGGTGGAATGAGAGTTCAAATACCTTTAAGATGGCTTTAAAAGAGTCCAAGAAATTTTGGTGGCCACTTTCCAGAACCCCTCGGCTCTGAGGTGCATGAAACTGGAAATGAATATCAGACCTCATAGTCAGAGAGTCATGGAAGATATTTTTGTATGGTACATAATTTATTTGTCAAGGGAAATGAATTACTCCAAGTAGTCAATATGCGCACCAAAAACTCCCCCCCACACATATACTCCCCCCACCCCAAGTCAATGACAAAATTCCCAGTGACTTCAATGGGTCATCACATTTTCAAAATCCTTCTTACTTCATTAACAAAATGTTTTGCACACATTCGTTATAGAGAATGACATGCATTGCAGGAACTATAGTTTACCTTTTTTTTTTGGTGTATATGTGGCTATATATGATTTGACTACATAGATAATACCATATACTTCATGGCAGGGACTGTGTCTGACTGTAAAACAGCTACTTCTTTTTGAGCACTAAAGCAATGGAAAATAAATAACTACTAAATTGATATTTAAAAATCAGAGTTATTTGGATTTTTTAAAGAGTTCTTGAAATGTGTTTAAAACCACAAAAAATATTTTCGATTTTACTCATCAGCGCAATGGATTTTCATCAAACTTTACAAAAATTAAAAAAACAAAAAACAAAACTTCAAGACACCCAGCATGAGATAAATCTGCCCTCCCAGGTGGGGGGAGGGAGAGCTGGGGGGGACAGAGAGTGGAAGGAAAGCAGCTGTGTGACTGAAAGTGAGTTTTAGAAAGGAATGCCTTGCTTAAACTTAACTCTAGCTTCACGTCCTAGAGCCTTAATCTTGCAAACATTTATGCAAACATCTACTTACTTAACTTTACACACGAGAGTAGTCCCATAAAAATGTAAATAAATAATAGTGCTGAATTTATATAGCAAGGCATTGTCCAGTAAAGAGACACATTTGCTGTTCTGAGGAGCATACAATCTGAACAAATAATGTATAGGCATTCTGATACCATGGTGAGGAGTGTGGTACAAATCTTTACTGTAAATAAAGCGATGCCATAAAAAGAAAATGATCAAGCACTTCTATTGAGCACATCATTCTTGGTTACATATGCCTATTTTTATCACTTTGTTAACATTTGTTTGAGGGGAGAACTATGGGTTACAGGTCTTGTGGAAAAAGGGAGGTTGTTGAAGGACTGACTTGAAGGAGTCGTGTATGGAATCATAAGTAGGTGAAGGAGGTTTCCGAGCAAGAAGATGTATGTGAGGCGGGGGGGGGGGGTGAGGGGGGAATGTATGGCTAAATGCAGAGATGAGAGGAAGATTTGAAAGGTTGGTAGTTTTGTGGTTTATGCAGATTGAAGAAGGCTAAGGAGTGTGTGATGTCTTGCTCAGGACACCCAGAACTGTGAGCCACTGTGTTACCAACTCTGCCTCAGCAAAAGTGAGCTTTGCCACTGCTAAGCTGCATATCAGTTCCCTGACAAGTCAGCTTGTCTACTTTGCAAGCAAGCTCTTCAGGATTCAGGCTGTCCAAACATTGTCTTTGAGGTACTTATCAGTGAACCCCAATTCCTGAGTTCCTCTGCACTGCCAGTCCCTCTCACTGGATACTCACAGAAGTTTTTAAGTTTGCTGCCTCTGAAGAGAAGGTGAATATGCCAGCCTGTTAGGTTGGCTGAAGACCCTTCCTCCATTTCAATATGCAGCACTGACATGATTCTGTGATAAAACAAGAATACATTTATTAACAAAGAACAGAGATTTACATGACACAAAGTAAGAATAAAGGACCGATATGGTTATAAACAAAACAAAACATGCTTTCTAGTGAGTAAAACTTAATTTTTGCATGTTACAATCTTTCTCTAAGCAGGTTTCTCACTTAATTGTTTTGAGCAGCTCTTGCCTTTCAGGCCAAGAGGATCAGCTTTCATAAGCTCAAATGGTTCTGTCGCCTTATGTCTTTTTTGCTCCCCTTATATTACTCAAAGTTCATAATCTCCGTCTTAAGAGCCAGGAAGTCTTCCTGGGGTGCATACTCTCTCCCCCCAGCATGATTGTTAAATGGTCTTCTTCCTCACTCATATGGTTTTATTTACCTTATATGTAAATGTATTTTCATTATTCTCTGCTTGTAACCAAGCTGAACAGATAAATACACATTCCTTTGTCTAGAGCAGGCCAGTTTTATATTCTGCCTCTGAAACCCATTTTAAGAACATATTTCCAGCACATGCCTATAACTCATTGTGCACAGCTAGTACAATCCATACAACATGTGATGATTTTGGGGACCAAATGTGTCACTAGTTTACTTTTGGTACCTTATAGGACACCTTCAGGATATATATTATGAGAACACAGTGTTGGAGCAATGAGAATGTGTATGAGTATGAGTATGAATGATGTGAATTACAGTATGGCAGGCACTCTGCCTTGTTGGCACTCTTAGCAAAAGCCAAGAACTGCTGTGGAGAGAGAACTATAGTCTCTCCAGGTGGCACCCTTCCAGAATAGGCCTGAGAATTTGTTTCGGGAATTTTGTGCTGTCATTGACTATGCTGTAAAGTATTTGTTTTGTGGATGAAGTAGGACTTCATTTTCCTGTGCAGATAATAAGGAACTTTCAACAAGCACTAAGTTAACATTAGACATTTATATGACAAAATGTATTTTTAAAATGACATTTTATTAAGGACTTTCTTATTATTGTGAACCTCAAGTATGTCTATAGAGAGCCCTGTCAACCATGAAGCAATAGCACTGATAAATTGGTTTGATTGCACAGGGATTACCACCAAAATGTATTAAATAATTACTTTTAGATTGAAGGACTAATGATTAAAAAAGATGCTGGAGGTTAGAAAGAAGACTTGAATCTTTCCTTGAAACAGAAGTGAAAGAATAGCACAGCAAGAAGTCATGCTTTTCTAGTGGAACTCTTTAATTACCTGCAGGGTTGACAGGAAGCTTTTAGCCAGATCCAGTTCTGATTAACATATATTAACAAGTCTCTCTCCCTTATGTTTGGTTACTTTTACTCTTAACATTGCAGATAGTGTAAAAACCTCTGCATATGTTTAATTGTTTTTAATACAAAATATACAGCCTCTTACATGTGAATACACTCTCCATGTGTATATCCCAAAAGTGTATAAATAAATAATTTGCTTTCTATGCTACATACAATTTCTTAAATTTGAAAAATAAATGGAGAACCCTGGCTTCAGATGTACTAGACAGGGATACATAATATGCATCTTAGATGCACAATGCTGGTATCGTAATATACAAATCATAGATCATTTTTACATATGGTTTGCTCACCAAATCCTGGTATTTTAACAATTAAAGACATACCTAACACAAGTGACTGGACTATTCATATACATAAATTTAGGCAGATGAGTAAGTGTTTGTTGTGTAAGGGCCCACTGGGAGACTTTTGCACATTCAATATTACATATTGTCTGAAAAAATTATTTCCCAGGGTTTCATGTTAAGCATTCAGGAGACCTGATCTCTCAAGATATAATCATCTGTTTCAATGTTTCTATTTACATTATTTCTGAAATTCCTGTGATGCTTCACTAGCACTTTGAAATTATGTAACAAATATTATTAGCAAACATTTATATTCTATTATATAACATCCTTTTGGGATGGAGGCCCCATTTTTCTGGGTACTGTATAAACACAGGCCATGATCTTGCAACTGACTCCAGTGGAGCTCTGTTTGGGCACAAATATCTTCTAACCCAACTCTCTTTACAGAATTATTGCTTTAGATAAGAAACCACCTTTGCTCTAACGGGATTAAAAGTAAAGGATATGAGGCTCAGCGTCTACTCTGTTATATTGTGTATTGTTTTGTGTAGGCACTGCTGAAGAATCAAAGAAAATATAATGGACAACTCAAGATCCTTCCTGTGATATGCTGATCTTCTCTAATTCAGAGAGATTGGTGTTGCTTTTCAGAGACAATAAACAGCTTTAATTAAAATGTAATTGTTGTATTACAGTTCCCCTCCCCACACACATACTGTTGATAATGGTGGGGGGAACAATTTAAAGCAGCCGTTTTCAAACTTTTTGATCGTAACCCTCCTTTAAGTTACAATTTTTGGTTGCATCCCCCCTAACCCAGACAAAAAGAGCTGAGTCAGGGGGTGGAAATGGCACTCCCTCCCAAACTTCACCACGCCGAGATGAAGCCTGAGCCACCTGGTGTCAGAGCTCAACCCCCCAAACGTTACTCTGCAACCCCCCTGGGGAACATACCCCACAGTTTGGAAACCTCTGATTTAAAGTTCAGGTGGTATGTAGCGGGGTGCAGCGTAAAGCATATAAACTCTGGCAGAAATCTAGGAGGGCATGTGACCCCACATAACCCCGTCATAGGGTAGGTACACCCCGTCATGGGGTATTGGGTCACGCATGGTCAAAAGAAAGGGCAGAGGCCATACCCCAGCCATTAAGTTCCATGCTGATGACCCTTACTATAAAATATGCTAGTATTGCCTAGTGACTGGAATCAATAAAGTAGCCCTTCCACTTAGGGCAGGATGCCCGAAAGGCTAGAATCACTTCAGCAGCCTGCCCAAACTGAGTTGGGCTGCTTCTTTTTATACTCTGCCTCCAGGCTGAGCATGCCCAGCAGAGTCGGAGGGACGGAACTTCCTCAGCCTGCAAATCACAGTTAACCCTTTCAGGGCTGGTGCAGGATAGGTACAGCCCATCACATACCCCAAATGTCGCCTCTGGTACTAAGATATAGTGAAAATAATTATACTTTTACTATCAAAGATAAGGATTTAAGAGATACTGAGTAAGGATGATGGAAACAGAAATGGTAACGTATAAAACAAGTAGTATAACATACTTGAGTCTGAACTTAACTTTAACAAGCTAAAATCCTTGTCTAAAGTAGTTTCTCACCTAAAGCAACCTCCCAGGATCACCAACATGGTTGGGATCCACTTTTCTTGGATACAAAAAGCACTCCTTCAGTGATGGATAAAGATGTGTCATTTTTATATTCCAAAAGTTCATTGTTCCGTACCCAAAATTAGGGTAACCCTCATGATTTTGTCTCTGGTGTCTTCCCATTCCTGTTTACTCCTTACACAGATGTGGCTTCCATTGTCTTGGCTTACAGTGCTTAAGTCCCATAGCTGACAGCAAGACAGGTGAATGAACTTCCTGTGACTCAAAACCTGTTTGTCAATGCTGACTTGATTTAGACGCATCTTTTGTACATATATACAACTTCTTAAATATTATCTGCACGTATATTTGTTCTGTGATTATGAGGGTCAGTGTGCTCCTAGCTTTCATTTAAGATCTCACATTCTTTATAAATAAATACTGACAAAATACTGACAGCAACGTGCTGCGTGTCGTGAGTTTGTCAGGGCTGTCAGACAAGCACTTACAGTACAGTGAACCCTTTTGGCACTGAGGGTTTCTTCAGGTCACACAGGTGTCCCAGGGTAGCTCCTCCTAGACGTTATATGGAGGACCAAAGGGAAGAAGGCAGGCCCTGACATCTGTGTTGTAACTTAATTAATATATTTTAATATTCATATAGTTTCTTTCCTGGTGTCCGTAAAATTTGTCAAGTGACAGGGAAGTAGAATCAGGGATACTGCAGCTATAACCAAATAATGGTGACAGGAAAACAACAGTTGGGCAGCTGCTATCAGTTTATACCTTCTTCACTCTGCACTGCAGGGTGTTAATAGAATACGTATGCTTGGACTTATTAATCTTTTATGCCTCGTGTAGTTCAGCCTGTCAATGTCAGCTCATGTATTTCATCATTATGGTTGCAAAAACAAAGATTCACTATAGGGATGTGAAGGAAGAAAATAAAACAATTCAGAGAAATGGAAAGATTTACATCTTGTAGGGTGTTAACAGCTGGCCTAAGTAGGATGAATTCATTAAAACTGTAACCAATACAACTTTTATAACAGTCAGTACACTTCACCACAACCTTACCACCATCAACTATATGCCTCAGCTGTATTGTATTCTATTTTCTTGATCATCTGACATCCCTTTCACTATTTTTTGAGTTGTATTGTCAACAATTCTCTTTACTGTTAGTAAGGTAAAAATTAGCAATAAGGACTCCACTCCTACAAACACTTTTATAGTTGAGTAACTATAAGCATATGCACAGTTCCTTCAAGTTTCTTGAACTACCTAAATGCATGAGTGTTTGCAGAATCAAGGTCTGTTTTTGAAGGGCTGTACTGTATCAAATACACCCATCGGAGGACAGTTTTCCTCAATGTTTACTTATTTATTTTATTTTTATTCTGTCCACTGATAAAACAAGGCCCTGATCCTGCAAAGTCTTAATCACATGCTTAACCTTACACGTGGTGAATAGTTCCATTAAAATCAATGAGACTATTCACAGTGCATAAATAAATACAGCACATGCATCAATGAGTCTTTGAAGGTCCAAGCTAACAATAGATGTATGCATAAAGTTGCCGATGAGACCTGAAATATCATTATGCCTCATATTTTACATTGTAATTACTACAGATCATTGGAAAACAATTTCCATAACAGGGGAATTCCAACATTTCAATTTTTCTTTTGTCCCAAATGGTTTTGATAACATTGAAACATAATATAAAATACAATATTAAAATTAATGATATTAAAATAGAATATAACAGTCAATACAAAATATTTCAGCATCAGAAAAATGAAAAAAGTCAAAATGAATTTTGAATTTTCCATTAAAAATTAAGTGAAAAATCAACACATTTCACAAAATATTTACATTTAATCAAAATAGCATTTTCCAACAGAAAACTGTTTTGTGGAAAGTTGTTGATCAGTTTTAATAATTTATATTTACAAAGTCAATAAAAAGCATTAACACAAATTATATATTATGATGAGAAAATAATTTAAACGGTAACTAATTGTATTCGTAAATGAATCCATCCATTTACTTCATAACAGGCTATGAAAATTTAAAAAAACAACAACAACAAAAAACACAAAAAAGAATGAAGAGAAAGATCAGAACAGGGAGAAAGCAAGTTCCAGATTCACAGCCGGTGAAGACTTGAGGTCCAGATCCTGCAAACATTTAATAATGTGCTTAAATTTATGCACTGTGGGCAGTTCCACTTCAGTCAACAGACCAACTCCCAGAGTCAGATCCTCAGCTTGTATAAATTGGTACAACTTCATTTAAGTCAATGCAGCTACTATGATTTATCCTGGTTGTGCATCAGTCTTTGCAGGGTCGAGGCTTTAGGGTGCAGTACTATAAAAGTTACGTCTTCAGTGCTGCCCCCAAGGATGTAACAAATGCCCTCCCCCATCAAATGAAGATGGTAACAGTCCGAAGTGACAAATACAAACCAATCAATTTATTTGGAAGAGGGATGTCATTTTGATCAAATAAGGGTTCAGTTCTGTAATCTTTCACTCATCTGAGTAATCCATCGTCAGACAATTTGTCCTATTGATTTAGATGCAGCTCTTGAACAAGCAGGGACTACTCTCATTAATGAAGGTAAATGGGATATAACTTGTAGTCCATTCCTGAGGAAACTACAGTCCATTGGTGATCTTCCTAAAAACACCATCCTAGCCACTATGGATGTAGAAGCCCTCTACACCAACATTCCACACAAAGATGGACTACAAGCCGTCAGGAAAAGTATCCCCGATACTGTCACGGCTAACCTGGTGGCAGAACTTTGTGACTTTGTCCTGACCCATAACTATTTCACATTTGGTGACAATGTATACCTTCAAATCAGCGGCACTGCGATGGGTACCCGCATGGCCCCACAGTATGCCAACATTTTTATGGCTGACTTAGAACAACGCTTCCTCAGCTCTCGTTCCCTAATGCCCCTACTCTACTTGCGCTACATTGATGACATCTTCATCATCTGGACCCATGGAAAAGAAGCTCTTGAGGAATTCCACCATGATTTCAACAATTTCCATCCCACCATCAACCTCAGCCTGGACCAGTCCACACAAGAGATCCACTTCCTGGACACTACGGTGCTAATAAGCGATGGTCACATAAACACCACCCTATATCGGAAACCTACTGACCGCTATTCCTACCTACATGCCTCTAGCTTTCATCCAGATCATACCACTCGATCCATTGTCTACAGCCAAGCGCTACGATATAACCGCATTTGCTCCAACCCCTCAGACAGAGACAAACACCTACAAGATCTCTATCATGCATTCCTACAACTACAATACCCACCTGCTGAAGTGAAGAAACAGATTGACAGAGCCAGAAGAGTACCCAGAAGTCACCTACTACAGGACAGGCCCAACAAAGAAAACAACAGAACGCCACTAGCCATCACCTTCAGCCCCCAACTAAAACCCCTCCAACGCATCATCAAGGATCTACAACCTATCCTGAAGGACGAGCCATCGCTCTCTCAGATCTTGGGAGACAGACCAGTCCTTGCTTACAGACAGCCCCCCAATCTGAAGCAAATACTCACCAGCAACCACACACCACACAACAGAACCACTAACCCAGGAACCTATCCTTGCAACAAAGCCCGTTGCCAACTCTGTCCACATATCTATTCAGGGGATACCATCATAGGGCCTAATCACATCAGCCACACCATCAGAGGCTCGTTCACCTGTGCATCTACCAATGTGATATATGCCATCATGTGCCAGCAATGCCCCTCTGCCATGTACATTGGCCAAACTGGACAGTCTCTACGTAAAAGAATGAATGGACACAAATCAGACGTCAAGAATTATAACATTCAAAAACCAGTTGGAGAACACTTCAATCTCTCTGGTCACTCGATCACAGACCTAAGAGTGGCTATACTTCAACAAAAAAGCTTCAAAAACAGACTCCAACGAGAGACTGCTGAATTGGAATTAATTTGCAAACTGGATACAATTAACTTAGGCTTGAATAGAGACTGGGAATGGATGAGTCATTACACAAAGTAAAACTATTTCCCCATGGTATTTCTCCCTCCCACCCCACCCCCCACTGTTCCTCTGATATTCTTGTTAACTGCTGGAATTAGCCTACCTGCTTGTCACCATGAAAGCTTTTCCTCCTTCCCCCCCTGCTGTTGGTGATGGCTTATCTTAAGTGATCACTCTCCTTACAGTGTGTATGATAAACCCATTGTTTCATGTTCTCTGTGTGTGTGTATATAAATCTCTCCTCTGTTTTTTCCACCAAATGCATCCGATGAAGTGAGCTGTAGCTCACGAAAGCTTATGCTCTAATAAATTTGTTAGTCTCTAAGGTGCCACAAGTACTCCTTTTCTTTTTGCGAATACAGACTAACACGGCTGCTACTCTGAAACCTGTGATTAATTTAGTTGCATAAGATAAAAGGATTTTAATTGAATTAAGATGAAAGAGCAAAGAACAAAATTAATTTGATATTTTTGGGGGATGAAATGCATTTAAAATGTTTTTAACATATTAATCTCACAGTTTACTTGCTCCTGAAGCATTAGACTCACAGATTGAAATAATTAAAAACTCATTTATTGTTTCCTGTCCTCTGTAACAGGATGAGAATTGTTCCTGCAAGGAATCTTTTTTAATCATCAAGATAAGAATAATGCAAATAACATTTATAAAAACCTATATTAATGCAATATTAAATGCCAACGAAACATTCACAAGTCCGGAAATGAAAAATTAGGGAGCTCTTTGGCACATTAACTTTGTCCATATTACACGTAATGTAGGTATTAGGGTAGACATTTAATGGATACTTTAATGATCAAAACATATGTGGCCAAGTTAGTGTTAGAATGAACCCTTTTAACATTTTCATTTTCTGATTTTGGCCGATGCAAGGAACTCTTGTTAGGTGGAAACCCACACTCAGAAGGAAACCCATCAAAGTTAATGGGGATGTGCATGAGTACCGGGGTGCACCAGCATGGAGCTTGTTACAGGATTGAGGGGTTTGTTTGTTTTTAACCTAATTATTGTTCTTTCCTGCATTATACCCCTGTTTCAGTAAGGGCCTTAATTTTTGTAAATAGTTTCCATAGATTTTGAACTCAAACTGAAGATACACAAATATTGTACCTGCTGTCCATGAAACTGGTGCATTGTATTTTACAGAACTTCATAGAGTCCTAGTCAATATATATCTTAAAATTTAGAGAAAATATATATTACACATGTACAAAACTTAATTTTAATAAATTTAAACATTTCTTTTAAACTCAAATATTATTTCTCTTTGGTGTCTAGCCACATAGGAAGTTGCAAGTCCAGCTGGTTTTGAATTATCCGTTAAAAAAAAAAGATCTTACATCTTTAAAATTACACATGATATATCTACAGTGCAATAAAAATCCCAGAGCTGGACCACAGTCAGTTGACTCAGGCTTGCCGGGCATAGGCTGCGGAGCTATACAACTGCAGTGTAGACATTCAGGCTTGGGCTGGAGCCTGGGCTCTGGGACCACACAAGCGGGAGGGCTCAACAGCCTGGGCTCCAGTCCAAACCCAGATGTCTATGCTGCAGTTTCATAGTTCCACGAGCCCAAATCAGATGCCATGGGTCAGTCTTAGGTGTTTTATTGCAGAGTAGATGTTTCAACCCCCAAATCCCCCCCTCCACGCACACACACACAGTTCTCAGATTATTTAAAAATACTTCAAGGGATTTTCTTCTAAGTTTAAAAAAGAAATCTTTAGTTTGAGATAGACTATGAAAAATGGGGAATTTTTCACAAAGCTGTGAGGAAACAAATACAGGAGGTTTATACTGAAAGTCATCTTGCAGCCTTACCCATAGTACTTAATATTATGTGGAATCTTGTGACACCTTCTTATATTTTCTCCTGAGGATCAAAGCTTACTTTTTGTAGCGGAAGTATATCTACAATAGGATAGTGCTATTCCGTAGAAGCATGGTAAGTCTGACTTCAGCTCCTGACAGATGACCTATAAAACACCTCATTCTTATGTAGTGTTTTTCATCAGTTAATTGCAAAGCACTTCACAAAGGAGGTCACTATCATTATCCCCATTTTACAGCTGGGGAAGCTGAAGCACAGAGAGGTGAAGTGACTTGCCCAAGATATGTAGCAGAGCTAAGCCTAGAACTCAAGTCTCATTCCCCATCTAGTGCTCTATCCTCTAGGCCAAACTGCCTCCCCATTGACTTCAGCGCTGCAAGATCAGGCTCTAGAAGAGTGATGTCCATTTACAATAGTTACAGACCTCACGGATTTGCTTGCGACTGTCCCAGATAAATAAACTTTAACAAAGTCAGTAAGAGTGAGACAGGTGGAGGACTTGTTTTTTGGTGACAATTGGGTGACTTTCCCCTCTGGCTGTTCCAGGTGAACACCTGATTAAAGTTTCTTATAAAATAGGTTGGCTGTAAATTATGAATAGGTTAGTGGAAGGGCCTCTCAACTCACAGATCAGGGCTATTAAAATTTCTTTGCTATTATCAATTTCAATTAGCTTTGCCTTGTGTCATTGCATATGCAAGATATGTGTACACTGACTGAGGAACACACATCCTCTCCTGTTAGTGCTTCCTTGTCTTGTGTAAATTGATTCTAATAAGTCAACAGCTGACAAAGGAGGAAGAGAAGAAGGGTGTAAAACAATTAGCAGAATACTGGAAGATGAAAGAAAGTGCTGTTCACAATGTATTATTTTATTCCCCACGCAACTTCTTTGCAATTCACACCCCGTGTCTAGCATGAGGATGGAACTTGGATAGTCTATTCATTATCTGAAAGGTTATTATGGTTGGTGATCTTATTAATCAGACTCTGACCAGGAAAGAAAGTAAGGAAAATCATCCACTGCAATTCAGAAAACTACTGCTGCAGGGGACAACCTAGGCAAAGTGACTTGAACAAGAAGGTCAGCTAATCTAATTGGTAATAGTCTCATTACCTTGGAACTGCATATTAAGTGCCTGAGGCAGTTGGTCTTCTTCATAACTTTTCATTACACAAAGATCCAAATCATTTGGGAAGGTGACAAGCTTATAGTATTAATAATACTATGAAATGGAAGCATTTTGAACTAGCAATCGCTATTTATTATTAATAGTGTTTATGGAAAAGGCAAGGATGTACTAGTTCAGAGTATACATTGTCATTTATTAAAGAATGTATATATGTGTATTTAATGTAAACCACTACATTAATGCAATGTTAACATTTCAGTTAAAATAAGAACATTTATTCAAGGTCAAAGGTAGGTAAGTGGTGTTATTCCCATTTTAGCAAGGGAATATTGAGGTGCGAAGAGGTTACATAGCTTGCCCAAAGTCACACAATTACATTTCCTGTGTGAGCTTGGCTATATTGAGTTTCTATATATTTATGGCATACATTTTAAAACACAAGCAATGTGTTAGCTATACAATAAATAGGGGAAACAGAAAAAGAAAATGTGCAATACTGGGAAGTTAACATTGCCTTGGAACTTCAATTTTAGCATTATTTTTTTAACTTCAATTTAATGTTGTTTATATGCAACAAACCACAGATATTAACCAAATGGAAAGATTAAAAATAATTGACACACACTGACAAGATAAAGGTGAAGGAAGGTGTGTATAGATCAGTACATCTGGTACGTGGAAAAAGCTTTTTATATACTGCCCAGTTTACGCACATTTTCAAGCAGCATGGAGTGACTTGACACAGCTGGTTTTATTCTGTCTGATTTTACAGCTTCTCCATGATGCCTTTAGCGTTAGCATTGGAAAAATCCTGCTTGGGTCAAGAGAAAGAATGAATCATTGTCCCCTGCAAACACTTATTTGCATTATAGAACTACCAGACAATTGAGCATGATTGGCAGTTTCTGCTCAAAAGAGGCACCAGAGCTGGAATAGCAGGTGTGTTGCAGGTCAGAACATAGGTTTATCATTGTCAGAGCTGTTGTATTTAGGGAAACTAACACAGCATTTGCAAGCCAGGAATGCCTGAGTTCTAATCACTTTCTCTGACACAGACTCCCTCTGTGGGTTTGGTCAAGTCACAACCTCTCTGCCTTAATTTCCCCCTCAAGATAGTGGGGGTAATACTACTTGCATGCTTACCTCAAATGTGGTGTTCTAAGGGTTAATTCACTAACACATTCAAAGGGCTTTGAATTTTAAAAAGTGCTAATCATTGTTATTACAGTAAATACCACTCTTTGGCCCAAATGTTCAGTCCACTTTCATGAGCAGGGGAATATAAAAATAGCAGAAGTCTGTTAGAGAGGCTGAGAGACGCACAGAAAATGGGAGCAACAGCAGCTTTTACAGCATGCTTCCAGTTTCCCCACAACCTCTGAAAACTGCTCCATAAAATATAACATGAATTGGGAAACTACAGAGGAAAGTTACTTTATGTGGCCAGTCCTCCACCCTCCCCAAGGCTCCTGCAAGACAACCAAATCCACATAAATGCTGTAAAACCCAACGCAAACCAAAGCCAGTCACTATGGAGACATGATAAGAGGCCTCATCTCTCCACTCATCCCTCATACCTCTTCAGATGCCTAAATCAGACTCCAAATGCAAAGGAAGAAGGAAAAGTCTGCTCTACTCAATTGACATCTCTAGCCTGGAACTGTAACTTCCTGCTGTTGCCCTTCCCTACTGTCTCCTCTAATAACAAATCTTCATTTCAGTAATCAGATCATTAATTAGCTTCCCCACAATATGTTAGGTGGCATTGTCTGCTTAAACTTCAAAAACAACCAATCATAATGGTTTGAGCAAGAGTGTACTGAGCTATAAAGAAGAGGCTGCACACCAATTAAATTCTCCTCCAATGTACCGCAGCACAAGGCAAAGCAGTGTTTATCTTGAAGGCAATGCTTTAGTAACTGTACTGGGGCAAGTATCAGGGGGTAGCTGTGTTAGTCTATATATCCACAAAAACAACAAGGAGTCCAGTGGCATCTTAAAGTCTAACAGATTTATTTGAGCATAAGCTTTTGTGGGTAAAAACCCCACTTCTTCAGATGTACGGAGTGAAAATTACAGATGCAGACATAAATATACTGCCCCATTCCTGGAGAAGAGGGGTTAAAAGCAGCCCTGGAGAAGGCTGCAGCAAAGAAAAAGATAGGCTGATTGGGGAAACAGCCACAGCTGGGCCACATCCCAATCAGGCCACACCTGGCCCTGTTATAAGGGCTCAGGGAGGAGCTGGGTCACTCTTTCTCTAGCTTTAGAGGGAGAAGGACCTAGCTAACTGGGAGAAAAGGGTACCTGAAGTTGAGCAGGGCTGTAGTAAGGCAAGAGGGGCTAGGAAGCTCCAGCCTAGCAACCCCGGAGGCCTTGTTACAGGCCCGAGAAAGGTACTGGGGGATGCAGAGGGGCAGTCTGTGGATAGGCAAAGGCAGCACGTCCTACTTCCTTGCTGATGAGTGGCCATTACAGACTACAGTCTGCCCCACTGAGTGGGGGCTAGATGATGACTGGAAGTAGTCACTGAGACAAGGTGGATTTAGAGGGTTCCTGGCCAATAGGAGCTGCAGGGCTGGCACTTGAGGGAGGAACAGCATGTGGAGCCCCTTGGCTTCCCCTAGGCATAGGAGCCAAAAGGGGGACAGGCTGTGGCTTCCTGGAGCCATGCAGAGCCACAGCAGGCAGGGAGCCCCACTGTGATGCTAACCAGACTTTAAATGGCCCTGTCAGCAGTGCTGACCAGAGCCACTAGGGTCCCTTTTGGGCATTCCAGTCAAAAAACAGACATCTGACAACCCTAGGTCAGATTATTGTTTGACAAAGGCTGATGACAAATGTTTATGTAGTAATGTGATTTTTTTCACTGTATCTAGAGCTGGACAGATAGGAAAGAGGGTGTGGCAGGGAGGTTGGCAGAGTCCCCTATGAAGCACTCTTTGCTGTAATAAATTGCCCACAGTACCCCCCACACTCTGGGTCTCCCGTTTCAGGGGAACCCCCAACTCTCTAAACCCACCTTGCCTCAGTGGCTACTACCAGTCATCATCTAGCCCCCACTCAGTGGGGCAGACTGCAGTCTGTAATGGCCACTCATCATCAGCAAGGGACCAGGACCTGCTGCCTTTGCTTATCCACAAACTGCCCCTCTGCATCCCCCAGTACCTTTCTTGGACCTGTAACAAGGCCTGCAGGGTTGCCAGGCTGGACCTTCCTAGCCCCTCTTGCCTTTCCACAGCCCTGCTCTGCTTCGGGTACCCTTTTCTCCCAGTCAACTAGGTCCTTCTCCCTCTAAAGCTAGAGAAAGAGTGACCCAGCTCCTCCCTGAGCCCTTATAACAGGGCCAGGTGTGGCCTGATTGGGACGTGGCCCAGCTGTGGTGTTTCCCCAATCAGCCTATCTTTTTCTTTGCTGCAGCCCCCGCTAGGGCTGCTTTTAACCCCTCTTCTCCAGGAGTGGGGCAGTATATTTATGTCTGCATCTGTAATTTTCACTCCATGCATCTGATGAAATGGGATTTTTACCCACAAAAGCTTATGCTCAAATGAATCTGTTAGTCTTTAAGGTGCTACCGGACTCCTTGTTGTTTTTGTGGATATATAGACTAACACAGCTACCCCCTGATACTTGCCCTAGTACAGTTACTAAAACATTGCCTTCAAGATAAACACTGCTTTGCCTTGTGCTGCAGTACATTGGAGGAGAATTTAATTGGTGTGCAGCCTCTTCTTTATAGCTCAGTACACTCTTGCTCAAAACCATTATGATTGGTTGTTTTTGAAATTTAAGCAGACAATGCCACCTAACATATTGTGGGGAAGCTAATTAATGATCTGATTACTGAAATGAAGATTTGTTATTAGATCAAGGAAAACAGGATTTCATAGTCATGAATTCAGACTTTTTTCAGTTTATTAACAGTTGCACATCAAAAGATAAGTCATGCTGTACTCCTAGCCCAAAGAAAGATTTGTTAAATGAATGCATGAGTAGACTCCTACTTTTCTCCATTACCATCTTGGTTACATACAACAGAACAAGGATGCTGTTGGTTTTGAAAACTTGTCTTCCTCTAAGCTTTCAGTTTCAAATCCCAGAGAAGGGACTATGACGAAAAAAACCTGGTGAGGATCTTCTTGCAGTTTTACTGTAACTATTCCCATTGAAGAGGGGCCTGGATTCATTCTCTTTTAAGTGAGCCACAGTTCTGCCCCCAAGCCTTGCACAAACCTTGGGGTCTGAAGGATCGGCCATTGGCCCTGTGACTCTACCTAGGCTCTGGGGTCCTCTATCCACACACCTCAATTTCCTGAAAATGTTGCATTTAATTTGTACTACTAAGATCCCATTTTTCCCCAAGAGGGCTCCACTGAAGTTGTAATACATCCCTAAACTGTATTACCTTTTCTGAGTAATCTCTGGGCTGGTTTGGGGGATCGGGGGGGGGGATAGGTAATGATGCTGCCAGACACCTCCCATACTAGGACCCCTCATTCTGCACCATGTATTATCCTAATATTTGTTCCATTATTTTATTTTACTTAGGGGTGCAAAGCCCAGGATAACCAGGTATTTCAACTGCAGGCATTGGCTGACAATCACATAGTCAGATTAACAGCTTTTAGGGAGAATAAATTGACTGGGTAGATGTAGGGATAGTTTCATTTAAGAGGCAGAAGGTTCAGCAACGCCTGTCTCCTGTCCCAGTAACTTACATGTGCTATATTCTGTTCCACACAACAAAATTGTCTTCTGTGTATGTACTGAATCCATTTTTCACACTTGGCATCACTTTATTAAACAGAACTGGTTGAAAGTTTTCTGACAGAACATTTTGATGTTGAAAAATGCTGTGTCTTCAGAATTGAAACATTAACTAGGAATGTGATAATATTTAGATAAATCAAAATGTTCCATTTTCAACTTGGTTTTTAATCATTTTTGTTTAGAAATCTTATTTTATAATTGTATATTTTAATGCAATATAAAATAACATATAAAAACTCAAAATATAAAAAGTGAATCTAAATGAAGCATTTTGATTTTATCCAAATGAAATATTTTGATTGACCTGCCTGAAACAATTTTTTCTAAAACTGTTTCACAGCTAATTAGAAAAATTCAACCTCTTGTTCCTATTCAGGATGAACGGACAGTTTGAAATGGAATGGAAATTACAAGTTTTGACCAACTCTGTTGTTAAATCAGGCAATTACTTTTCTAACCTAGCAAAGGGGTCCCAATCCCTGTTTACATTAAAAAAAATTACTTTCGTGTATCAACTGTTTCTGTTATACTTCAATGGCTAGAATGATTTAAAACACAAAATGTATATATATTTTACCCTTATTTAACTGAAATACTTGAAGGAATTTTCATTAACATTTCACAGCAAGATTTCCTTTCTGGTCATGTGTCAGGCATGGTAAATTACTTTGGACAAGTATTTTGGAAGGCAATTCTGGTTTGGAGATAAGGGGATTTATATGTTTGTGCTCAAATTTCAGTAGGTGAAAATGGGGTTATAAGTGAAAATTATAATTTAATTTAAAGATTTTTATCCATTGTCTCATTGGCTAGAAGACCCATTTCTGAATGAATGCATTGATAGTTTTCAGAATTCCAAAGACAGGCTACTGTGTCAGTCTCATAAAGCAGACAAATACAGGGATCATAACAGACAAGACAATAAACACAGTAAGAAGGTCAGTTCTGCACTGGAAACCATTAGGGGAGCCTTTTCCTGGACAAGTACAGCGGATAACCAAAATGTTGTCTCTCCATACATGTTGTCTCTACAACACATTCATGTCACAATGGACTATATATTCCATTGAGGCCATAGGAAAAAACATCTAATGCACTTGATCACTGTTGACAATTGTTGGGTTGGCCAGAGTCATACTGGCAGATATTAATTTGGGAAACATCAGTGGAATAAATTATCATGCCACAACTAGAAGTAATCAAGATGAATATTTTAAACCAGACTTCATTGTGAGCTGTGTCACTAATGCATGTTTGTGCCCTTCTTGTAGGTAATGGGAAGGAAACTAGGATGGTAAACATGTAGTCACTCCTACCTGTTGAGAAAAATGAGGGCAAGTGTGCTCTGTAAAAGTTAGTCTTTGATTTCTTTGATGAGATGAAGGATGCCAGTTTAACTGTTTAGATAGAAGAGAGAGAGAGAGTTTAGATTAGATATATGTTAATCTATATCTATATAGATAGATATATACACACACACAAACAGCCAACACAAGATAAGCTGAAAAATTATTTGGGAGCAGCAAAATGTGTGGGCATTATATAAAATCAAATGAAGAATGACACTGCAGCCTTTAGCATTCTTCCCTGCAACAAGAGAGTCTGGCCTCCTCACAAGACTGAAGGGAAGGAACCACTCTCCATCTCCTGGTGGGAAAAGATAGGCAAGCCACACCCCCACCAGAAGCAGAGGGTGTGACAGGAAATTTGAAAGGTGGGCTCTGCAGCTCAGTTGTGCAAGAGCTAGAGAAGAAGGCAGATGTCTCTCGCCTGATGCTGAGCTCTGCACCTGAGACAGAGATCTGCCAGTGCTGAGGACCCAGAGGAAGTGCTGAGACTCCTGACTGACCAATTCCTGCAGGAGCTCCTGGGACTGCTGCTGGCTGCGTAGCCCAGAGAGACAGAGGAATCTCAGGAGACTGAGATACACTCCAAAGGAGTAGTAGGAAGTCGCCCAGGGACACCAGACAATAGTCCGGTTGTGTTGCTAGAGTTCAGATCAGTGTGTTTGAGTGGGATCCCCGCTGACCCAGTGGTGGAAGCATCTGCCACTACTAGAGCCCTGGGCTGGGATCCAGTGGAATAGGGTGGACCTGGGTCCCCTCACCCCGGAGCGATTGCCGACTCACCTTAGGGCAAGCGAACTGCATTTATCTGCCATCTATGTGAACCAGGAGGCCAGGTAAAAGACTGCTTATTGCTCTACCCTGCCTAGAGGGTCAGGGCTAGGGTTGCCAACTTTCTGACTGCAGAAAACCAAACACCCTTGCCCCGCCCCTGCCCTGAGGCCCCTGCCCCTTCTCCGAGGCCCTGCCCCTGCTCGCTTGCTTTCCCCCATCCTCACTCACTCATTATCACTGGGCTGGGGCAGGGGGATGGGGAGTAGGAGCGGGTGAGGCTCCGCCTGGTGGTGGGGGCTTCAGGGTGGAGCCAGAAATGAGGGGTTTAGGGTGTAGGAGGGGGCTACAGGCTGGGGTGTGAGAGGGGGTTCACGGTGTGGGCTCCAGGAGAGAGTTTGGGTGCGGGAGGGGGCTTGGGGTTGGGGTCTGAGAGGGGGTTCAGAGTGCAGGTTCTGGGCAGCACTTACCTCAGGCCAATGGGAGTTGCAGAGCCAGTGCTCGGGGCAGCGTTTGTGCCGTAGGCAGGGGCAGCGCGCGAAGCCTCCCTGGCCGCACCTGCACCCAGCCACTTCTGGGAGCTGTGTGGAGCCAGCCGCTGCAGCCAGCTAGACTTATAGCAACCCGGTCAGCTGTTCTGACCAGAGCTGCCAGGGTCCCTTTTCGACCCGGCATTCCAGTCGAAAACTGGATGCCAGGCAACCATAGTCAGGGCTCCTGAGACTGCTTATTTCACCTTAAGCATTGTCTTGACAGGTACACGGTACCAAGGGGGCATGGTCTCCCTCCCAGACTGACAGGGAAGTGGCCAAAGACCCCTACATTCCCGATGAATAAAACTTTGATGGTTTTGTCTAGCATGCAACTCGTGGATCATAAGGAGGAGGAGAGGAAGAACATAAAGATTACAAAAGGAGGAAAGGACAGAAAAGGCCCAGGTTTAGAGATTAGGGCATGATTAGGGCCCAAGTTAAGAGAAAAGTTAGTCATTTTGCTCCTAATTAAGCAAATCACTGAAGCTTGTGTTTAAATCCTATTCATGCTGACTTAAATGGGACCTTAAACAGATACTCTACTGAATCAGGGCCTTCATGAAATTCAAGAGCTGGTGCTTAGACATCATCCAGTTGTATACCATTAAACTGGTGTATGTGTTGACCATTTGTAGTCATATCTTTTAGTCTCTGCCAGAACAACATATTAAAGGTTTTAGTTTAATGAGTTGAGGATGAATAGGAAATGACCAGGTAAGGATTTACTAACACTATCTGTAACATTGCTGTAGCAGTAGCTATTTGGAAGTACTTAGCAATCTTTTTTCCCTTTCAGAGAAAATTTTAAAAAAGATCTTTTCCTGTACAGAAAATATTTAGTTTGGGGAAAAGGTGCTAGAAGCAGGAAAAGCTTCTTGTCACACTCAAGAGAGATTCTGCTTCATCTATATTAAAAACTTTCTTCTTCCATTCAACAGTATGAATGGAATATTCATTTCCTGCTTAGAAAAGATCTAGTCACAGATGACATCCATTGAGTTTGTTTTAAAATGTTTTAGAACAGATCAAATGCTGCAAAATAACTAAGGCACCCCTGCAACTATCATTTAACTTTACATACATTTGTTTTGGTTGTTTTCATGCTCCAATTTCTGTGAATATTCTACACAATTGAATACCAGAGAATATTAGTGGAAAGTGAATATTGAGCTTAGAAATGCAAATATTTGCACCAGAGACCTGACTGTATGAGCTGCACTATATACCATGCGGACCTATGTTTCTAATCAAAATTAACAAACATAGCTGGAATTTCTAACATTGTGCACAGTCTACAGACTGAGAATTATTCAAAGAAGTTACTTGGCAAATAATAATTTTGAACAAAC
Source organism: Dermochelys coriacea (assembly GCF_009764565.3). NCBI lineage: Eukaryota > Metazoa > Chordata > Testudines > Dermochelyidae > Dermochelys > Dermochelys coriacea. The sequence goes on from NC_050068.2 coordinate 149,641,863, forward strand.
AGGTGCAAACAGAAAAAAATATTTGTTGAACAATTTACCCAGTCTTAAATATATCATTTTAAAAAAATGGTGGTGGCTGTAATAAAATGGAGCTGCAGTCAGGGCCTCCCTATCTCTGCTGGGGCTGTGGTTTTAAGTGGGATGTGGAGAGGGATAGTGGCTGCTTGCCAACATTATATGCTATCCACCAGCTGTTCAGACAGTGAAAGACCCTAAGATGCGACAGCAAAGGAGCTGGCAGCCATTCAGTCTGCCTGCAAGACACCAGTAAACATTCTCGCAGACTATTTAAGACTTTATTTAATATGGCAGTCATTAACAGTTTTGGGCCGGGGTGGGGGGGAGGAAGAGGCACCATGTAATTGATTAACTGGAAATGCACAACAGTTCTAATAGATTAAGGTGTTCCAATACACATTTCATGACTCCATTCACCATCCCCTCTTTTCTATTAATTTGATTAAACTGTTGCAAAACTCTGAATGCAGAAACATATCTGGTTCTGATATACTGGGAAGTTGTTAAGCACATCTAGTGCCAAAAGGCAATTATTGTAGAAACCACTGCTTGAATACAAACCTCTAGTAGCAGAGGGTTGGGCCCTCTCTATTGGGAACTGTATGTAGCACCTCCTGATGAATTGTTCCCCCACTTAAATTATGACTCAACTGGTGTTTCAGAGAGAAAAAATAAAGCATTTAAAGAATGAGTTAGGAAAATGTTCAGTGGGTACATAAAATTGATTCAAAAACATAATGTTCTGCCTTATGAGTTGGCGTAGCAGTATGTGATCAAGGCAAAAATCAACAATTCATATTAACAATAGAAAAATATATGAAAACATTCCTAAATAACTCTTTGTTCCATCTGAAATGGGAGAGACTAGATTCAGCTGGGTCCCCTTTAAACAGAAAAATTATCTAATGAGGTCTATTCATAGTGGAACTATTTGTTTTGCTCTTTAATTAAATTAAACTAAATTCTGACTCTAGTTACACATGTGCAGCCATATTAACTTCAGTGGGGCTATATCAGTGTAATGGGAAGTAGCACTGTGCCCTATATTGTTGTGTGAGCACTGGGGCATAGCTATTTCTGAAGGCACTCAAACAAAAAAAAAGCTGAAAGACAAAAGGTGTTTTTTTGTTTTTTGGTTTTTTTTTTGCTTGAACAGCAAGAAACAGAGGAACATGGTCCAAGGTCACATAAGAGATATTTTATAGCTGATCTTTTATGTTCGGTTATATATCATCAGCTGCATTCTACATCATTTAAATGTAGGATGTCATATTATGCCTAAAAATCTTGTGATGTATTTAAACATGCTTATGAAATAACACAGAAGAATATTACAATACGAGAAGCCTAGCAGGAGGTAATAGAATTGCTATGCTATAAGAGTAAAAGAAAGTGGATCCATTTACAACACAGCATATCAAAATATACAGACTCTGTGGCCATAATCCTGTCATCTGATCCACAATCAGATGTTTGCACCTGTTCAGAGCTCCATTAAGTTTAAAGGGGTCTCAATGCACATAAGGGACTGCCCAGGAGAATCTGATGGCAGGATCAGGGCCAGTGTTTTGCACAGCCCATAGAACAGTGGTTTTCAACCTTTCATTTGCAGACCCCTAAAAAATTTTGAATATAGATGCTGACCCCTTTGGAAATCTTAGACATAGTCTTCAGACCCCCAGGGGTCTCTAGAGCAGAGGTGGAAAACCACTGCCTTAGAACAATGAATCCTACATTTTGATGAGATTATCTGTACCTAATCATAGTAGAAAAAATAAATGTTAATGAATATGATAAAACTCAAGAACAGATGTGCTCTCACATGTAAAATAACAAAGTTACTGTGTTGGCTGGCTTAGTGGGTATGATTTGACATATCCACAGACAGCCCCTACATGGTTTCAGTGTAGCAGCCATGTTAGTCTGTATTCGCAAAAAGAAAAGGAGTACTTGTGGCACCTTAGAGACTAACAAATTTATTAGAGCATAAGCTTTCGTGAGCTACAGCTCACTTCATCGGATGCATTTGGTGGAAAAAACAGAGGAGAGATTTATATACACACACAGAGAACATGAAACAATAGGTTTATCATACACACTGTAAGGAGAGTGATCACTTAAGATAAGTGATCACCAGCAGCGGGGGGGGGAGGAGGAGGAAAACCTTTCATGGTGACAAGCAAGGTAGGCTAATTCCAGCAGTTAACAAGAATATCAGAGGAACAGTGGGGGGTGGGGTGGGGGGGAGAAATACCATGCGGAAATAGTTTTACTTTGTGTAATGACTCATCCATTCCCATCCTCTACAGCAAACAGGGAAAGATTAAGAATGAGCTCTCAAAACTGGATACTCTCATAAAGAACCAACCTTCCACACAAATTTCCTCATGGCTGGACTTTACAAAAACTAGACAAGCCATTTACAACACACACTTTGCTTCTCTACAAAAGAAAAAGGAAACTACTACATGCCACAAGGGGCCACAACAGTGGTTCCCGTAAGCCACCCAGCAATATTGTTAATCTATCCAACTATACTCTTAGCCCAGCAGAAGAATCTGTCCTATCTCGGGGCCTCTCCTTTTGCCCCTCCACACCCACGAACATGATACAGTTCTGTAGTGACCTAGAATCCTATTTTCGATGTCTCAGACTCAAGGAATATTTCCAACACACCTCTGACCAACATATTAACCCACAGAGACCTTCCTGCCAACACTACAAAAAGAAGGATTCTGGGTGGACTCCTCCTGAAGGTCGAAACAGCAGCCTGGATTTCTACATAGACTGCTTCCGCCGACGTGCACGAGCTGAAATTGTGGAAAAGCAGCATCGCTTACCCCATAACCTCAGCCATGCAGAACACAGTGCCATCCACAGCCTCAAACAACTCTGACATCATAATCAAAAAGACTGACAAAGGAGGTGCTGTCGTCATCATGAATAGGTCGGAGTATGAACAAGAGGCTACTAGGCAGCTCTCCAACACCACTTTCCACAAGCCATTACCCTCTGATCCCACTGAGAGTTACCAAAAGAAACTACAGCATTTGCTCAAGAAACTCCCTGAAAAAGCACAAGAACAAATCCGCACAGACACACCCCTGGAGCCCCGACCTGGGGTATTCTATCTGCTACCCAAGATCCATAAACCTGGAAATCCTGGACGCCCCATCATCTCAGGCATTGGCACCCTGACAGCAGGATTGTCTGGCTATGTAGACTCCCTCCTCAGGCCCTTCGTTACCAGCACTCCCAGCTATCTTCGAGACACCACTGACTTCCTGAGGAAACTACAGTGCATTGGTGATCTTCCTAAAAACACCATCCTAGCCACTATGGATGTAGAAGCCCTCTACACCAACATTCCACACAAAGATGGACTACAAGCCGTCAGGAACAGTATCCCCGATACTGTCACAGCTAACCTGGTGGCTGAACTTTGTGACTTTGTCCTCACCCATAACTATTTCACATTTGGGGACAATGTATACCTTCAAATCAGTGGCACTGCGATGGGTACCCACAGTATGCCAACATTTTTATGGCTGACTTAGAACAACGCTTCCTCAGCTCTCGTCCCCTAATGCCCCTACTCTACTTGCGCTACATTGATGACATCTTCATCATCTGGACCCATGGAAAAGAAGCTCTTGAGGAATTCCACCATGATTTCAACAATTTCCATCCCACCATCAACCTCAGCCTGGATCAGTCCACACAAGAGATCCACTTCCTGGACACTACGGTGCTAATACGCGATGGTCACATAAACACCACCCTATATCGGAAACCTACTGACCGCTATTCCTACCTACATGCCTCTAGCTTTCATCCAGATCATACCACTCGATCCATTGTCTACAGCCAAGCTCTACGATATAACTGCATTTGCTCCAACCCCTCAGACAGAGACAAACACCTACAAGATCTCTATCATGCATTCCTACAACTACAATACCCACCTGCTGAAGTGAAGAAACAGATTGACAGAGCCAGAAGAGTACCCAGAAGTCACCTACTACAGGACAGGCCCAACAAAGAAAACAACAGAACGCCACTAGCCATCACCTTCAGCCCCCAACTAAAACCTCTCCAACGCATCATCAAGGATCTACAACCTATCCTGAAGGACGACCCATCACTCTCACAGATCTTGGGAGACAGGCCAGTCCTTGTTTACAGACAGCCCCCCAATCTGAAGCAAATCCTCACCAGCAACCACACACCACACAACAGAACCACTAACCCAGGAACCTATCCTTGCAACAAAGCCCGTTGCCAACTCTGTCCACATATTTATTCAGGGGATACCATCATAGGGCCTAATCACATCAGCCACACTATCAGAGGCTCGTTCACCTGCGCATCTACCAATGTGATATATGCCATCATGTGCCAGCAATGCCCCTCTGCCATGTACATTGGCCAAACTGGACAGTCTCTACGTAAAAGAATGAATGGACACAAATCAGACGTCAAGAATTATAACATTCAAAAACCAGTTGGAGAACACTTCAATCTCTCTGGTCACTCGATTACAGACCTAAGAGTGGCTATCCTTCAACAGAAAAGCTTCAGAAACAGACTCCAACGAGAGACTGCTGAATTGGAATTAATTTGCAAACTGGATACAATTAACTTAGGCTTGAATAGAGACTGGGAATGGATGAGTCATTACACAAAGTAAAACTATTTCCCCAAGGTATTTCTCCCCCCACCCCACCCCCCACTGTTCCTCTGATATTCTTGTTAACTGCTGGAATTAGCCTACCTTGCTTGTCACCAAGAAAAGTTTTCCTCCTTTCCCCCCCCTGCTGCTGGTGATGGCTTATCTTAAGTGATCACTCTCCTTACAGTGTGTATGATAAACCCATTGTTTCATGTTCTCTGTGTGTGTATATAAATCTCTCCTCTGTTTTTTCCACCAAATGCATCCAATGAAGTGAGCTGTAGCTCACGAAAGCTTATGCTCTAATAAATTTGTTAGTCTCTAAGGTGCCACTAGTACTCCTTTTCTTTTTCCCCTAAATGGTGTGACTCCTCCTAGAGGATAGGACTCCTGTCTCAGGATGTAATTTTGAAAGGAAGTGTGGCTGTACTCCCTGCATCTGAGAGAAAGGAAAACTCTTCAGTAAGAGCAGTATCAGCAGCAGTTAGGTTATTACTCCAGTACCCTCTTCCAGTAATAAGTGCAAGTACTTCTGTTTACTGAAGTCATGTCTGCATCGTTATTCTGGAGTCTTTGCCTGCTTGTGCTAACCCACCATAAGTAGGCTGCAACGTCACACAGTACAGTCATATCATCCATCTTGTTTGCAAATAGTCAAATGTTCTGTCAGTGCTCAATAAAGAATAAACAAATCATACCGCAGGTCAGCCCAGCTGCTCTGTGCACAGGGGGAGATTGCTATGCTCAGAACTCCCTTGTCCCTTCAGAAGGGCACTTCATGGTCCCTCCATGTAACAATAACAAATATCCATGGGACAGTGGAGCTCTGAACAATAAGAATTGATTGACCATAAAACTCACCAGGTAAGATTTTTGGCTAATTTGTGACACTTACTCACTTTGAATGGAACCTTACATCATGAAATAAGTTGTGCAGTAAGGATGTCACCATCTGGCTCTTCAAGTATGCGTGGAACAAAATAAGTGTACTATATGAAATATAGTGAAACTTTTGATACTCTCTCACAAAATCCTATCTGAAAAAATAATTCAGATTGAGCTGGATAGGAACGCTGCCATGGGGCTTGTAAGCCATCTGAAAAGACAAAGGAATACGCATGGAATCTGGAAAAGGGATTAAATTGCATCTTAATGACATTCACAGATGATACAAAATAATAAGGTGTTGTAAACACCAGTCAGAACAGAAAATAATGGAAACCTAGAGAGATTAGAAACATGGGCAGAGAATTCAAAAATGAGCTTCCACTGGGAAAACTTCAAGCTAATACATCTAAAGAAAAATAATCAGAAACACTTTAAAATGGTAGAGAAAAAGCTTGTAAGCAGTAATGGTGAGAGGGATGTAATGGTGTGTGTAGGCAGCAGAATAGTCGTGGTTTGGCAATGTGATATTGGTTTGCGGGGAACAATGAAAATTTGGATTGCAGGTAAAAGTCATCATGTCACACATCAGGCAGGTAAGAATCCATCTCTAGGCTTTGATATTGTATTCAGTTCTGGGCAACATATAACCAGAAAATTCTAACACAGAAAAAGCGGCAAAAATACTCACGAGGCTCAAAGGAAAAAAGAGCTAAATGAGTCAAAGCCATGACTCAATAGGTCTACAGTAGTAGGTAGGGGCATGAATGCCAATTCATGTAGACGTACTTGTGCTAGCTCTCATTGACCTAGTGTACTAGAAATAAGTGTAGCTGCAACAGCATGAGCAGTGGAAGCATTAGCTAGATGTGCCGCATGCAAACTTCCACCTCAACTTCAGAGCAAGGCTAGCCCATTCCACCCTCACTGTTGCCTGTGCTACTGTGGCTTCTGTAACAACGCTGCCTTTGATAGGACACAACTGAGAGTATCAATATAGGAAAAATTGCTTAGAGCAGGGCAGTTACAGCCCAAAGCTGGATGTCTTTTATTATTAAGGCATGCCAAACCAGCCAAACAGAGAGGACTTTGGTTTTACCCCACTGACTAACCATAAGTCACACAAGCAATTCCCTTAGGCACTCCAGTTTCACAGTATCGCCACCAGCACCGCTTCTTATGGGGATGACTGGTTATGAAAACCGATATCCCAGTAAAAGAAAAAAAGTTCTCCTGATCCCAAAGGATCAAGCCCCAGACTCAGGTCAAATAACAACTTAGATCTTACCCAAAATACACGCTTATAGCCAATTTTTATTAACTAAACTAAAATTTATTAAAAAAGAAAAAGAAAGTTGGTTGAAAGATCAATATACATACCCACTTGAGTTCACTTTCTCAAGGTCCAGATACATAGCAGAGATGGTGAGCTGGTAGTTGCCAAAGGTTCTTTTAGAAATAGTCCAGAGGTTATAGTCCAATGTCCATATTCAGGGTGACTCCAGTCAGTGACTGGGAATCTCAATTCTTAAGGCTTAGGGATTCCCCTTCTTGAAACCCAAAGCAGATCACAGGTGAAGAAGGATCCTGTCCCATGGTTTTTATACATTTCCAGCAGCCTTTTCACCTGAGAAAACAATAGGCTTAACTTTCCTTCTCCCAAACATCATGGCAATTAGCATTGGGTAATTTATCTATTAAACAGTTCAGATACAGGTTACCACAACCTTCAAAGAGACATATAGACAATAATGCTATTTAACTCAAGTATCTTCTTAAATGTTAAAAGAAAAGGAGTACTTGTGGCACCTTAGTGAGCTTCAAGTGAGCTGTAGCTCACGAAAGCTTATGCTCTAATAAATTTGTTAGTCTCTAAGGTGCCACAAGTACTCCTTTTCTTTTTGCGAATACAGACTAACAGGGCTGCTACTCTGAAACCTTAAATGTTAAGACTCCTTTTTTTATCTCTGAATCAAAGCCATAGTAATAGACAAGAATTGTTTGCTTACATCCCAAGGCCTGAGCAAACAGTTACCCCTCTATCTTTAACAATGCAGGCTTGCATTTCAAAGCTCTATTCATTTACATATCTTCCTAACAAGTCTTTAAAGTTCAGCAGACAAGGGTCATGTCAGTCTGTGAGTTAATTAACTCTTTCTGGCCCTGTGTCGAGTTTCAATGAGATATTATATTACACTCATAACGTCACAGCTTCTCTATTATTTTTAGAGCACTAACTCAGTGACAGCTAGCATATGTCTATGTGATCTGGGAATCACCCTAACTCCAACTGTAGACATAGCTTAAGAGGTATATGCTAAGTCTACAAATATTTGAAAGGTGTACATGCCAAAGATAGAGAAGGAGGGCTTAATGTGGTACACAGGAGTATAACTAGCAGCGGTGGGTTGAAATTAAGAAAAAGTATGGGCTGAATACCAGAATAATCCTCCAGATAACATATTAGAGTGCAGATCAATCATCCAGGGGAAGTGGTGATAGCTCCATTACTTGAGATGTTTAAAACTATACTAAAAAAATACCTCATAGAAAATGTACTGTAAGGAGAAATGGATTTAATACATCTTCCCAGTCTCAAATTTCTATGATGAAGTAAAAACATTGGGGCCTGAAGAGCTGGAACAAAGTTACATAGCTCATTTGGGTTCAGACCACAGCATGCTCCTTGAATCCATCTCTTTGGCCTGCTCCTTGATGACTGGAAAGCAGGTTCCAGGTGCAACTATCATAGCTGTGATGTCCTGTCTTGTGTCCAATTCAGTTCCCTGAGCTCAGAGACAAAGCAAAAAAGAAAGTCTACTCCCTGGCCCTACTCAGCCCAGTGGACAGATGTCCTTTCCCCCTGCTGTGCTATTCTTGTAAACACCATGCCAATATCTCTGTTACATGCACACATTCCTTGAAGTACATGTTTATTCATACTGAGGGTAAAGGGGTGTAAACTTAGAGGCACTGATGAGATAATCATAATACATGTACCTGTAAACAAACATGTACCTGTGTCTTCAGGAATCATGCATTTATGCCTTCTCTCTTCTTTTATCCTTGAATTATAAAACCTGTCTTACTGTAGTCTTAACCTGGCCCAGTTAACAACTAAAAGTCAGGTCTTACAAAAGCTAAGGTCCCCACAGCATTGTTATCTGAGTTGAATGGCATGTCAGTGTCTTCTGCTCCTTTGCATCGTGTTTAAATTTACAACTCAGTGCATCGGCCATAAAATGTAGACCATAAAATGCATGGGGATATGCAGAACCAGCGCAAATACTTTGCCTCAGTCTTTAATAAGGCTAAAGAGGATCTTAGGGATAATGGGAGCATGACAAATGGGAATGAGGATATGGAGGAAGATATTACCATATCTGAGAGAAACTCAAACAGCTTAATGGGACTAAATCAGGGGGCCCAGATAATCTTTATCCAAGAATATTAAAGGAATTGGCACCCAAAATTGCAAGCCCATTAGCAAGAATTTTTAATGAATCTGTAAACTCAGGAGTTGTACCGTATGATTGGAGAATTGCTAACATAGTTCCTATTTTTAAGAAAGGGAAAAAAGTGATCCGGGTAACTACAGGCCTGTTAGTTTGATATCTGTAGTATGCAAGGTCTTGGAAAAAATTTTGAGGAGAAAGTAGTTAAGGACATTGAAGTCAATGGTAAATGGGACAAATACAACATGGTTTTACAAAATTTTCTTTGAGAAAGTAACAAATATTTTAGACAAAGGAAACGCAGTGGATCTAATTTACCTAGATTTCAGTAAGGCATTTGATACCGTGCCACATGGGGAATTATTAGTTAAATTGGAAAAGATGGGGGATCAATAGATTCATAGATTCATAGATACTAAGGTCAGAAGGGACCACTCTGATCATCTAGTCCGACCTCCTGCACAGCGCAGGCCACAGAATGTCACCCACCACTCCTATGAAAAACCTCACCCATGTCTGAGCTATTGAAGTCCTCAAATCATGGTTCAAAACTTCAAGGAGCAGAGAAGCCTCCCTCCAGTCAACCATGCCCCATGCTACAGAGGAAGGCAAAAAAACCTCCAGGGCCTCTCCAATCTGCCCTGGAGGAAAACTCCCTCCCGACCCCAAACATGGCAATCAACCAAACCCTGAGCACATGGGCAAGATTCACCTGCCAGATACCCAGGAAAGAATTTTCTATAGTAACTCAGATCCCATCCATCTAATATCCCATCTCAGGGGATTTGGCCTATTTACCCTGAATATTTAAAGATCAATTACTTACCAAAATCCCATTATCCCATCATACCATCTCCTCCATAAACTTATCAAGTAGAATCTTAAAACCAGATAGATCTTTTGCCCCCACTGCAATATGAACACCAAAAGGTGGATAAGGAATTGGTTAAAGGGGAGACTACAACGGGTCCTACTGAAAGGTGAACTGTCAGGTTGGAGGGAGGTTACCAGTGGAGTTCCTCAAGGATCAGTTTTGGAACCAATCTTATGTAATCTTTTTATTACTGACCTCGGCACAAAAAGTGGGAGTGTGCTAATAAAGTTTGCGGATGATACAAAGCTGGGAGGTATTGCCAATTTAGAGAAGGACCGGGATATCATACAGGAGGATCTGGATGACCTTGTAAACTGGAGTAATAGTAATAGGATAAAATTTAATAGTGTGAAGTGTAAGGTTATGCATTTAGGGATTAATAACAAGAATCTTAGTTATAAGCTGGGGACGCAGCAATTAAAAGTAACGGAGGAGGAGAAGGACCTTGGAGTATTGGTTGATCATAGGATGACTATGAGCTGCCAATGTGATATGGCTGTGAAAAAAGATAATGCGGTCTTGGGATGCATCAGGCGAGGTATTTCCAGTAGGGATAAGGAGGTTTTAGTATGGTTATACAAGGCACTGGTGAGACCTCACCTGGAATACTGTGTGCAGTTCTGGTCTCCCATGTTTAAGAAGGATGAATTCAAACTGGAACAGGTACAGAGAAGGGCTACTAGGATGATCTGAGGAATGGAAAACTTGTCTTATGAAAGGAGACTCAAGGAGCTTGGCTTGTTTAGCCTAACTAAAAGAAGGTTAAGGGGAGATATGATTGCTCTCTGTAAATATATAAGAGGGATAAATACCAGAAAGGGAGAGGAATTATTTAAGCTCAGTACCAATGTGGTCACAAGAACAAATGGATATAAACTGGCCACCAGGAAGTTTAGAATTGAAGGTTTCTAACCATCAGAGGAGTGAAGTTTTGGAATAGTCTTCCAAGGGAAGCAGTGGGGGCAAAAGCTCTATCTGGCTTTAAGATTAAACTCGATAAGTTTATGGAGAAGATGGTATGATGGGATAACGTGATTTTGGTAATTAATTAATCTTTAAACATTCATGGTAAATAGGCCTAATGGCCTGTGATGGGATATTAGATGGGTGGGATCTGAGTTACCCAGGAAAGAATTTTCTGTAATATCTGGCTGGTGAATATTGCCCATATGCTCAGGGTTTAGCAGATCGCCATATTTGGGGTCGGGAAGGAATTTTCCTCCAGGGCAGACTGGAAGAGGCCCTGGAGGTTTTTCACCTTCCTCTGTAGCATGGGGCACGGATCACTTGCTGGAGGATTCTCTGTTCCTTGAAGTCTTTAAACCACGATTTGAGGACTTCAATAGCTCAGACATAGGTGAGGTTTTTCGCAGAAGTGGGTGGGTGAGATTTGGTGGCCTGCGTTGTGCAGGAGATCAGACTAGATGATCATAATGGTCCCTTCTGACCTTAGTATGTATGAATCTATCACCTTTCAATACTTTTAGTGAATTTTAACTGTGCCACACTGGCAATGCATGAACATTCTATTGACCCTGTACAAGAGAGAGTTGACAAAGCCAGGTTCTCCACCTCAAGCTGTTTACAGCCCAAGACCAATTCCCCGATCTCTCTCCCCAAATCAAGCGGATGCTCTCCTAGGTGATGAGGGGATCATGGAAGCACTTTCCCCTTGAATGCGCCGCTACAGCAGCAGGAGAAGGAGAAGATCCCAAAGTGGATGGTATGGGAACAAGAGAAGATGGTCAGGCAGGTACTATGGTAAGGTTGGCATCATGTGCTAGAAAAAGCAGCCATAAGTTGCACCACATAGCACATTGGCTTCTTTGAGACATCCTTCCCTCCCTGAGGCTAGCTCCACACTGCTCCCCTTCAGGATGTCTATGTGTATCCAGAGAAGGATTTTGTGCTGGTTAGACAACATCAGAGATGCAAACACATGCAATAGATGACTAGGTGATGCATGCAACCCAAAGTGGAGAATATCACTCCCCACTCTCCCTGCTTGATGCACAACATACTTCTTTCTATATTGGATTAACATTCACTTTGCATTTATTCAGAGACACATTTCCAAAGCAGGGTACTTGTCTGAACTACTTGTGGTGGTAGTATCAAAAGAACAGGCTGTTTTATGGAGATTTCCAGTTGTTTTGGCCTTCAGTCAGTTCAAAAATGCTGTCAAGACAGCTAGAATTCTAATAGAAGAGGTAATTCATATCTTCTGATCCCAATCAGAATGAATTAGTGCCCACATGGCGGGGTGAGAATGAAAAATAGGGAAAAATTATACAAGCACTTTAAAACCAAAATAAACCCTCACATTTTGGACAAATATTTGAGTGGGTGAGGAATGCAGATCTGAAATACTTTATGCTATCCATCCCTAATTTCATTTCCTATCTCATGTTGTGATCCAGGAAGCCAATGCTCCAGCATGAGTCACTTTATCACATTCCAGATCTGCAATGAATAAAGCTATTCACTTTTATGGTGTGCTTTAGTTTTGCCAAATCTTGCAAATGTCTATTTTTTGTATGTGTTGTCACTGTCAGGAGTAACAGCTGACAGTGTAGGAATATATGCCAGTTACTAATGCAGGAAAAAATAATAGTGCCCTTTACTCACTCTATAATAAGAGCTCATTCCAGTTTAAATGTGGTTAAAATGTAATTTAATCTGAGAAGGAGATCATAACGAGTGCCTTATTCTTGACTGCGGCAGTGGGAATGATCCACCTACGTTAACAGGGCTATTCCATAAAGGTCTATGAATGAAATTTATTTTACAGGGTTTTGGAAGGAGTTGATTGTCGGGATCTCTTGTTGGATTCAATCTCATAGGAAAATATGCCACGGGAAGAAATATTAATAATGGTACAAAATGTAAACAAAAGTAATTTCATACAAGAGATTGCCCAGAGAGCTGTACTTGTAGAATTAGAGTTCCTATTGTTAGTCTAGTATACATGGGGAAAAAATAAATTAGATGTTCTTGGTTTAAAAAGAAAAAGAACAAGTCCACCCAGCACTGTATTATATTTGCAGACTGTTCAAATGACTTGCGTTTACAATACTTTACTAATAGCATGCACAGTTTGTGAGATCTATACCTAAGAAGTGGATTATATATTTTAAAAGATAAGTGTATAGCAGAAACAGGATTAACACATTATCCTGCTCAAATTTATTTAGTGACATAGAATTCCTCCAGATGGCTTTGAAGAAGTAAGATTTTAACAGCACTGCTTACCAGATCTCCCTGGATAACTTTCTGCCTCAGTTTGAGTATCATTTGAGTTTCCGCACAACATAGTTGCCAACTGTTCTTGACCAAGGCTCTAGCATAGTTGTTGCTCATACCAGTTACAGAAACATGGTTGTTCTATAGCATAGTCAGGAAGATATAAATGTATCACATGCAACAGTGAAAAAAGAAAAGGAGTACTTGTGGCACCTTAGAGACTAACAAATTTATTACAGCATAAGCTTTCGTGAGCTACACGAAAGCTTATGCTCTAATAAATTTGTTAGTCTCTAAGGTGCCACAAGTACTCCTTTTCTTTTTGCGAATACAGACTAACACGGCTGCTACTCTGAAACCTGTCATCATGCAACAGTGAGTGTTTCTAAACAGAACCTGTCACACTCTATCCCTCCCCCTATGCCATAGAGGACAATTCTACTTCTGTAAATAAGGAGAAGCCCACTCATTGATGTTGCTCAGGTTTAGATACAGCCAGCCATAGTGCTCATCTGATTTCCTGCATTCAAAGAGTTGAACTGTTAGTTGCTAACTACTCCCACATCATCCAACAGCGACTTTGAGAGTCTGTGTGGTCAGATGCCAACATGAGGACCCTGGGAAGGAGGCTATCTGTGATGATAATAGTTCTGCTAAATGGAACCAGGAGATGGACAAGGAAATTGCAGCCAAACTCATTGAATCTGGTACCACCTGACTGAAAAATCTGTTATCTGAGGAAATAAAGCCATATCACTGAGTGAAGAACCACCACTAGAAGATTGATAACTCACCCGCCACCTGATCATTTCAGCCACTGAGCTGAATGTAATTCCTGATACAAGGCCAGAGAGGAGAAAGTGGAAATTGTCACGGTCAGAGATGAAAGCTTTCGATAGTGAGACTGGAGAAGAATTTGGCCGCTTTTGGGAGATGATGTTGAGGAAAATTGGACAGTATTTATTGGTATCAGTGGATCAAGGTGAGAATGGGGGTGCGGAAGAAGACCCAACTCAGAAGTGACAATGTTGTGAGCTTACAAAACAGGGAGCATAGTGGAGTTGTCATCAGTGTTGAAGAAAGGAGGGTTTGAGAAGAAAAATAATTTCAATGTTTACCATTTTAGGTTCAATAAGGTGACTTCAGAGCATCCAGGAAGAGATTGCAAAGAGACAATTGGAGGTGCAAGTCTGGATGGAAGAGAAGAAAGGTCTGTACATTGTTGGGTGGTAGCTGAAAACATGTTGCCTATGAAAAGAGTGTATAAGCAGAAGACAGTGATCCTATAATACCCAACTTATCCTCTTTACTCCTCTTGGGCAGATCTTTCATTCTGCTTTTTCCCTGCCTTCAACTTTTTGAAAAGTTCCAAGTATTGCTACATCAGTTGGATAACATAGCACAGAGCTTCATTCAGTTGCAAATAGAAAATTCACCTTGCCTGAGACATAGGTCACTGTAATTCTCATCTGTGCTATACAAAGGACAGTTCTTAGTTTTGTAATAAAAATAATAGAAGTCATAAATAGAGGCTGAAAAGATTAAACACTGAACATGTTGGTTATACTTCATGTGACTGATTCTCCACTGCCCTTCACATTGTGCAGCCATTTACCCCTGTTCAAAGTGAGTATTACTTGCTGCCAAATCACAGGCATAGAGTTTTATACCCATAGATGTAAGTGGCTACACAAGGTGTAAGACACTGGGGAGTATGGCCTCCATGTTATAACTGAGTGAACTTTAGGGCCTGAAACATTAAAGTGAGGAAAAACTGGGATCCCCTATATGATGAGGTTGTATTTATAGGTCCCAATTCACCATTTAGGTACTTCAGTTTGGACAGTGGGGTAACTCCATTGAGATCAGTAATGTGCTTGTACTTCTTTACCTGTAACTGCATGGGCACGCATATTATATACAGTACTTGACTAGAGGGATGCGAAATTGGAACTCCCTGGACTCATAGGCATTCCACCCAGGGTGGATGCATCTCTAGCAGAGATGCAGGTAGTGTGAGCACTGCCACTTTCTCCGAAAGATGGGCAACTTTATGGTACTTCTGGAGTTCCATGTGAGGCTGTAATTGTGCTAACTGAGAGCATCACCCCATTGAGCTGGCCTCACCCCATGGTGTAATGCTTTGAGGGTTCACCCAGACTCCTAAGGGGTTATATCACGACCTGCCTTGTAACCTGGGTAGCTCTATGCTATGCTGCTTTGGCTCAGAGTTGTGACACCAGCAGGCTGCTCACAGCACAATGGCTCCCCCCTGGCTTCCATCAGCTTGGTTACTAACAGCTCTTCTAGTTACAAACTGACCCCCAACCATCACCCCTGCAGTGTTCAGTCCCTGGACACACACAGAAGTTATCAAGTTTGCTGCCTCCAAAGACACAGAGCACACCCCAACCTGGTAGTTTGGCTGAGAAATTTACCCTTCAGTGTAATACACAGCACTGAGATGGTCTTGTAATCAATTTAATCAGGAATAATTTTAACAGATAGTTAAGCGAGAAGAAGACAGATATGGTTACAATAAAACAAAACAAGACATGCTTTCTGGTGACTCAGACTTTTATCATCTTTGTTTAATCAGGTTTCTCACCTGTAGTCAATTCTCAGAGACTTCAACCCCTTTGTTTGAAGTATCCAACTTTCTCAGTTACAATAGCTCTGGGTCCCTGTCTTCACCCAATGATGGATAACAAAATGGCTTTTTTCTTCTACTTATATCTTCCTAAAGTTCATTGCCCAAAGTTCAAAACTCCAGGCAGCTTCCTGGAGGGTGCAGCCTCCATCCCCTGTTGAGATTGTTAAATGGTCATCTGCTCTGATTGGCTCGCATGTTGGTTTTGTTTACCTTACACATAGATAACCTTTTAATTGTGTCTGGTCTCACCTTGCTTGATTTAAACTGGAGACAGTCAAGCCAACAAAACAGCATTTTTTTTTGTCTAGGATGGGATGGGCTTTGATACTGCCTGCCAAACACATGTTAGGAACATATGTACAGCATATATCTGTAGTTCTTTACAGACCTCCTGCACGTACTTCACTCAATATTAATGAGTAGCATGTTACCAGTTTGCATATGACATCTTACAGGTAATGACAGTGAGTTGGAGGCAATGAGTGTGTCAGGCCTGCTGAGAGTTATGGTAGGATGTCTGCCTGTTGGCATTTGAGGGGCTTCCTGGGTTACAGCCATCACTTTTGGTGTCATGTGAGCAACTTCAGTTCCCTACCAGAAAAAGTAGTCATGGGCACTTTGAACCACTGCTAACCCCTTCTAACTCAAAAAGAAAAGGAGTACTTGTGGCACCTTAGTGAGTAACAAATTTTTTAGAGCATAAGCTTTCGTGAGCTACAGCTCAATTTCCCTGCTCCCACGAGCCTGTGCCTCCCTGTGTCTCACAGGGAAAGATTCAGCCATAGGGTGTAATTATCACAGGACCAGTATAACTTAGAACTAAAGGCTTCAGCACTTTTTTTTAATATGAAAAAAACCTTTCCTCTGAGGTCTGCAAAAAAACCAAAATTTCATAAAATGTAAAGCTAATAAAGTGGATGTGCAAACTCCCCCAGGATTTTTGTGATCTATCAGAATCCAGAATGTGTGGAGGATAGATGATCAAAAAAAATCTATAAATGTTTCAAGGGAAAAAATCAGTCTATTTATTTAGCAAAGATGGAAATATTAATGCATTTTGCTGCATGGAAACATTATCTACCATGAATGGTTAGGGCTCGTGCTTGCATGACTAAGAGTGATAAATGAGATGCAGCTACAAAATAATTGTTAGGTTATGAGTGTCCCTAGAACCTGTATACATGGTTGCCTATATTAAATCACAATTTGTTATTAAATAATGTACAAGTGAGATGAGAGAGCACAAGTATTTAAAAAAAAAGATTAGGAGGGCTAGTCTCCCCCACTGACTGGTGTCAGAGATCCACTTCTTTTACAAGTTATAATATCCTTAATTTCACTCTGTGTATTACAAAGACACTAGTATTTAATTCAAATGCAGATTCTTTTGTACATCCTAAACCTTGGATCTTTTAAATTTACACTGTATAATTCAAGTTCCTTCATAGACCTTCATCCCATGTGGATGCAGCCAATAACCTATTTGTGGCTTTTCAGGGCCACATCATTCCCCCCCCCCCCAGTGATACAGCCAAACGCAGCAGGGTGCCTAGGAATCTCTGACCAAACTCTGGAGACTGGGGTCAAGCCAGGCAACATTGCTATCTTAGCTGAGAGTTCACTGTGGTGAAGCTGTTTAAACTTTGGGATTACTGTCAATGTACTGAGTTTTCCTTAAAGGGTATATAGCGTGTTCTGACTATCTACCAGCTTGTTAGTTTCTAACATTCTGACGTTCTTTTAGAAACACTGTTACTTTGTGCCTATCTCTGAATCAGACTAACTGGCTAATCTGCCTTCAAACCAGGGGCAGGAATCTGCTTGCTGGTTAGAATATTGGTTTTCCCTCTTTCTAATCTAGATGCAAGGCTCTCTGTGGTGCAGTTGGGTCTGGTTTCTAAGTAAAGTGCATGTTACTGCTGCTAGAGCTGCAGGAGCCCCAGTCCCTGGGGAATCAAATTTGCAGTAAGTGCAACGGCTGCTAATGCTGCCTGTAAGTAATGAATTCAATAGGAGGACTTGATTTACAATGTTGGGTTCTGTCTGTCCTAAAGTACTGGAGATGGAAAAGGAGGCAAGCCAAGCCAAGCTGAGGGAGTTTGACAGTTCCAGCCTCACTGCCATGTGCCAAAATGGTCAATGATTTTTTATGGGTTCTTTGTGTAGTAGCTGTGCTCACAGTGCGCTTTAAAATGATGCTACACCAGCTCCATAGCACTTAGCTTGAGTCACCTGGGAGGGAGAGAATACAAATAGTTAGATGAGCTCAAGGAAGCTTTCATCCCTCCTTTGCCTGTAGTAGATGCAGAGAAGACAACCAGTTTTGTTAACAACTCTAAATTCAGCTTCTTTTTCCCCACTGCTTTGATACACTGGGAATCAGGAACTTGAACTTTTCATTTTATGAACTCTTACCAAACTGATTTTTGCTTGCCTGGTTCATCCACAAAGGTACAGTACATTAGAGAGATTACAAGCATTAGGGCTAAAAACTGAAGTGAGAACACAAGAGTCAAGGGGAAGGACATAGTATTTTCTATTCTATCCATCACTGCATAGAACATATAATTTGCATTTTCTGTAAACTGTGCTACCCATAGTTCCTGTGTTATCTGGAATTCCTTTGCAGTTGTCTGGAATAACCAGCCGTTCATATTCCTAAAAAGTGGAGTACAGACCTAGGCACTAATGCATCTTATTCATAACATTCAGCATGGTTCTGCTTGGACAGGAGAATACATTTTTAAATGCCATTAAATAAAAAATTTGCTCTGTATTAATGTATCCTGTGCATTTCATGGTTGGGTCCTTCTGAGATGTCTCCAAATGAAGA
Organism: Dermochelys coriacea; assembly: GCF_009764565.3. Lineage (NCBI taxonomy): Eukaryota > Metazoa > Chordata > Testudines > Dermochelyidae > Dermochelys > Dermochelys coriacea. The sequence goes on from NC_050068.2 coordinate 149,660,496, forward strand.
CAGACCAGAAGAAGGGCTATTATCCACTTCCAGATCTGTGTAATGCTAGTGTTTTTCCTGCTTCTAGAGCTGTATCTGGTGTCTGTTGTTTTTAAGATGGGACCTGTTCAGACTTACGGCTCTGGATATCTCAGTTATCCTCTCATTGCTGACTAATCCACTCTACCTTCAATCTTGCAAATTGTAGATGAGTGTCTAGGAATGAAAGTGTAGGTTTTTTCCTTTGTGTTAGAGAACAACCTCAGAGCTGCTTCCTAATGACATACAGTTGGTGAGTTTCATTATGCTTGCTGTGTTAGAATACTTAAACAGCAAATTTTCCATTGATCTGACATTATGCTGTTTCCTGAAGTTATCTATGTGGGAAATAAAAGATGGAATGTAAGGACAGAATGAGCTTCTCAGGCTAATGCACAGGTAATGTTTGAATTCCCAGCTTTGCATTAGTGGACATTATTCTCCAAAAGCTGTTTATGGCAGATATAATTGAGCAGCAAGAGATAAACTGGATAGGAAATCACTGTGCTGAAGCTGTACCCTGAGGAAGTAGGATAGCACAAAGTTGAGGTCTTTAGATGAGGAGGTAAACATCAAACAATGCTATTCTAGTGTTATCTGCATTTATTTTTAATGGGCACTGGCTTGTCATCAGCTTGTTAACATCAGAGTCTGTTCAAGTCTTAACTTAAATGCACAAATCTGAATTTCTCATGGGTAATCACAGGGAAGGTATTATGGAAGTAGTGGTACTAGTTGTATACTTCAGAAGTTAAGGACTATTGAATTCCTATTTAAACACGGGCTTGGCTCTCTTTTCATCACAAGCTACAGAACAGAATTAGGCATATAGAAGAGCCTAGTGGAAGGAACATTGACAGGAAGGAAAAAAAAAGGAGAATGATAATTATTGTGGAAATGAACCTGAACAGCATGATCCTAAGGTTTCACATATTGAAAATGCTGTCAATACATATGAAACCAAGAGTGCAAGTGTCAGCTAGGAAAATGAGCAAGCGAGAAGGTAAAAAGGGAAACAGTCTCAAAAAGCAGCTCTGAAAAATACTATAAAATCATTGATTGGTAAATTCATTGTCTATCAGGCTTGGGTGGGCATGGAAATTACAACATGAAGTAATTTTTACCCTATTTAATGCGAAAGCAGCAGATTCTTTTTCTCGTGGCTACAAAGGAGGCATCAGAGAAATAAAATAAGAAAAAAAGATGAGTAAGGCTTCTTTTGCACTTAGAGTTTTACTGGCAGAGCTATGTCAATTAAAGGGTATGATTTTGTTACTGGCATAGGTATGCTGCTAAGAGTCCTAGTGCAGATGCAGTTATGGCAATATAACTGTGCTTATAGCTGTATAGCCACTTCTATACAACAGAAGTGCGTCTGCTAGGGAGTTCTGCTGGTAAAACTATACTAACTAACCCATCCTAGGGTAGGCAAAGCTTAAATAGCCTTAGACCACAACAGTGGAGTCTCAATCCAGTAATACATGCCAGGTGAATACCCAGGGGCAATGGCTGGGTTGCATTTACAAGGCCAGGGAGCAAGTGTCTTCCTTTGAACCTGACTCCTTAAGATACCAGCATACTAAGGAGAAAGCAGTAAAAAAAAAAAAGGGGGGGGGAAGAGGGCAAATAAAGTACCCCATCTCTTCCACCATTCAGATATAACAGTGGTTTTCTAGAGACCACTGACTGCATTAGTCAAAGCTGGGCAGGAGAAACTTGAGTGTTACCACCACATTGTCTAGTTGCATCCAAGAAGATAGTGCTTAGGGGCTCCTTTGGCTGTCCCAAACCAATACATAGACCCAGTTTTTGGAGGGAACTTTTAGATTTGTGATACACCTAGAAATCAACAGCACCTCCCTTTGTCTGAAATGCACAAAAATAATGTCTCAGATTTATAGAGATGTGGCCTAACACCTGATTGTCATGCAGGGAAAGAAAAAAACAAATCCAAAAGCACAACTGAAACAAATGTATTGCCTATAAATATGCACCAATGCATCCTTTGAACATATTAGTTCCACTGTTTTCTGTAGTAGCAGGTTGTCATCCATTCTTCATGGGTGATGGAAAATAGAATTGGCCAAAATTTTTCAGAATATGCATTTGCCAAAACATGCAGTTTTGGGTCAGCCTGAAACTATGCACTAATTTGACCTGATTCGTTTTATCTGGAAAAACGTTCAGGGCCAGCTTTGGAGGTGTGGGGAAGGTAGGGGAGAGAATTGTCCTTTTATAACAGTTAACCCAGCAGTTAGGGCACTTGCCTCGAATGTGGCAGACCCAGATTTCAGCCCCCCAAACCGGAGTGGGGATCATGGTTGGTTAGGTCCAGTGAGTGGAGCCAAAGTTAGACCTCATAGGTATAGCTGGAACCAGGGGCCAGAGCTGGAAACCAAAGCTGAGGATCAGAGATAAAGTCACAAGCTAGAAACCAAAGCAAGGCAAAGAAGCAGGATCTGTCACAACAACCAGCTGGGGATCCACCTAATTTCATGGACAACTTCCTGGTGTCCCCTCCAGGTTTAAGGCATGCACCTGGACCAATCAGGTGCTTTCCAAGCACTGCTAATCTGGGGCAGCATATACAGTGTTGCTTGGTTCCATAAGGATCACAGTCCTCCATTGCTGCTCTGCCAGAAGGTAGTATAGGCATGGTAATCACTCAGAGAGCAGCAGGCCCAGGTCATAGCCCTATATATCCTCCCACAGGGTCTTGAACTCAGATCTCCTACAGCTAGGGGAAGCTCCCTATCAAGCCATTCTAGGGCAGTTCTTGCTTAGTTTCTCTTGTTGAAGCTGTTCTAATGAATATGTAAGTATTTGTACGCAGTGGATCAGGGATTGGAACTCAGAATTCCCCCAGGAGTAATAATGGGCCAAGAAGAGAATGGCTATATAAGACACTCATCTGGGAGGGAGCGAATCACTCATAACGAGAGTTGAATCTACATCTCCTCTCTCCCAGGTGAGTACCTGAAGCACCAGACTATTGAGTCATTCTGTCTCTCTGCCCCAGTGAACATTTAAGTATTTATATAAAGTGGAACAGCTTCAACAGGGGAGATTGATAGTTACTTACCCCAGAATAGTTTGGTGGTTGGGACATTCACTTAGGGGAGAAAAAGGCTTGAGTACAGGTCTCTGCTCCAGAGTAGAGATTTAAACCTGGGTCTCTAATAATCCAGGCAAACACCCTAATCACTGGGCTATAGGTCACAAGGGGTGGTTGAACAACTCTTCCTCCTTCATATATTTTTCAGTTTGCTGAGCAGTTACCCAACTCTACTTGAAAAAGTGACTATTTAAAAAAAAGGAGAGGAAGTTTAAACTAAAAATTAGAATCTTTTTTAATGACTAAGGTTTTATCCCATCTAAACAGTGAAACTTGATGCCATGGACCGGAATCCTACTGTGCAAAGAGATTATAAATCAATAATTGCAAAACAATTAGATTTATCAGTGAAAAGCACTATGAAATTAGATTCCTGAGACTGTTTAAAGTACTGTACTTACAGGAATAATAAAGTTTTGAGGTGATATTGTGCAGATGGTTTTAGTTCCCACAATGACTTAATATAAATCTGGTTATAATCAACTCAGATTGTTTCAGGGACTAAGACAAAACTCCTGTTTCATCTAAAAGCTATTGTTTGTTTTTGATGTTTCAGTCTTTTGATCTTCATGGCAACTGATGAATCCCTTGGTCAGTGGCAATGGCTCATCACTGAAACCTCAGCAACAAACAGCTCATTTCAGCACTTCGAATCTGGGAGCTTGAAAAGTCTGATATATAGTATATAAAAGTAGGTAAAATTAAGAAATGATCCCTTGCCCCTTTCTTTATGTGATGGTTCATCTTTTTATTTGATCCAGTGTCTCTTCTGTTTTCTATTTCTAGACCAACCAACAACAATTATAGTCTGTATTAAATACAACATTTGGCTTTAATTACATGTTTACAACTTCTATTAAAGTCAGCAGAAGGCCCACATGTATATCCAAAGCCAGTTAAAAAGTTTTTAATTTAGAGGATTACATCCATCAAATACTAGGTATAGATCTCCAGGAGGATGCCCAGGTGTTTAAATTCATCTGGCTGCCCATTTGGATATCTATCACTCAGATTCATATAGCGATCTATGACATTTACATTATCCAACAGCTTCCCATTCTAAAGACTCACTTTCTCAGCTAGTAAGTTATTAGTTACCAGCATGAGTTTTTTGTTGTGATTTTGCATATACCCATTAGGATGCTTTGTTCTCCCGATTAACCAGTAAACAGAGAATGAACTCTTTCACTCCTTCCACCTGGTAAGGTCATCACTACTTCCCCATTCTTCTTAAAAGCCATAGAAGACGCATAGGCTTTGTAGTGTGCCCTGAAGATCAGTAGGAACATGAAGGAAAACAAGTAACAAATTCAAGGAGATAATAGGGGGACTGAGGAGTGCAACCATCCCATTTGGTGGCCTTTAGGCATAAATGTAGTGCCTTTTCAGGCCAATAGATAAAATAGAAGGTGGTGCTATGTGACCCTAAACACTCCTGTATTCACACCTTACACCCTTATAATAGTTCTACAAAATTAGCCTTGTGATGTACCATTTGAAAATTAACAACATGCTGGTCAATAATATAGTAAAATGTGTGTAGAAACATGTGTCAAGATACGCATTCTCCTGTAAAGTAATTAGCACATGTTCAAGACAAGATAGCCTTACCTAGATAAAGGTGTTAAACAGACCTATCCTAAACAAAGGAATGCGGGTTTACCTCAACTTACATAAGCAGTTTGATGGCCCTGTTTACTAACAAGGGGACGAGATTGTAGGAAACAGAACAATTTTCTTTTTAGCAAACACTAAGGAAGAAAACAGCATGAAACTTTCTTCAGACTCCATGTTGCCTTCCTCACAGCTTGAATAAACTTTACAAGGTGTAACCTTCAGAAGAATCCATTTCAAAGGCTCAATGACTATAAAAGAAAGGAGCAGAGAACCCCAAGTTCTATTTCACATAAGATGGCAAAGGAACCAGCAATTTGGGCTCATGGAGGAAATTATGACCAAAGAGAGGGAATCAGCCATTTTACTGTAAATCTGTGGGTGAATTAAGCCATCTTGAACAAAGCCTGTACCTTGCTAGATTAAGGCTATATCTACACTACTGCAGTAAGTCAACCTATGCTACGCAACTCCAGTTATGTTATTCACATAACTGGAGTCGATGTACCTTAGGTAAAATTAACATGGAGGGTGGATAGAAGAAACTCTCCCATTGACTTACCTTACTCTTCTCGTCGGGGATAGAGTACAGGGGGTTGATTGGAGAGCGATCTGCTGTCGATTTAGTGGGTCTTCACTAGATCTGCTAAATCAACCGCCAGTGGATCAATCTTAGAGCGTCAATCCCAGCTATAGTGTAGATGTAGCCTAAGTTTTAGATTTTAGATGCATGTTTTTGCTTTTATTTGCTTGAAACCTTTTCTAATTGCATCTTATAGTTGAACTCACTTAAAATCCTATTTTTATTCAAACAGCACTTTTGGTTTAGATTAAAGTATTGGTTAACTCCACTTAAAGTGATAAGCTATAAGGTTGTGTCTCTTTAGAGGAGACCTTATTATTCCTCTGAACACTGCAGGAGAGAACTGGACATTGCAGAGCACATATATTTGGGAAAGTTCAGGGCTGAGGGTGCGTTGGCGTGGGGGGAGTCATCTGCTAACATCAACCAAGTCTGGTAAAGACAAGAGTGTCTGATAACTGCTGGCAGGCTGTTTTGATTCAATCACTTTGAATCCAAGTGGTACAGCATACAGAACACGGAGTACATGGTGATTGCATGTGGCTCCCTGCCTGGGATGCACAAGTAGCAAACACATTTTGGAGCATTTATATTATAACCCTAAGTAGTGACACTGGTCTGAATTGCACCCTCACTGGTCTGAATTGCACCCTAGAATATGAGAAACACCAATGCCCCATCTCCACCCCACCCCACTCTGTCACTGCTAAAAACCTGGCTCCACTACTGCTCCCACTTAAAATGCCCTTCAAATCCATTCTTGAGTAAACCAAGGGATTGCTAGCTAAAGCATCTCAGCTGAGATAGTCAATGGTGGAGCTGCCATCCAATCCTTGTGATTTCATAAGATGTGTGAATTGGATTTTTAGTGACTGAGGATATTTTTGATGCTTTCCAAGACCACCATTAAGGCTTAAGATTTCCCTTCCCCACCCACCACCCCCACTTAACATTCCACATTACACTCTGAATTGTTAGCCATCTCTCTTACCTCCAATTTTTCATGTTAGTCACACATGATCCTGGAACACTGATTTACTGCAGATGTAGTTTAAATGCCAGAAATCAGTAAGCTAATATTACTTTCTCCTCTTTTTCACAAATAAGCAAATTAGGCTTCATATTCCTGGTGCCATTTCTTCATTGAAGCAATGTTTTTCAACCTCAGAGTAATTCCTTCAATTAGAGCAAAACAAATCCTTATTTTCTCTCTAGGCATAATTGAAACTTCTCTGGAATAAGTTACTGAATTTACCAGTCATTCACTGACAACATTGAGTCTCCTGTAGAGTGCCTTATGGCTCCAATTGAGACTATTTCCTGAAAGTTCAAAATAAGTGCCCATTACCATTTAAGCTACTTAGTTCCTTGCTCCCTAACAGAGCTGAGTGGAATTTGAATTGCCATCCCATACAAAATTGATATTTCAAGATTTATTTTCATTCTAAAATGTGATAAAGTTGAAATTTTGAAGTCTTCCTTTTGTCATAAATTCTTCTTTAGCATTCTTCTAAAGTTACATTAAGAAATGATATACCATTTCCTATAGTGCATCCACAGCCATGAGTCCCATGATGCACCACAGAGGAAACGCCATCAGAAAATCATTTTGTCTGGAAATTCCCAACCAGTTATACTCCCTAACAGTTATCCCAGCAGGATTTTTTTTTTAAAAAAAGCCTTCATTTTTCTACAAAATGTATGAGAAGATGCACAAAAAGAAAATCACAAAAAA